>NC_068445.1:22899250-23584250 GCF_023373465.1 Oncorhynchus keta
GGTGTGATCAATCCCTGGTTCCACATATCGGGGAAAATACCTGCAGTGAGGATAATGTTGAAGAGTTTGAGTACCGACAATTTTAATTTGTGGTCTGTATATTTGATCATTTCATTTAAAATACCATCAGCACCACAGGCCTTTTTGGGTTGGAGAGTGCATAGTTTGTCCAAAAATTGTTCTTCTGTAATTGGGGTAATCCACAGGATTCTGATAGTCTTTGACTGCTGATTCAAGGATTTGTAATTTTTATTGTATATCTTTTTGTTCTGGGCTCTTTGTTATATTGCTGTAGAGGTTTGCAAAGTGAATTCTCCACATATCCCCATTTTGGATAGCCAATTCCTCATGATGATGTTTGTTTAATTTATTCCAATTCTCCCAGAAGTGGTTTGATTCTATGGCTTCCTCAATTCCATCCAGCTGATTTCTAATGTGCTGTTCCTTTTTTGTTCTTAGGTTGTGTTTGTATTGCTTCACTGTTTCCCCATATTGAAGGCATATATTTTTGTTGTCTGATTCTCTGTGTTTTTGATTAGATATACAGTATTTCTCAATGACTTTCTTAGATTTTTGCAATCATTATCAAACCATTTTTCATTATCTGTTATTTCTGGTTTGCTCTTATGCTTCTTTAAATTAGCCAAGGAGGCTAATTTGTCAAATATAAAGTTTATGTTCCAAACAGCCACATTTACACCTTCATTGCTGAAGGAGAATGTTAAGGCTAAAAAAGTTGTCCAAGAGAGATTGTATTTTTTGGCTACTAATTGCTTTTTGGTAGATGTCTGTACTGTTTGCACTCCATCTATAGGCCTGTTTTGTACCATGTAATTTATTGGGCCGTGATGCTTCATGGTTGGGTTCTGCTCTTCTCAGATACACTGTGATTTTACTGTGGTCTGAGAGAGGTGTTAGTGGGCTGACTGTGAAGGCTCTGAGAGTCTCTGGGTTTAGGTCGGGGAGGAAGTAGTCTACAGTGCTGCTGCCAAGGGATGAGCTGTAGGTGTACCTACCTAAAGAGTCCCCTCTCAGCCTACCATTGACTATGTACAGACCCAGTGTTCGACAGAGCTTCACGAGCTGTACTCGTTTTTGTTTTTCACTTTGTCATAGTTGTTTCTGTAGGGGTCTGTGGGGAGGGAAAGGTTGTTACTTCCTGTCTGTATGTGGGGAGGGAAAGGTTGTTGCTTCCTGGTAGGTGTTTATCCCCATGACTGTTAATAGTGTCTTGTTCTTCTGCTGTTCCAGCATTCAGGTCTCCACAGACCAGTACGTTGCCTTGGGCCTGAAAGTGACTAATTTCCCCTCTAGAATGGAGAAACTCTCTTCATTGAAGTAGGGTGACTCTGAGGGGGGAATGTATGTGGCACAGAGGAAGACGTTTTTGTCTGTCAAGATAGCCTCCTTGTTGATTTTTAACCATATAATGAATTCTCCTGTTTTAATCAATTCGATAGAATGAATTAGTTCAGATTTATACCATATTAGCATTCCCCCTGAGTCTCTGCCCTGTCTGATTCCTTTTAATTTAGTGGATGGTATGATTCTCTCCCTATAACCTAGTGGACAGCCAGTGGAAACATCACCTCTGCACCATGTTTCCTGTAGTACTACAATATCAACATCATCAATTTCTTTCAGGAATTCTGGGTTTCTGCTCTTTAGTCCAAAAGCAGAGCACTTCGATCCTTGTAAATTCCAACATGCAACGTAAAAAGATTTCATAACTTTTTTTTCTCCCTTTACCTTCAAAATGAGATAAACACTCACAATCCAACAATAACTATTAAAATAAGATTTTTCAATTAAAGTAAACTCTTATTATGCAAATGTTATTTGTTTATAATTTAAGATTATAAACAAACAATTTGTCATGCGACTTGGGTGGGTATAGTGTGAGGATGGTGGAGTTCTTGTGCTCATCTTACCATGACCCTCGGCCTATCACATGTGAGCATAGTAGACTCAGCATTTTTTTAATGCCACTCATTTGGTTGGTGGGGGCTGGGCCAGTTGCTCCTCTCACAACCTGTGCGTAGCTCTGCCTGCTGAGCTGTGGCTCCTCCAAGTGTGGGTCTGCGGTGGGGGGCAGGGGGGTGGGAGGCCTCGTCTGGGTGGCTCTGAAGCTGGCCTGGGGTGGTCTGTGCTGCGCTGGCTGTGGTGGGCATTGAGGTTAGTGGTGCTGTGGTCGTGGCTGGGGGTTCCAGGGTGCTGGTCCGGGGTGTTGTCTCTGTGATCTTGGCGGGGTGGAGATTGCTCCGCTGTTCCCGGCTGGAGAGGTCGGACTGCGGTTTAAAGCGACGTCCTTGTACAAGTGAACATGGTCATAGAGACATTCCAGATCGAGGGTGGGATGGTGGGCCAGGTGTACATTGGGTCGCAGGGCACAGTCCTGGGATAGGCTGGCGTTTATTCTTTGGATTGTGGCAGGGTGGAAGTCCTTCCTCTATAGAAGGGTTGACACCACGATTCTTGAGTTGGGGAAGATTGCGGAGACCTTCTCAATCACTCCCCGTAGTGAAGTCGCCACCCTCTCCTGCTGAGCACGCAGGTCGTTGCTTCCGGTTTGTATGATTATGTGGCTTGGCGACCCGAGATGGGCCTTATCAAGCAGCTCCATGGCCCTCTGCATTGTTGGGCACCACACCTTTCTCCTTTTGTGTCGAGGGAAAAGTTTATTTTCCTGAACAAACTTCCCATTTGAGTCCATCAACAGGACGATGTCAGCCAGTGTTTCTTCTGGACTGGGGGGGGGCAGAGGGGGGGCTGGTGGGTGTTGGAGCTGGGGTGTGGCTGGTCTGTGCCGGTGCCGCTGTCAGTGGGAGGCTGTTCTGTGGGTTGGGGAGGAGGGGTGCAGCAGGCAGGGCTGAGGAAGCCTGGCTGATTGAGCTGGGCTCCTCTGCTGTGTGAGGGCAGGTCATAGTGGTGATCTAGCTGCTCCTGCAGCCTGTCTTCTGTTCTCTTTCTCTCCTGCAGCTCCTCTCTTAGTGTGGTCAGATCGTTATTACTGTTCTGCCTGTCTTTTTGGAGCTCTCTCACCTCCTTTCTTAGATCAGCCAGCTCTCTCTTGAGTCCGTCTCTCTCTTGCTGAACTTCTTTCAGCTGTGTTGCAAGGCTGCTGTCCTGCTCTGTCCTCACCTTGGTTAGGAGCTCCTCTAAGGTGTGGTTGTCTGGTTGCTGTTTGCTCACGCTCTCTCTCAGCAGGACCACCTCCCCCTCCAGCTTGGTGAACTCATCCCTCATGGCAGCCATGGTGGTGAGGAGGGCCTGAGCCTGCTCTGCACTGAGGGGGTCGCTCTCCTCCTGGGGCGTGTCCTCCACTATGGTGGGAAGAGAGGTGCTGGATGTGCCTTTTTGGGTGGGGAGAGTAGAGGTGAGGGTGGTGCTAGTGGAGTTTGTCTTGTGAGAGGGCATGTCACTGGTGGTGTCCTTCTCTCTCTCTGCTCTCTCCTTAATGGTCTGAAAGTCTGTTTCAAACAGCCTAATGTTACCTTGCACCATGACAGTCCCAGTCTTGTAGAGGTTGATTGTTATCATGGTGCTGTCAGGGTCATCTGTCTCTTTGACTTTCAGCTTCCACCCATTTCAGATTCCCTCTTTCTTTATGGATGGGTAGTGAGAGCAGACTGCTGAGCGCCATGCATTTGGCTGGTCAGTGAGGAAGATGAGATTACTCAAGTCATCGTTTTTGTAGAGGTCTGCAAAAAGTGTTTCTGGCCTCCCCTTTAGTAGTTTCTGTTTAAAAGCTTTCCTCGTTGTGTCATTTTTGGCCTCTTTATGGTAGAGAATGGATTCTGCGCTGAGGGGGAGTGGGGACATGGTGCCTGTGGGCTCTGCTACTACTGCTACTGCTGCACTGATCTGCTGCCCCATTGCCATGGCAACCGATTTGTTTGTCTGCTGCTATTGCTAGCTAGCGCTAATTTAGTTCAAAAACCAGCAAAAAGAGTGACAAATCCTCACACAAAAAAACAGAAGATATGTTTAAAGTTAGTCCGTGCTCCATTTTGGTTTACTCACTCACACAGTTTGGTTGTTTGATGTAGTTGTATTAACTCCCCTTGCTAGGTTTGTTCTAGCTCGTTTATTCTGGCTAGCTTGTTAGTCTGCTGGCTAGGTCTTTGTTGTGTAGCTAGCTAGAGACAAAACTTCTTAACTTGAAACGCAAAGTTACTATTCTATTACTATTCTATTCTGAGTGAATATAGTTGTTGTTCATCACTTCTTGTCTGGAATTATTTTTCGATTAGAGTGTTTATCTCATTCTAAAAACAAAGAAATATTAAATATATCAGGAGCTCATGTTGAGCATCTCTCATCACCTCTGTCTCTCTCGTCTTTTCCTCTCTCCTCCTCTCTCTCTGTCTCTATCTTGTCTTTTCCTCTCTATCGCTCTCTGTCTCTATCTTCTTTTCCTATCTCCTCCTCTCTCTCTTGTCTTTTCCTCTCTCCTCCTCTCTCTCTGTCTCTCTCGTGTCTTTTCCTCTCTCCTCCTCTCTCTCTGTCTCTCTCTTGTCTTTTCCTCTCACCTCCTCTCTCGCTTGTATTTTCCTCTCTCCTCTCTCTCTGTCTCTCTCTTGTCTTTTCCTCTCTCCTCCTCTCTCTCTGTCTCTCTCTTGTCTTTTCCTCTCACCTCCTCTCTCGCTTGTATTTTCGTCTCTCCTCTCTCTGTTTTGTTGGTGTTTCATACTGGAGAGGGAATGCAAAACAACGACGCTGGACAGAGTGGAATCAGGTGTATCAAAAAGGCAGTTTATTGGTCAAAGGTATCTTGTCCTGCCGCTTATCGTGCACGGACCTAAGGAATGTGACTCCTGTGAGGAGTCAGAATAATTAGGCTGCTCAGCCAGAGTTTACAGCAGAATGTATACACAGAATAATGTAGGTGGAGTCTCGTCGTGTTGGTCTTCTGATTGGTCCTGAAGAGTTGGAGGCGGGCCTTGCTCTAGCCAGAGCGGGCCCCATTGGTGCACAGCAAAGTCCTTTGCTCTTGGCACCTGACCAGTAGGGGGGGGGGTAGAGTGTGTGTGTACAGTGCTTCATGAAATGTATGTGTGTCCAGGAAACGTGGATATTGGTAATGTCTGCTTTAGGCTCAGGTGTTTCCTGTCTTTGCAGGAGTGCATGCAGGGTTCAATGTCAGCGAGATAGCTTGGCACTTCTAACCTCGTTAGTGTTGCAGGATGCTCTTTGTAGTTTTACAGGGGAGTAATATTTGCGTGATGGCAGCTGTGTGTCCTTCGGATAATCATGTTATTGCACACAGGCTCTAGACTTGACTGAAGACACTGGGCCCAGAGTTATCTGAGGGCATCCGGTTTAACCAGAGCTTTGGTCTGCTAGTAACGCTTTATATTAGATTATTTATATAACAGTCTCTATCTTGTATTTTCCTCTCCCCTCCTCTCTCTGTCTCTCCTCAGTGTGGAGGTATGTTGGAGCCGGAGGAGGGTTCTTCTTCCTGCTGATCCAGCTCATGCTGCTGGTGGAATTTGCTCACAGGTGGAACACTAACTGGTGAGAACAACAACAACACAAATACTTATAATAAAGCTCTCTTTGTCCTGCTGCTTTATTTTATGTCTTCAGCCAAAACAGTCACACATAAATACATAATTACACCATTACATAGGATAGACACATCCTCCAAGCCTAAAGTACTTCAGTATTTCTGTTATATGGAAGGGGATAATGTGTAGGGTTGTTGAGAAGGGAGAGAGGAAGGTGGCACCTCAGGAGGGAGAAACGGAGGACAGCGGGACGAAAAGAGGATGGATCCCTGTGCTGTGTTGAAGGAAGGAGGACTAGAAAGAGGGAGGAATTAACCTTATGTAGGATTGCTTATTTTGGAGATGGAAGAGTATGAAGGAGGGAGAGAGAGAGAGGAGGGGAGGATGCCAGGATGGACTCCTGTGTAATGTTATTTACACAGGTGAGAGAGCGAGCGAGAAACAGAGGGAGAGAGAGAAAAACAGGGAGAGAGAAACAGAGGGAGAGAGAGAGACATAAGCAGGGGGAGATAGAGAAACAGGAAGAGAAAGAAACCCAGGAAAGAGAGAGAAACAAAGGGAGGGAGAGAGAAACAGAGGGAGATGGAGAGAGAGGAACCAAGGGAGAGAGAAACAGGGAGAAGGAGAGAGAGGAACCAAGGGAAAGAGAGAGAAACTGAGGGAGAGAGAGAGAAACAGAGGGAGATGGAGAGAGAGGAACCAAGGGAGAGAGAGAGAAACCGAGGGAGAGAGAAACAGAGGCAGAGGGAGAGACAGAAACAGAGAGAGAGAGAGAGAGAGAAACAGAGGGAGAGAGAGAGAGAGAAACAAAGGGAGAGAGAGAAAGAAACAGAGGGAGATAGAGAGAGAGAAACAGAGAGAGAGAGAGAAATGGAGGGAGAGAGAGAGAGAAACAGACGGAGATAGAGAGAGAGAAACAGGGCGAGAGAGCTAATTGTGTCTTGTTGTATACAGTACAAAGGAGGGTTTGGTCAGTGTCTTAAGTTGCAGACAGGATGCACATGACAACGGAGTGTATACCCACAGTTTCCTCTCCCCCTCTGAGACACACACACACTCACAATAGAAATGAGAGTGGCAGGGGACCACTTTAGAGTCTGTTTGTACATTTTCACTGACTGGGAATATAAGGCAAGAGGTCACTGCAATTCCCCTGCAGCTGTGTGACTGTGTGTGTGTGTGTGTGTGTGTGTGTGTGTGTGTGTGTGTGTGTGTGTGTGTGTGTGTGTGTGTGTGTGTGTGTGTGTGTGTGTGTGTGTGTGTGTGTGTGTGTGTGTGTGTCTGTGTGTGTCTGTGTCTGTGTGTCTGTGTATCTTAGTGCTGAGCGATTAGTGCTTTTTGAGGGCGGTTCGGTTTTAGTTAAATTATTTAAAAAATAGTCACGTTTTCGATTTCAGTTTCGATTCTTTGGGTTGAATGCTGTAACAACACAGAATAAAACTATTAATAAAATCCCATGATGGTCGTGACCTCTCATTACTGCTTATCGCTCATTAACCATCACTTATTCACTTTACATATTACATTTGTTTTATTTAAAGACTATTATTTCATTCCAAGTCATCTCATCTCTATAGGGCTGCTGCATATGCTGTCTGACAAAATCCCTATTTTATAGATCTTCAAAGTAAATAAGGCAGTCCTCTATGACTGCTGAATACCAACTATCAATCACTTAGATTATGTATTTTCAAGTGGAGATACACTACATTACCAAAACCACGTGGACCCCAGCTCGTTGAACATCTCATTCCAATATCATGGGCATTAATATGGAGTTGGTCCCCTTCTTTGCTGCTATAACAGCCTCCACTCTTCTGGGAAAGCTTCCCACTTAAATGTTGGAACATTGCTGCGGGGACTTGCTTCCATTCAGCCGCAAGAGCATTAGTGAGGTCGGGCACTGATGTTGGGCGATCAGGCCTGGCTGTTCCAATTCATCCCAAAGGTGTTTGATGGGGTTGAGGTCAGGTCTCTGTGCAGGCCAGTCAAGTTCTTCCACACTGATCTTGACAAACCATTTCTGTATGGACCTCGCTTTGTGCACAGGGTATAGGGCCTTCCCCAAACCATTGCCAGAAAGTTGGAAGCATTGGGGCAGGTAGTGTTCTCGGGGAAGGTAGTGGCATCCGGCAAAACCAGATTTGTCCGTCGGACTGCCTGATAGCGAAGTGTGATTCATCACTCCAGAGTCCAATGGCGGCAAGCTTTACACCACTCCAGCCGACGCTTGGAATTGCACGTGGTGATCTTAGTCTTGTGTGCGGCTGCTTGGCTATGGAAGCCGATTTCATGAAGCTTCCAACGAACAGTTATTGTGCTGACGTTGCTTCCAGAGGCAGTTTGGAACTCGGTAGTGAGTGTTACATCCAGGGACAGACTAATTTTATGCGCTTCAGCACTCTGCGGTTCCGTTCTGTTAGCTTGTGTGGCCTACCACTTCGAGGCTAAGCTGTTGTTGTTCCTAGACATTTCCACTTCACAATAACAGCACTTACAGTTGACCGGGGCAGCTCTAGCAGGGTAGGCATTTTATGAACTGACTTGTTACCAAGGTGGCATCCTATGAAGGTGCCACAATGAAAGTCACTGATCTCTTCAGTAAGGCCATTCCACTGCCAATGTTTGTCTATGGAGATTGCATGGCGGTGTGCTCGATTTTATACACCTGTCAGCAATGGGTGTGGCTGAAACGTCCGAATCTGCTAATTTTAAGGGGTGTCCACATACTTTTATATATATATTGTACCTCACAAAGCAACGGCTGCTCTCTATATTCTCTCACGATTGAGTCTTCTTCTGCCACTTCCGTAGCAGGCATAAAAGAAACACAGACCGGAAAAGTACATGTGCAATGGATTATGGTCATTGTAGTTAATTGCCACGTTTTACGAGCTAAACTTTGTCGAATATTTGCCTGTTGAAAACTACAACTCTACATTGCACAGTTCAGGCTGGCTCTGATTTATCTCTAAAGAAACTGAATGTGCACATTGAGCTCACAGAAAAAACTGAAGCAAATGGAATTCAAGTAATTGAACCGACGGCGGTCAATTAGTTGTTTAAAAAAATAAAATACCCAAAATGTTGGTTAATCTATCAGTACTAGTGCATCTGTGTGTATTTGTGTGTTTGTGTCTGTGTGTCGATGGGGTTGGAGAGCTCTGAGTAAAAGTAATCTGGATGTGGAAGTTTTGCCAACAACCCTAAACCTGTCTTGTTTAGGGTTGTTGGCAAGCCTCAGGAATAAAATATAACTATATCCCCCTCTCTCTTCCTCCCATTCTTCCCTCCATCTCTCTCTTCCTCCTATCCTTCCTTCCCTCATCTCTCTCTTCCTCCTATCCTTCCTTCCCTCTATCTCTCTCTTCCTCCTATCCTTCCTTCCCTCTCTCTCTCTTCCTCCCATCCATCTCTCTCTTCCTCCCATTCCGCCCTCCATCTCTCTTCCTCCTATCCATCTCTCTTCCTCCCATTCTTCCCTCCATCTCTCTCTTCCTCCCATTCTTCCCTCCATCTCTCTCTTCCTCCTATCCTTCCCTCCATCTCTCTTCCTCCCATTCTTCCCTCCATCTCTCTTCCTCCTATCCTTCCCTCCATCTCTCTTCCTCCTATCCTTCCCTCCATCTCTCTCTTCCTCCTATCCTTCCCTCCATCTCTCTCTTCCTCCCATCATCTCTCTCTTCCTCCTATCCTTCCCTCCATCTCTCTCTTCCTCCCATTCTTCCCTCCATCTCTCTTCCTCCTATCCTTCCCTCCATCTCCCTCTTCCTTCTATTCTTCCCTCCATCTCTCTTTTCCTCCTATCCTTCCCTCCATCTCTCTCTTCCTCCCATCATCTCTCTCTTCCTCCTATCCTTCCCTCCATCTCTCTCTTCCTCCTATCCTTCCTTCCATCTCTCTCTTCCTCCCATCCTTCTCTCCATCTCCCTCTTCCTTCTATTCTTCCCTCGATCTCTCTTTTGATCCCATACTTCTCTCCATCTGCCTCTTCTTTCTATTCTTCCCTCAATCTCTCTCTTCCTCCTATCCTTCCCTCCATCTCTCTCTTCCTCCTATCCATCTCTCTCTTCCTCCTATCCATCTCTCTCTTCCTCCTATCCATTTCTCTCTTCCTCCTATCCTTCCCTCCATCTCTCTCTTCCTCCCATCCTTCTCTCCATCTCCCTCTTCCCTCTATTCTTCCCTCCATCTCTCTCTTCCTCCCATCCTTCCCTCCATCTCTCTCTCTTCCTCCTATCCTTCTTCCCCCATCTCTCTCTTCCTCCTATCCTTCCTTCCATCTCTCTCTTCCTCCTATCCTTCCCTCCATCTCTCTTCCTCCCATCCTTCTCTCCATCTCCCTCTTCCTTCTATTCTTCCCTCCATCTCTCTCTTCCTCCCATCCTTCCCTCCATCTCTCTCTTCCTCCTATCCTTCCCTCCATCTCTCTCTTCCTCCTATCCTTCCTTCCATCTCTCTCTTCCTCCTATCCTTCCCTCCATCTCTCTCTTCCTCCCATCCTTCTCTCCATCTCCCTCTTCCTTCTATTCTTCCCTCCATCTCTCTCTTCCTCCCATCCTTCTCTCCATCTCCCTCTTCCTTCTATTCTTCCCTCCATCTCTCTCTTCCTCCCATCCTTCTCTCCATCTCCCTCTTCCTTCTATTCTTCCCTCCATCTCTCTCTTCCTCCTATCCTTCCCTCCATCTCTCTCTTCCTCCTATCCATCTGTCTCTTCCTCCTATCCTTCCCTCCATCTCTCTCTTCCTCCCATCCTTCTCTCCATCTCCCTCTTCCTTCTATTCTTCCCTCCATCTCTCTCTTCCTCCCATCCTTCTCTCCATCTCCCTCTTCCTCCTATTCTTCCCTCCATCTCTCTCTTCCTCCTATCCATCTCTCTCTTCCTCCTATCCATTTCTCTTCCTCTATTCTTCCCTCCATCTCTTCTTCCTCCTATCCATTCTCTCTTCCTCCTATCCTTCCCTCCATCTCTCTCTTCCCTCCTATCCTTCCCTCCATCTCTCTCTTCCTCCCATCCTTCTCTCCATCTCCCTCTTCCTTCTATTCTTCCCTCCATCTCTCTCTTCCTCCTATCCTTCCCTCCATCTCTTCCCTCCATCCATCTCTCTCTTCTCCTATCCATCTCTCTCTTCCTCCTATCCATTTCCTCTTCCTCCTATTCTTCCCTCCATCCCTCTCTTCCTCCTATCCTTCCCTCCATCCCTCTCTTCCTCCTATTCTTCCCTCCATCCCTCTCTTCCTCCTATTCTTCCCTCCATCCCTCTCTTCCTCCTATTCTTCCCTCCATCTTTCTCTTCCTCCTATTCTTCCCTCCATCTTTCTCTTCCTCCTATTCTTCCTCCATCTCTCTCTTCCTCCTATTTTTCCCTCCATCTCTCTCTTCCTCCTATTTTCCCTCATCTCTCTCTTCCTCCTATTTTCCCTCATCTCTCTCTTCCTCCTATCCATCTCTCTCTTCCTCCTATCCATCTCTCTCTTCCTCCTATCCATCTCCTCTTCCTCCCATCCTTCCCTCCATCCCTCTCTTCCTCCTATTCTTCCCTCCATCTTTCTCTTCCTCCTATCCTTCCCTCCATCCCTCTCTTCCTCCTATTCTTCCCTCCATCTTTCTCTTCCTCCTATTCTTCCCTCCATCCCTCTCTTCCTCCTATCCTTCCCTCCATCCCTCTCTTCCTCCTATTCTTCCCTCCATCTTTCTCTTCCTCCTATTCTTCCCTCCATCTTTCTCTTCCTCCTATTCTTCCCTCCATCTCTCTCTTCCTCCTGTCCATCCCTCCATCTCTCTCTTCCTCCTATTTTCCCTCATCTCTCTCTTCCTCCTATTCTTCCCTCCATCTCTCTCTTCCTCCCATCCATCTCTCTTCCTCCCATCCTTCCCTCTCCTCTCTCTTCCTTCTATTCTTCCCTCCATCTCTCTCTTCCTCCCATCCTTCTCTCCATCTCCCTCTTCCTCCTATTCTTCCCTCCATCTCTCTCTTCCTCCCATCCATCTCTCTTCCTCCCATCCTTCCCTCTATCTCTCTTCCTCCCATCCTTAGGAGTTCAGGTGTGAACGACAACCGTCTGTGGTATGGAGCACTGGCCATGGTCACCTTGGTGCTGTTCAGTATGGCAGTCGGAGCTGTGGTGTTCATGGCTCTGTTCTACACGCACTCTCAGGCTTGTCTGCTCAACAAGGTGTTCCTGGGGGTCAACAGCAGCCTCTGTCTCATAGTCACCCTGCTGGCTATATCGCCCTTCATACAGAGACGTTAGTATAGGCTATACAAACACTGGAACACACACTGGAACACACACACACACACACACACACACACACACACACACACGCACACGCACACACACACACACACACTTTAACAGTCCTTCTGTTCTCCCTCCAGTTCAGCCTAAGTCAGGCCTGCTCCAGCCAGGAGTGATCAGTGTGTACGTCATGTACCTCACCTTCTCAGCCTTCTCCAGCAAGCCCAAAGAGAGTAAGTAGACAGGAGGCTCAGCCATGGAGCTCCAGTGTTTCATTTACTATCTGATTGACCTATTAACAGGTTTTATGTGTTTGCATGTTGTTAAATTTCACTTAAAATTCAAAAGGCACTTGCACATCTTTCTTGCAGGTGCATAGTAACAATTGAATAACATGAAAGTAAAGAGAAACCCTTTAAAGTATCACTTTTCTTTATTAAACTTACAAATCGGCCTCAAGGCCTTCATTAGAGCTTTTTGTTAAATTGTACTTAAAATGCCTCCATTTAAACTGTGTTCTGGTCCGATGTGCCCTTGCAGCTCTCCAGTACTAACAAACTTAAATATTATCCTCCTCTTTTTCCTGTTTTCTCTCATTCTTCCTCCTCTCCTTTTCTCTCTCTCTCTCTCTGTTTCTGTTTAGTGTTGGAGGTTAATGGGGTGAATACGACAGTTTGTGTGTTTCCCTTCAACTCTGGATCAGAGAGCGACAAGAGGATTGTATCAATAGTGGGAACTGTCATCATGTTCGGCTGTGTGCTCTACTCCTGGTAAGACACACACAGTTATGTTATGGCCTGGTACTGACCCTGATACTGAGCCTGGTACTGAGCCTGGTACTGACCCTGGGCCTGTTACTGAGCCTGGTACTTGCCCTGGGCCTGGTACTGACCCTGGACCTGTTACTGAGCCGGGTACTGAGCCTGGGCCTGACCCTGGGCCTGGTACTGAGCCTGAGCCTGGTACTGACCCTGGGCCAGGTACTGAGCCTGGTACTGACCCTGAGCCTGGTACTGAGCCTGGTATTGACACTGAGCCTGGGCATGACCCTGAGCCTGGTACTAACCCTGAGCCTGGAACTGACCCTGGTACTGACCCTGGGCCAGGTACTGAGCCTGGTAGTGACACTGAGCCTGGTACTGACCCTCAGCCTGGAACTGAGCCTGGTACTGACACTGAGCCTGGGCCTGACCCTGAGCCTGGTACTGACACTGAGCCTGGGCCTGACCCTGAGCCTGGTACTGACCCTGAGCCTGGAACTGACCCTGGTACTGACCCTGGGCCAGGTACTGAGCCTGGTACTGAGCCTGGTACTGACCCTGAGCCTGGTACTGAGCCTGGTAGTGACACTGAGCCTGGGCCTGAGCCTGGTACTGACCCTGAGCCTGGAACTGAGCCTGGTACTAACCCTGGGCCTGAGAGAACAAACAGATAAGGATGCGCAACCTCTGTGACTCCTGATCCCAGCTTGGGGGATATAATGAGGGCTTAGAGCTTGAGTCTTTGGAGAATGTTTCTGTCTACCCTTGTGTGCACACTGTCTGTGATAAACCTTAAACATACCGCTGTGGTTCCCCTTATCTTTTGAATTCAGCATTTCCACACCTGAACAACCTAAAATTCCCAACGACACACACGTGTTGCTGTCACCTATCCTGTGTTTTTAGATTAGTGCAGAGAGGATAGGAGCTGTGCTCTTTAGACTATT
This sequence comes from Oncorhynchus keta, assembly GCF_023373465.1. NCBI lineage: Eukaryota > Metazoa > Chordata > Actinopteri > Salmoniformes > Salmonidae > Oncorhynchus > Oncorhynchus keta. The sequence continues at coordinate 22,912,716 of NC_068445.1, forward strand.
AGAATGCTTCCAGGTTAGAGATCTGTAGCTGCAGTGAGGTCGTGTCTTATTGGCTTGAGCAGATGTGAAAGTGTTTTTGATTGGCTGGTGCTGTTCAGAGGGTGTGTGTGATTGGCTGGATCTGTAGTGCCTGTCCACATGTGTTTCACATTAAGCTCAGACATATCTCCTGTGGTCGTCTCTGTAAAAGACTTGAGCTATTCTCAACCACAAATGACTGGGAAAATGTCTTCTGTCATTCCTGTGCGTGTGTTTCAAGTTGTATTAGTCATATGTAGTGGTATACACAGTTCTACGGAATACTTACTGGTGTGTGTGTTTGTGTGTGTAGTTTGACGTCCACCACCAGACGAAGCTCTGCAGCACTGCGTGTGTGTAGGAACAGCATGCCTGAGACTGAGGTAAGAAGACCTACTCTTTCTCTCTCACACACACACACACAAGCTTAGTGTGTGTGTACGTGTGTGTTTAGTGAAATGGGGATGTATAGTTGATTGGTTGGTACATTCCTGTTGTACTAACTTCCCTCTCTTCTTCAGAGAGCTCGCTGCTGTTTCTGCTTTGGAGATGACACAGGTAAATACCCACATATTCTCTCTCCCTCCCACTGTTCTCTTTCTATCATCTCCCTACTGCAACACCAGCAGAAAGAGGCAGTGTTCTTGTATGTTCTCTCATACACATATTAACAGTAAGGATGCAGGAACAGCATTGGTCAGTAACCAGAGATGATGTCAGTGTTACCAGGAGGGGACTATGGTGGTGTGGAGCTAGACCAATCAGATGGCAGAAGTAGACCTGAGAGAAGATTGCATCTGCCTTCTGGTGGGAGATAGCAGCACTGCAGCTAGGGAAAGAACAGCACGTAATTTCATTTAGGAATTTATTACACAGAGAAAACATATATTTTCAATAAGCAGATGTACAGTTTAGAACATTACAATGAATTAAGAAAACAGGATCCCTTCTCAGGAAACCTACTGATTTTCAGGGAGTTTCCTGTCCGGAAAAGGGGAGGGAGAGACATATAGTATAGACCAGGAAAATGGAAAGAAATCAGGAATAGTAAATGGTGAGAGTGGTATTGGGTAGAAAATGTTCTGGCCATCATACATGTATATGTTGCTGCGATGATGTAAGGTTGTAATAATGTTGCTGTGATGTTGTGGTTGTGTTGTCCAGATGACTATGATGAGGAGAAGACTGGAGGAGGCCAAAATGTTCTGTATGATGAGAGAGGGGGAACCATCTACAGCTACACCTACTTCCACTTTGTCTTCTGCCTGGGTTCAATGTATGTCATGATGACAGTCACCAACTGGTTCCAGTAAGTAGGAGAGTTACTGGGGAAACTTTAAACCAGGTTTCAGTAAGTAGGAGAGTTACTGGGGAAACTTTACACTAGGTTCCAGTAAGTAGAATATTCACTGGGGAAACTTTAAACCAGGTTCCAGTAAGTAGAAGAGTTACTGGGGAAACTTTACACTAGGTTCCAGTAAGTAGCAGAGTTACTGGGGAAACTTTACACTAGGTTCCAGTAAGTAGGAGAGTTACTGGGAAAACTTTACACTAGGTTCCAGTAAGTAGGAGAGTTACTGGGGAAACTTTACACCAGGTTCCAGTAAGTAGAAGAGTTACTGGGGAAACTTTACACTAGGTTCCAGTAAGTAGGAGAGTTACTGGGGAAACTTTACACTAGGTTCCAGTAAGTAGCAGAGTTACTGGGGAAACTTTAAACCAGGTTCCAGTAAGTAGGAGAGTTACTGGGGAAACTTTAAACCAGGTTTCAGTAAGTAGGAGAGTTACTGGGGAAACTTTACACTAGGTTCCAGTAAGTAGCAGAGTTAATGGGGAAACTTTAAACCAGGTTTCAGTAAGTAGGAGAGTTACTGGGGAAACTTTACACTAGGTTCCAGTAAGTAGCAGAGTTACTGGGGAAACTTTAAACCAGGTTTCAGTAAGTAGGAGAGTTACTGGGGAAACTTTACACTAGGTTCCAGTAAGTAGCAGAGTTACTGGGGAAACTTTAAACCAGGTTTCAGTAAGTAGGAGAGTTACTGGGGAAACTTTACACCAGGTTCCAGTAAGTAGAATATTCACTGGGGAAACTTTACACTAGGTTCCAGTAAGTAGCAGAGTTACTGGGGAAACTTTAAACCAGGTTTCAGTAAGTAGGAGAGTTACTGGGGAAACTTTACACCAGGTTCCAGTAAGTAGAAGAGTTACTGGGGAAACTTTACACTCGGTTCCAGTAAGTAGGAGAGTTACTGGGGAAACTTTACACTAGGTTCCAGTAAGTAGGAGAGTTACTGGGGAAACTTTACACTAGGTTCCAGTAAGTAGAAGAGTTACTGGGGAAACTTTAACCTCATAGTCCGCCCCATCCCGCATGCGGTCGCGTTACTACAGCCTCAAGCTCATTACCATAACGCAACGTTAGCGATTTCTAAAAATCGCAAATGAAATGAAATAAATATGCCTGCTCTCAAGCTTATCCTTTTCTTAACAATCCTGTCGTCTCAGATTTTCAAAATATGCTTTAGAACCAGAGAAAATCAATAATTTGTGTAAGAGTGGTGATAGCTAGCTTAGCATTTAGCGTTAGCATTTAGCACGCAACATATTCACAAAAACCAGCAAAGGGATCAAATAAAATAATTTACCTTTGAAGAACTTCAGATGTTTCAATGAGGAGACTCTCAGTTACATAGCAGATGTCCAGTTTTTCCTGAAAGATTCTTGTGTAGGACACATCGTTCCGTTTTGTTACTATGCATTTGGCTACCGAAACGAACCGAAAATTCAGTCACCTACACGTCAAACTTTTTTCCGAATTAACTCCATAATATCGACTGAAACATGGAAAACGTTGTTTGAATCAATCCTCAAGGTGTTTTGTCATATATCTCTTCATTGAAATGGCAGTCCTAGAAGCCTTCTTTGTTCTCTGATTCGGATGGAAAAATACTGGTAGCTGACTTTTGCGCACCAATTTCCACGCAGACACCGTGTGCGGGACACTTGGCAATTGTAGTCTCTTATGGTCAATCTTCCAATGATATGCCTACAAATACGTCACAATGCTGCAGACACCTTGGGGAAACGCTAGAAAGTGTCCGTTCATTCCTGTCGCATTCACAGCCATATAAGGCGATCATGTAAAACGTACCTGCAGAAATCCTGTTCATTTCCTGGTCGCTCAAACATCTTGGTTTTGCCTGAAGCTTTTGTTATAAGGCACTCACAGTGAAAATCTTTGCAGTTCTGGAAACGTCAGTGTCTTCTTTCCAAAACTATCAATTCCATGCATAGTCGAGCATCTTTTCGTGACAAAATATTGCGCTTAAAATGGGCACGTCTTTTTATCCAAAAATGAAATAATGCCCCTAGAGGACTAACAGGTTAAACCAGGTTTCAGTAAGTAGGAGAGTTACTGGGGAAACTTTAAACCAGGTTTCAGTAAGTAGGAGAGTTACTGGGGAAACTTTACACTAGGTTCCAGTAAATACAAGAGTTACTGGGGAAACTTTAAACCAGGTTTCAGTAAGTAGGAGAGTTACTGGGGAAACTTTACACTAGGTTCCAGTAAATAGAAGAGTTACTGGGGAAACTTTAAACCAGGTTTCAGTAAGTAGGAGAGTTACTGGGGAAACTTTACACTAGGTTCCAGTAAATAGAAGAGTTACTGGGGAAACTTTAAACCAGGTTTCAGTAAGTAGGAGAGTTACTGGGGAAACTTTAACTAGGTTCCAGTAAGTAGAATATTCACTGGGGAAACTTTACACTAGGTTCCAGTAAGTAGAAGAGTTACTGGGGAAACTTTACACTAGGTTCCAGTAAGTAGAAGAGTTACTGGGGAAACTTTACACTAGGTTCCAGTAAGTAGAAGAGTTACTGGGGAAACTTTACACTAGGTTCCAGTAAGTAGCAGAGTTACTGGGGAAACTTTACACTAGGTTCCAGTAAGTAGCAGAGTTACTGGGGAAACTTTACACTAGGTTCCAGTAAGTAGCAGAGTTACTGGGGAAACTTTACACTAGGTTCCAGTAAGTAGAAGAGTTACTGGGGAAACTTTACACTAGGTTCCAGTAAGAAGAAGAGTTACTGGGGAAACTTTACACTAGGTTCCAGTAAGAAGAAGAGTTACTGGGGAAACTTTACACTAGGTTCCAGTAAGTAGAAGAGTTACTGGGGAAACTTTACACTAGGTTCCAGTAAGTAGAAGAGTTACTGGGGAAACTTTACACTAGGTTCCAGTAAGTAGAGGAGTTACTGGGGAAACTTTACACTAGGTTCCAGTAAGTAGGAGAGTTACTGGGGAAACTTTAAACCAGGTTCCAGTAAGTAGGAGAGTTACTGGGGAAACTTTACACTAGGTTCCAGTAAGTAGAAGAGTTACTGGGGAAACTTTAACTTGGTTCCAGTTAGGAGAGTTGCTGTTATAAATGTAACTTGTAGTGGAGTTACTGGGGAAACTTTAACTAGGTTCCAGTAAGTAGGAGAGTTGCTGTGATAAATGTAACTTGTAGTAGAGTTACTGGGGAAACTTTACACCAGGTTCCAGTAAGTAGGAGAGTTACTGGGGAAACTTTAAACCAGGTTCCAGTAAGTAGGAGAGTTACTGGGGAAACTTTACACTAGGTTCCAGTAAGTAGAAGAGTTACTGGGGAAACTTTACACTAGGTTCCAGTAAGTAGCAGAGTTACTGGGGAAACTTTACACTAGGTTCCAGTAAGTAGGAGAGTTACTGGGGAAACTTTACACTAGGTTCCAGTAAGTAGGAGAGTTACTGGGGAAACTTTAACTAGGTTCCAGTAAGTAGAAGATTTACTGGGGAAACTTTACACTAGGTTCCAGTAAGTAGCAGAGTTACTGGGGAAACGTTACACTAGGTTCCAGTAAGTAGCAGAGTTACTGGGGAAACTTTACACTAGGTTCCAGTAAGTAGCAGAGTTACTGGGGAAACTTTACACTAGGTTCCAGTAAGTAGAAGAGTTACTGGGGAAACTTTACACTAGGTTCCAGTAAGTAGGAGAGTTACTGGGGAAACTTTAACTAGCTTCCAGTAAGTAGAATATTTACTGGGGAAACTTTACACTAGGTTCCAGTAAGTAGAAGAGTTACTGGGGAAACTTTACACTAGGTTCCAGTAAGTAGAAGAGTTACTGGGGAAACTTTAACTTGGTTCCAGTTTGGAGAGTTGCTGTTATAAATGTAACTTGTAGTGGAGTTACTGGGGAAACTTTAACTAGGTTCCAGTAAGTAGGAGAGTTGCTGTGATAAATGTAACTTGTAGTAGAGTTACTGGGGAAACTTTACACCAGGTTCCAGTAAGTAGGAGAGTTACTGGGGAAACTTTACACTAGGTTCCAGTAAGTAGGAGAGTTACTGTGATAAATGTAACTTGTAGTAGAGTTACTGGGGAAACTTTAACTAGGTTCCAGTTATTCGGAGAGTTGCTGAGGAAACACTTTACACTAGGTTCCAGCAAGTGGAAGAGTTACTAGGGAAACTTTACCTAGCTTGTGTCTCTGTAGTTATTCATTTAAGTTCAGCATAACACTAAGAGTGTGATATGTTTGTTTTCCTGTAGCTATGACAACCATAAGATAGATAAGCTGCTGGATGGCAGCTGGTCGGTGTTCTGGATCAAGATGGCGTCGTGCTGGGTGTGTCTCATCCTCTACATCTGGACCCTGGTCGCACCCATGGTCTGCCCCAAACGCTTCGAGGCCTAACACACACACACACACACACACTGAAACACAGCCCAACACTACCTTCAGCTTTCTATATGGGGTTTTTGTGTTGTTTTTAATTTCCCTTTTCCCCTACTTTACATGGTTAAGCTATTGTTTCCTTGAAGGCAGTTGCTGTCTTTTTATTTGTTTACTACCTTTGATACATGGAGTATTCTGTTACATGCAGGGACTCTTCGGGGTGCCTAAAACAATGCGCTGGACCAAAATACATACAGTCATTTATGTGGGACCACATGATCATAGTGGTGCCCTGATTCTGTTATGGGATGCCCAGCACCCTTGAGCACCAATGTCAATTAAACCCTTTTACATGTTTGCTTACATTTGTGATTTTTATGTGTGCGAAGCATCTGTTTTCCCATGATGGACCCAGACCTCCATATTGTTCTGTTATTCCCATAAAGAGAAGTTCCATTTCTCAGGCTCACATATAAGCTGGAAGTGTCTTGCTTGCTATTGCGCCCTTTTGTAGAAGACGTTTTCTATGCAATTAATCCAAATGTTTTGATTTGCCTGTCTTCACATGGTCATGTGAATCATTTTAAATTATGAGTAGATATGATGGATTGTGTCCACACTCCTTTTGAGACATTTGTACACAACACTTTTTTGTAGTGTTGTTTTCCAAATAGGCCTGTGTGACTAGCAGAGTGCTGCCTGGCTGGTAGAGGACGGGAAGATCAACAGAGGGAAGATCAACAGTTTGATTTCAAACATTTGCCAAAGGTAGATCTCAGAAACAAAGAATTGACACGCTAAAGTTCTTCACTACCACAAACCTCTGATCCTTGGTTAGCTCTCTGTTGAAGGGTCACTTTCAGAGACTTTTTCAGGACTGTGAAAACAGAAAGGGATAGGGTTCAAAACGGACCAGGACCTTAGTGTGTAGTGTAGGTTACTTAACACTGGTTGTTACTGACTGAACAAACCCAGATCAAGACTTGACAGGGAGCAAAAAAAACTTGCTCCAGAAATCCAAATGATTCTGTTGTCATACTTACAACCCTACAGTATATAACCCTTTTGATACTATTATATGTACACTCATTTAATATGATATTTGAAGAAAAAGTGGAACATTTTTCTATTTAAGATGAAGTCTTTCTCCTTCAATTTCAGATTGCTGAATAGAATAATCACATAACCCTATGAGCCAGCAGTTTGTTCATTCATATTTATGCCATAAAGTACCCACTGTGACTTTAGTTTCTTCCTCAGCCATTGTCCTGAAGGGGTTAAACCCATCTGAAAGGGTCAGCTGTGAACAATAGGGTTGGGATCCATCCATTCAGTAATGTCATGGATCTGAAAGGGTCGGCTGTGAACAATAGGGTTGGGATCCATCCATTCAGCAATGTCATGGATCTGAAAGGGTCGTTTGTGAACAATAGGGTTGGGATCCATCCATTCAGTAATGTCATGGATCTGAAAGGGTCATTTGTGAACAATAGGGTTGGGATCCATCCATTCAGTAATGTCATGGATCTGAAAGGGTCGTTTGTGAACAATAGGGTTGGGATCCATCCATTCAGTAATGTCATGGATCTGAAAGGGTCGGCTGTGAACAATAGGGTTGGGATCCATCCATTCAGTAATGTCATGGATCTGAAAGGGTCGGCTGTGAACAATAGGGTTGGGATCCATCCATTCAGTAATGTCATGGATCTGAAAGGGTCGGCTGTGAACAATAGGGTTGGGATCCATCCATTCAGTAATGTCATGGATCTGAAAGGGTCGGCTGTGAACAATAGGGTTGGGATCCATCCATTCAGTAATGTCATGGATCTGAAAGGGTCGGCTGTGAACAATAGGGTTGGGATCCATCCATTCAGTAATGTCATGGAGTGAATCGGAATTTCAATTCAACAATTAAAAGTTGCCATAGATTGTATAAAAATAGATTTGCGAAATATAATTTCACTTAAATTAACTGTATGATGCTGAATTGACACCGGGTGAATTGGAACGCCTGGTGTAAAACTGGTTTACTAATCAATTCCTGTACATGTTTGATATTAGCAGATTGTGTCCATATGTCATTTCAGACAAGTTGTTTGTCCACAGAGCCAGATAGATGTGGCATGGTGTTCTACAGCTCATCACCATCAGGTCAAGGTCATGTTAAACCTTTAGGCTCAAAATAGTCTGATTAGGCTGTATGCTGCCATACCTGATATGCTGATGTCCCTTCCTGTTCTCCATTGTTAAGATGACCACTAGGTGTGTACACAGGAGTGTGAATGGAATGGGAGTGTGTTTGTTTCATTTATTTGAACAGGAGCACTTGCGTGAGTTTGTCTGTGCAGAACATTGTGTGTATGTGTGTGCGTGCATGCGTCTCCAAACACACTGCTCACACTAAGGGCTCTATTCAATCCGTATGGCAGACGTTCAGCATTACAGCGTGATTGACATTTAAAGGCAATGTTCCTGCGTTAGCAAAGACTGCATTCACAGTAAACACTGTATATGTCTTGTCCGCTCCATCGGAAATGACCTTTACAATTCTATCGCCCAATCTGCAACTCTTCAGCGATACAGACTGAATAGAGCCCGAATTCTCTGTACACAGTTAGTTTGTCCTAAACAAAAAAATAAAACATGAACAGCCTGTGTGTGTCTGTGTTTGTATAAAGCTAATCACTTTTAGTCTCAGCTTGAAATAGTGCCTTGGGGAAGAAATCACACTGCAATCTATTCCATTTAGTTACACACCAAACAAAAGACCCAGAAAAGGTATTTTACCAAAGGCTCAGCATGTTTATTAATAGATTAACTAAAAGACAAGGGGAACAGATAACACACATACAGGTTTACAACACTACAATCATCAATCTTCTAGTTGAACCTATTCTAATATTACAGTGTCATGACGTTGTCCTGGGGGTAGGTTTATGACAGTCATAAATACCTCTTCACCCCCCTTTTCCTCTCTACCCTACTGATGTTACAGTTGCAAAACCCTTGGTAAACAAAGATTCTGAGAACATCAGAAGGTGGGGGGAAATTAACTATATTCTGGTAATGCAACCAATTGAACATATGTGGTGGTACTTAATGAATATGATGTCAGTTCGGTTGTCATCTGAGAAATTCTCATCAATGATAAGATGACAAACTCTACAGTGGAAAATCTACACATCAGAGTTATCAGATTCACATGGAATTGCTTTTCAATTTAAATGTTTGAATATGAATTTATTCGTGATGGGATGAAATGTGATTTTAGCTTCTAAAACGTGAGATTTGGGTTTTCATTAGACAGGGCTCTGCTCAATCAGTGGCCCGCCCCTGTGAAGGGACATGGGCTATAAAACATTTCAAACACGCCCTCCTCTCCCTTCCTACATAAGCCCTTGACAATATACCCTCCTGTTCCAAAGATGTGAGGATGACGGTCCTATGTCAGAATGGTTCAGATAACTACAGAAAGAAGCCAACATCAGCGTGAGCTTTGGTTGCGAATAGTATGAACTTTGAACTCTTATTCACTACAGAAGTGATACCTCCTAGCCGTTGAGTTAGCAACAGCAAATGCAACGAGGGTCAGGAAGGAACAGACAGAGTATCCCGTCTATCACCCAACGATGTTACTACAACGTATCCAATTGACAACCAGAGACATTCTTCAAAGGACTCGGTTTGGCAACACGGCCTTCCATCTACCACCAACCTACCGAAGCGCAGCTCAGAGTAAATATTTCTTGCATTTTCCTTTTCCGAATGGGCGGTAATTTAGAATGCATCAGATACTGTATTTACGATTGCACAGCTTCTCCCTGTGTCCCTCAGTCTTCCCACTCTTTCACTCAAACCCAGCCCTTTTCCTTTGTGTAACAAGCTGTCATATCTGTTCCGCCCGCTAGGGACATTTTCCTTTATGACGTCATTTGTAATCAAGTTATGATTTAATTATGTGTATGTGTAATTCTGTGTGATTAGTTAGGTATTTAGTAAATAAATAATTAAACCAATTTTGTATTGCTGATTCAAATTGTTAGCCAGGGTTCGTGCAGATAACCAAGAATGTACAACTTTCAGATGAGACTGAATTAAGATGATGATTGATATTGACTGCTATTGATGTAAAATATTACTAGGTCTTTAAGAGTTGTCGGAAGATAACAGCTCTATAAATATTATTTTGTGGTGCCCGACTCTAGTTAATTACATGATTAGCTCAATCAGGTGATATTAATTACAGAGAAATTATTTTATAGAATAGCATGTCATATCACTTAATCCGGCATAGCCAAAGACACGACACTATCCTGTGACGGTAGTACTGGACTATCCTCTGAACAGTCTAATCACTTTATGCTGGTCCAAGTCCCCTGCACACGCGTCACCCATCTTGTCATCTGGCACAGTCACACAGATTAGCCAGTGGGTTCTTGGTATGGCACACCCACAGAGTGAGGAACTACTTGAGAGCACACCCACAGTAGGGAATGAAACTAGTGGAGTGACTGACTATTCTCATATGTCTGGTCAGAGTTGACCTCTAGTCTGCAGTTGTCTGCCTAGTCCGTTGTCATCATTGTCACACGTCTCCCTGTCCATCCTTCTGTGTCCAGCTGGGAGGGGTTGAGGACTGTAGGACAGTTGTCCTTAGTGTTCTGGTGACGAGAAGAGGTGAGAGCAAAGTCAACGCAGTAACTCTTCTATAGGTGTGGACGTGTTTATAGAAGGCTCTACCTGTCTATTGGTGTCACACGTGTCTCCTACAAGAACATCATCAACATTTGACTGTGGGAGAAGAGGGATATTATTCAATATCCTCATGAGGCATGCTACCCTGCTGCTGGCTACATTAGCATTTCAGTCTTGAGTTTGGGGTTAGGGTGGTGCTATGGTTGAAGTTGTTGGTTCTGTAGTGGTTTATCCAGAATGTTCTTCACGCCTGACCACAAAAACACAGGTAAAATTGTTTCTTCGGGCCCCAGATGGTAGGGTTTGTTTAAGGCAGAAGTGAATAATTTCCACTGGTTCTCAGCTGTGGACAGGGATTATAATGGAATAGAAACTTAGCGATCCAGAGTTAAAGGGGAAGACATAACCAAACGATCAAGATGTTAGAGGCCTGCCACAGTGCACAGACATCAAACATCATACTCAAACTGGATATGCGCACGCAAGCACACAAAGACACTCAACTGGGACACACTTTCACTATATCTGCCAATGGAACAGTTTTTTTTAAAGGGTTATCTAGCTAGTAACCGGAAGGTTGCAAGTTCAAATCCCCGAGCTGACAAGGTACAAATCCGTCGTTCTGCCCCTGAACAGGCAGTTAACCCACTGTTCCTAGGCCGTCATTGAAAATAAGAATTTGTTCTTAACTGACTTGCCTAGTTAAAAAAAGGTCAAATAAAACATTTTTTTAAATTACTGGGCTGCAGATGCCAGAGAATTTACGTACTGGCAACTGGGTTTCCCTGATAAATTGGACACTGTTGCCCCCGTGTGGCTAAATATGGAGCTCAAGTCTGTCACAAATTCCTCTCTTCCAGCCTTGCTTTTCTCCAAAGCAGAGTTCCCAAACAAACTGATATGCAACAACTTTGCTTTGAGAAATTCCATATTAAGCATGTTTGTAAGGTGCCTGATACCTCTGTATACACCCCTATATGCTTTAATTATTATTTTGTTCCATCTCTGTCTGATAAGGTGTTTCTTGAATGGAGGGAGAAGGGACTGGCTACAATTAAAGATTTATACATAGATAATCAATTGGCATCATTCATCCAATTAAAGAATACATTCAATCTCTCCCATTCACATTTTCTCCGTTACTTACAAGTCAGACACTATATCAAAGGGAAAATTCAAAATGCTGACACCTCCAGTACAACATTCCTTTTATGATTTGCTACAGCGCCCTCCCAATTCAAAACACCTCTACACAGAGGCCATACTAGTCATCTCAAGGAGACCTGGGGTAAAAAGTAAAATATTGAAATCTCATGTCTATGGGGAGAAGCCCAGTCTAGAATTCACTCCTGTTCCATCATTGCCAGATATCAATTGATACAATACAAAGTTGTGCATAGACTTCATTACTCCAAAACCAAATGACATAGAATTTACCCCCAGGCCTCCCCACTGTGTGACAGGTGTAAAGTCTCAGAGGGTTCCTTAACTTATCTGTTTTGGCTCTGCCCCCAACTCAATAATTATTGGAGGAACATCTTTGATTTGTACTCACACGTATATGAGAGGGCCATTGACCCAGACGCAGAACTCGCTCTCTTTGGCTGCTCAGAGTCTGTTCTAAGATGGTCCTATTAGGAACAACAGGCTCGGATGTTTGCAATGGTGGCTGCAAAACCAATTGTCCTCACAGAATGGAAGTGACCCCCTCCCCCTTGCTTCAGGAACCATTAAGTTGGAAAATAATCGTTTTTTAGGACCAACTCCTCCAGCAGATATCTCAAGGTTTGGGTTCCGTTTCTGGACCGTCTGGACAGAGACTGACTGTGAACACTGACTAGGAACACTTACTGTTGTTGCAACTGTCATTGTTGCTCTCTTCTTGTCCCATGTCTTGCCTAAGCAATGCTTAATTTCATAAGTCTGGCAGCTGCGTTTAAAAGAAATCTTGTGTGCTTTTGTTTTGTACAAAATTGCAAAAGAAAATCCTTTAAAATAAAATATTTAAAAAAGAATCCATGCTCTATGACTGTTTTGAACACATAGACTGGAATATTTCCCAGGTGCCACTGGGGATTACCTAAATGAATACGCCGACAGTCACCGTATTCATAAAAAAATGCATTGATGATGTGATGCCCGAATCATAAACTGTGGCAGTCTTGTCAGGAAACAGAAGAGGAGAGATGCTGCTTATAAGCACTGCATGGTGACCGGGGACAATTGCATGGTTATAACCTATGCAGATCGATCAAGATGGCGAGACACAAGTATACGGACGAAATAGAGAAGCAATTCAGGGGGTTGGACACTTTTATTATTATTTTTTTTTCACCTTTATTTAACCAGGTAGGCTAGTTGAGAACAAGTTCTCATTTGCAACTGCGACCTGGCCAAGATAAAGCATAGCAGTGTGAAAAGACAACACAGAGTTACACATGGAGTAAACAATTAACAAGTCAATAACACAGTAGAAAAAAAGGGGAGTCTATATACAATGTGTGCAAAAGGCATGAGGAGGTAGGGGAATAATTACAATATTGCAGATTAACACTGGAGTGATAAATGATCAGATGATCATGTACAGGTAGAGAGATATTGGTGTGCAAAAGAGCAGAAAAGTAAATAAATAAAAACTGTGGGCATGAGGTAGGTGAAAATGGGTGGGCTATTTACCAATAGATTATGTACAGCTGCAGCGATCGGTTAGCTGCTCAGATAGCTGATGTTTGAAGTTGGTGAGGGAGATAAAAGTCTCCAACTTCAGCGATTTTTGCAATTCGTTCCAGTCAGAGGCAGCAGAGTACTGGAACGAAAGGCGGCCGAATGAGGTGTTGGCTTTAGGGATGATCAGTGAGATACACCTGCTGGAGCGTGTGCTACGGATGGGTGTTGCCATCGTGACCAGTGAACTGAGATAAGGCAGAGCTTTACCTAGCATGGCCTTGTAGATGACCTGGAGCCAGTGGGTCTGGCGACGAATATGTAGCGAGGGCCAGCCGACTAGAGCATACAAGTCGCAGTGGTGGGTTGTATAAGGTGCTTTAGTGACAAAACGGATGGCACTGTGATAAACTGTATCCAGTTTGCTGAGTAGAGTGTTGGAAGCGATTTTGTAGATGACATCGCCGAAGTCGAGGATCGGTAGGATAGTCAGTTTTACTAGGGTAAGCTTGGCAGCGTGAGTGAAGGAGGCTTTGTTGCGGAATAGAAAGCCGACTCTTGATTTGATTTTCGATTGGAGATGTTTGATATGGGTCTGGAAGGAGAGTTTGCAGTCTAGCCAGACACCTAGGTACTTATAGGTGTCCACATATTCAAGGTCGGAACCATCCAGTGTGGTGATGCTAGTCAGGCATGCGGGTGCAGGCAGCGATCGGTTGAAAAGCATGCATTTGGTTTTACTAGCGTTTAAGAGCAGTTGGAGGCCACGGAAGGAGTGTTGTATGGCATTGAAGCTCGTTTGGAGGTTAGATAGCACAGTGTCCAATGACGGGCCGAAAGTATATAGAATGGTGTCGTCTGCGTAGAGGTGGATCAGGGAATCGCCCGCAGCAAGACCAACATCATTGATATATACAGAGAAAAGAGTCGGCCCGAGAATTGAACCCTGTGGCACCCCCACAGAGACTGCCAGAGGACCGGACAGCATGCCCTCTGATTTGACACACTGAACTCTGTCTGCAAAGTAATTGGTGAACCAGGCAAGGCAGTCATCCGAAAAACCGAGGCTACTGAGTCCGCCGATAAGAATCTGGTGATTGACAGAGTCGAAAGCCTTGGCAAGGTCAATGAAGACGGCTGCACAGTACTGTCTTTTATCGATGGCGGTTATGATGTCGTTTAGTACCTTGAGTGTGGCTGAGGTGCACCCGTGACCGGCTCGGAAACCAGATTGCATAGCGGAGAAGGTACGGTGGGATTCGAGATGATCAGTGACCTGTTTGTTGACTTGGCTTTCGAAGACCTTAGATAGGCAGGGCAGAATGGATATAGGTCTGTAACAGTTTGGGTCCAGGGTGTCTCCCCCTTTGAAGAGGGGGGTGACTGCAGCAGCTTTCCAATCCTTGGGGATCTCAGACGATATGAAAGAGAGGTTGAACAGGCTGGTATAGGGGTTGCGGTTCCAGGTTTTGCAGCTCTTTCAGAAAATCTGTTATCTGGATTTGGGTAAAGGAGAACCTGGAGAGGCTTGGGCGAGGAGCTGCGGGGGGGCCGGAGCTGTTGGCCGAGGTAGGAGTGGCCAGGCGGAAGGCATGGCCAGCCGTTGAGTAATGCTTGTTGAAGTTTTCGATAATCATGGATTTGTCGGTGGTGACCGTGTTCCCTAGCCTCAGTGCAGGGGGCAGCTGGGAGGAGGTGCTCTTGTTCTCCATGGACTTCACAGTGTCCCAGAACTTTTTGGAGTTGGAGCTACAGGATGCAAACTTCTGCCTGAAGAAGCTGGCCTTAGCTTTCCTGACTGACTGCGTGTATTGGTTCCTGACTTCCCTGAACAGTTGCACATCGCGGGGACTGTTCGATGCTATTGCAGTCCGCCACAGGATGTTTTTGTGCTGGTCGAGGGCAGTCAGGTCTGGAGTGAACCAAGGGGTGTATCTGTTCTTAGTTCTGCATTTTTTGAACGGAGCATGCTTATCTAAAATGGTCAGGAAGTTACTTTTAAAGAATGACCAGGCATCCTCAAATGACGGGATGAGGTCAATGTCCTTCCAGGATACCCGGGCCAGGTCGATTAGAAAGGCCTGCTCACAGAAGTGTTTTAGGGAACATTTGACAGTGATGAGGGGTGGTCGTTTGACTGCGGCACCGTAGCGGATACAGGCAATGAGGCAGTGGATGCTGAGATCCTGGTTGAAGACAGTGGAGGTGTATTTGGAGGGCCAGTTGGTCAGGATGACGTCTATGAGGGTGCCCTTGCTTACAGAGTTAGGGTTGTACCTGGTGGGTTCCTTGATGATTTGTGTGAGATTGAGGGCATCTAGCTTAGATTGTAGGACTGCCGGGGTGTTAAGCATATCCCAGTTTAGGTCACCTAACAGAACAAACTCTGAAGCTAGATGGGGGGCAATCAATTCACAAATGGTGTCCAGGGCACAGCTGGGAGCTGAGGGGGGTCGGTAGCAGGCGGCAACAGTGAGAGACTTATTTCTGGAGAGAGTAATTTTCAGAATTAGTAGTTCGAACAGTTTGGGTATGGACCTGGAAAGTATGACATTACTTTGCAGGCTATCTCTGCAGTAGACTGCAACTCCTCCCCCTTTGGCAGTTCTATCTTGACGGAAGATGTTAAAGTTGGGTTTGGAAATCTGTGAATTTTTGGTGGCCTTCCTGAGCCAGGATTCAGACACGGCAAGGACATCAGGGTTAGCAGAGTGTGCTAAAGCAGTGAGTAAAACAAACTTAGGGAGGAGGCTTCTGATGTTGACATGCATGAAACCAAGGCTTTTTCGATCACAGAAGTCAACAAATGAGGGTGCCTGGGGACATGCAGGGCCTGGGTTTACCTCCACATCACCCGCGGAACAGAGAAGGAGTAGTATGAGGGTGCGGCTAAAGGCTATCAAAACTGGTCGCCTAGAGCGTTGGGGACAGAGAATAAGAGGAGCACGTTTCTGGGCATGCTAGAATATATTCAGGGCATAATGCGCAGACAGGCGTATGGTGGGGTGCGGGTACGGCGGAGGTAAGCCCAGGCACTGGGTGATGATGAGAGAGGTCTCTGGACATGCTGGTTGTAATGGGTGAGGTCACCGCATATGTGGGAGGTGGGACAAAGGAGGTATCAGGGGTATGAGGAGTGGGACTAGGGGCTCCACTGTGAACTAAAACAATGATAACTAACCTGAGCAACAGTATACAAGGCATATTGACATTTGAGAGAGACATACAGCGAGGCATACAGTAATCACAGGTGTTGAATTGGGAAAGCTAGCTAAAACAGTGGGTGAGACAACAGCTAATCAGCTAGCATAACAACAGCAGGTAAAATGGCATTGACTAGGCAACAGGGCCGACAGATAAATCAAACAAGCAGAATGGAGTACCGTGATTAATGGACAGTCCAGCGTGCATCAGCTATGTAGCCAAGTGATCAGAGTCCAGGGGCAGCGGTGGATGGGGCAGGGGGGCTGGACTGGCGAGTGTTATCCAGGTTAAAAAAACTAACAATGACTAAGTAGCTATGTAGCTAGTTAGCTGGTTCGCTTCTGGAGGTTCTTGAGTGTGTTCTAAAAATTAAAAATAATAGCGATTCCGTATCACATTGGGTGAGGCAGGTTTCCGGAAGGTATAAACAAATTTAAAAAATCGGGAAGAGATAGAAAGTACATATGGGCCACTGCGATGCAGACGGTTAGCAGGCCTGTGCTAACAAGCTAACAGATTAGCAGGCAGGGGTAAACAAGGTAGTAGTTAGCGGACCTGGGCTAAACAAGCTAGCAGTTAGCATGCCGAATTAGCAAGCAAGGAGATAGCGAGGGCTAGAGAGTTAGCCTATGGAGGACGTCGCGATGGGGTGAGTCTGTTTATTCCTCTTCATGCAGTGACATCGATAGACCGGTCGTGGATCCGGGTATAGAAGCCCAGGAGTGTGCTAGGAACACAGGAGCTCTGGCCGGGCTAGCTTCAAGCTACGTTGGTGGAAACGCTAGCCAGGAGTAAACAACCAGGGTTGCGGTATAGCTCGATAGCTAGTTGTGAAGATCCAGCTGAAAAAAATGTTCCGTTTGCGGAGGGAATCCGGGGATAAAAAATAAATAGGTCCGTTATGCTCTGATTAGCGTCGCGTTGTTCGAACTGGCGAGAGCTTTCCGAGCTAAAGGTTAGCTGATGACCGGTTAGCTGAAGACCGCTAGCATAGCTGGTGGTTAGCTGGCTAACTTCAGTTGAGGGGTTCCGGTTCCGAAGTAAATATAAATACTTTAGGAAAAGTAGCTACATTGGGTGAGGCGGATTGCAGGAGAGTATTTGGAAGCTTAGGTTTAGCAAAATGTTTTTAAAGATATGCGAAGAAAAATATCTAAAATGAAAAAGAGACGATATTTACAGATATTTACAGAGAGACGATACGACAGGACGACTTACTGCTACGCCATCTTGGAAATAATCACGAGGCGTATGTGGCAGGGGCTTCTAACGATCACGGATTACAAAAATAAATCCAGTCACGTCGCTGTCACCAACGCTGCCCTGCCGGACGAGCTAAACACGTTTTTCTCACACGTCGAGCATAATGACTCTGAGTTGCAGAGGAGAGCGCCTGAGGACGAGGGCTACGTGCTGACGATCTCCACAGAGGACGTATGGAAGTCATTCAAGCGTGTTAACCCTCGCAAGGCTCCTGGCCTAGAAGGCATCCCTAGCCGCGCCGTCAGAGCATGTGACGGTTTCAACTGTTCAGCCTGTGATTATTATTATTTGACCATGCTGGTCATTTATGAACATTTGACCATCTTGGCCATGTTCTGTTATAATCTCCACCCGGCACAGCCAGAAGAGGACTGGCCACCCCACATAGCCTTAGCCTGGTTCCTCTCTAGGTTTCTTCCTAGGTTTTGGCCTTTCTAGGGAGTTTTTCCTAGCCACCGTGCTTCTACACCTGCATTGCTTGCTGTTTGGGGTTTTAGGCTGGGTTTCTGTACAACACTTTGAGATATCAGCTGATGTACGAAGGGCTATATAAATACATTTGATTTGATTTGATGTCTCATCAGAATGGTATTTTTGTATAATACTGTGGCGAGGTTGCAGTTATCTGTTCTATGTCAAAACTAAGTTGCATGGGCCACAGAGAGGGGAGAGGTCAAAGTGTCATCATGTGTAAACATATCTTTTACTCCCTACCTTTCCCAGTGGGGAAAGAAGGGTTGCAGTGTCTGGAATCATTCTATGCTCCCTCCAATGTTGCTTTTATCTTAACCTATAGACTCACTCTCCTCTCCATGAGTTTGTCCAGGAAGTTGTATTTTGAGTTGGTTGTATCTAAATGACAATTTGATATATGCCTGTTGATATGGAGGATTTGGTTTATGGTTCTGGGGTTTGGGAAAGGAGACAAAGCTGAACGATGAATTATGTCTATGCTGTCTGACTATGTGTGTCTTTGCTATTAAAGGAACTCAGTTGCATTGTAAGGGGGCTCTCAGAGAATTCACTGAGAGACACTGAATTTATCTGAGAGTCACAGGATTGTTATAGAGCTCATATAATTAAAGATGGACTTTTATAACTAACTCTGACGTGTGTGTGTGTGTGGTTTGCTCCCATGATTTGGTAAATAGAGAAAATTTCCACGACACTTCACAATGTCCACTCTCATCCCCGTGCCCAAGAAAGGGAAAGTAACTGAGAGGAATGACTACCGACCTGTAGCACTCACTTCCGTCATCATGAAGTGCTTCTAGAGGCTACTCAAAGACCACATCACCTCGTCCCTCCCCGACATACTCAACCCTCTCTAATTCGCCTACCGCCCTGTCAGATCCATGGACGACACAATTGCCATTTCACTGCCCTCACCCACAGGACAAAAGGAATGCATATGTGAGGATGCTGTCAATTAACTTCAGCTCGGCCTTCAATACCATACTGCCCTCTAAGCTCACCACAAATCAAATCAAATTTTATTTGTCACATACACATGGTTAGCAGATGTTAATGTGAGTGTAGCGAAATGCTTGGTGCTTCTAGTTCCGACCATGCAGTAATCTAACAATTTCCCAACAACTACCTTATTCACACAAGTGTAAAGGAATTAATAAGAATATGTACATAAAAATTATATGGATGAGCGATGGCCGAACGGCATAGGCAAGATGGAGTAGATGGTATAGAGTACAGTATATACATATGAGGTGAGTAATGTAGGATATGTAAATATTATATAAAGTGGCATTGTTTAAAGTGGCTAGTGATACATTTATTACATCACATTTTTAATTATTAAAGTGGCTAGAGATTTGAGTCAGTATGTTGGCAGCAGCCACTCAATGTTAGTGATGACTGTTTAACAGTCTGATGGCCTTGAGATAGAAGCTGTTTTTCAGTGTCTCGGTCCAAGCTTTGATGCACCTATACTGACCTCGCCTTCTGGATTATAGAGGGGTGAACAGGCAGTGGCTCGGGTGGTTGTTGTCCTTGATGATCTTTTTGGCCTTCCTGTGACATCTGGTGGTGTAGGTGTCCTGGAGGGCAGGGAGTTTGCCCCCAGTGATGCGTTGTGCAGACATCAGTACCCTCTTGAGAGCCTTACGGTTGTGGTCGGAGCAGTTGCCGTACCGGTCGGTGATACAGCCCGACAGGATGCTCTTGATTGTGCATCTGTAAAAGTTTGTGAGTGTTTTTGGTGACAAGCCTAATTTCTTCAGCCTCCTGAGGTTGAAGAGGCGCTGTTGTGCCTTCTTCACCACGCTGTCTGTGTGGGTGGACCATTTCAGTTTGTCCGTGATGTGTACGCCGAGGAACTTAAAACTTTCCACCTTCTCCACTACTGTCCCGTCGATGTGGATAGTGGGCTGCTCCCTCTGCTGTTTCCTGAAGTCCACAATCATCTCCTTTGTTTTGATGACATTGAGTGTGAGGTTATTTTCCTAACACCACACTCGGAGGGCCTTCACCTCCTCCCTGTAGGCCGTCTTGTCGTTGCTGGTAATCAAGCATACTACTGTCGTCTGCAAACTTGATGATTGAGTTGGAGGCGTGCATGGCAATGCAGTCATGGGTGAACAGGGCGTGCAGGAGAGGGCTGAGAACGCACTCTTGTGGGGCCCCAGTGTTGAGGATCGGCGGGGTGGAGATGTTGTTTCCTACCTTCACCACCTGGGGACGGCCCGTCAGGATGTCCAGGACCCAGTTGCACAGGGTGAGGTCGAGACTCAGGGTCTCGAGCTTAATGGCGAGTTTGGAGGGTACTATGGTGTTAAATGCTGAGCTGTAGTCAATGAACAGCATTCTTACATAGGCATTCCTCTTGTCCAGATGGGTTAGGGCAGTGTGCAGTGTGATTGCGATTGCGTCATCTGTGGACCTATTTGGGCGGTAAGCAAATTGGAGTGGGTCTCTAGGGTGTCAGGTAGGGTGGAGGTGATATGGTCCTTGACTAGTCTCTCAAAGCACTTCATGATGACGGAAGTGAGTGCTACGGGGCGGTAGTCGTTTAGCTCAGTTACCTTAGCTTTCTTGGGAACAGGAACAATGGTGGCCCTCTTGAAGCATGTGGAAACAGCAGACTGGGATAAGGTTGATTGAATATGTCCGTAAACACACCAGCCAGATGGTCTGCGCATGCTCTGAGGACGCGGCTGGGGATGCCGTCTGGGCCTGCAACCTTGCGAGGTTTAACACGTTTTAATGTTTTACTCACGTTGGCTGCAGTGAAGGAGAGCCTGCAGGTTTTGGTAGCGGGTCGTGTCGGTGGCACTGTATTGTCCTCAATGCGAGCAAAAAAGTTGTTTAGTTTGTCTGGGAGCAAGACATCGTGGTCCGCGATGGGGCTGGTTTTCTTTTTGTAGTCCGTGATTGACTGTAGACCCTGCCACATACTTCTCGTGTCTGAGCCGTTGAATTGTGACTCTACTTTGTCGCTATACTGACGCTTAGCTTGTTTGATTGCCTTGCGGAGGGAATAGCTACACTGTTTGTATTCAGTCATGTTTCCGGTCACCTTGCCCTGATTAAAAGCAGTGGTTCTCGCTTTCAGTTTTGCAAGAATGCTGCCATCAATCCACGGTTTCTGGTTGGGGAAGGTTTTAATAGTCGCTGTGGGTACAACATCACCGATGCACTTGCTAATAAACTCGCTCACCGAATCAGCGTATTCATCAATGTTATTGTCCGACACTATGCAGAACATATCCCAGTCCACGTGATCGAAGCAATCTTGAAGCGTGGAATCCGATTGGTCGGACCAGCGTTGAACAGACCTGAGCACGGGCGTTTCCTGTTTAAGTATCTGTCTATAGGCTGGGAGCAACAAAATGGAGTCGTGGTCAGATTTGCCAAAAGGAGGGCAGGGGAGGGCTTTGTATGCATCGCGGAAGTTAGAGTAACAATGATCCAGGGTTTTACCAGCCCGGGTTGTGCATTCGATATGCTGATAACATTTAGGGTGACTTGTTTTCAGATTAGCCTTGTTAAAATCCCCAGCTACAATAAATGTAGCCTCAGGATATATGTTTTCCAGTTTACATAGAGTCCAATGAGGTTCTTTCAGGGCCGTCGATGTGTCTGCTTGGGGGAATTCTGCTGGTGGATAATGCAGTCTGCATTTGATTGTAAGTAATTCCAGGACAGGTGAACAAAAGGACTTGAGTTCCTGTATTTTGTTATGATCACACTGCGTGTCGTTAATCATAAGTCATACACCCCTGCCCCTTCTTCTTACCAGAGAGATGTTTGTTTCTGTTGGCGCGATGCGTGAAGAAACCAGGTGGCTGTACCGACTTTGATAACGTATCCCGACTGAGCCATATTTCCGTGACACAAAGAACGTTACAGTCTATGATGTCTCTCTGGAATGCAACCCGTGCTCAGATTTCATCTACCTTGTTGTCAAGAGACTGAACATTGACGAGTAGTATACTCGGGAGCGGTGCGCTTCGATGTTTTATTTATTTATTTTACCTTTATTTCACTAGGCAAGTCAGTTAAGAACAAATTCTTATTTTCAATGACGGCCTAGGAACAGTGGGTTAACTGCCTGTTCAGGGGCAGAACGACAGATTTGTACCTTGTCAGCTCGGGGGTTTGAACTTGCAACCTTCCGGTTACTAGTCCAACGCTCTAATCACTAGAGCTAGAGATGTGCCTGTCTACGGAGCCTGACCAGAAGACCGCTCCATCTGCCCCTTCTGCGGCGTCGTTGTTTTGGGTCGCCGGCTGGGATCTGATCCATTGTCCTGGGTGGTGGACCAAACAGAGGATCCGCTTCGGGAAAGTCGTATTCCTGGTCGTAATGTTGGTGAGTTGACGTTGCTCTTATATCCAATAGTTCCTCCCGGCTGTATGTAATAAAACTTAAGATTTCCTGGGGTAACAATGTAAGAAATAATAGTACATTAAAAAAAATACTACATAGTTTCCTAGGAACGAGAAGTGAGGCGGCCATCTCAGTCGGTGCCAGAAGTTGGTAGAGCCCTGGGACTGAACTCCTCCCTATGCAACTGGGTCCTGGACTTTCTGATGGGCCAACCCCAGGTGGTGAGGGTAGGTAACATTTACTTCCTCCACACTGATCCTCAACACGGGACCCCACAAGGATGCAAGCTGGGCACTCCCCCATCCTCATCAATGGGGTTGCCATTGAGACAGTCCCTGTACAGATCTCCGAGGAGCTGAACTGGTCAAACCACACGGACACCTTGTTGAAGAAGGCATGACAGCGACTCTTCAACCTCAGGAGGCTGAAGAAATTTGGCCTGTCCCTGGGGCCCTCCGTGTTCTACAGGAGCACCATCGAGAGCATACTGTCGGGCTGCACGCCCCAACAGACATTTATCATTGTTACAGTTGTATATAGGTACAGTGGCTTCAGAAAGTATTCACACCCCTTGACTTTTTCCACATTTTGTTGTGCTACAGCCGGTATTTAAAATGTATTCAATTGTCAGTGGAATCATGTTTTTAGAAATGTTTTAAATGAAAAGCTGAAATGATTGAAGAAGTATTCAAACATTTTTATGACAAGCTTAAATACGCTCAATAGTACTAATGTGGGTATTGTCATTTTTTTATGTTCCATTTTCTTGACTGTACAAATGCTTGTACACAGGGCACCATTGTTAATGACACCATGGTCTCAATTGGGCTCCCCTGAATAAATACAAGTTAAATAAAAATATAGAAATAGTCAAATGAACAGGTCCCAAAACCGATCCCTGCAGTACACCATTGGTAATATCGAGGAAACTAGACTTGACACCATCGGGAAAAAAGCACACATTGAGTCCATCCTGTCTGTCAGATAGTTTGCAAGACACAAAAAGTACAAAAATATTTCAGCCGATCACCTGTTATTAATAATTCAGGCTTTGCATACTTCGATAGCAAGTCAGACAATGTTTTAAGCTCACAGGGAGTAGCCGATGAAGGGCAATACATTCCCACTGCCGTTAGCTGGGTGTTATTACCAAGGCCCACATTAAGGACTAGACATTAAAATTGCTTTGGGATGGAAATTGACACAGAAGCATTTAAGTTGGCGACACCCCCACCTCTGCCAACTCTGTCAGATCTATCTATATACATTATAACAAGTCAGAACGCATCAGAATTTGGCCTCGAATGTCCGCATCGGTTTGAGAAGCCAGAGTTACAAAAAAAATCTATTTTCTAAATAACATTTCTGCCATTTACATGAATCAGTCCAAGCCTGCAGCTGCAGGATTTCAGAACAGATAGTCTCTTAAACAACCATGCTATATTCAATAGGTACAGTATGTAACCCCCTATCAAAATTTCCCAGGACTGTACCATTAGGCCTCGAACATATACAGTATTAACATAATGCCAAACATCCCCTTTCATCACGACAACCGCTGGGCTTGAGGGAACCCCCTCCAAGATAACAGTGTAATTAATACATTTCATATATGCTATCGCAAAAACAATCATTTTGTTGTGTTTATGAAGGTCTTAGGTAACATTAGAATATATATATATATATATATATGTTTATATGTATATGTGTGTGTGTATATATTATACACTGCTCAAAAAAATAAAGGGAACACTTAAACAACACAATGTAACTCCAAGTCAATCACACTTCTGTGAAATCAAACTGTCCACTTAGGAAGCAACACTGATTGACAATACATTTCACATGCTGTTGTGCAAATGGAATAGACAACAGGTGGAAATTATAGGCAATTAGCAAGACCCCCAATAAAGGAGTGGTTCTGCAGGTGGGGACCATAGACCACTTCTCAGTTCCTATGCTTCCTGGCTGATGTTTTGGTCACTTTTGAATGCTGGTGGTGATTTCACTCTAGTGGTAGCATGAGACAGAGTCTACAACCGACACAAGTGGCTCAGGTAGTGCAGCTCATCCAGGATGGGACATCTATGCGAACTGTGGCAAGAAGGTTTGCTGTGTCTGTCAGTGTAGTGTCCAGATGGAGGCACTCCCAGGAGACAGGCCAGTACATCAGGAGACGTGGAGGAGGCTGTAGGAGGGCAACAACCCAGCAGCAGGACCACTACCTCCGCCTTTGTGCAAGGAGGAGCAGGAGGGGCACTGCCAGAGCCCTGCAAAAATGACCTCCAGCAGGCCACAAATGTGCATGTGTCTGCTCAAACGGTCAGAAACAGACTCCATGAGGGTGGTATGAGGGCCCAATGTCCACAGGTGGGGGTTGTGCTGACAGCTCAACACCGTGCCGGACGTTTTTCATTTGCCAGAGAACACCAAGATTGTCAAATTCGCCACAAGCGCCCTGTGCTCTTCACAGATGAAAGCAGGTTCACACTGAGCACATGTGACAGACGTGACAGTCTGGAGACGCCGTGGAGAACGTTCTGCTGCCTGCAACATCCTCCAGCATGACCGGTTTGGTGGTGGGTCAGTCATGGTGTGAGGTGGCATTTCTTTGGGGGGCTGCACAGCCCTCCATGTGCTCGCCAGAGGTAGCCTGATTGCCATTAGGTACCGAGATGAGATCCTCAGACCCCTTGTGAGACCATATGCTGGTGCGTTTGGCCCTGGGTTCCTCCTAATGCAAGACAATGCTAGACCTCATGTAGCTGGAGTGTGTCAGCAGTTTCTGCAAGAGGAAGGCATTGATGCTATGGACTGGCCCGCCCGTTCCCCAGACCTGAATCCAATTGAGCACATCTGGGACATCTCTCGCTCCATCCACCAACAGACTGTCCAGGAGTTGGCGGATGCTTTCGTCCAGGTCTGGGAGGAGATCCCTCAGGAGACCATCCGCCACCTCAACAGGAGCATGCCCAGGTGTTGTAGGGAGGTCATACAGGCACGTGGAGGACACACACACTACTGAGCCTCATTTTGACTTGTTTTAAAGACATTACATCAAAGTTGGATCATTCTGTAGTGTGGTTTTCCACTTTAATTTTGAGTGTGATTCCAAATCCAGACCTCCATGGGTTGATAAATTTGATTTCAATTGATAATTTTTGTGTGATTTTGTTGTCAGCACATATGTAAAGAAAAAAGTATTTAATAAGAATATTTCATTAATTCAGATCTAGGATGTGTTATTTTAGTGTTCCCTTTATTTTTTTGAGCATATATATATATCACACTACCGTTCAAAGTTTGGGGTCACTTAGAAATGTCCTTTTCCCCCCCATTAAAACAACATCAAATTGATCAGAAATGAGTTGTTAGTTAACACAGCCTACCCAGCCTACTGTTGTCTAAATCAAATTATACAAACCCCCCAAAAATGTATTTTAATTCCAGGTTGTAATACAACAAAATTGGAAAAATGCCAAGGGGGGGGGGGGAATACTTTCGCAAGCCACTGTACATCCCCGTCGCCTCGTTTGTCATGAGTTGGGAAGAACATTATATTTAGGAACATGCCTTGCATTAGTTAATGGCAGGGAACTCTGCTAACATACTGTACGCCCACCCACTTCCTCTCTGTCTGCAGATGTCAGAAGTATGTCATTTCTGTATGTTTTGAAGTATGCCATTTCTGTATGTTTGAAGTATGTCATTTCTGTATGTTTGTCTCCGAGTGACATCC
Organism: Oncorhynchus keta; assembly: GCF_023373465.1. NCBI lineage: Eukaryota > Metazoa > Chordata > Actinopteri > Salmoniformes > Salmonidae > Oncorhynchus > Oncorhynchus keta. Next base: position 22,938,847 of record NC_068445.1, read on the forward strand.
AGAGCCATATATTTATATGGTTCTGGTGACATCCAACATCAGCTGCTGTAATACTGGCTCCATTCACCTAGATGTTCCACGTTGTGTCCTGTGCCTTTGCTGTTGTTTTAGTTTTTTACTTCCTTTGTTGACAGGATTAACAGGGACTCTTCAATGCTCATATTCAATTCATGGATGCATTTCCTTTAAGAACTACATAAATAGTTAGCACTTTATCCATTGTGTTTGGTTGGTTTGTGTAGAAAACATATTTTGGGAGAAATACATCTACAGAACAAAGGGAGACAGTATTGGGAGGGACTGCTACTGTGTGTCTTGATAAAAGCGCAGAATGGATTGTATAGCTGTAAACTGTAACCAACTAACTCAGATTAAGCTCATTTTTGGAATTGTAATAACACTATTGACTCTTTTTACAAGATCAGAAAGTCACAGTTAGGTGTTAGGATTTGGCACATTGTCCTGAGCTGGTCAATAGTTGAAGTTAAGGCAACATCAGCAAGATCATTCTCCTTGGGTTTTGTGATGGTATCAAAAACATATAATTACGAGATTGACATTATAATAAATGATCATAATCCTGGTTCATTATTTGTGCATGTTTGCAAATTAATGCTTTCATTTCAACTCAATAAAAGTCTAATCTAACCTCACCTATTTAATTTGAGTCTTTTCTGTGAAATGAAGAACCACCTAATTTACAAAACTGCCAATTGTGCCTCCTCTCTCTGTCTGTGTTGTGGGTGGGTAAATGTCCTCTGATGAAAGTGATAAAAAGCTCTGACCTAGGAAATAACCATATTCATCTGTCATTTAGGCTGACAGAGGACTTTTCTAGCCTGGTTTCGTAGTGTTTCTGTTCCAGACCCTGGTGTTTCTGCTCTAGCCAGGTGTCCATGTTTTTAGCCTGGTGTCTGTGTGTTTCTGCTCTAAGCCTGGTGCCCGTGTGTTTCTGTTCTAGCCTGTTTTCTGTGTGTTTCTGCTCTAGCCAGGTGTCTGTGTGTTTCTGCTCGAGCCTGGCATCCATGTGTTTCAGATCTAGCCTGGTGTCAGTGTGTTTCTGCTCTAGCCTGGCGTCAGTGTGTTTCTGGTCTAGTCTGGTGTCTGTGTGTTTCTGCTCTAGTCTGGTGTCAGTGTTTCTGCTCTAGCCTGGTGTCCGTGTTTCAGCTCTAGCCTGGTGTATGTGTGTTTCTGCTCTAGCCTGGTGTCCGTGTTTCTGCTCTAGCCTGGTGTCTGTGTGTTTCTGCTCTAGCCTGGTGTCTGTGTTGCAGCTCTATCCTGGTGTCTGTGTGTTTCTGCTCTAGCCTGGTGTCCGTGTTTCTGCTCTAGCCTGGTGTCTGTGTTTCTGCTCTAGCCTGGTGTCTGTGTTTCTGCTCTAGTCTGGTGTCTGTGTGTTTCAGCTCTAGCCTGGTGTCTGTGTGTTTCTGCTCTAGCCTGGTGTCCGTGTTTCAGCTCTAGCCTGGTGTCTGTGTGTTTCTGCTCTAGCCTGGTGTCCGTGTTCTGCTCTAGCCTGGTGTCTGTGTGTTTCAGCTCTAACCTGGTGTCTGTGTGTTTCTGCTCTAGCCTGGTGTCCGTGTTTCAGCTCTAGCCTGGTGTCTGTGTTTCTGCTCTAGTCTGGTGTCTGTGTGTTTCAGCTCTAGCCTGGTGTCTGTGTGTTTCTGCTCTAGCCTGGTGTCCGTGTTTCAGCTCTAGCCTGGTGTCTGTGTGTTTCTGCTCTAGCCTGGTGTCCGTGTTTCTGCTCTAGCCTGGTGTCAGTGTGTTTCTGTTCTAGCCTGATGTCCGTGTTTCTGCTCTAGCCTGGTGTCAGTGTTTCTGCTCTAGTCTGGTGTCTGTGTGTTTCAGCTCTAGCCTGGTGTCTGTGTGTTTCTGCTCTAGCCTGGTGTCTGTGTGTTTCTGCTCTAGCCTGATGTCCGTGTTTCTGCTCTAACCTGGTGTCAGTGTGTTTCTGCTCTAGTCTGGTGTCTGTGTGTTTCAGCTCTAGCCTGGTGTCTGTGTGTTTCTGCTCTAGCCTGGTGTCCGTGTTTCTGCTCTAGCCTGGTGTCAGTGTGTTTCTGTTCTAGCCTGATGTCCGTGTTTCTGCTCTAGCCTGGTGTCCGTGTTTCTGCTCTAGCCTGGTGTCAGTGTGTTTCTGTTCTAGCCTGATGTCCGTGTGTTCCTGTACTAGCCTTCCACATTGAAGCCATTAACTGTTTTCTTACCAGCCACACGTTTCACTACTTCACATGCACCATGGAAACAATGCAGGAAGAAATCAAATCATTTCTCTCTCTTTTGTGAAAGAAAGTAACAGAGGTGGTGCAGTGCCTGAAAAAACAGTCATTATGTTGGGAGTGAGATAATAATCATTTCCTCTGGAGCATAGTTCTGGGATGAGGTTTTTTCATGAAGCCAGCTCTGCTAACTGTTGTTTACTAGGGACATTCAAATATGTATTATAGACCAAGTGTCAATGCTTAAAGACTTAAGTGGATCTAACACCTGTAATGTAACTTTTCCAACAAGCAATAAAACTAGCAATAGCCAGGGTGTTTTTTTACTCTGGGCAGTGAAGTGTCTTGCACCTGTGTAGCTTCTTTGGGTCCATCTACGTAGTACACTACATGACCAAAACCATGTGGACACCTGCTTGTCAAACATCTCATTCCAAAATCATGGTTATTAATATAGAGTTGGTCCCCCTTTGCTTTTGTAACAGCCTCCACTCTTCTTGGAAGGCTTCCCACTAGACGTTGGAACATTGCTGCGGGGGCTTGTTTCCATTCAGCCAAAAGAACATTAGTGAGGTCGGGCACTGATGTCAAATCAAATTTTATTTCGATTTTTGATGTTAGCGATGTTAGGCGATTAGGCCTGGCTCGCAGTCGGCGTTTCAATCTATCCCAAAGGTGTTCGATGGGATTGAGGTCAGGGCTCTGTGCTGGCCAGTCAAGTTCTTCCACACCGATCTCGACAAACCATTTCTGTATGGACCTCTCTTTGTGCACGGGGCCATTCTCATGCTGAAACAGGAAAAGGCCTTCCCCAAACTGTTGCCACAAATTTGGAAGCATAGAATCGTCTAGAATGTCATTGTAAGCTGTAGTGTTAAGATTTCCCTTCACTGGAACTAAGGATGAAACCATGAAAAACTGCCCCAGACCATTAATCCTCATCCACCAAACTTTACAGTTGGCAATATGCATTCGGGCAGGTAATGTTCTCCTGGCATTCGTCAAACCCAGATTTGTCCGTCGGACTGACAGATGGTGAAGCGTGATCCATCACTCCGGAGAACGCGTTTCCATTGCTCCAGAGTCCAAGGGCGGCTTTACACCACTCCAGCCTATGCTTGGCACTGCGCATGGTAATCTTAGGCTTGTGTGTGGTTGCTCGGCCATGGAAACCCAAACTCCCGACTAACAGTTTTGTGCTGACGTTGCTTCCAGAGGCAGTTTGGAACTAGTTAGTGAGTGTTGCAACTGAGGACAGATGTTTTTTTACGAGCTACTCGCTTCAGCACTCGGCGGTCTCGTTCTGTGAGCTTGTGTGGCCTACCACTTTGCAGCAGAGCCGTTGTTGTTCCTAGACATTTCCAATTCACAATAACAGCACTTAAAACTGACCGGGGCAGCTCTAGCAGGGTAGACATTTGATGAACTGACTTGTTAGAAGGGTGGCATCCTATGAAGGTGCCACATTGAAAGTCACTGAGCTCTTCAGTAAAGTAATTCTACTGCCAATGTTTGTCTATGGAGATTGCATGGCTGTGTGCGCGATTTTATACACCTGTCAGCAACGGGTGTGGTTGAAATGGCCGAATCCACTAATTTGAAGGGATGTCCACATACGTTTGTATATATAGTGTATGTCCTAGTCCATCCATAAGGTTAGGATTTAGGCTTGGGTAGTCTGGATCAGTGCTAAGAGGACTTCTGCCTGTACATGTTTGATTCCAGACTAGATGTATGTGGAGAAAGCAAGGCCTCTAGTGGTGAAAACGGACATTACCAAAACCACATGAGGTTAGGGTTTTGTTTGTAGTTTGGGCTAGGGTTAGGGTTAGGTTGAACTGGGAGGTGGGCATGAAGCTTGGGTTAGAGTCAGGGTTGAGGGTTAGAGTTCAACCTAGCTTTAAACACAACAACACAAACTCTAACACTAGCTTCATGTCACACCCCGGTTCAACCCTAATCCTAGCCTACTTTCGTGTCCACACCCCGGTTCAAAAGTAGCCAAAACCCTAGCCTTAGCTTCATGTTCACATCCCTGTTCAACCCATACCCTAGCCTCAATCACAACCCTAACTTTAACCCTAGCTTCATGTTCACATCCCTGTTCAACCCATACCCTTGCCTCAATCACAACCCTAACTTTAACCCTAGCTTCATTTTCACATCCCTGTTCAACCCATACCCTAGCCTCAATCACAACCCTAATCCTTTCCTTGACCTCAACCCATGGTCATATCCATAACCCTATGCTATGCATAGAATAATAATTTCTCAGTTTGACCAAGGTTAGGTGATACAGGACACGGGCAGCAAAACCATCTGAAATCTTCTTGAATGGGTAGAACTTGTAAAATATTAACTTACCCAGTTTGTCCCTTAGGAGGCATACTTTCTCTAGAAATAGAGTGATCACACTGACAAGCTGAACACCGATCTCAAGAGGGAGCCAATGGATCTCCACACACAAACACAATACACACATGACATGAGTACAATTTGTTTATTTCCTATCATCTCAAAAACATAGTTTGTACATTGCTTGCACTTAAAGGTACAAATAATATATCCAGTTTAATATCAGTCCACACTTTAATGAGGTGACCAGAGCGTGAGTGTACTATAGTTTCATGTAAAGCCTCTTCAAGTTCTTTAAAAGCACTTCATAAGTACAATGAATAATAATTATTATTATTGTTATTCATTATTATCATCTTAAGCCTTCATCAGTAATGACATGTTGAAGTGGCTTTTCACCGGCCAGTGGCAGTCATGAATATACTGTACATGATCACAGATGAAGAAGTAGATGACAGGGGATTTGAATGGAGCGACGTCAGTGGTCTCAAACTCAGCAGGATAATGCCTATTATTGATGTACAGGTAAATAATAATGTCTCACACAGACATCATGTTTGAGTTGAGATATTTCCCTTTTTTATCACATAGACTTAATATCAGTACGGCATATGGCATATACTCATTTCCCTGACTATCTTTCACAACACTGCATCTTGACGTATAGTACGAGTTCACCAACAGTTAGCTAACAAGAACAGTATATAGTAAGTAGTACATGAATACATCAGTAGAAAAGGTCAACACGTACAATAAGTAACACACACACACACACACACACACACACACACACACACACACACACACACACACACACACACACACACACACACACACACACACACACACACACACACACACACACACACACACACACACACTTCACCTCACAGCGAATCCCAGATAAAGCACATATTTAGTGTGTGTGATGCTTGCAGTGCCATACAGTACAACAAGAACATTAGAACAGTCACTCTACTGCAGGTATAACTACTAGGAGTACTATGTACAGGAAATCATTCATAGAATATTGCACTTGTTGGCCCATTGCACCCCACAGACAAAGCTATGAGGATGCACTTAAACATAGACAATATACACCTTTATTGATAGAAATATAGATAATTCAATGTCTTCATGCAACTTTTCTGAACCTTAATTTTTCTATGCAGAAACTCTAGACGGTGCAAAACAAACTACAGCCAGTTTTTGGCACAATTATATATTTTTACTATTCTGATTCTAGGTCATTTGTAGCTAAAGGATCAATGTAACTATTCACTTAATATATAGAAGAGATTATCCTTACTGGGATTTACAGGACATTCTCGATGTAAAGGACAATTTGCTTCAGCCAAGGATGGAGTGACAATAATAACATGATCCCTAAGCTTATCAGGGATGTGAAAAAGGTGCACTAGTTTCTTATAAAAGGGAACCCATATACTGGAGCAGGTATATGAAATATGGATGTTTTGTCTGTTTCATAGAATATTGCTGTTTATCCAGTCAGACAGACTATCTATCATGGCTTCAGTATCCATCGGTCATAACATATCATATCTTGGCTGTGTTTAATTTGTGAATTATATGTTTTCATTTCTCTTGAGAAGTGGAAATGAGCAGGTTGGTATTTATTGACATAAATCATGTACTGGAGGCAGCTCTGCAGACTGGTCACTAGGTGGCACAGCCACAAATTCATAAAATCTGATTTTAAACTTACCTTAACCCTAAACTTGACCACATAGCTAAGCCTAATGCATAACCATAACCTTAAATTAAGACCAAAAATCACATGTTTGTTTTCATAAATTTCTACAACATAGACAATTTTGACTTTGCAGCTGGCCTATCTAGCAGAAACCACTCAGTTCTGCCTCCAGGGCAAGATTCAAAACAAGAAATGTCAATCTGCTGGAAATGAGGGAAGGGTTTATTGTTTGGGTAAAGCTAAATGTAAGGGTCTGGGTATAAAAACACAACTTAGGTTATTGGCTATTTGACATCACACTTGTATTATTCTTATTAAGGCTAGGAAAAGAGGATCTATTCAGTTTAGCAGAAATGCAGACACTCATCAGGACTACTACTACAAAACACATGTACAGTATAATACAGTACTCACATAGACACAATGCATGTATAGTATATTCATTAAATGTGAAATAAATGAGGCAGGTGAGCACAAAGGAGAAGAGGCCATGTTGGAAATACTAAAAGGCCACATTTGTTTTTATCCAAGGTAGATGATTGAAAGTACTCACACAGCCACACTCATTAATTTTTCCTAAAACACACAGGCACACGGTCACGCACGCACACACAAACTGCAAACAGAAATCACTACTACCTACCAGTTTGTATACAGTACACTTAATGATATAGTTTGGCTGTGGCAGAAGACTATGTAACAACAATACATACAAAATAAATACAGAAATAGAAGGATAAATAAATGAAAGCACTGATTATAACTGTGTGTCCAGCAGGTTTTACGATGGACAGTAAAAACAGTGACAGCTATGGGTTCTCCTCACAGAATTACAATTGATAACAAGTCTTTGAAGCCAGCTGGAAAGCTACTGTGCAGTACGTGCATTGACCACACATTGAATTCTAAAAGCCTTTACAAGCATCATTTTTGTAAATATGTTATGGTAAGCTAAAGAGAATAATGTATGTTTGTAATGTCCTATTATCAGCCACACTATAATAGGCCTACATCGACTCAGACTTATATTGACCCTCTGTGTTTCCAGGTAAAGGTGTGAAGTGTGTATCTGTTCCTCAACACAGCTATGGAGAGTGACATACATTGATTGCTAGCCTGGTCACTGATCTGTGCTCTTGCCAACTCCACAATTCCATAAAGAGTTGGCAAGAGAGCAGAAACAAACTGTCACCAAGGCTAGTTGATTGCCATTGATGTTCAGTGAAAAAAAGCGGTTGGATAACACACCACACTGTAAAGGAGTTGCTGTGAATTTGACAGTAACTTACAGGCAGCTCAGTGGCAAGTCTAATTCTGTATTTCATATTACAGTACACCTATTATTATATAAATACGGTATCAATGCAAGTACTTGGTAATGACACATACAGTACAATACCGTAAAATGTACCCTATTATACTACAAAAAAAGTTAATTCTACCGTAATCAGAATGAATGAATGGATTAATGAAATTCATTGAGGGGAGGGGTTTGTACTTTACAGTATTTTACTGTAATTACAAGGGAGTGGTGCAACCAAGTTGGCTGCTATGTAAAGTGTTTACACATTATATCATATTTATTAATATTTGTGTTTTGTATCACTTGCCCATCTAGAGGCCTTAACCAAGGTTTCCAAACTGACAGCGACTACAAAACAGACCAAAAGGACCTGGCAACATGCTCAACCACTTACGGTTTGACTTGCTGCCACTCTAATCTGTCCACTATACATTATGAATGAATGGGTCACTATCACCACATAGCAGTCAAATTGGTACAGCATTCTCACATGCAGGTGCAAGCCTCAAAATATGTTAAAGGGAATATTACATTAATGTATGTTTTTCATTAGTCCACCGATGATACAGTCCCTTATTTTTTTGCATGTCAGCAATCAAGTTTTCAAGATAAAGAACTTTCAAAATACCGAAAGTGTCACAGTATGATGCGTTTTCAATATCTTGAAAACTTGAATGCTGACATGCAGAACATTTAGGGACTGATTCAACAGCGAAACAAAAACAAAAATATCATTTTTGAGATGCACAACAATACCATGCACCCATTAGTGGTCAAAAGGTTTTTGGCCATCAAAAGATACGGTATGGTGCTGTATTCTGTGGGGTGGAATTACAGTACCATTCAAAATAAAGCAATGACTTCTCCGACCAAAACGTTTTCCCACAATGTACCATAATATACAGTATGCTGTAGTAAAAAGTTTCAGAGTATTTTACTAATACTCAAAATGACTGAATAAATTACAGTTTTCTGTTACAGTGCAGGATACAGAAAGACAAGTGTGAACAACTCCAGTCCACTAGGGATGAAGTCCTGCTGGTTTTCCTTCCATCCTGGCACTTAATTGATCAACTACTGTCACTGATTGGCCAGACAGTGCACCTACAGCAGCTACACTGGTCAATCTCTGACTAAAAGGCAAGGAGGAAAGTCAGCCTTCACAGCAGCCATCCAGGACTTTAGTTGTGCACCCCTGCTTTAAAGGCCCAGTACAGTAAAACATGTGATTTCCTGTGTTTTATATATATTTCCATACTATGAGGTTGGAATAATACTGTGACTGTGTAAATTATGATAATGCCCTTTTAGTGTAAGAGCAGTTTGAAAAGGCCACCTGAAATTTCAGCCTGTTTTGGTGGAATGGAGTTTTGGCCTGCCTATTGACAACACCAGGCGTTAAATGAGGAAATAGACCAATAAGAAAGAGAGTTCCAAACCTCTCTGCCAATAACAGCTAGTTTTCAGTTTTCCCCTCCCCACTCAGACCACTCCCAAGACCACTTGCCATAGCAAAATTCTTGCTTGAGAAATTGCTCTTTGCTAAGAAGCAATTTTTGTTTATTTTTTACCATTTTAATTGAAAACAATAACAGTAAGGTATTTTATTGTTACCCAGAAATTATATGATATTAAGGTTTTAAAAATATCAGCATTGTACCTTTAAGACTGTCTGTATCCAAAATAACACCCTATTCCCTACATAGTGAACTACTTTTGACAAGAGCACTTTGTGGGTCCTGCTCAAGTAGTGCATTATATAAGGCAGGGGTTCTTAAACTTTTTCAGCTCGAGACCCAAATAAAAAATGTACCATCATCCCGTGAACCAAATCGTCCTCCAACGACTCATATTAAGAAGAAATTGTGTGTGATTATAGATGTATTCTATAATGCTACTCACCTCTCACATGCCCAGGCCCCATTTTGCGTCCCAACCCATAGTTTAAGAAACTCTGAAATAGGTAATAGGATGTAATTTGGGATGCAGACTACATCTAAGGGACTGGGTATCTTGGCGACACAGTAACTGGGAGGAGCCACTAACAGTTGCAGGCGGGCTGCTGGAGGGGCGGGGCGCTGTCTGTCAGTTTGGCGCTGGGTGTTCCCATGGTAACGGCGGTGTCAGTGTCCAGGCTTTCGGACATCCTGTCACAGATGATGTCAACGAGGCGCTCGAAGGTCTGCTTGACGTTGATGTTGTCCTTGGCACTTGTCTCAAAGAACTCAAAACCTGTGAAGGGATAGAGAGACAGAATAATATATTGTTGGTGATGTTTACAAGAAGTAAATTATCCACATTCAGAAATCTCTTGACATAATATCTTAGTGGAAATGTAAGGCTGTCAAATACTGTAGGTCATGCTTACAATAAGTCAATGGACTTACAGAAGCCCATGTAGGCCCAGGTGCTGCGAATCAGGATGAGCTGAAGCATTATAGATCTTCGTATCTATCTGACTGTTGATGTTTCAATGTGTTCATTCTTTTATCTCTGCTTATATAAAGTGTCCCTGATCAATGAAATGACAGCAGCTCACCCAGTTGTTCTGCCAGTTGTCTCCCACTGTCTGCAGCCACCACCCTCTCCTCCTGCATGTCACATTTGTTCCCAGCCAACACCACCTGGGCGTTGTCCCACGAATAGGTCTTAATCTGGGTCGACCTGCACATGCACATGCACATACACACACACATGAACAGAGAAAAACAGGAACTAAAACTCAAAACAGAGCACTGCATCTATCTACTAGACGCTATAAGTGATAAGCTGATACAGTGAAAACAACACACCTCCTATATCATCAGATCAGGACGATGAGGTGCTACAGTAGGACTGGAATCTGGGAGAAACATTTCAGGAACACATTTCCCCTGTGGCCACACAGAAAGAAGGCCAGAGCACCAGCGGAACACAATAATGTACTGTGATGTCAGCACTGCTCAGTCCAGATCAGACTGGTCATAGGAGTTGAGATATAGGTCAATTCACATCTGGCTATTGACTGCTATAACACAAAATGACACCCCAGTCAAAAACAGCTTTTCTGAACTGGGGTTTGCATTAAATGTTTACATATAATTGACCTCTAGGTTAGCCTATAATTAGTGTCAAAATGATTACCGATGTCTATGTTGATCTCTCACAATTATTAGTTATGTGTTTCAATGATCAATAACCAGGAGAGGAGAGAAGAGGAGAGGTGCAGCAGTGTCTATTTCTGTGAACAGCATAGGTGTGCCTTCGTCCCTATTAGGAGACAACTGCGTCATACACAGGAAATTGGTTTGTGTCAGGACACGAGCTCATTCACATAAAGCCTGGCAGGGAAGGAGCCGTTGCCATGGAAACAATGCATCTTTGCCCTAAACCTTGTAACCAGGAAGAATAATAGAGAATGGAATAAAAACCTACCATTAGAAGAAGTATGTTTAGGTTGTTGGATAGAATGATAAAGCATTGTTGTGCTCTGTCTGCTCTATGCTCTAGAGCAGTGGTTCCCAAACATTTTATAGTCCCGTACCTCCATTCAATCCGTACCTCCATTCAACCTCCAGCTGCGTACCCCATCTAGCACCAGGGTCAGCTCACTCTCAAATGTTGTCTTTTGCCATCATTGTAAGCCTGCCACACACACACTATAAGATACATTTATTAAACATAAGAATGAGTGTGAGTTTTTGTCACAACCCGGCTCATGGGAAGTGACAAAGAACTCTGATAGGACCAGGGCAAATAATAACAATAATAATAATCAATAATGTTGCTCTTTATTTAGCCATCTTAAATATAAAACCTTATTTGTTCATCAAAAATTGTGAATTGAAAGGATACACATAACTCTGCAATGTTGGGTTGTATTAAAGAGAGTCTCATTATTTTTCCATACACAGTCTGTGCCAGTATTTAATTTTCATGCTATTGAGGGCCGAGAATCCACTCTCACATAGGTACGTGGTTGCAAAGGGCATCAGTGTCTTAAAAGCGCGATTTGTGTCACGCCCTGACCTTAGAGAGTCGTTTTATTTCTCTATTTGGTTAGGTCAGGGTGTGATGTGGGGTGGGCATTCTATGTTTTATTTTCTATGTTCCTTTATTTCTATGTTTTGGCCGGGTATGGTTCTCAATCAGGGACAGCTGTCTATCGTTGTCTCTGATTGGGAATCATACTTAGGTAGCCCTTTTTCCCTCCTTTCAGTGTGGGTAGTTATCTTTGTTAGAGGCATCATAGCCCTGTTAAGCTTCACGGTCGTTTGTATTGTTTATGGTTTTTGTTGGTGATATTCTAAATAAAAGGAATATGTACGCTCACCACGCTGCGCTTTGGTCCGCTTCTTACGACGTCAGTGACAGAACTACCCACCACAAAAGGACCAAGCAGTGTGGTAAAAAGGAGGACTGGACATGGGATGACATCCTGGACGGCAAAGGATCCTGGACATGGGAGGAGATCCTGGCCGGAAGGGATCGCCATCCATGGGAACAGGTGGAAGTAGCCAGGAAGGCGGAGGCAGCTGGTAAAGGGGCCCATCGTTACGAGGGAACACGGCTAGCTAGGAAGCCCGACCTGAGCCAACTCCCTGTGCTTACTGTGGGGAGAAGCGTGGTACTGGTCAGGCACCGTGTTATGCGATGGAGCGCACGGTGTCTCCAGTGCGCGTTCATAGCCAGGTGCACTACATCCCAGCTCCCCGCTTCTGCCGGGCTAGGGTGAGCATCCAGCCAGGAAGGATGGTGCCGGCTCAGTGCGCCTGGTCTCCAGTGCGTCTCTTCAGCCCAGGATATCCTGCGCCGGCTCTATGCACTGTGTCTCCGGTACGTCTGCACAGCCCAATGCATCCTGTGCCAGCGCCCCGCATTTGCAGGGCGAAGATAACCATCCAGCCAGGACGGGTTGTGCAGGCTCTACGCTCGAGACCTCCAGAGCACCTCCACGGCCCAGTGTATCCGGTGCCTCCACCAAGAACAAAGATGTCTCCCCAGCCTGGTGAGTCCTGTGCCTGCACCTAGAACCAAGCCTCCAGTGATGGTCCATGGCAAGAAGCCTCCAGTGATGATCCATGGAAAGAAGCCTCCAGTGATGATCCATGGCAAGAAGCCTCCAGTGATGGTCCATGGCAAGAAGCCTCCAGTGATGATCCATGGCAAGAAGCCTCCAGTGATGATCCATGGCAAGAAGCCTCCAGTGATGGTCCATGGCAAGAAGCCTCCAGTGATGGTCCATGGCAAGAAGCCTCCAGTGATGATCCATGGCACGAAGCCTCCAGTGATGATCCATGGCAAGAAGTCTCCAGTGATGGTCCATGGCAAGAAGCCTCCAGTGATGATCCATGGCAAGAAGCCTCCAGTGATGGTCCATGGCAAGAAGCCTCCAGTGATGATCCATGGCAAGAAGCCTCCAGTGATGGTCCATGGCAAGAAGCCTCCAGTGATGATCCATGGCACGAAGCCTCCAGTGATGGTCCATGGCAAGAAGCCTCCAGTGATGATCCATGGCACGAAGCCTCCAGTGATGGTCCATGGCAAGAAGCCTCCAGTGATGATCCATGGCACGAAGCCTCCAGTGATGGTCCATGGCAAGAAGCCTCCAGTGATGATCCATGGCACGAAGCCTCCAGTGATGGTCCATGGCAAGAAGCCTCCAGTGATGATCCATGGCACGAAGCCTCCAGTGATGATCCATGGCATGAAGCCTCCAGTGATGGTCCATGGCAAGATGCCTCCAGTGATGATCCATGGCACGAAGCCTCCAGTGATGATCCATGGCACGAAGCCTCCAGTGATGGTCCATGGCAAGAAGCCTCCAGTGATGATCCATGGCAAGAATCCTCCAGTGATGATCCATGGCACGAAGCCTCCAGTGATGGTCCATGGCAAGAAGCCTCCAGTGATGATCCATGGCACGAAGCCTCCAGTGAGGAGTCATGGCACGAAGCCTCCAATGACTGCCTCCAGTCCGGAGCATCCAGCGACGGCCTCCAGTCCGGAGCCTCCAGCGACGGCCTCCAGTCCGGAGCCTCCAGCGAGGGTGCCCAGTCCGGGGACGCAGCAAGCCTGACAGCTTGAAAGACATTTGGACTCTGCAGTGAAAATGGTTAACTTTGTTACAGCAAGGCCCCTGATCTCTCGTGTATTTTCTGCACTATGCAATGATATGGGAAGCGACCATGTAACGCTTTTACAACATACAGAAGTGCGCTGGTTATCAAGGGGCAAAGTATTGCCATGTTTTTTTAAATTGAGAGACGAGCTTAAAGTCTTCTTTACTGACCATAATTTTCATTTGTCTGACCGCTTGCCGTTTCTATGACTGTTTCTCACACGACTGGCCTATCTGGGTGATGTTTTTTCTCACCTGAATGATCTGAATCTAGGATTACAGGAACTCTCCGCAACTATATTCAATGTGCGGTACCAAACTGAGGCTATGATTAAGAAGTTGGAGCTCTTCTCTGCCTGCATGAACAAGGACAACACACAGGTCTTTCCATCAATGTATGATTTATTTTTGTGCAAATGAACTCAAGCTGATGGACAATGTCAAATGTGATATAGTGAGTTGGGTATGCAATTACGTAGGTACTTTCCCAAAACGGATGACACAAACAACTGGATTCGTTATCCCTTTCATGCCCTGCCTCCAGTCCACTTACCAATATTTGAACAAGAGAGCCTCGTTGAAATTGCAACAAGAGGTTCTGTGAAAATATAATTTAATCAGAAGCCACTGCCAGAGTATCCTGCCTTGGCAAATTGTCACGGACGTCGTAAGAAGCGGACCAAAGCGCAGCGTGGTGAGCGTACATATTCCTTTTATTTAGAATGTCGCCAACAAAAACCATAAACAATACAAAACGACCGTGAAGCTTAACAGGGCTATGATGCCTCTAACAAAGTTAACTACCCACACTGAAAGGAGGGAAAAAGGGCTACCTAAGTATGACAATAGACAGCTGTCCCTAATTAAGAACCATACCCGGCCAAAACATAGAAATAAAGAAACACATCACAGAGAAATAAGAAAATGTGAAGAAATGTTAAAAAAAAGAAAGTGAATCACATTTTATTTGGTGTGCCGCCGACGGCATTGCGTACCCCAGTTTGGGAATACCTGGTCTAGAGAAAAAGCTCACTGATTTGAACAGGTCCAGGAAAATACCAGTCATTAGCTACTGTAACTATACTAAACAAAAATAGAAATGCATGTAAAGTGTTGGTCCCATGTTTCATGAGCTGAAATAAAAGATACCAGAAATGTTCCATAAGCACAAAAAGCTTATTTTCACTCAAATGTTGTGCACACATTTGTTTACATCCCTGTTAGTGAGCATTTCTTCTTTGCCAAGATAATCCATCTACCTGACAAATGTGGCATATCAAGAAGCTGATTAACCAGCATGATTATTACACAGGTGTACCTTGTGCTGGGGACAATAAAAGGCCACTCTAAAATGTGCAGTTTTGTCACACAACAAAATGCCACAGATGTCTCAAGTTTTGAGGGAGCAAGCAATTGGCATGCTGACTGCAGGAATGTCCTCCAGAGCTGTTGCCAGATAATTTCATGTTCATTTATCTACCATAAGCTGACTCCAATGCTGTTGTAGAGAATTTGGCAGTACATCCAACAGGCATCACCACAGCAGACCACGTGTAGCCATGCCAGCTCAGGAACTCCACATCCAGCTTCTTCCCCTGCGGGATTGTCGGAGACCAGCCTCCCGGACAGCTGATGAAACTGAGGAGTATTTCTATCTGTAATAAATCCCTTTTCTGGGGAAAAACTCATTCTGATTGGCTGGGCCTGGCTCCCCAGTGGGTGGGCTTATGCACTCCCAGGCTCACCCAAGGCTGCGCCCCTGCCCAGTCATGTGAAATCCATAGATCAGGGCCTAAAGAATTTATTTCAATTGACTGATTTCCTTATATGAACTGTAACTCAGTAAAATTGTTGAAATTGTTGCATCTTTATATTTTTGTTCATATTATATTACACAACCACAGTGAACAGAGATGTTTAACCAGTCTCATTTCTACACATTATGCCCCACACACAATGCCAACACTCTTTTTGTTTCACCTTGAGACAGTTCATAGTTTTGTCAAGTGCATCCATCAAAACATTCTGGTAGACTTTATCCCAGAAAACTATTGTTTGTGACTGATGAAATAGACTCCTCTTGTGTTCTTATTTCCAGTCCTGAATAAATCATGTTGAATCCAGGGTACAGGAAACACACAGTACAGGTTAGTGTAGGTATTCAGTATTCAGATGGAAATAGCTTGTGTGGTTTACAAAGACAGCGATTCATGACTTTGCCCGACCTTCCCAAGGACCCCCACACAGGTGGGCTAGTGGCTCTCTGACAGCAAGCGCTCTAATCAATACGCTTAGATAAGGAGATACAGAAAGGGATGAAGGTCAGCTATTTGGGTCTGTTTCTTCACAGGGAGAAATCTTATACTCATCCTGTCTCAATACAACCCAACAACAACACACCTCTTCTGTTGTCCTTGTCCATAAAGATATGTCGTCTTTCTGAGAATGTGGCTAAGATAAACAGTACTTAATCCATAACATAACATGGCATCTGAAGTTGCTTCCTTCCCTGGTGTATTTCATGATTCATGATGTACTGACACAACATTGCAGTCTTACCAACGTGATGAAAGATGTATTGTTGGTACGTATTGGCTTTCGATGAGAAAATAAACGTATGCTATTCGGCCCCCGTTTTCCTCCTAGAGAGGGTGAAAATGTTTTGCATCCCAGTAAAACTCACCAGTCCTGCACACAATGGAAGGACTCCTCGTTTGTGATGTCATACATAAGGATGAAGCCCATGGCTCCGCGGTAGTAAGCAGTGGTGATGGTCCGGTACCGCTCCTGTCCCGCCGTGTCCTGGAGAGATACAGAACATTATTATTGCTGGTCACAAACAAATGCACATGCATGCACACACAGACACACAGACACACACACACATACACAGTCACACAGATAACTAACAGTTAGTCACAGAGAAAGTCTCCCATCCTTCATGTGTGTATTTATTCTGGACCGGTTTGGCTGGTTGTGATTATCATATGCATAATGCATCGCTGACTGGTTTGGCCGGCTATGATTATCATGTATGCTGCATGGCTGTCATTGATTTGAAGGTCATTATCTATTCACAGATTCTAGAGGTTCAAGTCTCCCCAGTAAAGCCACTGTGGTGGCTGAGGCCTACTGGAAGTACCATATTGTATTATGTAATGTCTATGGGCTTACAGTAAACATATTGTATAGGGGCTATTGATTGTGATAGCTGGTACTCTAGATAGCATATCAGTCATGTAGCAGACTGTCTGATTCATCAAAAGGAAAATGGCAAATGGCCATTTTGTCTGATTTCCAACTCATGTTTGAAGTAGGTCGTTTGAGGGGTCAAAATCCCACTGTCCTTTTGCGAAAACACTAAAACTATCTGTCATCTGTGTTCTGTAGGGGATTCTAAGCCAAAACAGTGCTGGGTTACATTAGCTCCAGAGAGGCCTGCTCTGCTCTGTGTATATGGCTATAATTATGTCTGTGTGGTAGCCAGAGGACATCTCTGACCTTCAAAAGCACACACAGCTCAAAGGCTGCCTCCCTCCATCTCCTTCATACAGCAGCTGGGCTGAGCAATGGAAACCCACAATAATACACACTAACTCATTGATGTATTGTATGTGCACCTACTTATACACATGCATGAGGGTGTACAGGTGTGTGTGTGTTATTTTTTGTACAATACAATATGAACAGTAGACCTATATAATTACTGACTCCTATATAATGTTTTGAAAGGAAATCATTTGAGCCTTTTTCACACATTGTGCTAATGGTTCTCTTGTTTGGCAGACTGTGACATTACTTTACATTAAACATGAATCTAGACAATGCTTTGACTGCAGACTTTCCTCTTGGCTGAATACTGAGGACATACTGTATGCATCCACACACTTCATTACTATATCGATTCAGGGCAAAGTGCTTGACGATGACCTTTTTTATCTCTGGGTTATTTGAGTGTGTAGCTTTGCTTGTTCTTAGCTAAAAGACACAGCAAGACAGAAAAATCCTGCTGAGTCCAGTGAACAGGAGTTCCATTAGAAACTACCTGACTGAGTTTGTTTATGCATCACAATGGACCACAGTGTGAATAAGCCCAAGAAATGGACAGAACATTTAGTACAGTCAGTGCAGAGTGACAGTAGGGATTGAATCTTACTGGTCAATTCTGGTATACTGTGGCTCGTCAGGAATAGTACAGTACTCAAACATGATTATGATAATACATAAAACTATAACCAGTAAACGTAACTGTATTTGCAAATGACTATGACACACTATTTCACGTGATTAATATTGTAAATCCAACAAGGACATCATCCATTATTATAAAATGACCACTGAAGGAACAGTTCTCTCAAAACGCCCAATTAGACAACCTAGAGGTATTCATTTGAATGCTCTCTCTGGCAATTATGCCTCTGTTAGAACCTGCTTGTCTTTCCTTCACTGACAAAAAACAATTGCCCTTATTACTCAGAATTTAAACTGTTTACATTCAACCCTGCTTTTCTGCTTCCTGATAAAGTGTGCGTGATTTGTGTCCCATGCAAATCAGCTGATTAACTGCTACAGTCCTGTCTGGGACCAATGAATTGGTGGAACAGACATTAAATATGACAGCGAACAGCATTGCCTCTCTAAGAGAGAGAAAGAGTGGGTGTTTGGAGGAAGAAGGCTTTAAACTGAAGCCTTATCTGCCTCAGAGCTGCTCACAAACAAACTCTTCCATCTCCGAAACCTCCTAATTAAAATAGCCTTAGGCAATGTCGGCCAACCACAGGAGGGGAACACAGTCTGAGAGGAGTGTTATTCAGTGATGATGTCCTTCAGCTAAGGGTTACAAGCATCCTGCTAACGATGACACATCCATCTGTCTCGGTTCTCTACATTGCCCTGTCTCGGTTCTCTACATTGCCCTGTCTCGGTTCTCTACATTGCCCTGTCTCGGTTCTCTACATTGCCCTGTCTCAGTTCTCTACATTGCCCTGTCTCGGTTCTCTACATTGTCCTGTCTCGGTGCTCTACATTGCCCTGTCTCGGTTCTCTACATTGCCCTGTCTCGGTTCTCTACATTGCCCTGTCTCGGTTCTCTACATTGCCCTGTCTCAGTTCTCTACATTGCCCTGTCTCGGTTCTCTACATTGCCCTGTCTCGGTTCTCTACATTGCCCTGTCTCAGTTCTCTACGTTGCCCTGTCTCGGTTCTCTACATTGCCCTGTCTCGGTTCTCTACGTTGCCCTGTCTCGGTTCTCTACATTGCCCTGTCTCGGTTCTCTACGTTGCCCTGTCTCGGTTCTCTGTGTTGCCCTGTCTCGGTTCTCTACATTGCCCTGTCTCGGTTCTCTACGTTGCCCTGTCTCGGTTCTCTGTGTTGCCCTGTCTCAGTTCTCTACATTGCCCTGTCTCGGTTCTCTACATTGTCCTGTCTCGGTGCTCTACATTGCCCTGTCTCGGTTCTCTACATTGCCCTGTCTCGGTTCTCTACATTGCCCTGTCTCGGTTCTCTACATTGCCCTGTCTCAGTTCTCTACATTGCCCTGTCTCGGTTCTCTACATTGCCCTGTCTCGGTTCTCTACATTGCCCTGTCTCAGTTCTCTACGTTGCCCTGTCTCGGTTCTCTACATTGCCCTGTCTCGGTTCTCTACGTTGCCCTGTCTCGGTTCTCTACATTGCCCTGTCTCGGTTCTCTACGTTGCCCTGTCTCGGTTCTCTGTGTTGCCCTGTCTCGGTTCTCTACATTGCCCTGTCTCGGTTCTCTACGTTGCCCTGTCTCGGTTCTCTACATTGCCCTGTCTCGGTTCTCTACGTTGCCCTGTCTCGCATTCAATCACTCTAGGCGTTGTTCATACAGATAAGCGTCACAAGCCACCTCAAATGTAATTGTGACTGGATCCTAGTTGACTCATAGAAATCTATAACAATGTAGAAGTCAGTATACCAGTTGCTTGGTAACCATAACAGGAATGGACAAAAAGATTTGAAGCAGAAAACAATTATGTTTGTTAAGTTTAACTACAAGTGTGTTTTCTGAAAACAATTTACCCAGGAGAAATGGAGGGAATGAATGTTTGGCCAACCATGAGCCATCTAGTTACAACCTGTCACAGTGCTAGATAGTTATTGATCAAGAGTAGGGGACAGGGGAAGGGGCCTGGCTATGGATTGACAGTCTAATGTGGTTTACAGACCAGGGTCATTCGGTTAAAAGAAAGGGAGATTAGACAGGGGAGTTTATTTTTCCAGACTCCCCTTAACAATTAGTAAAGGCTTTTGTTTCATGTTCAATAGAACCTCCATTAGCCCACTGTTAGGTTAGTCCTCCAAAAACTCCTTGAGAGGCTAGAATTCAAATGACATGAGAAGACAGCGATTATTTCAATAGTTACGAGCCCCTTGGGAATGAATGAGAGTGCATAATTGTAATGATGAGAGACTGACAATGTCTGAAATAGATTGACTACTCTAGGCTGATGCTGAGCCCCTGTAAGAGAAGAATGAATTTGCCTCTAGAGGCTGATTTATGGTCTCTTGTGTATTTTTCCTTCTAATGGTTAATGTTAGGGTTGGGATAATGTCAACTAGATCTGTGCCTGCGGGCAACTTCTAACAGGAGCCTATAGTTCCTATGACTACTGTAGGTCAGGATGTCTCCTAATATGCATACTACTTATGAGCTAGCGGCAATACGCTGGTGATATCAAAATAGATTTCAATGAGAGATACAAAGTATTGAGTTTCTCCATGATGTCATGCAAAGAAGTAAGTTGGTGTGTGGTTTCAAAGGCAGAATCATCTTGAAAAGCTCAGCACTGCTTAATGGCTTTTCTGGCCATTGTTAAACTGTTTTGAATGTAGCCATTTTACAGCACTGGTCATCTACTAAAACTGGCATTCACATGTTGAGCTTAATACTGTTGAGTATTTAGATCAAATGATCAAAATCACTGTTCATTAACCAAGGCAAGATAAGATCAATATTGCAGTTGAATGAATAGCTGATATTTGTCCAAACTGTAGTTGAAAAGCTATACTTACATTAGACATGATCTATTACAATAGTAAGTACCCTGGACTTTAGAGACAGACTTACCCAGATCTGCAATTTGATCCTCTTGTCATTCTTGTAGACAGTCTTGACTTTGAAGTCGATGCCCACAGTGCTGACGAAGGCTGAGGTGAAGGCGTCGTCAGCGTAGCGGAAAAGGAAGGAGGTTTTACCCACACTGCTGTTCCCAATGATCAGCAGCTTGAACATGTAATCAAAGTTCTGGTCCCCGCCCTCCTTCCCTTGAGTGGTCCCCTGAGTGGCAGACATCTGGTAATATCAGGAGTCACAGTGTAAAAGGTCATGACAAACTTAAAATCAACTAATTGGAATTAGAAATTATACTATTTAAGGTTTAGAAATGTTGCATGGAGGAGGGACGTCAAGGACGTGTAAAAGAAGAATAAATTATTAGACTAATCACACACAGACCCAGCCTGGTTTCATAGACTAGACATAACATTGTAAACGTAAATCCTGTGACACTTTAACATTTTAGCTAATTATCAACTTTTCAACTACTTACTACTTTTTAGCTACTCTGCAACTACTTAGCATGTTAGCTAAACCTTCCCCTAACCCTAACCTTAACCCTTTTAGATAACCCTTCCACTAACCTTTACCCTTTAACCTTTAACTCCCAAACGTAATCAATATATATATATATATATATATATATGCCATTTAATCCTTACCTTAACCTTAACCCTAACCTCTAAACCTAACCCCTAGCCTAGCTATATTAGCCAGCTAGCTAACGTTAGCCACCTAGTAACATATCATACGTTTTGTAAATTGTTTACATATTCTACCTTTTGCAAATGTGTAACATATTGTACATTTGGAAAATTTGTAATGTAACGGATGTGAAACGGCTAACTAGAAGTAGTGGTTCCCCTTTCTCTGCAAGGGCCGTGGCTTTTGTGGAGTGATGGGTAACGATGCTTTGTGGGTGACTGTTGATGATGTGTGCAGAGGGTCCCTGGTTCGAGCCCAGGTTGGGGCGAGGGGACGGTCTAAAGTTATACTGTTACATTGGTGCCGTGACCCGGATCACTGGTTGCTGCGGAAAAGGAGGAGGTCAAAAGGGGGGTGAGTGTAACGGATGTGAAATGGCTAGCTAGTTAGCGGTGGTGCGCGCTAAATAGCGTTTCAATTGGTGATGTCACTTGCTCTGAGACCTTGAAGTAGTGGTTCCCCTTGCTCTGCAAGGTCCGCGGCTTTTGTGGAGCGATGGGTAACGATACTTCGAGGGTGACTGTTGTTGATGTGTTCGCGCCCCGGGTATGTGCGAGGGACGGTCTAAAGTTATACTGTTACAGTAACATATAATATAAATTGTAATTCGTAACATATATCATATACGAAATGGGTGGTGAACAACCACAAAATGAATACATACCATACAAAACGTAACATTTCATACTAAATGGAGTGTCTCTGATTAACGTAAGACTAATATGAAATGCTCAGACCAGATTGACACCAGTCTCTCAGTTAGGTGTTAAAAGCACAGACTGTGTGTCTGATAGCAGATGGCTTTGTGGAATAAACCAGAAAAGCACTACACACCCTGGGGAATTGAAGAGTCCACCTGTGTTCTACATCCTCACATCTATATGCCTGCCAATGAACATCAGACAGATCCTTCACAAGGTGTTTGATCAATTAGGCTTTCATTTATCAAGGGGTATGCCAATCAATTCTACAATCCAATTACTGACTCTAGCAAATACAAAATGTGGAATGTTGAATCGTTCTTGCAAAATTCTCCATCATTTGTCAGCATTCTACAAAAATACAACTAGGCTACAGCAGACATCTTTGTTCCTAATAGCCTTAATGTTTTCACTGTGCCCCAGCAATCTGCCATGTCAAGCATGTGCCTGTTCTGTTTGTTCTGTTACACGAAGAATGATGCTTTCGGTTTTACATCAAGCAAGTCTACAATTGCACTATTAACAACACTGTACAATGTTTCGTAAACAAAATGTCATTTTACCTTACGCAATAAGCTATACAAGGACACCTCATTTTAGGTGTTTAATGCGCTAATTTCCATTTTAAAATGTTATGATGACGACGAAAATACAGGCTTCCATTTTGCTACACAGATGTAGTCCTCTTAAATTGGATGAAACCTTGGAAATGTTGGATAATCGCAAATACACTGTAATCTATAGTAGCCGCCCTAGGTCAATCAAGTTCTTTCCGAAATTATATCACAGTCTAGAAAAATTGACATGATGTAAAAAACATATCTGACGACATTATAGCAAACAAACCTCAGTCGAAGGCTTCGTGTCAGTCAGTGGCTTTTCCTAGTTTATATATCTGGCTGTTGTTATATAAATTCTTACTGTTGGACACGGTTCTGTTTGAGCCGATGCAATTTCAGCACCTCGGAGCTGTCCCGGTGTTTTCCCGAAGCTGAACGGTTGGAAAGCGTTGTAAGCACATTCAACGACGTCAAAGTTCACAATATGGGGCTTGTAGTCTTTATAATGCAAAAAGCGCTCCAGGAGATTGGAATATTAAAGCAATGTGACTACATCATTCAGCATACAACACAGTCACTTTGACAACTGCTGTGGGCCTGCATTACTCTTGATAAGCTCAAGAAAACCATTTAAAACTACATGAAGACTGCATGAACATTTAAAAAAAATCTTTTTGTGGCCATTTTCATTTTACTAATGAAGTATTTTGGCAACTATAACATTTCCTATGTGGCATTAGCAAGAACAATGCTTGCTTTTAGAATAAACAATATTACATTTCACAAATGTGCGTTTAGTCTACTACATTAATTTGATCAATGTAATGATGATGTGTATTTGGAGTTCTGTATAGCCTCATTAAACCTGGATACTATACAGATAGATGCTGGTAAGATCTTACCTTTCCGTATAAATCCATGTAGGCTGTGCTACCCACTAATAAATAAATAAAACAAACTGTGATATGAGCCAAATGTTAATGAAAACAGTAAACCTCGACCGATATTACAAGACCTTCTTTCTGAAATTAATTATTTGTGAAGTCAATAATGGCTACTCGTTCTGAGCATCACTGCCGTCAGTCTCTCAGCCCCCGCCCAGAAATCATGCTCCGCTTCAGAGAACAGTAAACAGAACAGGAGGTGCTGGTGCACATGATTGATAGCGTCTCTGGCAGCGGTGTGCCGGGGTTAAGCAGATGGAGTCAAGATGTGCAACAATGTGTCAGTTAAAATTATGCCTTTATCATCATTTTGGAAAATAGATAAGATCATAATGGAAAAATCATATAGGGGTAGGCCTATACAGCGAAATGCAGCAAATTCAAACATCTAGGTATGGTCTTTATGAGATTTACAATATTGTCTTTAAACTTTGGATGGGGGGATGTTAGAAAATGTGGGAAATATTGTGCCAATGTCACACAAACTTGGATAGTAATTATAGTAAATAGTAATGTACAATTAACAATGTCTACACTGTATTTCTGATCAATTTGATGTTATTTTAATGGCTTTTCTTTAAAAAACAAGGACATTTCTAAGTGACCCCAAACTTTTGAACGGTAGTGTATATATGGATGTCGATTAAGGCAGCCCCCCGCACCTCTCTGATCCAGAGAGGTTGGGTTAAATGCAGAAGACACATTTCAGTTGAATGCATTCAGTTGTACAACTGACTAGGTATCCCCCTTTATATTACCAATATACAATAATATGTCATCATAGTCTTCAGCCCCTCCACATTTCATTCAGCCCATTTATAATCTGTGCCAGGCTCACGTGGTTACTGTTCTAGACAACTGGACCGCACCTGTTCTCTGTTGCTATTTCTGGTCTGACTCGCCTGAGTGTCAGTCTGTTTGTACTTTCATGCCACCTCCCTGTCACTCATGGCCATGACAAACAATGCCAGCAATGGAGTTGGCAAGAGTACAAACCATTCTGGGACCAGGCTATCCCATGGTTACAATTGTGATCAACGAGACCACACCTAATCGATGTTGCTATTTCTTACAGTCCTGAGGAGAACAACATGCTGGGAGGAATCAGGTTGTCAGACTAGTCTGAGTTAAGGTCACAATAATCTTCTGTATTTTGCACATGTCATTATTATAATAGGCTGAATCTACTGCACACCCAAAGCTGATTTGTGAAGGTGCTGCAGACAAAAGGCAAACCTGGAGAAACAGGAAAAAGTCTCTGCACACTTCCAGTGCCATTATGATAATAAATATGACTTTGAAGTCTTCCATGTTGCCCTATAAAGCATAATTAATTTGGCCTACATCTGACTAGATTGTGTTATGTAAAATATAAGTGTTTCGGACATTATATCTGATTAAAATGTTATATTGGGTTACTTAACGACACTACCAGACACAACTAAAGTTAGATAATGAGATAGACAGGCAATTTCATTGGCTGTAGCGTGGCCACTACCCATTCTTTAGTTGTTGGTAACCTCAGTTATGGAATGAAATTACCTATCCATGTACCAGGAACGGATTTGATTGGGTGTGTTATTTATTAATGACTCATGGGCGGAAATTAAGCGTTTGGCCATTTGATTGATGTCTACTGGCCGCCTGAATGGCTCATTGACCTATAAAATAAGGGATTGCTGAAACGGGGGCGAGTCAGGTAGGTCGCAGTTGCAAAGCCTAATGTGCGTGTTTTACTAAATTGTAGCCTATTTGTGCAACTATCTTAAGTAACCAATTTATGTCGTGCAATAATATTACAACACATGTTTTCTCGTCTACAAATGTGTCTGCAAAATGTTCTATAAAACATACATAAGCTTACAGAATCAACGTGTATAACATATGTGGGAAATATCTTGCTAAACATCTTGGGTAATGATCAACTCACCAATATTAACGCATGCATTGATATAGTAGCAAATTCGCTTTGAACAATTGTTATGTTTGAAAAGATTTTGATGACTGAAGTTTCGTAAACAAAAGTTTTCTAGATATTGCTTTGCACGATCATATAACACTATGGCACCCTCTGCTGGGGGCTTGAATCCTTGCATGTCTATTGAATTACTTTATTAATTGTCGATGTCTATGACACGTTGCAAATGTCAATATCAGAGAAACTCTATTTGCATTGCTTTACAACTACTTTGAATGCCGGCAAAAACTTTTGTGTTCAGATATTTATTTATGATTGTGTCAAAAATAAACAGTGAATCAAGACATTAAGCCTATCCCTGTCTACCTGACTGTTGCCTCTGCTGTTTTTATTGGCCTAGTACAGTACAAATGTGGATGCTAACCACTGCTTTATGTAGCCTAATAGAGACAGTTTATCATGGAGGACTCCACAGAATTCATTCTCCAGGATCAAGGCTCCAGGATGGTCCATAGCAGTAAGGACAACCCCATCCTGACAGTTGCTACTGGGGCTTTGCTCGCTGGCCTCTACGGCATGTGGACTATGTTTGCCCTTCCTGGCTTCCGCAAAGTTCCAAGAAGACTCAAGGTACATCTCATTCACATGAATGTGCTCAGGAAGGGCAGTGAAATCAATAAACAGTAATACTCTTAAGAATGCTTAGCTGCTTGTCTTGGAATGCTCCATGTGTGTTTCATGGTGCCTTCAAATTAAGAAAGGGGTGTATGTGGTAAGTCAAATATTTTTAGAAGAACAATTTGGTAAGTCATATTTGTTGGTTGTTTTTTCAAATTACGCCATGATGCAGTGTTTTTGATTAATGGATCCTGTGCTACTCTCTTCACCATCAGTTCATCATCATCATCAGACAAGAGCACTTTATCGTCAGGCACAGTTGATCACGAATTGGGGTAATACCAACCAAGGGATTTTTACAGTAGTGTTTTATTAGTCTACAACTGTAAAACCCCAAGGGATAAGTATGTCCTACCTAGAACCAATTAAGGTGATATACAACTCAGTGGTGTCTCCCACATACCCTGTCCCCTAGCCTGAGTCCCAGTCTGTTTGTGCTACATGCCAACTTCTTGTCAATCGATGTCATGTTTGGCTGGACAATGACCAATGGAGTTAGAAAAAATACAAACAGTTCTGGGACCAGGCTAACCGTCTCCCATATTATTGACTGGCAATTATTATTTTCATACAGGTGCCTTACCTGCCCTCGAGTAAAGCTCAGATCGTAAACGTCATGCAGCTGCTGGAGGGACGCAGAGGCCAACTAGTTGATCTGGGATCAGGAGACGGGAGACTGGTGAGTTGGCTCTGGTGAAATAAAACTCTCTGCTATGAACAATAGAGGCGGTGTTCCAAATAGCACCCTCTCCCCTATATTCTGTACTTCTTAGAGGACTATATAGGGAATAAGATGCTATTTGGGACACATACCGTGTCTGACACTTACATTTCTCTCTGTTCTAGCAAGGGATCTTGTGTGGCGAGGACAACAAGCAACAGACAAATTATAGTGAAGTCCCTCTTTGGCTGCAGTGAAGTTATAGGTAGTTGTATGACTCAACTTTCCTCTACCTTCTTGTCTTAGGTGTTTGCTGCCTACTCTGTTGGCCTCCAGTGTACTGGATTTGAGATCAACTCCATGTTGCTGGCATATGCTAGAGTGAAGGCACGCTGGACAGGAGTACCACCGAGCCAGGCAAACTTTGTCAACAAGGACTTCTGGAAGGTACAGTATAGTTCTTTAACATTGTGTTTAATAGACACATACTCTTTACTAAATGTGTTTTCTCTCGTTTGACAGACTGATTTGTCAAACTACAACAATGTGACTGTATTCCTAGCCCCAGGATTGGTAAGCGCTCTATCCATGCTAGGCCTCCGCACAGCAAGAACAATTCCTGCTCTTATAATACGATTATTTCTACAATTAGATTTTTAATAACTAAATTATATTCAAACAGTCTTAACTCAGAAATTATTGGTTATGCTGGATCATTTGACAAGAGAGTGTTGATCTGATTGGTTGATGACTAAAACCAGCCTCTCTGATTGGTCCTCAGATGGAGGTGCTGTGTGAGAAGCTTCTGAGGGAGCTTCCTGATGACGCGTGTGTCGTCGCCTGCCGCTTCCCCTTCCCCCAGTGGCCTCACCGAGCCTCGCAGGGCGACGGCCTCGACCAGGCCTGGGCCTATGACATCAGCACTGTACGCTCAGCCCTGGGCCAGGCATGACCCTATGACCTTATACTGTGCATCGATGACTGGATTAATCCTAATGTCATTCACTGGTTCACACCAAACCCAATATATGCTAATTGTCACCCCAAATCAAACCCAGTATCGCCAACTGCTTCTGTCTTTGTGGACATTTTATTTTTTGATTTATTCAAAAGGCACTCGCACATCTGAGCTATCTTTGTTGCAGGTGCATGGTAACAGTTGAACAAGATTAGAAAAAAGAAGAAACCAGCACAATGCTCTTGATAGTATCACTGCTCTTTAATAAGCTCTACGTATCGGCCTCATGGCCTTCCTCAGAGCATTTGTGAGTTAAAAAAAATGTTTTTACACCCTTATGTAGACATAGCTCCACCCACATCCGTTCAATGCATCGAATGGGATTGGAGTTGAGGGAAAATTCTTAGAATATTTATGTTATATTGGTTATATTTTGTAATGCTTATAACAATATAACTTTAAACCGTCCCCTCGCCCATACCCGGGCTCGAACCAGGGACCCTCTGCACACATCAACAACAGTCACCCACAAAGCATCGTTACCCATCACTCCACAAAAGCCGCGGCCCTTGCAGAGCAAGGGGAACCACTACTTCAAGGTCTCAGAGCAAGTGACGTCACCGATTGAAACGCTATTTAGCGCTAACTAAGCTAGCCGTTTCACATCCGTTACGCTTACTTAAGTGTTAACATAAAATATATTAAACGGGTGTTGTTGGAAGTAGACTA
The DNA here is from genome assembly GCF_023373465.1 of Oncorhynchus keta. Lineage (NCBI taxonomy): Eukaryota > Metazoa > Chordata > Actinopteri > Salmoniformes > Salmonidae > Oncorhynchus > Oncorhynchus keta. Next base: position 22,967,462 of record NC_068445.1, read on the forward strand.
AAGTGCAGCGTGGTCAGCTACATTTTCCTTTTATTGTAAAATGTCGGCAACAAAACAACAAACGAAAGCAACAACCGTGAAGCTTACAGGGCTAACTGCCACAAACAAAGTTAACTACCCACACTGAAGGAGGGGAAAAGGGCTACCTAAGTTTGATTCCCAATCAGAGACAACGATAGACAGCTGTCCCTGATTGAGAACCATACCCGGCCAAAACATAGAAATAAAGAAACAGAGCACAAAACATAGAATTCCCACCCCACATCACACCCTGACCTAACCGAATAGAGAAATAAAACGTCTCTCTAAGGTCAGGGCGTAACAACACGTCTGTCAAACCACAATGAGGACATCAACCCATCAAGCAAGTTTTCATAAATCATTGGTTACAGCGCAAAAAAACAGAGTAATTTGAAATGGTGGCATTAATTCATGTTCACATTTACAACATAACGTATAAAGGCATTACATCATTAAGTCCTTTAGGAAATAATGTCTGGAGGGTGAAAATCCCAAAACAATTGTCTTTTGCTCAGTGTTATCTATATCGCCTCCCATGTCTGATATCTTCACTTTCTCTATGCCACAAATTCTAAAGGTAGAAATATAATGTTTTTGGTCTTTAACATGTACTGTGACTAGATAATGCCTGTCGTTTCTCCTGATTGAACTATTACGTTCACTAATTGTCTGTTTGAGAGAAGCAGAGGTTTAACCTACAGAACACAGCCCACGTGGACTTTTAATCATGTAAATAACATGGGTGGTGGAGCACGTAATGATGTCATTTATTTGGAACCGTTTTCTTGTATGTGGGTGGCAGAAATATTCACACTCCATCATATTGTTGCACTGTGCACCATTCAGAAGATGGCGTTAAAGAGCCCGGCTCATTTTCTTTTGTGGCTGGCAGTTGGCATGCACCAATTTCTCGCGAAAATTCCTTCCTCCTATATACAATAAAACGTGGATTCTTAAATTCAGCTGGCAGAGCTGGGTCCGATGATAAAACATGCCAGTGTTTCCTGACATCATATCCCACTTTGCGCGAGTGCAAAGTATATGTGGAGGTGAACATTACAGAGTGTTCTTTAGCTTTAGTGGATCTTTTTTGTAGCAGTTCATCTCGTGTTTTCACTCATTCCAAATGAAGAGCTTCATCCACACATTGTAATACTAGCAAGAGCAGTTTGTTGATTTATTGAACAATATATGAAGGGTGAGGTGTGTGCCAAGCTTCATTGGTCAAATGTAAAGGAATGGAATTATAAACATGTCCTTACACTGTAATTAAACCAGGTGCCAGATACTCTATGTCCCATGAGAACAAATATGCAGATAATTTGAAGTATTAGTATCCCACTGTGGTGTGAAAGTAAGGTTGCAAACTGTGAGAGAAATTAATACAATTCTATTTTCTGGATGATGTTGACAATGTTTTTTGTTCCCTGGTGGGTTATTGTCTTATAAAATGTCCATTCTGTAGGACCTAGTCATTTTAACTTCCACTGAGTTACAGGAGGCTACTATGGAAAAAGCTAGAAGAGCATTAGTTATCCAAGCTAATCACTGTACTGGCCAGTGTGCATTGATATAGAGGTTAGAGCAGGACATACAGTAGAGAGCCCAGCATTTGTCTGACTTCATATCATATCATCCCCTTCTCTAACTAAAAAGGCACGTTAATTCTATTGTCTTTCCACATGCCAAGCAGGCAGGAGAGAGCAGAGGAACAGTAGAAGACCAGTGAGGGAAGCACAGGCAAATTCTTAAGCCAACTCCTGTTGTTTAGATGTGGAGGGGGTGGGGGCTTTGCACGTCTCCCCCTTAGTCAGCAGACAGAAGCAGTCACACAGGAGGTGGGAAGGTTTTTGCATCCCAACTGGCACCCTATTTCTTATATAGTGTATTACTTTTTACCAGGGCCCATCGGTATCATGTCAAAAGTAGTGTGCTATTGTAACGTCGTTCTTCGTTTGTAGAAAGAGTCGGACCGAAATGCAGCGTAGTGGTTACTCATGACTTTAATAGAAAAAGTGACACATGAAATAACTATACAAAATACAAAACAACAAACGGAACGTGAAACCTAATTACAGCCTATCTGGTGAAACTACACAGAGACAGGAACAATCACCCACGAAATACAAAGCGAAACTCAGGCTACCTAAATACGGTTCCCAATCAGAGACAACGAGAATCACCTGACTCTGATTGAGAACCGCCTCAGGCAGCCAAGCCTATACAACACCCCTAATCACAGGGAGTTTGCGCAGGTCTCCTACCTGGCATAGCCATACTCCATTTAAGTCCCCCCCCCAATATTTTTTTTTTCCCTCGTATCGTCGGCTCCTATCTCCGGCTGCCTCTGCTTTCCTTAGTGCCTCCACCTGTTCCCATGGGAGGCGATCTCTTCCGGCCAGTATCTCCTCCCAAGTGTAACAACCTTTACCATCCAACACGTCTTCCCATGTCCATTCTCCGAATAATTCATCCTCCTTTTGCTGCTCCAGCTGTCGCTGCCTGTTTCCACGCCACTCGGTCCGTGTGTGGTGGGTGATTCTGTAACGTCGTTCTTCGTTTGTAGAAAGAGAGTCGGACCGAAATGCAGCGTAGTGGTTACTCATGACTTTAATAGAAAAAGTGACACATGAAATAACTATACAAAATACAAAACAACAAACGGAACGTGAAACCTAATTACAGCCTATTTTTTAAAACATTTTTAAATAAAAAATTATTTATTATCTTCAATACCATTCATTCTTTACAACTCATAATTTACATACATACTCAAATAATGGAATTTTAATTAAACTAATTAAACTAAACATAAACCCCAAACAAAACCTCAGGGGAGCATCTTCCCTCCCCGTCACCCTACAAAATACCTTTCCCTATCTCCCCGTCCCTAATCTATCCCCTTACAAATCTAAATGACACCCAGCCCTAAACCCCCCTTCCACCTCTCCAGAGCAGCATGCTGCCCCCACTTCCTCTCCTCCCTCTTCATCCTCCCCCTCAAATCTCCTTCCACCCTCCTCACTATCCCTTCCACCCCCCAATCTCTCCCTGTCTTCACCATGTTCTGCCTTGCTTCCCACAGCCCCCGTTTAAAGAGACTCATGAGAAGCCAGAGCAGAAACCTGTCCCTATCCGTCCCTCTCGCTCTCCCTACACCCCTCTCTAACCTGGCCGATGTCAATACAAAATCCCCCTTTACCAAACCTAACAACACCCGTGCCCTAGCCCATACTACTCCGGCAAAGGCACAGTCCCAAAAGACATTGCGCACAGTCTCCTCCCTGCCACAAGAAGATCTTGGACAGGTGGGGGATTGCACCAAACTATACCGGTACAAGATGGAACGTACCGGCAAGCACTTATGGAGGCTCAACCAATTCAGGTTCAGACCCCGCGCCTGCACTCCCTCCCAGACCACTTCCGAGATGCCCACTACAGGTGCCGGACTCCCCGCCTTTCTGACCTCCTCGTACAGGTGCCTGTGATCTAAACCTACTGGGGCAACTTCAACCTCAGGGTGCGAACGCAGCCACTTGGCCGCATGACCAAAGTGCCACGGCAGCTGTTCTGCCCGAGGACCCGTGTTAGACCACACCATTATGCTTCTCGCCTGATACGAGAAGAACACCCGCAGGAGGTAACCGGACGGGTGTATCACTGGCTGAGCAAGCTCCGTTAACAAGAAAGAAACAAAAATTGTGTCCAGCTTGAGGGGGAAATGTGGGACCCCCCTACCTCCCTCCCCGATGGGACAGATCATGCGTGCCCTGGCGACCCACTCGCACCTGCCACTCCACATAAACTGAAACACAAGCCTCACTAGAGGCCTCCTCAGACAAGCCGGCAATGGGCAGATGTATGCCAAATACAAAAGAGACGGCAACATATCCACCTTTAGGACCAGGACTTTGCCCATAAAAGACAAATACCTAGCCTTCCACATTGCTAGCTTCCTCTGTACCACTGCGATACGCATGTTCCAGTTTAGCGTCGCTGAGACGGAGGTCTCAAAATGGACCCCGAGAATCCTCAGGGCCCCCTCACAGAGAGATAACCCCCCAGGCACATCCGTTCTACTGCGCCATCTTCCGAAAAACTTGACGGAAGACTTTGCATGGTTCAGAACTGCTCCCGACGCTCGGGTGAAATCCCCAAAGATGGCAAGGGACCTTGTCAGGCACGAGTCCTTGCACAACAGCAAGGAAGTGCCGTCGGCGTACTGCGTCATCTTAACACGCAGCCCACCACTTCCAGGGATCAGCAAGCCTTCCACCCCTGTGTCTGCCCTAATGGCAGCCCCCAGAGGCTCCATGTACAGAATGAAGAGGAGAGCCAAGAGTGGGCCTGACCCCAGACGAGAGGTCAAAAACGTCACCCAAGTGACTATTTACACTAACTCGGCACCCCGCTCCGACATATAATGTACGAATCCATCCTATAAACTTCTCCCCAAATCCTAATCGACCTAACACTCTGAATAAAAAGGATCTATTCACGCGATCAAAGGCTTTCGCCTGATCTAGCGCTGCTACCATTAAAGGCAGTCCTCTATCTTCAACCCAAGCGATGAGTCCCTGATTAACTGTAGGTTCCATCTAATAGAGCGGCCCTCTACCCCGCATGTCTGATCCTCATGAACGACGTAGGGAAGGGCTGTGCGCAACCGGTCTGCTAAAACCTTTGCAAGTAGCTTGTAATCTACACACAGCATGGTCAACAGCCGCCAGTTGCCACGGTCTGTTACTTCCCCTTTCTTATATAAAAGTGACAGCACACCAGCAGCCATTGATCCCCCCGGGACCCCCGTCTCAAGGATGGCCTTCAAGACTTCGAGGACCACTGGTCCAAGTATACTTTTATTTATTTATTTTTTATTTCACCTTTATTTAACCAGGTAGGCTAGTTGAGAACAAGTTCTCATTTGCAACTGCGACCTGGCCAAGATAAAGCATAGCAGTATGAACAGACAACAACACAGAGTTACACATGGAGTAAACAATTAACAAGTCAATAACACAGTAGAAAAAAGGGTGGAGTCTATATACAATGTGTGCAAAAGGCATGAGGTAGGCAAATAATTACAATTTTGCAGATTAGCACAGGAGTGATAAATGATCAGATGGTCATGTACAGGTAGAGATATTGGTGTGCAAAAGAGCAGAAAAGTAAATAAATAAAAACAGTATAAAAACAGTATGGGAATGAGGTAGGTGAAAATGGGTGGGCTATTTACCAATAGACTATGTACAGCAGCAGCGATCGGTTAGCTGCTCAGATAGCTGATGTTTGAAGTTGGTGAGGGAGATAAAAGTCTCCAACTTCAGCGATTTTTTGCAATTCGTTCCAGTCACAGGCAGCAGAGTACTGGAACGAAAGGCGGCCAAATGAGGTGTTGGCTTTAGGGATGATCAGAGAGATACACCTGCTGGAGCGCGTGCTACGGATGGGTGTTGCCATCGTGACCAGTGAACTGAGATAAGGCGGAGCTTTACCTAGCATGGACTTGTAGATGACCTGGAGCCAGTGGTTCTGGCGACGAATATGTAGCGAGGGCCAGCCGACTAGAGCATACAAGTCGCAATGGTGGGTGGTATAAGGTGCTTTAGTGACAAAACGGATGGCACTGTGATAGACTGCATCCAGTTTGCTGAGTAGAGTGTTGGAAGCCATTTTGTAGATGACATCGCCGAAGTCGAGGATCGGTAGGATAGTCAGTTTTACTAGGGTAAGCTTGGCGGCGTGAGTGAAGGAGGCTTTGTTGCGGAATAGAAAGCTGATTTTCGATTGGAGATGTTTGATATGAGTCTGGAAGGAGAGTTTGCAGTCGAGCCAGACACCTAGGTACTTATAGATGTCCACATATTCAAGGTCGGAACCATCCAGGGTGGTGATGCTAGACGGGCATGCGGGTGCAGGCAGCGATCGGTTGAAAAGCATGCATTTGGTTTTACTAGCGTTTAAGAGCAGTTGGAGGCCACGGAAGGAGTGTTGTATGGCATTGAAGCTTGTTTGGAGGTTAGATAGCACAGTGTCCAATGACGGGCCGAAAGTATATAGAATGGTGTCGTCTGCGTAGAGGTGGATCAGGGAATCGCCCGCAGCAAGAGCAACATCATTGATATACACAGAGAAAAGAGTCGGCCCGAGAATTGAACCCTGTGGCACCCCTATAGAGACTGCCAGAGGACCGGACAGCATGCCCTCCGATTTGACACACTGAACTCTGTCTGCAAAGTTATTGGTGAACCAGGCAAGGCAGTCATCCGAAAAACCGAGGCTACTGAGTCTGCCGATAAGAATATGGTGATTGACAGAGTCGAAGGCCTTGGCAAGGTCGATGAAGACGGCTGCACAGAGTACAGAGTACTACTGCACAGAGCACAGAGTGTCTTTTATCGATGGCGGTTATGATATCGTTTAGTACCTTGAGTGTGGCTGAGGTGCACCAAAACTTGAGATAAAACTCAGCCGGCAGCCCATCCATCCCAGGCACCTTCCCTTTTCCCATCCTCCTAAGAGCGCTCTCAGCCTCTTCTAGTGAGATCTGGGCCTCCATCACTTCTCTAATGTCCTCCGGCAACCGCCTGGACAAGTGTTCTAAAAACACATTTCCCTGCTCTACATCTATTTCCCTTTCCTTAAATAAACCTTGGAAATGATCAGTTGTCACCCTGACCATATCCTCTGGTTCTCTAACTATACTACCATTTTCTTCCCTAACACCATGCATTACCTTCCTACTCTGTCTGGCCCTAACCAACTTAAAGAACATAGCAGAACAAGTCTCATTATGTTCTAGAAAGCCACTATGCGCATGCTCCAGGAAAGCTCGAGCCTTCCGCTCCTGCAACTCCCTGAGCTGCGCCTTTAGGGTTGCGGATCTCTCCCAGTCAAACGACCCGCCGAGGTTGCCTGCCTCGTATTCGAGTTCAATTAACCTTTGGATACGATCCACCTCCCTCCTCTCCTCCCTTTTTTTCCTCTTGCAATACCCTATTATAAAAGCCCTAATCCTCACCTTAACTAATTCCCACCACTCTAACACCCCCTCGCACATGGACCGGAGGCCCTCAAGCCTCCAAAAGAAACCATAAAACCCATCAACAAAAGCCTGCTCCTCCAGCACATCCCGATCTAGCTTCCAGTACCCCCTACCAAAGAGGCAGACTGACGACCCCACCTGCAAGAGCACCCCGTCGTGATCCGAAAAGAAAACAGACAACAGCCGCCCAGACAACTTACCCAAAGACCTGGGTACAAAAATATAGTCGAGCCTCCGCTCAACCCCCCTGGAGTTGCGCCATGTAGGACCGTCCATTTTCGGAGTAGTGTGCAGACCACCATCTACCAGACCATGGCAAGCCATTAGCCTGGCAATGGCGCCTGCACTGCTATCCCCCCCTCTTCCTAAATCTGTATTAAAATCCCCCCTATCACTAATTTCCTATTTGTGACACACAGGGGCGTCAGACAGTCCACCATCTCCCTCCTGTCTGCCACCACCTGTGGCCCATACACCACCACTAATCTAAATTTACAATCCCTTATCGTGACATCCACCCCTATAACCCTCCCCTGCATTACCACAAAAGAATCCTCCACTTTTACCTCCCTGTGCCCACACAAAATCCCTACCCCCGATGAGTGCACCCCCCCAACACCCCAAACCGACTCCCCCTTGTCCCACTCCCTCTTAAACCCACTAACATCCCCTCCATCCCTCAGGTGAACCTTCTGTAAAAAACAAAAATCAAACCCCACACCCTCCAAATAACTAAAAACCGTCCTCCTCTTAACAAAATCCCTTAAATCCCTTACATTTAAACTAACAAAAGTAGTATTAGACCCCATGAAAAAATAAAAACATGTAATACACTCAAATTCTAAACCCAGACAGAAAAAAAAAAAAAACAGGAGACTCACCCGATGCTCCCCTGCTCCATATCTACCGGTGAGAACACCATCCGTAATCGCGACATCCCCCCCTCTTCCTCCATCACACCATCCCAGGATGCAGGAATAGTGTGCCCTGCACCCCGGGTCTACCCCCACAATCCTCCCCCTCCCCAGTGTTGCAGCTGGTTTGGAAAAAAATTGGGGAGGCTGAGTCCCCAAACAAAAAACTCCCCACCTCCTCCTGTACCCAGTCCTGAGTCTTGTTTGGTGTGTCCCCACCCAACAGAAGTTGAGGCTCCAACTCGTTTTCCTTCCAAGTAAACCTAATCGTGTTGGTCAGCCCAATCCCGGGGACCGACCGTGTTGATGTATTTAGCACCATCTCCGCAAGGAGATTGGCGCTCGTTCTCTTCTTCCAAAACAAGTAAAAAAGAAAAACCAAAGTGACCGAGCCTATCTGGTGAAACGACACAGAGACAGGAAAAATCACCCACGAAATACAAAGCGAAACTCAGGCTACCTAAATACGGTTCCCAATCAGAGACAACGAGAATCACCTGACTCTGATTGAGAACCGCCTCAGGCAGCCAAGCCTATACAACACCCCTAATCAGCCGCGATCCCAAATACTACAAACCCCAATACGAAAATACAATAACATAAACCCATGTCACACCCTGGCCTGACCAAATAATATAACGAAAACACAAAATACAATGACCAAGGCGTGACAGCTATGTAGGGAAATCAAGGTGGCACACGGTCTCCGCTGGGAGCCTGGGTCAATGTGGTCATAACCCACAGATCTAAAGCCTGCAGAGGGCTCTGCTGTACACCACAGAGTACCCATGGCTGTGCCCAGGAACTATGGTAATCTGCTATGACATACTGGCAGATCGTTAAACTGTATTCCAACCTGGAGGATTGTAAAATAACCACCTGATGGTGCTAGAACCTCAAATTAAAATCAGAGTGGCAGAAAACCATAGTTGTATTAATTTACACTCACAATTTTGTAGCATTTCTATGCGCTGTAGCAATTTATATGATTTTACAACACATACTGCTGTCTCTAACTCTGATTGCTCAGCTATGAAAAGTCAACTGACATTTACTCCTGAGGTGCTGACCTGTTGCACCCTCTACAACCACTGTGATTATTATTATTATTTGACCCTGCTGGTCATCTATGAACGTTTGACGATCTTGGCCATGTACTGTTATAATCTCAACCCGCCACAGCCAGAAACCCCTCAGAGCCTGGTTCCTTTCAGGGTTTCTTCCTAGGTTCCTGCCTTTCTAGGGTGTTTTTCCTAGTCCCCATGCTCCTACATGGGGCAGCAGGTAGCCTTGTGGTTAGAGTTTTGGGCCAGTAACAGAAAGGTTGCTAGATCGACTCCCCAAACTGACAAGGTAAATAAATATCTGTCGTTCTGCTCCTTGAACTCTGTTCCTAGGTCATCATTGTAAATAAGAATTTGTTCTTAACTGTCTTGCCTAGTTAAATAGATAAATAAACCTCTGCATTGCTTGCTGTTTGGGGTTTTAGGCTGGGTTTCTGTATAGCACTTGTGACATCGGCTGATGTAAAAAGGGCTTTATAAATACATTTGATTGATTGATTGATTAATACTGTACATACAGAACACACTATTTAACCATTTGGTTTTCATCACTGATTCACCCAACTATCAGATTTGATTAGTTGTTATCAAGATTTTGCTTGTGCTTGATATAAGTCTGGTATGTGACACTGTCCCACACCTTGACACTGAGTACATGGTGTTGATGATGATGTAATGGTAATAATGAAGATTATAATGATGATGATGATTCATATTTAGCATTGCAAGATTGGGTAAATATTTTTCATTTTATCCAAGCCATTTCCTTTATCGTAAGCATATAAACACCAATCATTGACATGCCAGTCCTGACTGTGAGGGAGCTCTACCGGACCTCTAGAGTGACGTCGTAGAGCCAGCCAGACAAAGGGGCGGGGCCTAAGATATCATTCTGGCTAGTCAATGAGACCAGGCTGCATATAAACCCAAGCACTCTTGACTGCATTCAGAGTACGAGCAACGAAGTAATCACCTCGCTATGGAATTACTGAGGAATATCTCTCAACAGCCGACGAATAGCAACAGGATGTACGAGCCCAACCAACCCGGGTCCTGTGAACTGCGGAGAAAGAGAACTGAGGACCACGGTCATGCACCTGCAGAGATGTCGAAGATTATCACGGATCCTGCCACCGGGAAATGTTACTGCCGTGGGAAAGTTCTAGGAAAGGTAGCCATCCAGTGAATTGCAGTAAAACGCAAATTATGCAAAGACAATATGGTTATTTATGTGTCTACTTTGGGAATAGTACACTGTTATTCCAAAGCATGCACACTTTAAAGGAACCTGGTAAATATGCTTATCAATATGATTGTGTTATTTTCTTTTCAGGGAGGTTTCGCCAAGTGCTATGAGATGACCGACCTGTCCACGAGTAAAGTTTATGCAGCGAAAATTATTCCCCACACGCGCGTTTCCAAACCCCACCAACGGGACAAGGTAAGAGCGCGCACCACTATTCATCATGTATTATAATGTCTATATAGATTGAAACTGAATGTCCAGGACTTTTGGATAATGAGTTAATTAATTGCTTTTAATAATCACTATGATATATCTTCTCCATAGATTGACAGGGAAATCGAGCTACACAGAGTTCTCCACCATAAACACATCGTGCACTTTTACCATCATTTCGAGGATAAAGATAACATCTACATCCTCCTAGAATACTGCAGTAGAAGAGTGAGTGTTAACTGCTACACTTGAATACTAAGCCTTTATTACTGAACTGAACTGAGAAATGCCTGCATACAGTAGCAGCACCTCAAAAGTACAGCCCTTACTCGGCAGCAGACATAAAATGGGGAAACAAAAAATAATTTCTTCTTATTTTCCATAGACTGCCTTGACTGATCTAATATTTATTCCCATGTTATCTTTGTACAGTCTTTGGCACATATCCTGAAGGCACGCAAAGTGCTCACAGAGCCGGAAGTGCGATACTACCTCCGTCAGATCGTCTCAGGGCTGAAGTACCTGCATGAACAAGAGATCCTACACAGAGACCTCAAACTTGGTAAGCATCTATGGCAAGAGACAATAGAAGCCAGAGTCGTTATCATTCAATCGGCTTTGCCAAGCACAATGCAGAGGGATTCAAACCTGCAACCTTCACCTGTCAATCTGTAAACCAACCACTTTATGTTATTAATGACTCAGTAAATGGTACAATATTTGTAATCTTCTTCTCCCCTCCTAGGTAACTTCTTTGTGAGTGAGACGATGGAGCTGAAGGTGGGAGACTTTGGGCTGGCTGCCAAGCTAGAGCCTGTTGGGAACAGGAGGAAGACCATCTGTGGGACACCCAACTACCTGTCCCCTGAGGTGCTCAACAAGCAGGGCCACGGCTGTGAGTCAGACGTCTGGGCCCTGGGTTGTGTCATGTGGGTACATTCTATTTTTTTTCAAGTTTTTTGTCAATAGACGGCTCTGTGAAATTCCATTCCATATGTAAATACACTGTTATGACAACCAGTCACCAACTAAGTCTCCCCCTCCGTTCTCCAGGTACACCATGCTCCTTGGCCGACCCCCGTTCGAAACCACCAATCTGAAGGAGACGTACAGGTGTATCCGGGAGGCGCGTTACTCCCTGCCCTCCTCCCTGTCGCCCCAGGCCAAACAGCTCATCTCCAGCCTCCTGGCCAAGACCCCGGAGGACAGACCTCACCTGGACCACATACTGCGCCATGACTTCTTCTCACAGGTGAGTTAGCTAGCCCTCACTCAGCCTCTCTCTCTTGCTCTCTCTGTACCGTATGGAGCATGAGACTACAAATCTAATTTTGTTTTAACATTCTGTTTCCTACTTATGATAAGATTATTTGTCTATCTGCACTTTTTCATTCTCCTAACATCTCTCTCTCCCCCTCTCTCCCTCCTTCCAGGGTTTTGTGCCAGAGCGTCTTCCTGCTAGTTGCTGCCACTCCGCTCCAGAGTTCCACGTCTCCAGCCCTGCCAAGAGCTTCTTCAAGAAGGCCGCGGCTGCCCTCTTCGGCGGGAAGAGAGACAAGGTCAAATACTACGAGACTCTGAGTGAGTATATCAATTATTCCCCTCATAAGACAATTATTAAATCAGTTCAAATTTGTTTACCTTATAAAATGATTATACAATGTTGCTAATCATGATGATTAAAGCTGTGGTGTCATAAATCCTCTGATGTATCATGAGTGTTTTTGGCAGATTTCCTATCTAATCACACATCTGGTATGAATGAGAGGCTGCAGGGTGAGGCCATCCAGAATATTTGCTGACTGTGTGTTGTCTCTCGTAGATAAACTCACCAAAGAGGAAGAGGAGATCTACAAGCTTCGACATGACCTGAAGAAGACGGTTATCAGCCAGCAGCAGCAGATCAAACAGACGACTGAGGTGAGAAGCTCATCACTCACTATTTGACCATGATAGTCATGATGAAATAAAATATAAAGTCAACACAGACTACTGTAATGCACAGCGTTAGGGGAGTAGTGAAAAGTCAGATTATGGAAAAGCAATTGTATGAGGAAATACTGAATCATGATAAAGGAAAGTGTGAGGCCATGTTATTTAACCCCTCCCTCTTTCTCCTCACCTCAGGATGGAAGGCCACCGTCACCATCTGCTGGGAGGCCTGTCGCCCTGGCAACAGAGGGCCTGCCCCCGACGACGCGAGACACCATCCGGCTTATTGTCAGGGGCAGTCTGGGTAGCTGCAGCAGCAGTAGCGAATGTCTAGAGGACAGCACCACTGGCAGTGTGGCTGAGACAATCACCAGCGTTCTCAGAGGATGCCTGGAAAACATGCCCAAAGGTAAGCCTAATGCACTTATAATCCTGGAGATGAGACATGATTTTGTTGAAATAAGACAGGTACAGTGTAATTATACTGTAGTACTTACTACCATGTAAAGAAATGATTCCAACACCAATGTAACTTAATATGATAAAGTGGGACTCCCTTTGTTATTGCATATGGTTGAATTGTGTTTTAATCACAACTACCTTTCTGTCTCTAGCGGATGACATCCCCAAAGGGACAGAGTGCAGTAACCTGCAGTGGGTCACTAAGTGGGTGGACTACTCCAACAAGTATGGCTTTGGCTACCAGCTTTCAGACCACATAGTGGGCGTTCTGTTCAACAACGGGACACACATGAGCCTCCTCGCAGACAAAAAGTGCGTACTCTGTTCTCTTTATCACACAACACATCACTCATTCCTTAGTTGGAGATTGTTTAGGCTCTATGGGTTTTTGCATTTAGCTGTCAGATTGAACATCAAAATGCTTGATGGGCGTAAATAAACAGAAGTGGAAAGTATTGCCGGCTTCAGATGTAAAAGTCAACAAAAAGTAAGCGACAGAGAAGGTCTTTGCTGTCATACTGATAAATACATCTGTTTGGCATGCATCTTGTCCTTCACAAACATGCAAGTGTTTCTTTTGGTTGCTAACTCTCTTTTCCCTCTGTCTCTTCTCTCTGTCTGTAGGACTGTCCACTACTATGCTGAGTTGGGTCAGTGCTCTGTGTTCTCCACATCTGACGTGCCTGAGCACTTCATAGGTCAGGTGACCGTCCTCAAGTACTTCGCTCACTACATGGAAGAGAACCTGATGGATGTAAGTCTAGCCTCTAGCCTCTCCTCTCATCCTCTATTCCTCTTTTCCTTTCCTGTTGATCCTATCTTTGACAATCTCTCTATTCTATCTATCCTCTCAGTAATTTCTTCCTACTGTTACCATTTCCCCCAAAAATCCTCTTTCCTGTCTTTCCTCCCGGTCCTTCACTCCACTCTCCTTTCCTGTTCTTCCTCCCGGTCCTTCACTCCACTCTCCTTTCCTGTCTTTCCTCCCGGTCCTTCACTCCACTCTCCTTTCCTGTGCTTCCTCCCTGTCCTTCACTCCACTCTCCTTTCCTGTCCTTCCTCCCGGTCCTTCCTCCCGGTCCTTCACTCCACTCTCCTTTCCTATCCTCCACTCCACTCTCCTTTCCTGTCCTTCACTCCACTCTCCTTTTCTTCCTCCCTGCCCTTCACTCCACTCCACTCTCCTTTCCTTTTCTTCCTCCCTGTCCTTCACTCCACTCTCCTTTTCTTCCTCCCTGCCCTTCACTCCACTCCACTCTCCTTTCCTTTTCTTCCTCCCTGCCCTTCACTCCACTCCACTCTCCTTTCCTGTCCTTCCTCCCTGTCCTTCACTCCACTCTCCTTTCCTGTCCTTCCTCCCTGCCCTTCACTCCACTCTCCTTTCCTGTCCTTCCTCCCTGCCCTTCACTCCACTCTCCTTTCCTGTCCTTCCTCCCTGCCCTTCACTCCACTCTCCTTTTCTTCCTCCCTGCCCTGCCCTTCACTCCACTCTCCTTTCCTGCCCTTCCTTCCTCCCTGTCCTTCACTCCACTCTCCTTTCCTGTCCTTCCTTCCTCCCTGTCCTTCACTCCACTCTCCTTTCCTGTCCTACCTTCCTCCCTGTCCTTCACTCCACTCTCCTTTCCTGTCCTTCCTTCCTCCCTGTCCTTCACTCCACTCTCCTTTCCTGTCCTTCCTTCCTCCCTGTCCTTCACTCCACTCTCCTTTCCTGTCCTTCCTTCCTCCCTGTCCTTCACTCCACTCTCCTTTCCTGTCCTTCCTCCCTGTCCTTCACTCCACTCTCCTTTCCTGTCCTTCACTCCACTCTTCTTTCCTTTTCCTCCTCCCTGTCCTTCACTCCACTCTCCTTTCCTTTTCCTCCTCCCTGTCCTTCACTCCACTCTCCTTTCCTGTCCTTCCTCCCGGTCCTTCACTCCACTCTCCTTTCCAGCCCCCCTCTCCTTTCCTGTACTGCTTTCTCCCTCTGTCGTCTTTTCTCTCCTCCTCCTCCTAATCTTCTCTCAGTCTAATGATTAAACCTGTTCCTGTGTTTGCTGTGTAGGGTGGAGATCTAGTGAGCCAGCCAGACACGCACATGCCCAGACTCTACCTGCTGCAGTGGCTCAAGTCTGACCGTGCCCTCATGATGCTCTTCAACGACGGCACGTTTCAGGTAAACACACACATCATCACAGCCAAAATAGACATTATGCAAAATAGACACAGTGCAGCTATGGTAAATCCACAGAACACTTCATGTAAATGCATAACACATACACCAGCTAAATATTCAAATCAGTTATTGTCTTCTATCGACTCATAGATATGTTTTCAGATAAGAACCCAAATGTACTTATTCCACATTTTAGGCACACTGTTCATCAGTTTCCCAGGGGGGTTAAATATGAGACAATCTACATTAATGTTGGTATTATGCTATTTGTTGTGATTTCAGTACTTTATTAAACCATATATATCTTTCTCTAACAGGTCAACTTCTACCACGACCACACCAAGATCATCCTGTGCACCCAGAGGGAGGAGTACATGCTGACATACATCAACGAGGAGCGTGTGTCCTCCACCTTCAGACTGAGCTCCCTGCTCACCTCCGGCTGCCCTGCAGACCTGCGACAACGCATGGAGTACTCACTCAACATGCTGCTGCAGCGCTGCAACTGAACCAGGAAGCAGCACCACGCGGGGAATCGTTTATACAGCTGGACAGACTTCAACATGATACTGCAGCACTGAACCAGGAAGCAGCACCACGCGGGGAACCGTTTATACAGCCGGACAGACTTCAACATGCTACTGCAGCACTGAACCAGGAAGCAGTGGCAGGTGGTGGGACAGTGAATGGGGTCGGACCTGTGTAAAGCAATGGACTACTGATTGGTAACCTTTGCCAATCTATCAGCAGAGTTGCAGCTGAATCTGGATGGAGAGGCTCTGGAAAGGACAGTGTATTGAGCACAATGATTTTGAACAGAAAAGGGCTGATATGTATGTTGATAATCGGAGGATAAGATGACTGGATGTTATGATGAGGGGATGGAGGTACGAATGTGAAAACCATCTGTTTTTGAGGAAGAATGTGGAAGTGAAGAGGACAGTAACACTGGGCTGGAACCAGATAAAACTGTTATGTTATTGTTATTTTTCTAATGAAAGTAGAACCATAAGGGCTGATGGATGCTTCAAACTCGGTCCTGGGGCCTCCCCTGGGTGCACTACACATCTCATTCAAATAACCAATTCATCATCAAGCTTTGATTATTTGAATCAACTGTGTCGTGCTAGGACAAAAAACAACATGTGGCCCCAGGGGAGGCCCCAGGACCGAGTTTGGGAAACCCTACACTACAGGACTAATGTACACAGCACTTCTGCAGAGGGAGGGGAGGCTGTGTGGGGAGAAACACTAGCTAACTTCAAACTGTGATTCATTCTCTGTGAGGACAGATGGACTTGGCTGTTTTACTGTGGAGGGGGAGAATGATGTTGATCATACAAGAAGAGCCATTACACTGTTAGACATTGGAAAAACATAACTTATTGTGTACAAAAGTTAAGTATTTAATAAATATACAACTTTTTCAAAAAATATGTTCTGTGATATGACTGAGTTATTGGGGTTTGCACATATCAAATGATCTGTCTTTATTTCAAGTGTTTATGGTTGAATTGTGTTTTAAAGATTGCTATGAAATGGTTGCTATTCTTAGAGATACAATGAACTACCTGTCTTAGTGAAACTCTCCTCAGGTGTAAAACATTTCCCAGGTGTTTTGATTAAGAACTTTGAAATACTGACAGAATGAATTCCACAAAGCCTCAGGCAATACATTATACTTTAAACTCACTTGCATTTACATTCCTACAGTTACATTTTTACTAGTTTCCCATGTCAGCAGTTTCTAGTGCTTTCACATGTCAGGGAACAGAGGAGGGAGACTTGAGGGATGTAAGGGAGACGTGAGGGTCTGTTAAAGCACTTTGGTGAATTGAGGAAGCTTGACGATGATTCAGAGTGCAGCTTTGGTCACATTGACATTGGAGCTGGAAAATGACACAATACTTCTATTTCCTCACCGGAAATAGCTGATTGAATTGGTTGTTGTGAGGGTGGATGGTAAAGGAATATGAGGTTGAGGGTGGGTGGATGAGGGTAATTCTTGAGAAATATTGAATTTATACTTTCAGATTGTCCATTCTTTTGCTTTCTCAATTGATAGCCGTTCAAAGTTGCTTTGTAAGAACAACCCCCCTTTTACAAAACCTTCCACGGTACCTAACATCACTACACTTTAGACTTATGAGTTACCACACCCAGTCTCAGGGATGTTAACTCTGGAAGTTATTTTGGTCTCTACTGCGTTAGGTAAATCAGGTTTTTTCTTGCACCTCATTTGTGGAACAATCTTCAGAATGTTCTTAAATTTGATGTTTTAGTGCCTCTAGGGCAAATGAGTTTGTTCTTTATGACTGTTTTTCTTTCTGCTTGCATTTGGTATTTATATTTTGATTTGTGTATATTCTGTCATTTCTGTAATTCAGGACTCACCTGTAAATAGACCTTGGTGTCACTATGACTCCCTGATAAAATAATGGTTAAATGAATGAATTAAAATAAATGTAGTAAAATTATGCCACGGTTATTATTGCATCAGTGCTTGATGTTCCTGTTTGACTATTTAAGATCATCTTTCCCATAGAGATCCTATTGAATGACTAATTCCTAATTGTATGATATTTGCTTTCACCTTGTTTGACTTCGTATCCATAGAAACAGGTAGAGCTCGATCAAGAATTCTATTTCTATGGGAAGGACTTTGGTTACGTAAGAGAGAGAGACATACAGTCCTAGTGACAGCCTGGTCCTTGACGTGGTTCTCCTCGTCAGCCTGCCTCTGACCTCAGCTCTGCCTGTCTATTCATCTTCCCATTCTGTTCTGACGAGGCCTGTCCCTAGCTCAGCCTCCATTTACAGTTCACAGATGTTCAGCATTGCATCGCATAGAATTGATGATAATGATAACGTAATAATAGCGTTTACTGAGATAGCGGTTTAACATTGAGCTGGATTACATTTTCCACCACTTATTTATTCCCTTCCTGAAAAATGACT
This sequence comes from Oncorhynchus keta, assembly GCF_023373465.1. NCBI lineage: Eukaryota > Metazoa > Chordata > Actinopteri > Salmoniformes > Salmonidae > Oncorhynchus > Oncorhynchus keta. Next base: position 22,985,469 of record NC_068445.1, read on the forward strand.
TGTCTGTTGTTGACAGTTTCTGTTATTAACAGCAGAGCCTGAGAGCGTCAGTGAACCATGACGTTTTCAGAGCTGAAAGTGGAGTGTCTTTAAAATGGTTGTCTTGTCAGCCAAGGCACTGAATCCTGTGTGTGCGTGTGCGAGTGTGTGAATGTGTGTTTGTGTGTGTGTGTGTGTCTCTGTGTGTGTTTGTGAGTGTTAAGAGAAAATATGTATACAGCTAACCTCAATTACTGTACATGAGTCATCTTCAGTGGTCGAATATCTTTTCTCCTCCAGTCATTATGTAAAGACAGGTTAAACATGTATTATCTTGGATATCCATCTTGAATGACTGTCTTTTAAAAATGTACCCCATTTTTCTCCCCAATTTTGTGCTATCCAATTACTAGTTACAATCTTGTCTCATCGCTGCAACTCTCCATTGGGCTTGGGAGAGGCGCCAAGTTGCACTGTTTCTTAACACACTGCTCGCTTAACCCGGAAGCCAGCCGCATCATTGTGTGGGAGAATCAAACCTCAGGCTGCAATGTGCCACTCGGGATGCTTGAGTAACTTTCTTGAAGGTAAATTATACATGCTCCTCATACATAAACATGAACACACAACGAGACAAGGCAGGAAGTACAAGAGGAAGGAACAGGCATTATTTATGACACTTCCAGGTCTCAATTCATGTGGTTTGACATCGACAACCTCTGGAGTCGGTGGTTCCTTCGGTCAGAGTCACACAAATAAGCTACAAACGCTGACATCCAATGATGTGATGCATGCCATGCACGCCAAGACCAATATGCCCCCTCTTCTCCACATCCAAACACATTTCAGGAGGTCGAACATCCTGCAGAAAAGGAATAGTACGTTGGATAGAGTAGTAGGAGTTGAATGATACCACCTCAATAGTTGGCACAGATCTAGGATCAGTTAAGCGTCTTTCCATCCTAATCCAATCAATTAGAGGGTAAAATACCAAACTCACCAGAGATCAGCTTCTAGAGGTACCTTAATCCAACAGTTATTGAGTCAGCATAGGAGACTGGCCCAGTTGCACAATCTTAGAGGATTTCTTAACCAACATTAATAATTTACAGCAGCCTAGCTCATTTAAAAATCCATTTAGATAGTGGAGTTCAGTCCTAACATAAAGACTAAGCTCAGAAGATGTTCTTGGGAGTGTCAGTGTCTGACAACAATCTGTTCACTTCAGATTATGCAGGTTCTTCAGCTTCTTCAAACACAAACTGCTTCATGTCACGTTGTCAGCAGAGAACTCCTAACATGTGCACAGGCTTAGCAAGAGAATCTCTAAGATAGGGTGCCAGAGGGGATCTTTCTCCCTCAACTATCGTCACAAAGTTTTCTCTGGGCGAAAGTGTGACTCACAGCTTCTTTAAAGTAGCCTGTGCCACAAATAGAACAGTGTATTTTCACATGCTGCTACCCTGACTCCAAGATTAAAGCTGCCTTTGATAATGTTTAATTCACAAGTTCTGGGTCTTGGATTTTATACCGTATGATTATTATTACATACTGAACAGTAAGTACCAAATGGGGAACATTACGTCAGTTCACAGTTGGAGTAACTTTCTTCCCAACAGTACACTCCTTTTTTTTAACTGGTAAGTGCACACTGAGGGAAGGAAGCAATTACTAAGTTCCTCTTTGCTGTATGTAGCTGTATGTTCTTTGAACCAGAGCCACATATTTAGATTATACATATAAGGCTAAGCTTTGAACCAGACATGAAACTGTAAGTTTGTACCTATTCCATTGTGTGAGTTATTAAGACAGACTTCTCAATAAACAAAAAAAGATTTTCAAAATCACTTTCTGATCATATTGCATTAACCTTGATATTGTTTAATCACAAATCCCAAACCATTAATGCAAACCATTCCACTCATAATACAAGTGAAAACAAGTGAATAGGTTTTAATCTGGCTCATGCGTATTGTAAGCTCTCCATACAAGCCTGTGCATGTCAGAGAGCAGAGCACAGTTCTAGATGTGAGAATTCAGCTGTACTGTACCCTCTCCTGGTATTTTACAGGGCACACAGAGCTAATGGATGTATCTAGTCCTGCCCATTCATGCAGCTTGGCACTGCAGGAGGGATGGCTGTTCAGCTTGGCTCTACCCTCTGGGCCTGGTTGGCAACGAGAACCAGGGCTAGTAAAATGGATATGCGTAAGCACGTGAGTACCCACAATGCCATGACAGTCTGCCAATACCCAGCCAATCAGTTCCTGTTAAATCCAGCCAGTAAAATGGCAGCATCCCTTGAGCCTAACTGAGTATGATGTAGTTTCCCTTGGACGCTGACCTAAGGTCAGTTTTCAGTTTCCCCTCTATTGGTTAACTTTAGGATTGGGCAGTTAAGCTGATCCTAGATCTGTGCATATGGGTAACTTCAGCCTAACAGATGTTTCCCCAGAGATGACGTCCGCTCCATTGACTGACACTTCAGTCAGGTTAATATGATGATTGACAGCTCATCCACTGTAGTGGATGAATGAAAAAATCTATCACAAACTAATAAATTGAAAAGGCTTGGTACACAACCTGCGTTGTAGGAGTGTCGTAACAGCTGTCATGGTTCATGAGTATTTATGACAAGAAGATCATTTGTAGGCTGACGGATGACAGGCGTGACTGATATCTAACATGTGTGCATCATAAATATGCATAATGTAGCAGTATGGTGTGAGAGGTGCACAAGGCTGATCACTGCTCTCCAGACGTGGGTCTGCTTTCCCTCCCATTGTATGACGGCAGGAGGCAGAGCGGACTTCCTTGAAGTTAAGGGATATCCTGTTCCCCTCTCCAGGACATACATCTGTCACATGCTAGAATGGATCTTTTCCTGTCAATGAGGCAGATTCATCAGTAATGTGAACAACACCGAGCACAAAACACAAGGATTAAGCCTAGTATTGATAGTTAGTTGGACTAAGTGTTAAAGTTAGGCTAATTTACTGGTGTTAAACATGCTTTCTGTATACATTGTGATGGTGATTTATGAACACAATACTGTAATGTGTTTTAGCAGCACATTGAGTTGCAACTTGCCTGAAATTTCCCCTCCTCTCAGTCCACCCAAGTAATGATTCTGCTGCTGTCACAGGATCTCAACAATCAATGACATTCATTAGATTTGGCACCAGCCTGGCATCTGCTACTTCATGCCACACAGAGGTCAACTTCTCTCCCTCAGAAAGTAATACATAAAACAGGGAGAAAATATGCTACTGTTCTTACACAGCAGTGTTACAGGCCTGTTCTTCCAACATATGCTGTAGTAGCCTCCCTGCATGTGAATACCCTATGGCCTTTGCCAATAGGTTTGGACAAACTTTGGCTGTTGCCCCTCAATCTCTACAATATCATTAAAACACACACCATTTTCTTTGTATTTCACTACTGAACACATCAGCCTCAACACATCAGCCTCAACACATCAGCCTGAACACATCAACCTGAACACATCAGCCTGAACACATCAGCCTGAACACATCAGCCTCAACACATCAGCCTCAACACATCAGCCTCAACACATCAGCCTCAACACATCAGCCTGAACACATCAGCCTGAACACATCAACCTGAACACATCAGCCTGAACACATCAGCCTCAACACATCAGCCTCAACACATCAGCCTCAACACATCAGCCTCAACACATCAACCTGAACACATCAGCCTGAACACATCAGCCTGAACACATCAGCCTCAACACATCAGCCTCAACACATCAGCCTGAACATATCAGCCTCAACACATCAGCCTCAACACATCAGCCTCAACACATCAGCCTCAACACATCAGCCTGAACACATCAGCCTCAACACATCAGCCTCAACACATCAGCCTCAACACATCAAGCTGAACACATCAGCCTGGACACATCAGCCTGAACACATCAGCCTCAACACATCAGCCTGAACACATCAGCCTCAACACATCAGCCTCAACACATCAGCCTCAACACATCAGCCTGAACACATCAGCCTCAACACATCAGCCTCAACACATCAGCCTGAACACATCAGCATCAACACATCAGCCTCAACACATCAGCCTCAACATATCACCCTGGCACTTATCAACTAAACAGGATAGAAATGCCACAGTAATATTAGTATGGCGACAGTTTGAGGTCAAATTCCCAGGGAGACAAAAGTGTGCATTATCGATCTAAAACCATCATCTATTTATTCATCTTGTGTTTCTCTGACTCAACAGTGTTTCTGAGCTACGTGGGAGTGTTTTTACTGGGTGAATGTCACAGTCAACATTGGAATTAGGAGGGTTGAAAGTCAACTACTGGGCGTGGATAGACCAACCTTCTAATGTGTTAATCCATTATTGTGGAAGTGACATTCCATTCTTGCTTGTCACCATGAAATCTACATTTGTTTTAATAATGTTCTGTCAAGCTAAACTCAAGTCGCCCTCGCTTTCTTTTAATTCCCAAAACATGAATGGTGTTTTTAAGCAAGCACGCACAGCTCAAAGCTATTTGGCTTTGGCATTAAATTGTTTGTCAAGCCGAGACATATAATTGATATCTGGCCAGACAATTACGCAGCAAACACAATTTTCAGTGGCAGGTATCACTGTTTACAGCTAATGCTAATTTCTCCAACACACATTCATTAGCCTCCGTCTCCCTGAGGGATAATCGAAGAGAAACAACATGATCTTCCCCTGGCTGGGAGGCAACAGAGCAGCTATGTGCAAGGGGTTGGTGGGCCTTCCAGAGGAACACTGCTAGTTGTGAGTGTGAATAAATACAGACTGGTGGAGCATCTAACACTGACGCTACAAGTGAGACAAGGGTTTAAATACACAGCTTCATGTTGAGGTTCGCTTCACAACACACGTGGAGGTAACTCCGGAGGTGGGGGACCAGAGATCTCTATATCATGACTCACCGTGGCTTTCAAGGTGTGGGTCGACCCACACACACACACACTGCACCTCCCTCTGAGGCATGTTGGGTTCTGCTCTGCTCAATGTCCAGAGTAACTCCACGATAACTTCAGAGACTCAGCCTTTAAAAACAAGCATAATATAGCATTCAGTGTGTTCAGTATATCCACTCTGACTGTCCTCCGATGTATTGATGTTGGAGGCCAGTGTGACTCGATTGCCATGGTAACAGTTCATGTTTTGATGTACAATAGTAATGATGACAGTATCTACTTCATGCTCTGATAAATATGTCTATAGTACAGGAACTCTGCCGATATTGCAGCAGCTAACACAAGATGATATAGGCTTATCTGTCATTCTTAGCTGCAATGATGATGTTTACAAATTACTCTGCAAGGTAACATCTCTTTTCACAGCACAAGGTTTGGGTACATTAAATAACATGGTGATATTGTTACACTGTGTGATAAATGGCACAGTCTGCATCTATTTCTATGCATCTCTTTCGCCCTCTCTCTCCTTCCATCACTCCCTCTCTCTCCTTCCATCACTCCCTCTCTCTCCTTCCATCACTCCCTCTCTCTCCTTCCATCACTCCCTCTCTCTCCTTCCATCACTCCCTCTCTCTCCTTCCATCACTCCCTCTCTCTCCTTCCATCACTCCCTCTCTCTCCCTCTCCTTGGTGCTTCACACATGTTTTCCACAAAGCCACAACAAGTCGCTAACACATCAATGATGTATATAAACTCTGGATTGCTGATGCTATGTATTGGCCATCCAGAGGCTTTGAAGCCACCGGTCGGCCATATCGGCACTCCCCACTTCTCCATAATATTTCATAGAATTTTTTAAAAGGATTTGTGTTTTTAGCTCACATGATATAAATGAAAAGTATGCATCAAGGTGCCTGTAATAGAATACGTGGCAAAAACAAATGTAAACATTAATATATGCATTTCTATAGCTGCCAAAAACCTTTTTACAATAGTGGGGGAGTGCCAAGATGGAGGCACGATGGCTTGAACACAGCGCCCCCTATCAGTCGTCAGTGTACATATACTCATTGTAACGCATCCCTGTGGTTTTCATCAAGCCAGTGAAACCATGGAGCTCATGTCAACACTCACCTTCTTTACAGTAAATAATAGAACATGAGCCATAGGCAAGTCTACATCAGTATATTTACAATCCTACTTAGTTAGAACTAGAGACAGGAGTTTTTCCTGAACATCGTTTTTTCCTAGGTTTTTCCTGTGCAGGTCACATGGTCATGAGAAACTCCTGAGCCAACTCAAAGCAGCCAGGCATATCAAACAAACTGATCGCTGAGTTAAATATCTCTGATACAACCAATGCTCCCCTGGCATTTCTTCAGACCCCATGGCACAGCACTAGTAAAGGGAAATGCCATGTGAAATGTTATCAGTGGTTCTCCCTCTGGGGTTGGCACAGACACATGGCCAGAGCGCTGCTCCACATGGTGACGTCTATCTGGGGAGAGAGATCCCCTCAGGCTTCCTCCAAAATCCTGGTGAGGCCTGACAAATATGGCATTTCAGAGCTACACACACACACACACACACACACACACACACACACACACACACACACACACACACACACACACACACACACACACACACACACACACACACACACACACACACACACACACACACACACACACACACACACAAACACGCGATAGAGGTTCCCATCAATCAATTCTCTGAATCATTTCATTGGGATAAGCTACTGAAGCCTGTAGCCTTCTCCTGTAGAATCGTTTTGGAGTAAAGAAGAGATTTGAAGAGGAAACATAGCTTTGCTGTTCGGGTTACACAAGAACTGACGTCTAACCATCCTTTCTTTAAAATAGCTGTATGTCCTGCTGATGTCATTGCTATAGAAAAATGTTTACATAACCCAATGAAACATTGTTCTGCGCAGATCCCCTCTAGACCGGGCAGTCAGTTACAATATTGTGTTCCTCTTCCCAGAACTTCAGTATCCATTGTGCATCTGGCCACTCTCAGTCATTGACCGAAAAGCTTTGGGTGCTCCCTGTGTGAACCACAGGAGGTTGGTGGTAACTTCATTACAGAGAACGGGCTCGTGGTAATGACTGGAGCGGACTTGGTGGAACGATAACAAACACATCAAACAGATGGTTTCCAGATGTTTGATGCCATTCCATTTGCGCCATTCCGGCCATTAATGCCATTAAATGCCATTAAAGCTGCTGCGGTCATCCCCCTCTTCAAAGGGGGAGACACTCTAGACCCAAACTGCTTCAGACCTATATCTATCCTACCCTGCCTTTCTAAGGTCTTCGTAAGCCAAGTTAACAAACAGATCACCGACCATTTCGAATCCCACCGTACCTTCTCCGCTATGCAATCTGGCTTCCGAGCTGGTCATGGGTGCACCTCGGCCACACTCAAGATCCTAAACATATCATAACTGCCATCGATAAGAGACAATACTGTGCAGCCGTATTCATTGACCTGGCTTAGGCTTTCGACTTATTGGCAGACTTAACAGCCTTGGTTTCTCAAATGATTGCCTCGCCTGGTTCACCAACTACTTTGCTGATAGAGTTCAATGTGTCAAATCGGAGGCCCTGTTGTCTGGACCTCTGGCAGTCTCTATGGGGGTGCCACAGGGTTCAATTCCCGGGCCGACTCTTTTCCCTGTATACATCAATGATGTCGCTCTTGCTGCTAGTGATTCTCTGATCCACCTCTACGCAGACAAAACCATTCTGTATACTTCTGGCCCTTCTTTGGACACTGTGCTAACTAACCTCCAGACGAGCTTCAAAACCATACAACTCTCCTTCCGTGGCCTCCAACTGCTCTTAAATGCAAGTAAAACTAAATGCATGCTCATCAACCGATCACTGCCCGCACCTGCCCGCCCACCCATCATCACTACCCTGGACGGTTCTGACTTAGAATATGTGGACAACTACAAACGCCTAGGTCTCTGGTTAGACTTTAAACTATCCTTCCAGACCCACATTAAGCATCTCCAATCCAACATTAAATCTAGAATAGGCTTCCTACTTCGCAATAAAGCATCCTTCACACATGCTGCCAAATATACCCTCGTAAAACTGACCATCCTACCGATCCTCAACTTCGGTGATGTCATTTACAAAATAGCCTCCAACACTCTACTCAACAAATTTGATGCAGTCTGTCACAGTGCCATCCGTTTTGTCACCAAAGCCCCATATGCTACCCACCACTGCGACCTGTACGCTCTCGTTGGCTGGCCCTTGCTTCATACTCGTCGCCAAACCCACTGGCTCCAGGTCATCTACAAGTCTTTACTAGGTAAAGCCCTGCCTTATCTCAGCTCACTGGTCACCATAGCAGCACCCACCCGCAGCATGCGCTCCAGCAGGTATATTTCACTGGTCACCCCCAAAGTCAATTCCTCCTTTGGCCGCCTTTCCATCCAGTTCTCTGCTGCCAAACTTACCATCCTACCGATCCTCGACTTCGGTGAAGTCATTTACAAAATAGCCTCCAACACTCTACTCAACAAATTGGATGCAGTCTATCACAGTGCCATCCGTTTTGTCACCAAAGCCCCATATACTACCCACCACTGCGACCTGTACGCTCTCCAAACTGACCATCCTACCGATCCTCGACTTCGGTGATGTCATTTACAAAATAGCCTCCAAAAATCAAAATCAAGCTGGAGATTCTTATCTGCCTCACTAACTTCAAGCACCAGCTGTCAGAGCAGCTCACAGATCATTGCACCTGTAAATAGCCCATCCAACTACCTCATTCCCAATACTGCATTTATTTATTTCTTTTGCTCCTTTGCACCCCAGTATCTCTACTTGCACATTCATCTTCTGCACATCTATCACTCCAGTGTTTAATTGCTATATCGTAATTACCTTGCCACTATGGCCTATTTTATTACCTTACCTCCCTTGTCTTACCTCATTTGCACACACTGTATATATACAATTCTATCCTGTTTTTTCTACTGTATTATTGACTGTATGTTTGTTTATTCCATGTGTAACTCTGTGTTGTTGTATGTGTCGAACTGCTTGCTTTATCTTGGACAGATCGCAGTTGTAAATGAGAACTTGTTCTCAACTAGACTCAACTAGACTACCTGGTTAAATAAAGGTGAAATAAAAAAAGAAAACATTTAAATTATTATGAGTTGTTCTCCCCTTAACAGCCTCCTGCGAGTCATGTGAAGGGTAGCAGGTGCTAGTGCTGTCAAGGAAAATGAGCGAGACATGTGAAGGGTAGCTAGCTGGCAGGGACATGGGCCAGTACTGTCAAGGACACTGCTTTTGGTCAGACTGACAACTCAATTGATGAAGTCAATCAATAAATTGTTTATGATAATAGACTGGCTGTTTCCACTTAGCCTGCCATCGAGCTGAGAGTAGGAAGCACTGCTGTTTCCATAGCAACTCTCCACCCACCCACCCCCAGTACAAAGGTACATCCGGTGGTTCTGTTAGTCGCTCTACTTTACTGCCTAATCAAATATGGTCAAATCAATTGTTGAACACAGATAGATTATGCCCCCTTCTTTTCAGAACAGACTGAATTGAACACAGGAGATGGTGGCACCTTAATTGGGGAGGACAGGTACATGGTAATGGATGGAACGGAATCAGTGGAATGGTATCAAATACATCAAACACATGGTCCATTCACTTCGTTCCAGCCATTAATATGAGCCATCCTCCCCTCAGCAGCCTCCACTGGAATTGAAATAGGATTGACCCCTGGTATTGACAACTCTACTAACATAACTCTCTTGCCATAAACACTACAAGACCAAAAGTATGTGGACAACTGCTCGTCGAACATCTCATTCCAAAATCATGAGCATTAAAATGGAGTTGGTCACTCGTTTGCTGCGATAACAGCCTCCACTCTTCTGGAAGGCTTTCCACTAGAAGTTGGAACATTGCTGCGTGGAAATCCTCCACTAAACTTTACAGTTGGCACTATGCATTCGTGCAGGTAGCGTTCTCCTGGCATCCGCCAAACCCAGATTAGTCCGGTGGACTGACCAATGTTGAAGTGTGATTCATCACGCCAGAGTGTCCACTGCTCCAGAGCAGTGGCGAGCTTTACACCGCGTGGTGATCTTAGGCTTGTGTGCGGCTGCTCGGTCCTGGAAACCCATTTCATGAAGTTCCCGACAAACAGTTATTGTGCTGACATTGCTGTTTGGAAGTCAGTAGTGAGCATTACAACCGAGGACAGGCGATTTTTACACGATACACGGGCAGAAATTTGATGAACTGACTTGTTGGAAAGGTGGCATCCTATGAAGGTGCCACGTTGACAGTCACTGATCTCTTCAATAAGGCCATTCTACTGCTAGTGTTTGTCTATGGAGATTGCATGGCTGTGTGTCAGCAACGGGTGTGGCTGAAATAATCAAATCCACTCATTTGAAGGGGATTCCACATACTTTTATAAATATAGTTTAACTTGAATAAGTCGAGTACTGGAAGTTTACTGTTGACCATGCAAGCTGACAATGCTTGGTGTAAATGTTTGTCAGTGTGAAATGTTTAAGCCAGGCCACACATCTCAGTGGATATCCTCTGTTTGGCCAGGCAGGCAGATGATAGGGGAACAATGCTCCCAGAGAGGGTTGAGGGGCAAGGGGAGGTGGGAGGGTGTATATTCTCCAGAGGGACAAGAAGAGATTTAATCCTGGAAATGTTGTGAATGACAGACACTTACAGCGCACCTGGTGTCTTGGTGGTGACGTCTTTAATGATCCTTATTAGTTGATGTGTGTGTTTTAGCCCTTTGGTCTGAGTAAAGTACCATATACATCATTTAACGTAAAGTAGCAAAACAGCTGTGGAAATCTTATTTGAATTGGAGGACGACTCCAATTCCCCATTGACATTCCCACCCTCTGCTTTGATTTTCTTCAATGAGATGTTCATCCAATGCACATAGAATAGAACAGAACATAATAGAACAGAACAGAATAGAACAGAACATAATAGAACATAATAGAATAGAACATAATAGAACAGAACATAATAGAACATAATAGAACAGAACAGAATAGAATAGAACAGAATAGAACAGAATAGAACAGAACATAATAGAACAGAACATAATAGAACAGAACAGAATAGAATAGAACAGAATAGAATAGAATAGAACAGAATATAACAGAATAGAATAGAATAGAATAGAATAGAACAGAATAGAACAGAATAGAATAGAATATAATAGAATAGAATAGAACAGAATAGAACAGAACAGAATAGAACAGAACATAATAGAACAGAATATAATATAACAGAATAGAATATAACAGAATATAACAGAACAGAATAGAACAGAATAGAACAGAACATAATAGAATAGTAAATGCATATACAAACCACACTGTCACACTGTAGGTGCAATGCAGTTTTGGATTCCTCTCTGGTTTGTCTCATCCTCATCCATATAAGGACTTTGCTCTCCTCCTCTTCTCGTCTCGGGTGAGCCTAGTCTACCTTCCGTGCAACGGTGTTGTTGTCATACACTGATGCTCTCAATGCTCACCTGTGTAAATGTTTGGATGCTACGCCACAGTCTGAACCCCTAATCCATGCTGACAGATTGATGCTTAGGAGAGGGGAACTCTGAGGCAAACAGGGTTACTCACCAGACAGTGGTTTGTAAGGATGTGTGTGTGTGTGTGTGTGTGTGTGTGTGTGTGTGTGTGTGTGTGTGTGTGTGTGTGTGTGTGTGTGTGTGTGTGTGTGTGTGTGTGTGTAGAATTACCTTGTTGTTTGACTCACGGTTTGGATAAATCAGTGCCCGTCACGTGTGTGAGTAGGTAATGTATTTGCGTGTGAGCACAAGGGTTTGTGTTCAGCACATGCATTGAGCTCTGGATTAGCCATTAGCCTGTGACTAGACGAGATATATGTTCACTGATTAAAGATATAAGGTATAATACAGCACATATTCCCCAGCCCCCACATGCAAATTACTGATACTTGATAGGACATTCTCACTAACAGCACAGTTTACAGTAATAATACTTGATTGGACATTCTTACTAATGGCACAGTTTACAGTAATGATACTTGATTGGACTTCCAACAGTCTCACTAATAAGCTATAATACCTTCAGCCACTGTACCGTGCAATGTGTTTTTAGAAACCACCCCAAAGGCGGAATAAGGGCATACAAATGCTCATTGCCATACATGCGTAGGAAAAAACACTTGTCATGCCACCATATTCCCAATCAACCATAGTCCAGCCTACATCATCATCCACTCCTTACAAACTGATAGAGAGGATCTTACTCTATGGTGAAGGACACAAAGACAAAAAAAAGAAAACATTCAGTCTCTGGCCTTGAACATGTTCAGACAAGTATCGCTTCAACACCCAGCATCTCACATACACCACCATTCTCTAACATGATATGCTAGCACAGCACATTCTCCACCATGTGGTTACCACACATTGATGATACATTGAATTTGTTCATTTTCTTTTGTGTATAGGAGTGTGTACATCCATTGTCCAAAGAAGGAAAATCATTTAGAGATTGAGCTCTATCTCTGTCTGAAGTTGGCGGGTGGTTGGCACCAGGTACCACTTCCGGCGCCGACAGAGATGGCCGCCTCGCTTCGCGTTCCTAGGAAACTATGCAGTTTTTTGTTTTTTTACGTGTTATTTCTTACATTAGTACCCCAGGTCATCTTAGGTGTCATTACATACAGTCGAGAAGAACTACTGAATGTAAGATCAGCGTCAACTCACCATCTGTACGACCAAGAATATGTTTTTCGAGACGCGGATCCTGTGTTCTGCCTTTCAAACAGGACAACGGAATGGATCCCATGCAGCGACCCATGTAGCTGGGGATTTTAACAAGGCTAATCTGAAAACAAGACTCCCTAAATTTTATCAGCATATCGATTGCGCAACCAGGGGTGGAAAAACCTTGGATCATTGTTACTCTAACTTCCGCGACGCATATAAGGCCCTGCCCCGCCCTCCTTTCGGAAAAGCTGACCACGACTCCATTTTGTTGATCCCTGCCTACAGACAGAAACTAAAACAAGAGGCTCCCACGCTGAGGTCTGTCCAACGCTGGTCTGACCAAGCTGACTCCACACTCCAAGACTGCTTCCATCACGTGGACTGGGATATGTTTCGTATTGCGTCAGATAACAATATTGATGAATACGCTGATTCGGTGTGCGAGTTCATTAGAACGTGAGTTGAAGATGACGTTCCCATAGCAACGATTAAAACATTCCCTAACCAGAAACCGTGGATTGATGGCAGCATTCGCGTGAAACTGAAAGCGCGAACCACTGCTTTTAATCAGGGCAAGGTGCCTGGTAACATGACCGAATACAAACAGTGCAGCTATTCCCTCCGCAAGGCTATCAAACAAGCTAAGCGTCAGTACAGAGACAAAGTAGAATCTCAATTCAACGGCTCAGACACAAGAGGCATGTGGCAGGGTCTACAGTCAATCACGGACTACAAGAAGAAATCCAGCCCAGTCACAGACCAGGATGTCTTGCTCCCAGGCAGACTAAATAACTTTTTCGCCCACTTTGAGGACAATACAGTGCCACTGACACGGCCTGCAACGAAAACATGCGGACTCTCCTTCACTGCAGCCGAGGTGAGTAAGACATTTAAACGTGTTAACCCTCGCAAGGCTGCAGGCCCAGACGGCATCCCCAGCCGCACCCTCAGATCATGCGCTTCAAGAGGGCCACCATTGTTCCTGTTCCCAAGAAAGCTAAGGTAACTGAGCTAAATGACTACCGCCCCGTAGCACTCACCTCCGTAATCATGAAGTGCTTTGAGAGACTAGTCAAGGACCATATCACCTCCACCCTACCTGACACCCTAGACCCACTCCAATTTGCTTACCGCCCAAATAGGTCCACAGACGATGCAATCTCAACCACACTGCACACTGCCCTAACCCATCTGGACAAGAGGAATACCTATGTGAGAATGCTGTTCATCGACTACAGCTCGGCATTCAACACCATAGTACCCTCCAAGCTCGTCATCAAGCTCGAGACCCTGGGTCTCGACCCCGCCCTGTGCAACTGGGTACTGGACTTCCAGACGGGCCGCCCTCAGGTGGTGAGGGTAGGCAACAACATCTCCACCCCGCTGATCCTCAACACTGGGGCCCCACAAGGGTGCGTTCTGAGCCCTCTCCTTGCCTCCCTGTTCACCCACGACTGCGTGGCCACGCACGCCTCCAACTCAATCATCAAGTTTGCGGACGACACAACAGTGGTAGGCTTGATTACCAACAACGACGAGATGGCCTACAGGGAGGAGGTGAGGGCCCTCGGAGTGTGGTGTCAGGAAAATAACCTCACACTCAACGTCAACAAAACTAAGGAGATGATTGTGGACTTCAGGAAACAGCAGAGGGAACACCCCCCTATCCACATCGATGGAACAGTAGTGGAGAGGGTAGCAAGTTTTAAGTTCCTCGGCATACACATCACAGACAAACTGAATTGGTCACCAAAAGCACTCACAAACTTCTACAGATTCACAATCGAGATCATCCTGGCGGGCTGTATCACCGCCTGGTACGGCAACTGCTCCGCCCACAACCGTAAGGCTCTCCAGAGGGTAGTGAGGTCTGCACAACGCATCACCGGGGGCAAACTACCTGCCCTCCAGGACACCTACACCACCCGATGTTACAGGAAGGCCATAAAGATCATCAAGGACATCAACCACCCGAGCCACTGCCTGTTCACCCCGCTATCATCCAGAAGGCGAGGTCAGTACAGGTGCATCAAAGCTGGGACCGAGAGACTGAAAAACAGCTTCTATCTCAAGGCCATCAGACTGTTAAACAGCCACCACTAACATTGAGTGGCTGCTGCCAACACACTGACATTGACACTGACTCAACTCCAGCCACTTTAATAATGGGAATTGATGGGAGATTATGTACATATATCACTTGCCACTTTAAACAATGCTACCTTATATAATGTTACTTACCCTACATTATTCATCTCATATGCATACGTATATACTGTACTCTATATCATCGACTGCATCCCTATGTAATACATGTATCACTAGCCACTTTAACTATGCCACTTTGTTTACATACTCATCTCATATGTATATACTGTACTCGATACCATCTACTGTATCTTGCCTATGCTGCTCTGTACCATCACTCATTCATATATCTTTATGTACATATTCTTTATCCCCTTACACTGTGTATAAGACAGTAGTTTTGGAATTGTTAGTTCGATTACTTGTTGGTTATTACTGCATTGTCGGAACTAGAAGCACAAGCATTTCGCTACACTCGCATTAACATCTGCTAACCATGTGTATGTGACAAATACAATTTGATTTGATTTGATTTGAGGTACTGCATCTTGCCCTGGAGATGTGGGATAAGATGCCTATCATCTTACTGTCTCAAGGTATAGTCATCTCTGGAAGGAACACACACACACGCACGCGTGCGCACACACACGCACACACACATGCACACACACACACACACCAGAAAGTACTTTAATACTTTTAAGCCTTGCTCTTGAATGATCCTTGTCCTTTAAAAAAAAAAAATCTTTAGTTTTAAAGCTGATGGAAAGTGGAGCACCAGGAATAGAGGAGAATCCAGGCAGTCAGCGTTCAGTGATGTTATCTTTAACTCAATGCCCAGGCATTGAAGGCTGTCATAGTGCTGACTGGTGTTCTGTTCCACCAAACGATTATTTTAGCGCTATCATGTATTTTTATCATCCTTGCCTGATTTATGAATTTTCCTCCTGCAGATGTTTGGGGAAGTTGGATTGTGAGATAAAGGTGACAGACAGAATGGTGTCTCTGTCTCTCCTGCCAGGCAAAGACATGAGGTAATTGTTGAAACTGTATCTTGAACCTGAGCTCTGGACACTCTGTGGCTACATATGTTGGACCATTAATCTAACATTGCCTTACAGGCCTTGAAAAAGGCATTGCAGCCAAGCCATCAACAATAAAGTCCCTAATCTATCACATTGCCTTATCTTTTCTTTAACTGTATAAACACACCAAGCTCCAGAAGTGTGTGTAATAGAACAATGAGCTATGTGTCAAAGGGAGTACTCTTAACATTCTCTCATAAAGCTCTCTTTAATTTCTCCCCCATCAGCCAGAGGCAGATACTGGGAGTCAAAAGAAGACCACAGTGACACCAACACACACCCCAGATGAGATTGAAAGACCAACTATTGGTCAGTGAAACGATGTGTGTGTCACACCCGCTGCCAGACACAAGTACTGCCATGGGCCCAGAGGCATGGTGTCTTTAAAAATGCATTATGCTTTTACCCCACTATATCGGCTTGTGTAATAGTTAGACGTGCTCTGCATGTACTCTACATCACTAAACCTATGTGGACACCTCCTTGTCGAACATCTCATTCCAAAATCATGGGGATGAATATGGATTTTGTCCCCCCTTTGCTGCGATAACAGTTGCTGGAACATTGCTGCGGGGACTTGCTTCCATTCAGTCAAAAGAAC
Organism: Oncorhynchus keta; assembly: GCF_023373465.1. Taxonomy (NCBI): domain Eukaryota; kingdom Metazoa; phylum Chordata; class Actinopteri; order Salmoniformes; family Salmonidae; genus Oncorhynchus; species Oncorhynchus keta. The sequence continues at coordinate 23,001,984 of NC_068445.1, forward strand.
ATTATTGAGGTCGGGCACTGATGTTCGGTGAATAGGCCTGGTTCGCAGTCGGCATTCCAATTCATCCCAAAGGTGTTAGATGGGGTTGAGGTCAGTGCTCTGTGCAGGCCAGTCAAGTTCTTCCACACTGATCTCGACAAACAATTTCTGTATGGACCTCCCTTTTTTTGCCCGAGGGCATTGTCATGCTGAAACAGGAAAGGGCCTTCCCCAAACTGTTGCCACAAAGTTAAAAGCATATAATTGTCTAGAATGCCATTGTATGCATTAAGATATTCCTTCACTGGAACTAAGAGGCCTAGCCCGAACCATGAAAAACAGACCCAGACCATTATTCCTCCTCCACCGAACTTTACCGTTGGCACTATTCATTTGGGCAGGTAGCGTTCTCCTGGCATCCGCCAAACCAAGATTCGTCTGTCGGACTACCAGATGGTGAAGCGTGATTCATCACTCAAGAGAACATGACGGTGAGCTTTACACCGCTCCAGCAGACGCTTGGCATTGCGCATGGTGATCTTAGGCTTGTGTGCGGCTGCTTGGCCATGGAAACCCATTTCATGAAGCTCCAGATGAAGAGTTCCTGTGCCAAAATTGCTTCAAAAGGCAGTTTGGAACTCGATAATGAGTGTTGTAACCGAGGACAGACGATTTTTGCGAGCTATGCGCTTCAGCACTCGACGGTCCCTTTCTATGAGCTTATGTGTCCTACCATTTTGTGGCTGAGCCATTGTTCCTCCGAGATGTTTCCACCACTCACCCAGAGGCGGTGCTCCTAGTGGCCAGAGACTTTAATGCAGGAAACTTAAATCAGTTCTACCAAATCTCTATTAACATGTTAAATGTGCAACCAGAGGGGAAAAAAATTCTAGATCACCTGTACTCCACACACAGAGATGCGTACAGAGCTCTCCCTCACACTCCATTTGGTAAATCCGGCCACAACTCTATCCTCCTGATTCCTGCATACCAGCAAAAATTAAAGCAGGAAGCACCAGTGACTCGGTCTATAAAAAAAATGGTCAGATGAAGCAGATGCTAAACTACAGGACTGTTTGCTATCACAGACTGGAACATATTCCGGGATTCTTCTGATTACAGTGGAGGAATACACATCAGTCACTGGCTTTATCAATAAGTGCATTGAGGACATCGTCCCCACAGTGACTGTATGTACATACCCCAACCAGCAGCCATGGATTACAGGAAACATTCACACTGAGCTAAAGGGTAGAGCTGACGCTTTCAAGGTGCGGGACTCTAACCCGGAAGCTTACAAGAAATCCCGCTATGCCCTGCGATGAACCATCAAACAGGCAAAGCGTCAATACAGGGCTAAGATTGAATCATACTACACCGGCTCTGACGCTCGTCCGATGTGGCAGGGCTTGCAAACTATTACAGACTACAAAGGGAAGCACAGCCGCGAGCTTCCCAGTGACACGAGCCTACCAGACGAGCTAAATCACTTCTAAATCACTTCTCGCTTCGAGGCAAGTAGCACTGAGGCATGCATGAGAGCATCAGATGTTCCAGACGACTGTGTGATCACGCTCTCCATAGCCGACATGAGTAAGACATTTAACCAGGTCAACATTCACAAGGCTGCGGGGCCAGATGGATTACCAGGACGTGTGCTCTGGGCATGTGCTGACCAACCGGCAGGTGTCTTCACTGACATTTTCAACATGTCCCTGATTGAGTCTGTAATACCAACATGCCTCAAGCAGACCACCATAGTCCCTGTGCCCAAGAACACAAAGACAACCTGCCTAAATGACTACAGATCAGTGGCACTCACTTTCGTAGCTTGCTTTGAAAGGCTAGTGGCTCACATCAACACCATTATTAACCCTAGACCCACTCCAATTTGCATACTGCCCAAACAGATCCACAGATGATGCAATCTCTATTGCACTACACACTGCCCTTTCCCACCTGGACAAAAGGTACACCTATGTGAGAATGCTATTCATTGACTACAGCTCAGCATTCAACACCATAGTACCCTCAAAGCTCATCACTAAGCTAAGGAACCTGGGACTAAACACCTCCCTCTGCAACTGGATCCTGGACTTCCTGATGGGCCGCCCCCAGGTGGTGAGGGTAGGTAGCAACACATCTGCCACGCTGATCCTCAACACTGGAGCTCCCCAGGGGTGCGAGCTCAGTCCCCTCCTGTACTCCCTGTTCACCCACAACTGCATGGCCAGACACGACTCTAAAGCCATCATTAAGTTTGCTGATGACACAACAGTGCCTGATCACCGACAACAACGAGACAGCCTATAGGGAGGTGGTCAGAGACCTGGCTGGGTGGTGCCAGAATAACAACCTATCCCTCAACGTAACCAAGACCAAGGAGATGATTGTGGACTACAGGAAAAGGAGCACCAAGCATGTTCCCATTCTCATCAACGGGGCTGTAGTGGAGCAGGTTGAGAGCTTCAAGTTCCTTGGTGTCCACATCAACAACAAACTAGAATGGTCCAAACCATTCACCAAGACAGTCGTGTAGAGGGCACGACAAAGCCTATTCCCCCTCAGCAAACTAAACAGATTTGGCATGGGTCCTGAGATCCTCAAAAGGTTCTACATCATCGAGAGCATCCTGACCAGTTGCATCACTGCCAGGTACGGCAATTGCTCGGCCTCCGACCGCAAGGCACTTCAGAGGGTAGTGCGTATGGCCCAGTACATCACTGAGGCAAAGCTGCCTGGAAAAAAGCTGTCCTTGAAACAGTCTTGATATGTTCATCAAAAGAGAGCTCAGGGTCCAGAGTGACGCCGAGGTCCTTAAGATTAATTGTCAGATTCAACAGAAGATCTCTTTGTTTCTTGGGACCTAGAACAAGCATCTCTGTTTTGTCCGAGTTTAAAAGTAGAACGTTTGCAGCCATCCACTTCCTTATGTCTGAAACACAAGCTTCTAGCTAGGGCAATTTTGGGGCTTCACCATGTTTCATTGAAATGTACAGCTGTGTGTCATCCACATAGCAGTGAAAGTTAACATTATGTTTTCGAATGACATCCTCAAGAGGTAAAATATATAGTGAACGGAACATTGAGGAACACCGAAATGTACAGTTGATTTGTCAGAGGACAAACCATTCACAGAGACAAACTGATATCTTTCCGACAGATAAGATCTAAACCAAGCCAGAACTTGTCCGTGTAGACCAATTTGGGTTTCCAATCTCTCCAAAAGAATGTGTTGATCGATGGTATCAAAAGCAGCACTAAGGTCTAGAAGCACGAGGACAGATGCAAAGCCTCGGTCTGACACCATTAAAAGGTAATTTACCACCTTCACAAGTGCAGTCTCAGAGCTATGATGGGGTCTAAAACCAGACTGAAGCATTTCATATACATTGTTTGTCTTCAGGAAGGCAGTGAGTTGCTGCGCAACAGCCTTTTCTAAAATCTTTGAGAGGAATGGAAGATTCAATATAGGCCGATAGTTTTTTATATTTTCTGGGTCAAGGTTTGGCTTTTTCAAGAGAGGCTTTATTACTGCCACTTTAGTGAGTTTGGTACACATCCGGTGGATAGAGAGACGTTTATTATGTTCAACATAGGAGGGCCAAGCACAGGAAGCAACTCTTTCAGTAGTTTAGTTGGAATAGGGTCCAGTATGCAGCTTGAAGGTTTAGAGGCCATGATTATTTTCATCATTGTGTCAAGAGATATAGCACTAAAACACTTGAGTGTCTCCCTTGATCCTAGGTCCTGGTAGAGTTGTGCAGACTCAGGACAACTGAGCTTTGAAGGAATATGCAGATTTAAAGAGGAGTCCGTAATTTGCTTTCTAATAATCATGATCATTTCCTCAAAGAAGTTCATGAATGTATTACTGCTGAAGTGAAAGCCATCCTGTCTTGGGTAATGCTGCTTTTTAGTTAGCTTTGCGACAGTATCAAAAATAAATGTTGGATTGTTCTTATTTTCCTCAATTAAGTTGGAAAAATAGGATGATCGAGCAGCAGTAAGGGCTCTTCGATACTACACGGTATTGTCTTTCCAAGCAAGTCGGAAGACTTCCAGTTTGGTGTGGCGCCATTTCCGGTTTTTTTCTGGAAGCTTAATTCAGAGCTCTGGTATTTTCTGTATACCAGGGAGCTAGTTTCTTATGAGAAATGTTTTTAGTTTTTAGGTGTGCAACTGCATCTAGGGTATTGCGCAAGGTTAAATTGAGTTCCTCAGTTAGGTGGTTAACTGATTTTTGTCCTCTGACGTCCTTGGGTAGACAGAGGGAGTCTGGAAGGACATCAAGGAATTTTTGTGTTGTCTGTGAATTTATAGCACAGCTTTTGATGTTCCTTGGTTTGGGTCTGAGCAGATTATTTGTTCCAAAAACATCCGGTGATATTGCAGAGAGCCACATCATTTTACAGAAATACTCATTATAAATGTTGATGAAAATACAATTGTTAGACATACATAGATATACCTCTCCTTAATGCAACCGCTGTGTCAGATTTTTTTTTTTTACTTTACGGAAAAAGCAAACCATGCAATAATCTGAGAACGGCGCTCAGAAAAAAATGTATCCGCCATGTTGGTGTCAACAGAGATCAGAAATAACATTATAAATATTCCCTTACCTTTGATGATCTTCATCAGAATGCACTCCCAGGAATCCTAGTTCCACAATAAATATTTGATTTGTTCGATAATGTCCATTATTTATGTCCAAGTAGTTAGGGCGTTTAGTAAACAAATCCAAATGCTCGTGCAGGTCCAGACGAACATCGGACGAAAACTTCAAAAAGTTATATTACCGGTCGTAGAAACATTTCAAACTAAGTATAGAATCAATCTTGAGGATGTTTTTATCATAAATCTTCAATAACGTTCCAACCGGAGAATTCCATTGTCTGTAGAAAAGCCATGGAACGCAGGTCGCTATCATGTGAAATGCGCGTGACCAGGACCTAGCTCTCTGCCAGACCACTGACTCAGAGAGCTCACATCCGGCCCAACATCACAGTAGAAGCCTCATTCAAGTTTCTAAAGACGGTTGACATCTAGTGGAAGCAACATAACCAATATCCCACTGTGTATTTAATAGAGGCTGGGTTGAAAATCGACCAACCTCAGATTCCCCACTTCCTGTTTGGATTTCTACATAGGTTTTTGCCAGCCATATGAGTTCTGTTATACTCACATACATCATTCAAACAGTTTTACATCCAAGCTACTCAATACTGCCCCTGTAGCCATAAGAAGTTGTTTAATGGTAAAAAAAAATATTCCAAGACAAAATAATACCAAGACATCTTATTGAAAGAAACCCTTTTGCTTTGAAAGGGGCAACTTAATTGTCAGAATGTGGAAGAGAGCTCCATTAAAAAAGCTGTCCCACTTACCAGGGAAACACACACCCTCAGGGGAACTCATGAACTTTTACTGCATTATCAAATTATGTACACACCAGTTTTCACATCACAAAAGGCAGGCAAACAATCACTTACGACAAGCGTCTCATTTCATTACTGAGGGAAGTTGTGCTGTAGTTAGACTCACCAGGATGCAACTCTGTCTCTGGTGTTTGCTTGGAGGCAAAGCTATCCACTGTTGAAATGCATAGAATGCTGGCTGGCCACGCCAAAGTAGAAGTCAGTCGTGTGCTTCATCTCGTCCGTATGACCTGTCTCCTCGATCCAGTGGCCAATAGGGTGGCAGTACACCCCGTCCACCAGGTGGCTCTGGTCGTACACACAACATCTGTCGTGGTGGGAACCGTTGCCTTCCCAGATGAAATTGCCACCCACTGATTAACTTCAACCACGAGCGCTCTTGGCAAGGTTCTGCTAGGTGCATGTCGGCGATCCAGAGGCAAGGCTCATGCATGGACAAAACCAGCTGCGTCCATTTCATCAGAACCGCATTGTTTTGGTCCCAGTGACCCATCTCCGGGCGGGACCCTAACACAAACACCTCTACGTCTGGTCACTCCGGAGTGAGAATGACCCCGCACCTGTATAACATCCCACTAAATAAACTAAAAGCTCACTACGAGATACAATATTGATCCAGTTTAGTAGCCTACTGGTACTAGGCTAAGTCGAGGTGCTTTCATAGCTCACTCCCTTTGCTTGGTTCCAGCCATTATTATGAGCCGTCCTCCCCTCAGCGACCTCCACTGGTTTCAACGTACTATTGACAGGAAGGATAGTAGTTTTTCTCTTGTTATGTCAGTGAATGACAGTCAGTCAATATTATCCATGTTAGCTAACAATTTTTAGAGTGGTAGTTAGTCTAGCCAGCTATCTAAACATGGCCGAATACCGACCGGGCACGCAGGGCACATGCCCAGGGTCCTTGACCTCCATGGGGCCCCCATTTATTTTGTTTGTCATTCTCACTCAGATATCATAGTAACATGGCATAAGTAATCATAAAAATGTGTAGAATTGCAGGAAACTAGCTTTAAAACAGCAAAAATGTGTCTCTATCCCATGTCAAAATGGGTAGAATTGCAGGAAATATACTGTAAAACTGCAAAAATATTCACTCTGCCCTATGGTAAAATTAGTAGAATTGCATGGAATGTGTTATAAAGTTGTAAACTTTTCTCTCCCCCCATGGCAAAATGTGTAGAATTGCAGGGAATGTAAAAAAAACAACTTCCCTCCTTCTTCGAAAGGGGTGCCACTAAAATGTTTTGCCGCGAGGTGGGGGGCCTCCAAACCAAATCTCGCTTAGGGCCCCCAAAAGGCTAGGGCCGCTACAATACCGAGGACAATAATGTAAAGAGAGGATCAGAAAATTTCAGAGCTGGACAAAGGGATAAACTGTACTTTAGTTAGCTGCCCACTAGCTGACATTATGTGAACTCCAATATATTTTGTATTCATTGGGTCTCTTACAGTCCCTACATTCTTCGATTTTCTCCTGTTGCTAGCTGGGTCTGGAGAGTGAGTCAGCTCTCAGTGTGCTCAATCAGCTAGCTGTGGTGGGGGAGTGTAGAGGCAGGAGGAGGCAGGGCTGTTTCTGTTTCTGTCCACTGTAGGTGGATTGTTGGGGGGATAAGCAGGAGTGTGACGGAGTAGGGGATGGGGCAGGAAATAAGAGTCAGTGATGACGCAAGGACTTTGCTGAGAGGACTTCCGATACGTACAGACTATCAGCACTCATAGCTCAAACCCTGCTGCACACGGTACTGAAAATAATATAAATGAACTATAGAGAACACAATGACACTGCAGTGTGTGTGTGTGTGTGTGTGTGTGTGTGTGTGTGTGTGTGTGTGTGTGTGTGTGTGTGTGTGTGTGTGTGTGTGTGTGTGTGTGTGTGTGTGTGTGTGTGTGTGTGTGTGTGTGTGTGTGTGTGTGTGTGTTGGCATAGAAACAAGCCAAGGTACATCAAATCTGTACCAACCTGACAAGAAAATTTGGCTGAAATTCAAGTCTTGCGTAATTGGTCAGCTGCTCGATTAAGTTCTGGGTCCATATGTGTTAGGAGAAGTGATGAATAGATGCTAGAACAAGGAGCAGTACCGGAACGAGGAGCTCCAATCTCTCTTTGCAAGTTACGGGCCGTATGTCTCCTTCCCTTCCCGAAATTTGAAAGATGCTATACACTTATGGAATCATGATTTGTCCAAATAACCAGTGACGAAAAACCCAAGCACCAGAACTATTGCTGCTCATGCGTTAGCGATACACTATTGCTGCTAGTGTGCTAGCTATCTGTGTCCATAGTATAAAGATAGAATTACTACGGTACCATTTATGTTTACGTAGTTTGCCCACAAGAGATTATGTAACAATTAATTTGTTACAATAAGCATCATGACTAAGAAATTGAAATTATGCAAATGAGACACAACATTGCACACACCAACATAGAATTAGAATGATTAGAACAGGCTTGGAACCTCTAACCCTGCCAATTTAAATGGTAAACTGACTGGTCATTTTTTTATACTTGTTTCTGATTGGCTTGAAGGGCATTCTAGAGCGTGCATTATTTCCCTATAATGCACAGTATATCAGCATGGTAGAATTCAATGGCTGTAGTTCATTCTGACATGTTCTATGTTTGAGCTGTTTTTGAAAGCAAAAGTCGAATTATAAACATTATTAGCACTGTTTAATTTGATTTTCATAATAGCAAGCTAGGACTGATGGTTTGGTTAGCTAAAGTAGCAAGTCTGTTTGTTTGGTTACCAAGGCAACTACTGTAGATATCTGTGTAGTAAACTCTGATTCTGATTCTGATTATGAGGAGGTCCTTGATTAATTTTCTATCACAAAAGGGGTCCATGGCCCCAAAACGTTTGAGAACCCCTGATCTTAATTGGAAAGGTGAATTGTTTGGTTCCTCTGCCATGCTCAGCTAGGAGATTGAATTGATTAAACTGAGGTCCATTCGGGAGTGCTAATTATCCTGTAGTGCTGGGCAATGCAATGTTGTTAAATCCCAAGGGGGAGAGGAAAGTATTAACCGGCCGGGCAAGGATGATAAAAACAAGGTTAAACACTATTATTAAGAAGTGTGTAGGCCTGTCTAAGAAATGTTCATTTTAATGCCTGGATATGGTTATTGGCTAATTCATGTATTTATTTAATGACAATTACATTTGATTGGTTGATAATGGTATGTTCCAGGTAGCCTATCCTACAAAAACCTTGTCATTGCTGTCTAGATCACACCCAGTAAGGTAGGCATACCATAATGTTCATATTAGGTTCCTTTAGGGATATTATTATTTTCTGATAATGACCATGTCAATAGTGCAATAAATTCAAACAAAATGTTTGGTGAGAAGCTACATTTTCCAGAAGCAGGTTTTTAGTTTGAATCATTACCAGCCATGACTCTGTAGGTGGTACACACAGGGCTTCACAGCTGCCATGCTGTGAGAGTGGGCAAGATATCACACCCTTTCTTCCTACAGGAAAGGGATGCCTCTCTAAGCACTGGGCTTCCTGTGGGCTAAATTAACACAGCCTCTTTTCCTGCCTGGATTAATACTGAGCCATAGAGTACCAAAAGCACTTCTCTCCTTCTCTACTCTTCTCCTTCTATCCATCTCTCTCTCTATCTATCTCTGTCTATCGCTCTGTCTATCGCTCTTTCATGTTGTTTACACTGCAAAATGCTGTACCGTCTGTGCTTTTTCAGTCATTTGTATACCCAATCGATTCAGTAAATAACATAAAACAGTGCAATATGTGGCAATTTATTGATAGTTCAATGCCATATTGCCCCATAATGTACCCTTTGGGCTTCACACAACCAGACATTGCCCTAATCAGTAATACCTCCTCTTCTGTTGTCCATATTTCCATGCTGTTGACCTTGATGAGGCCGCCCACGTGTCCACTTTGACCAATGGGTGGAGTGGACTTTACTCCTCTTCCTGGTCAAAACAGGAAACTGGGGGTGGGGAGGGAGGGGGTGCTCTGATGATTTTGCTCCATTGTCTCTGCTTTCCTCTGCAGGTGCACTCGGGCCCCTGGCTAAATAACAACAAACGTGTGTGTGTACTGTATATGATCTATTTTGAGATTAAACTGATTGTGTGTGTGTGTGTGTGTGTGTGTGTGTGTGTGTGTGTGTGTGTGTGTGTGTGTGTGTGTGTGTGTGTGTGTGTGTGTGTGTGTGTGTGTGTGTGTGTGTGTGTGTGTGTGTGTGTGTGTGTGTGTGTGTGCTGTGGCTCAGTTTAATGATTTTAATGAAGGTAGCTCCAGTTATGACTAATACAGCAGAGGTATAAGGCTGGGAGAAGAAATGGCGTTAATAATCTGTTTTTAATGCTGAGGATAATGAGTGGAAGGGGGATTATACAAACGTGATCTGAAATAAGAAAAGGTTACTTACCAAAGCCCTGGCTTAATGACTGTAGGTCACCAGATGGTATGGTAAACAATGGCAGATCAGGACCCACTGGGCACAGACGTCAATTCAACGTCTATTCCACGTTGGTTCAATGTAATTTTGTTGAAATGACGTGGAAACATGTTGATTCAAGCAGTGTGTGCCCAGTGGGGAACTACTTTCCAGGTTGTTTGAGTGAGCTCACAGAACAGTACAAGTATTCATTTCCACTGTGGCGCAGAAACACGGTTAAGTATCCTTTGTTTGTCTATAACGTGATAGTTCTCTCTAATTGCTGTAAGTTCACTGGCCATGTGTTCTTTCCTTTGTAGAAATGTGGTAGGTGTGCTGCGCTGCATTAGTTCCTTGTTTCATTGACTCCTCCACAATATCGTCAGGTATTTATCAAATGTAGAGCACGAGTTGGAACACATTCCATCAGTCTACTCTATCTAACAGTTAACATGCGGTTTTGAATGAGTATGGCTTTGTTGTTAGACACAGTCTTCAAGTACATTGCAAACTCCTCACACTCATTGGTGCTGTACAGTAAGTAGCCTATCTGAGACTGGTCATTATATGTGCAACCTAATATTATGTCCTAATCATTAGCAACCATAATGAGTACATGTGTAAGTCAGACTTACAGAGAGCCATAGTCATTAGGAACCATAATGAGTACATGTGTAAGTCAGACTTACAGAGAGCCATAGTCATTAGGAACCATAATGAGTACATGTGTAAGTCAGACTTACAGAGAGCCATAGTCATTAGGAACCATAATGAGTACATGTGTAAGTCAGACTTACAGAGAGCCATAGTCATTAGGAACCATAATGAGTACATGTGTAAGTCAGACTTACAGAGAGCCTTGGTGATTTCAGTGACATCATTCTCGTATACATCTTCAGAAAACGGTGACATGGTAGAATCTCTTCAAGATAAATTCTTACTTTAGATGTAGTTAATGGATGAATATATGTTATAAAAGCACCTTGTTAAGAGGAAGTGAGAGAGAGCAGCAGAGAGAAAGAGTGTCAGAGAGAAAGAGAGAGAAATATATACTGGGATATGGTGATACGGCGTCTGCAGAAGTCAGGGCATTCATACTTCTTGCGCTATGCGGAGCAGCGCAGCGCTGTTGAGCAGAGCTATTGTGAAGGAAGTTGTCAATGAATTATGTTGGTGTTTATATAGGACTTCTGCCCCCACTTACCGTCAACCAATCATGTGAAATTAGGTTTTCATATGTGATTGGTTTTCCCATGTGAATTTGCAATAAAGGTTCAATAAAAATAAATCAAATAAAGTTTTCACATGTGAAAGGGAGATTTTCATGTGAAAGTTTTCACATGTGAAACTGCATATCCGATTTTCACGTGAGGTGAAAATATGTTATTCTCCTCACTTGTGAAAAAGTAGTGTTAACATGTGATGTAATACCTGTGAACATATGGTTTCACATATGAACTAGCCTCATGTTTTTTCAACATGTGAATACAGCCATTTCACATGTGAAACTGCAAATGTCACGTTTTTTTGGAAGGGCCAGCTCCACACATTCACCGAAAACGATTTAATGAGTGAGATTATATTAAAAGTGAGTTAGGGGAAATTAAAATGATACTATGTTGAAGTTGATTGGGTTAATCAAAAGACAAAAGACTATGTAACTATGCAGCTCTGTTCACTCTATTTCCCTGAAATTAGGATAATAAGGTCAAAGAAGAAGAAGCAGGAACAGATCTTATGGAGGGCATTGAAAGTATTGGATACAGAGAGAGAGAATGTAGGTTATTGATCATTCAGAGATATATGGGTTAATGTGCCCTCTTGGAACCGTGTGCTCTACCCTGGTTGTTTGTGGTTAGTTTGTAGCCAGCAGCAGCACACAGACAACCACTTGTTTCAGAGAAAGACCATTGTGGGTTAGCACTAATAGTCTGTTCTCACTGATGGCTGGCCTGCATACAGACAGACAGACAGAGGCACTTAGTCACTGAGTAGGTGGACAGACAGACAGACACGGTGCTTCACTCTCCCAACCTCTCCAGAGTGCATTACTTGTACTTATCAGAAAAACCTGGTGCAGTCGCTCAGTTGCCTCTCTCTCTCTCTCTCTCCCCCTCTCCTGCTCTTACACACATACAGATTGACTATTTCTCTCCCTTTTCAAATGTCACACACACACAAACACACATACAGAGATGGGCAAAAGGTACATCTAAACATATATTTTTACAAATACAAAATACCCGACAGGCAAACCAAGGTACGCAGCCTGTATACAGTAATTTTATCTATTTTGAATTTTCAAAATGCAAAATAAATTTGCAGGTTGACGCCTTAACTACAACAACATTCTCAGTAACAAAAAAACGTTTACTTGCTATGTGTCACGTCTAATCAAGGTGGGTGGAATCAGGTGCAGAGAGCAAATAGGATAATACGTTTATTCTCCGGTGAACAAAATAAACACGGTCAACCCAAATACAAACAGGGTGAAATTATCCAAAACAGGATAACAGACTAACCGGAGAATAAATAAACACAAAAACACCGAAAGACGAAACGAATGACAAAATAAACAATCCCGCACAAAACAAGGGCGGGACAACCTACATTATATACAGACACTAATTAACTAAACAACACACAGGTGAAAATAATCAGACAAAACCAACAGATACACGAAAAGGGATCGGTAGTGGCTAGTAGGACGGTGACGACGACCGCCGAGCACCGCCTGAACGGGCAGGAGAGCCAACCTCGGCGGAAGTCGTGACACTATGACAGTGATGTGTTGTTGTTTTTTGGTATCTACCTATCGCCGGAGAAGATGGCTAACATTTTACGTGCTCCTAACCAACTGTGTTTTTTTGTTCGTTTTTTTTTTTTCACTTATTCTGTACATGTTGCTGCTACCGTCTCTTATGAAAAATTACTTCTGGACATCAGAACAGAGATTACTCACCACGAACTGGCAGAAGCTTTTTTTCCTTTAACGAGTCCGATGAGCCCAACGTGAAGGACATATTGCTTTCCTGGGAACAGGCTTTAAATCCCAGTCATTTCCGTGAAGAGAAGACGGAGAAAAAGAGGATGGAGGTCGGGCTGCCTTCTGAGAAGTCCCCCACTGTCTTCCATTATACTAGCTGACATGCAATCATTGGAAATTAAAATAAACAACCTACGAGGAAGATTAAACTACCAACGGAATATTAAAAACTGTAATATCTTATGCTTCGCGAGTCGTGGCTGAACGATGACATTATCAACATACAGCTGGCTGGTTATACGCTGTATCGGCAGGATAGAACAGTGGCGTCTGGTAAGACAAGGGGGGCGAACTATGCATATTTGTAACAGCTGGTGCACGATATCTAAGGAAGTCTCAAGGTTTTGCTCGCCTGAGTTAGAGTATCTCATGATAAGCTGTAGACCACACTATCTACCTAGCTGTTTCATGTGTGAGTTCCAAATATCTCTAACGGGCGCCCCAGCGTGAGTTGTCTTATGCACGTGATGTTAGAACGTTCTCTCCGTTCCAGAATGTGATTGCTACGCAACAGTACATTTAATCTGCGCTGCCCTCAAGCCAAGGCACGCAGCCTGTTTTTATTTATAGCCTGTTTCAACTTCAAATTCAAATTATTTTCTAACAAGTTTTTATTTTCTAAGGACAGTTTGAATTGAGGTGTGTTCCGCATCCTCATTCATTCACATACAAATAGTCCTTTTTACTTTTGTGGATTAGACATTTTTCTGACAAAATTCCCCAAGCACTTCCCAATTGTTTGTGCAGTTCTCCCGTTAGGAGAGGATCTACACCCATGTTCACATTTTCCATCGGTTGCTCGCATAGCAGTCATTGTTGTTTTCGTTACTAATAATAACTTTGGAAATGTGTGCGTTTCTATCACAGTAAGTGCCTGATTACGTTATAATAGTTTCTGTATGTCGTTTCTATTGTAGCTTACTGTATGTATGGAGCATAATATATTTGTATATACTCCTTAAACCGCGGACACACAAGGTAACGTAACTCCTTTCATAACCTTTATGGTGTTATATTCAATCGTGCTTATGTAGCTAGCTACATTCTTCTATTATCTCTGTAAAACAATGCTAATTGCGTCAGAGAAGTATTAGCATGTGTTGTATTTTGAAGCTACATGGTCTTATGACTCCGAAGTGGCGCAGTGGTCAAAGGCACAACAACATCCTGGTTCAAATCCAGCCTGTGTTTCTTTCAAAGTAAGTGCCTTATTACATTATAATAGTTTCTGTATGTTGTGTTATGTCGTTTCTACTGTAGCTCACTGTATGTATGGAGCATAATATATTTGTGTATACTCCGTGTATTACACGCAAGGTATCATTACTCATTTCATAACCATTATGGTGTTATATTCAATTGTGCTTATGTAGCTAGCTACATTCTCATATTAGCTCTGTAAAATACTTCTCTGACGCTAATTGCCCATTTAGCATAGCTCTGTTCTGCCCTGCCCCCTTCCGGAGCTCAAATGTTGGTTATTTTGTCAATGCAATATACAATTTTTATAGCAGTGTTTATTATGTTACTTCTTTGGAATATTGTTTTATTGCTATATCCTTATATTGTATTCTAATGAATAATTCCTCTTTATTCTGTACTTTCAGAAACCACAAACAGGATTTACCAATATCAGAACTGGAACTGGAGCTGGACATCTTACGAGCTGAAGACTGAGGCTTTTGTATGCTAGTGTACACTCCTTAACAGTTTACCTGGATGGAAACACAGCAAGAACACACACAGGACAATATGTAATGGTCGTCTATTTTATTGGTTGAACAACAATTTACATTTACATTTAAGTCATTTAGCAGACGCTCTTATCCAGAGCGACTTACAAATTGTTTTAGTATAGCCCATATTTAATATTCATGCAGTGACTGAACAACAACTGCATTTCCACCCCCCACCTCTAAAGGCATAGTATCATGGCTGGTCACCTGTCAGGTCAGCCAGTCACTAATTGCTGCAGATGTGCTCAATAGTGCTTGAGCATATGATACTCCCAAAAGCATGGTGAAATACATAGAGGTGTATCACAAGCGAAACACAAAACGTATTTTGTCAACTTCCTCTGCTTACTTCTCCTAGTGCCGGATAGGCAGACTTTGCAGTGCCTCCTTGTGTGAATACCTTGAGCAGCAGTTTGAGGGACTTTGCAGGAAAAATCCAGTGAAGTGTCTGCAGCTGGACGACCCCAAGTGGATGTGCGCCGAGGGGTGTGGTGCTCCTCCAGCAGCTCTCTCATGAAGTTCTCTCTGTACTTCTGGTAGGTAATTACTTTACCTATGAGGGAGTGGGGAGGATGAGGGAAGGGAGAGGATGATGAGGCAGTGGGTGAGATATTGCCACTATAATTGCATAATGGAACTGTATGTGAACTGTAGATCTGTAGCGGGTTTTATATGTACCACAGGAGAACCAAGAAATGAAGAGCGACACCACGGCTGTCTTTTTGGCTTTTATGTCGATCTGCAATAGTATTGTGAAAAGACAAGACAGCAACACATTGGTCTCCAATGCACCATCTGACAAGTTGTTCTTTCTCTCTCAGTGTTTTCTCGGACTCACACAATCACATTCATACATGAAGCCATAATGTATAGTATAAAATAATAACCAGTCCTTAACACAAAGAATGTATATCTTAATTCTTAGACAATAGAACCATACCTGCAATAGTGTTGTGAAAAGACAGGACAGGAACACATCAGTCTCCAATGCACCATCAGACAAGTTGTTCTATACAGGAGCATGAAGAAAGGTAAAACACATATCCTGTCTCACATCCCCAATACATTGCTAGGTGCTTTCAGTGTTGACAGTACCAAAATACAACAACTCATGTACAAAAACACTGCAACACAAACAAGTTACAACGTGAAATCGCCTCTATCCCATTCAGACCTTTGAGGACCAAACTACATCTCCCATAATGCAACGCCAGCACCAGTCGGCAGCTCAGCTCATCATCTGCACCACAGAAAGGCATGCTAGCTAACAACAGCATCACTTTTTTAGCACTCTGTAAACTATATTAATAACAACATTAAAACTCTGAAAGTTACATGTTTCAATAGTCCCACACTCCCTTATAACAATATCTACAGCATTAACCTTGGGATCTTTTTCACATTTCACATTATGGACTTCTACAAAGGAGTAATCTGAAACAATCTGCAGTTTACAGTCTAAGATTGATGCCCTCAATCTCACACAAATTATCAATGAACCTACCAGGTACCTCCCCAAAGCCGTAAACACGGGCACCCTCATAGATATCATCCTAACCAACTTGCCCTGTAAATACAACCAAGATCTCAGTGATCACTGCCTCGTTGCCTGCATCCGTAATGGGTCAGCGGTCAAACGACCTCCACTCATCACTGTCAAACGCTCCCTGAAACACTTCAGCGAGCAGGCCTTTCTAATCGACCTGGCCGGGGTATCTTGGAAGGATATTGATCACATCCCGTCAGTAGAGGATGCCTGGATATTTTTTTTAAATGCCTTCCTAACCATCTTAAATAAGTATGCCGCATTCAAATCATTTAGAACCAGTAACAGATAAAGCCCTTGGTTCTCTCCAGACCTGTCTGCCCTCGACCAGCACAAAAGCATCCTGTGGAGTTCTGCATTAGCATCGAACAGCCCCCATGATATGCAACTTTTCAGGGAAGTCGGAACGAATATACACAGGCAGTTAGGAAAGCTAAGGCTAGCTTTTTCAAGCAGAAATTTGCAGTCTGTAGCACAAACTCCAAAACGTTCTGGGACACTGTAAAGTCCATGTGAGAATAAGAGCACCTCCTCCCAGCTGCCCACTGCACTGAGGCTAGGAAACACTGTTACCACTGATAAATCGACTATAATTGAGAATTTCAACAAGCATTTTTCTACGGCTGGCCATGCTTTCCACCTGGCTACCCCAACCCGGTCAACAGCCTTGCGCTCCCCACAGCAACTCACCCAAACCTCCGCCACTTCTCCTTCACCCAAATCCAGATAGCTGATATTCTGAAAGAGCTGCAAAATCTGTACCCCTACAAATCAGCCGGGCTAGATAATCTGGACCCTCTCTTTCTAAAATGATCTGCTGAAATTGTTGCAACCCCTATTACTAGCCTGTTCAACCTCTGTTTCATATCGTCTGAGATTCCCATAGATTGGAAAGCTGCCGCGTTCATCCCCCTCTTCGAAGGGGGAGACACTCTAGACACAAACTGCTACAGACCTATATCTATTCTACCCTGCCTTTCTAAGGTCTTCGAAAGCCAAGTTAACAACAGATCACCGATCATTTTGAATCCCACCGTACCTTCTCCGCTATGCAGTCTGGTTTCAGAGCAGGTCATGGGTTGCACCTTAAGGTCCTAAACGATATCATAACCGCCATCGATAAGAGACATTACTGTGCAGCTGTATTCATCGACCTGGCTAAGGCTTTCAACTCTGTCAATCACAACATTCTTATTGGCAAGACTCAACTGCCTTGGTTTCTCAAATGATTGCCTCGCCTGGTTCACCAACTACTACTCTGATAGAGTTCAGTATGTCAAATCGGAGGGCCTGTTCTCCGGACCGCTGGCAGTCTCTATGGGGATGCCACAGGGTTCAATTCTCGGGCCGACTCTCTTCTCTGTATACATCTAAGATGTCGCTCTTGCTGCTGGTGATTCTCTCTACGCAGACGACACCATTCTGTATACCTCTGGCCCTCCGTTGGACACTGTGTTAACTAACCTCCAGATGAGCTTCAATGCCATACAACTCTCCTTCCGTGGCCTCCAACTGCTCTTAAATGCAAGTAAAACTAAATGCATGCTCTTCAACCGATCGCTGCCCGCACCTGCCCGCCCGTCCAGCATTACCACTCTGGACGGTTCTGATTATGTGGACAACTACAAATGCCTAGGTGTCTGGTTAGACTGTAAACTCTACTTCCAGACTCACATTAAACATCTCTAATCCAAAAATAAATCTAGAATCAGCTTCCTATTTCGCATCAAAGCATCCTTCACTCATGCTGCCAAACACACCCTCGTAAAACTGACCATCCTACCAATCTTCGACTTTGGCAATGGCATTTACAAAATAGCTTCCAACACTCTACTCAACCAATTGGATGCAGTCTATCACAGTAACATCCGTTTTGTCACCAAAGCCCCATATACTACCCACAACGGCGACCTGTACGCTCTTGTTGGCTGGCCCTCGTTTCATACTCGTCGCCAAACCCACTGGCTCCAGGTCATCTACAAGTCTCTGCTAGGTAAAGCCCCGCCTTATCTCCGCTCACTGGTCACCATAGCAGCACCCACCCGTAGCACGCACTCCAGCAGGTATATCTCACTGGTCACCCCCAACGCCATTCTTCCTTTGGCCGCCTCTCCTTCCAGTTCTCTGCTGCCAATGACTGGAACTAACTGCAAAAATCACTAAAGCTGGAGACTCTTACCTCTCTCACTAGCTTTAAGCACCAGCTGTCAGTGCAGCTCACAGATCACTGCACCTGTACATAGCTCATCTGTAAATAGCCCATCTGGTCTACCACATCCACCCACACTGTATTTATTTATTTATCTTGCACCTTTGCACCCCAGTATCTATACTTGCACATTCATCTTCTGCACATTCTACCATTCCAGTGTTTAATTGCTATTTTGTAATTACTTCGCCACCATGGCCTATTTATTGCCTTACCTCTCTTATCCTACCTCATTTTCACATGTTGTATATAGATTTTTCTACTGTATTATTGATTGTATTTTTTTTATTCCATGTGTAACTCTGTGTTGTTGTATGTGTCAAACTGCTTTGCTTTATCTTGGCCAGGCCGCAGTTGCAAATGAGAACTTGTTCTCAACTAACCCACCTGGTTAAATAAAGGTGAAATTTAAAAAATACTTATTTTCTTAGGATTGTTGACGAAGTACAGGCATCGCAGCAGAACTGGGAAGCTGTCTTAGGAAAAGAAGGTGGCAAAGAAAGGAGCTGCAAACATAGGATCTGTGCTCCAGTGTTCTCTTAGGGAGATCTCCTTTACTATCCCCATGAGAAGAACTGTCACCAGAAATGTATACATTTCACTAATTGTGGTTGTCACCCATTTAGCAAGTTTCCCCCCCACTCCTGGCTCCCTCTTCTCCTGTAGCTCCAAGGCATAGCGATTGTTCTTCTCTACTATGTCTCCCACCAGCTCCTCTGTCAGAAAAACTTGAAGCACTCTGCCTCAAATGGAAATGGCAAGGGGCGTTTGCACTCCAGACTGGGACTCATCAAACTAAACAGCAGGGCCAGGAGGTGTGAATGGCTGGCATCCACTGTCGGTCTGCCTCCATCACCACCAGCATCTTCAAAGGGAACTGGGACTTTGTCAGTGGACAAGGGGTCCTCAGATTTGGGGTTCTCAATGTCTGGGGGGGGGGGGGCAGCTACTCACTGTCAGAATCTGATTCCTGACTTTTAGACTAATTTGTCAGAATTTTTTTAAATCTCCAGAATTTACGCATTTGTGAGTTGTCTCCTTTTGAAAGACATTGCTAATGATACAGCTTAGCTCACTAGCTACATACACAACAACACTGAATCGTTCAGAGTGGGAGAGAGAGGTTACGTGATTGACTGCATGCACGCGCCATTTGTATCAATAAATCACTATCAGAAAATGTTTTGTGTGGTAATCATTGATATATTTACTGTTTTATTCACGTTTTTCAAATACTGGTGATAAATCATGCATTCCGATTCTTGCAAGGATTGTAATGGGCACATAGTATGTGTGTAAAATACTTTTTTGAAGGTGGTACTGACTTTGATGAGCTAAGCGAATTCCAGCTCTGTGTGGAGCCATGTTTGTTGACATACAATGCATTCGGGGTTTGTCGGACCAAAGATGTTATAACAAAATGAGGTGAGTAAGGGTTCACTCATTTTTTGAGAACTTCAGGAAGTGGATGGTGGGATGTGAACGATGGTTGACAACACACCCCTTCAACATGCATACTATAAACAGACCAAACTCATCTTGTCTTCTCTTATGATCTTTGGTTTCTGTGGAAAAAAGCATGGCTGCGTGCTGAAACTAATCATCGTCGGATTGCTTTCGATTTGTGTTTTACAAGGTGTTTTACTCAGTTATTTCAATCAATGGTGAGCTCACCAGTGATGTGACTAATTATACATAGTAATTGCTTTTAGCTAATTCATACTGTAGTTTATTTCAGCCGAGAGTTAGAAAATATGACCGCTTGTGTTGCGTCAATCTTTCCTCAGTTAGCACTAGGACAAATGTAGCCTACATTTTTCTGGTTAGGATGATTGTGTTATGCTATAGATACTTCTGTGAGTATCTGAACATTACATCCAAAAATCAACTGCTCACATTGTGGACATAACTTTGTAAGGACTGTGTTTGTGTAAATAGCTTCTGAAAAAAGTGTGGCCAGCTCAAATGCTGATTGTTGCGTCATTCGAAACTGGCCATTCTAAATAAGCATTCTAAATAAGCGTTCTAATCACACAGGTGAGATCATACTCTTCAGGGAAGACTGTAGAACAATCACACCGTGTGAGTCTGATGGTACGTGTGAAAGGGTTAAGCAGACCACCATAGTCCGTATGCCCAAGAACACTAAGGTAACGTGCCTAAATTAATACTGACCCGTAGTACTCATGTCTGTAGCCATGAAGTGCTTTGAAAGGCTGGTCATGGCTCACATCAACACCATTAGATCCCCAACAGATCCACAGATGATGCAATCTCTATTGCACTCCACACTGCCATTTCACACCTGGACAAAAGGACCACCTATGTGAGAATGCTATTTATTGACTACAGCCCAGTGTTCAACACCATAGTGCCCTCAAAGCTCCTCAATAAGCTAAGGACCCTGGGACTAAACACCTCCCTCTGCACCTGGATCCTGGACTTCCTGATGGGCCGCCCCCAGGTAGTAAGGATAGGTAAAAACACATCTGCTACACTGATCCTCAACTCAGGGGTCCCTCAGGGGTGCGTGCTCAGTCCCCTCCTGTACTCCCTATTCACTTATGACTGTACGGCCAGGCACGACACCAAAACCATCATTAAGTTTGCTGGTGACACAACAATTGTAGGCCTGATCACCGACAACTACAACACAGCCTATAGGGATGAGGTCAGAGACCTGGCAGTGTGGTGCCAGGACAACAACCTCTCCCTCAACATGGTCAAGACAAAGGAGATGATTGTGGACTACAGGAAAAGGAGGACCGAGCACACCCCCATTCTCATCAACAGGGCTGTAGTGGAGCAGGTTGAGAGCTTCAAGTTCCTTGGTGTCCACATCACCAACAAACTAACATGGTCCAAGCACACCAAGACAGTCGAGAAGAGGACACGACAAAACCTATTCCCCCTCAGGAGACTGAAAAGATTTGGCATTGGTCCTCAGATCCTCAAAAGGTTCTACAACTACATCATTGAGAGCATCTTGACTGGTTGCGTCACTGCCAGGTATGGCAACTGCTCGGCCTCCGAGCGCAAGACAATACAGAGGGTAGTGTGTACAGCCCAGTACACCACTGGGGCCAAGCTTCCTGCTATCCAGGACCTCTATACCAGGCGGTGTCTGAGGAAGACCCTAAAAATTGTCAAAGACTCCAGCCACCCTAGTCATAGATTGTTCTCTTTGCTACCGAACGGCAAGCGGTGCATGAGCGCCATGTCTAGGTCCAAGAAGCTTCTGAACAGCTTCTACCCTCAAGCCATAAGACTCCTAAACACACGTCATGTCTGGACTATCATTAAATGTGAAGCCTGTATATTATCAAATCAATCTCTATGTGTAATTTAATTATGCAATTAAACTAATCGTGTAACTTGAATTAACTAGGAAGTCGGGGCACCATGGAAAATGTTGTTTATAGAGTGTCAATTTCCCGAATATAACTCAATATTTCCATCTTATTAAAACAGTCGCTCATTAATTAATTATTATTATTACCTCATCAGTCCTCATTACTGAACATCGCAAACCCTTAGATATCTGCACCTTTGTTTCATCACAATTCTGGAGAGCAAGATCTGTCCTGTGAAGTCCCCAAAGCATATTGCATGTAACAAACAGTCACATGACCTATAGTAAATATGATGTGGCTGTCATTGGTTCTGATTTCTTTGTGAGTGTGTGTGTGTGCGTTCGGTCGTGCAAGTAGAAAACAAACATGCTGACTCACCCTACTTGTAGAGAAATGCCAATGCATCATGTTGATGAAACTCTTTTAGTTTTTGTTGTCCTAGGCTACCTGGCTAAAATGCTACCTCGCTAGCCCAACATCCTTCATGGGCAACGTTAGCTAGTTAACATTAGCCTTTTACATCTAGCTATGTATTGAACTTCCATCCTCTGTGGCCAGGGGCACAATGTATGAATTTATGGTTGGATCAGAATTGCGTTATAATCATTGGCCAGTACGGAGAATCCAAACGGACTTCCCTTGACACTTTTTTTGTGCACCAGGACCATTCACAGTTGAGCTGCCTCAATTTAGCGCAATGCTGATTGGCTATTATTTTATACATTTTTATATCAAGGGAGGTCAAATGCTCGCTGGCTTCCCTTGCATTTAATGCAACAACGTCTTTTGGACCAGACAGCATCAGATAGATGGCCTACACATACAGAGACAGTGGGGCGCTGTTTCGCTCGCTTGAATGCTTTCTCCTGTGAGATACATTCAGCCTCTTGCGAAGTGAAGGAAAATGATGGCATCCATGAATACATGCCACTGGTGCTGTGTACTGTGGGCTGTACTATGGTGCTGTGTTCTGCTCTGTTGTGCTGTGCTACACTGGGTTATGATGTTGTGTGGTGATGTGGTCAGATGTGTTGTGTTCTGATGTGTTTTGAGAGAGAGCAATGGTATGGTGCCTGGCAGGCCAGAGAGTGACAGGTTGCATTACAGCTGTAATGAAATCTGTCTATTCTGACTGCACTCCATGGCACGTTGGCATGTTGCTGCTGTTACAGCGACTGCACTTCTGCCGAGAGGGAGTCACAGGAGGAAGGAGTGAGGGAGCGATAGGCATTTAGAGAGAGAGAGTGTTTGTGTGTCATTGTGCAGTGATGAATAAAACATGTTGGCCTGCTGCCCTGCTCCACTCCAATGGCTCTGTGGAGGAAGGAGACAGCCACAGGCCACAGCACAGACTGTCTGACCATGAACAGAATACTAAT
Source organism: Oncorhynchus keta (assembly GCF_023373465.1). Lineage (NCBI taxonomy): Eukaryota > Metazoa > Chordata > Actinopteri > Salmoniformes > Salmonidae > Oncorhynchus > Oncorhynchus keta. Next base: position 23,025,093 of record NC_068445.1, read on the forward strand.
GTACACAGAAGAGATGAGAGAGGAAATAATGAAATGGACAGGGGGAAGTAGAGAGAATGAGGGGAGCAGGGGGAGGTAGAGAGAATGAAGGGAGAGGGGGAGGTAGAGAGAATGAGGGGAGCAGGGGGAGGTAGAGAGAATGAAGGGAGAGGGGGTAGAGAGAATGAGGGGAGAGGGAAAGGGAAAGGGGGATACCTAGTCAGTTGGCCAACTGAACTTATTCAACTGAAATGTGTCTTCCGCATTTAACCCAACCTCTGAATCAGAGAGGTGCGGGGGGCTGCCATAATTGACATCCACGTTTTCTGCACCTGGGGGACAGTGGGTTAACTGCCTTGCTCAGGCGCAGAACGACAGATTTTTACCTTGTCAGCTCGGGGATTCGATCCAGCAACCTTTAGGTTCTGGCCCAACTCTCCAACCACTAGGCGGTAGGTAGAGAGAATTAGATTTTTTTTTTAAATCCCTAGAAAGGCCAGAACCTAGGAAGAAACCTAGAGAGGGACCAGGCTCTGAGGGGTGGCTAGTCCTCTTCTGGCTGTGCAGTACATGGCCAAGATGTTCAAACGTTCATAGATGACCAGTAGGGTCAAATAACAATAATAATCACAGTAGTTGTCGAGGGTGCAACAAGTCAGCACCTCAGGAGTAAATGTCAGTTGGCTTTTCATAGCCGATCATTCCGAGTTAGAGACAGCAGGTGTGGTAGAGAGAGAGAGTTGAAAACAGCAGATCCGGGACAGGGTAGCACGTCAAGTTAACAGGTCAGGGTTCCATAACCGCAGGCAGAACAGTTGAAACTGGAGCAGCAGCACGACCAGGTGGCTTGGGGACAGAAAGGACTCATCAGGCCAGGTCATTCTTAGGCATGGTCCTAGGGCTCAGGTCCTCCGAGAGAAGAGAGAAAGAGAGAAAGAGAGAGAGAGAGTTAGAGAGAGCATACTTAAATTCACACAGGACACCAGATAAGACAGGAGAAATACTCCAGATATAACAGACTGATCCTAGCCCCAGACATAAACTATTGCAGCATAAATACTGGAGGCTGAGACATATATTAAAAACTGTAATATCTTATGTTTCACTGAGTCGTGGCTGAACAACGACATGGATAACATACAGCTGGCAAGATAGAACAGCTGCCTCCAGTAAGACAAGAGCTGACAGTCTGTGTCTATTTGTAAATAACAGCTGGTGCACAAAATCTATACGTAGAATGTATGCACACATGACTGTAAGTCGCTTTGGATAAAAGCGTCTGCTAAATGGCATATATTATTATTATTATTAAGTCTTGAGGTTTTGCTCACCTGAGGTAGAGTATTTCATGATAAGCTGTAGACCACAAAATTTACCAAGATAGTTTTCATCTATATTTTTCTTAGTGGTCTATTTACACCACAAACCAATGCTGTCACAAAGATGGCACTCAACGAGCTGTATAAGGCCATAAGCAAACAAGAAAATGCTCATCCAGAGGCGGCGCTCCTAGTGGCCGGGGACTTCAATGCAGGGAAACTTAAATCCATTTGACCGAGTTTCTACCAGCATGATACATGTGAAACCAGAGGAATAAAACTTCTAAACCATGTTTACTCCAAACACAGAGATGCGTATAAAGCTCTCGCTCGCCCTCCATTTGTTCCGGGATACTTCTGATAGCATTGAGGAGTACACCACATCAGTCACTGTCTTCATCAATAAGTGCATTGATGACGTCGTCCCCATAGTGACCGTATGTACACACTCCAACCAGAAGCCATGGATTACAGGCAACATCCGTGTTGAGCTAAAGGGTAGATCTGCCGCTTTCAAGGAGTAGGACTCTAACCCGGACGCTTATAAAAAATCCTGCTCTGCCCTCTGACGAACCATCAAACAGGCAAAGCGTCAATACAGGACCAAGATTAAATTGTAGTACACCGTCTCCGGCACTCGACGGATGTGGCAGGGCTTGCAAACTATTACAGGCTACAAACGGAAGTGGCATGAGCCTACTAGACGAGCTAAATTACTTCTATGCTCGCTTCGAGGCAAGCAACACTGAAGCATACATGAGAGCATCAGCTGTTTCAGACGACAGTATGATCACACTCTCCATAGCCGATGTGAGTAAAACGGATTACCAGGTCATGTACTCTGAGCATGCGCTGACCAATTGGAAAGTGTCTTCACTGACATTTTCAACCTGTCCCTGACCGAGTCTGTACTACCAACATGTTTCAAGCAGACCCCCATAGTCCCTGTGACCAAGAACACCAAGGTAATCTGCCTAAATGACTCCCGACCCGCAGCACTCACATTTTTCTTAATTGATTTTTATTTTACCTTTATTTAACCAGGCAAGTCAGTTAAGAACAAATTCTTATTTTCAATAACGGCCTAGGAACAGTGGGTTAACTGCCTGTTAAGGGCCAGAACGACAGATTTGTACCTTGTCGGCTCGGGGGTTTGAACTTGCAACCTTCCGGTCTCTATCCGACCCCCAATCACTGCCACTGCACTCAGCACCTTTCTAAAGTTAATTTAAATATACTCGACATGTCTCTTCCACATAAGCCTCTCATCAAACCACATACCAAAATACTTAAGCTCAGACACCCTACCTTTATCCTGACCATTTATTTTCAGCCAAACATCTTTAACCTTCCTCCTAGAAAACACCATAAAGCAGGACTTGGCCACAGACATCCACAGACATCCAAAACTCTCACAGCATCTTCCTCATCACATATTTCACATTTCCACCTCTCTTCAATACAGCCCCATCATCAGCATACAAGGCCACACTCACTCCCTGTCCCAGCTCCTTAAATATGTCATCTATCATCAAGGTGAACAACACCGGACTAACCACACTTCCCTGAGGAGTACCATTCTTCACTTCAAACCACATTGACAATTCTGACCCTACCCTCACCTGTATGACCCGATCGAACAGAAAGTCCATGATCCAGTTATACAGACGTCCCCCAATGCCCAATGCACACAACTTGATCAACAACCCTTCCCTCCACATGCTATCATAAGCTTTCTCAATGTCAAAATACACAACACTCATCAAATATTTTGTTGTCAGGGCCTTGGCTATCTCTGTAGTAACTGTCACCAGGGCATCCATAGCAGACCTCCCTCTCTTCTGTGCTACACTCATCAAACCCCTAACTTACAGGAAATACATCATCCTACTCACTATCATCTTTTCCATCAACTTACACATGTTGGATGTCAGTGCGATAAGCCTATAACTGCCCACCCAGCAGGTATCACCCCCGTCCTCAACACCTTATTATACAACCCTAACACTGCTTCCAACACACTGTCCGGTGCATGCTGAAACATCACATAACACATCCTATCTTCTCCAGGAGCAGTCTGCCCGCAGCCCTCCAACGCCATTGTCACCCCAAACATAGAAAACTCTGCATCCATAGCTTCTCCTGACTCCCCTTTTATCTTTAAAACATCTCCATGCTCCTTTAGCTTTTCCCAACATCTCCTCTTACTCTCATCACAAAGGTGCTCACATCTATGAACCGCTGCAAATGCACCAACTAGGACATGTACCATTTCATTACTTGATACAGCTGTGATGTTTCTTTTGACCAACACTGGAATTCCAGCATTTTTACCCTTCCCCATCATTTAAAAAAAATCAAAACCGCACAAATTTCGGTCAATTCCCGCCATGCCTCCATTTTCGCTGTTTTAATCATTCTTCTGGCCTTCAAATAATCCTTTGATTCTCCATTAAATTTATTTCTGTCAATCCATTCCTTCCGTAGAGCTACATCCGTTTCCTGCACCACCTTTGAGCCCTCATCTGTCCACCATGGCACCACCCACTATCTTCCTCTCCCCGAACACACGGGAACGGTCACATCTGCAGCTGATATAATTACAGACATTACTGCCTCAGCACACTCATCCACAGACCTCTCCATTGATAACTGTTGTCCCGCCCGCTCACACAGGTACTTGAACATCCTCCAGTTAGCTTACTCAAAGCACCACCTCATGTTATTGCCTCTACTCCGCACACACACACACACCCACATTGACCTTACATCGAACTGGAAAATGATCACTCACTACCATGTTTTCTCTCATCACTTCCCATTCACACCGTCCTGCCACCGCCGCAGATAACAATGTCAAGTCCAAGCATGACTCCATACACCTCAACACATACTAATCCTGTTATCCATAAATTAATCTACTATACTCCCATTATTATCTTTATGCATACTTCCCCAGATTTCATTATGGGCATTAAAATCACCACGCCCTATCAATCCCTTCTAACTGTGCTAACATAAGAGGTTTGCAGGGGTTATACAAATGAACTATTACAATGTTACCGCTATTCCTACATATTTCTATCCCCACACATTCCAGTTCCTGTATCTCCAATACTTTGTAAGCCATCCCCACTTCAACGAACATAGCACAACCCCTCCCTGACACCTCCACTCTATCACACTGTACCAAGTCCCGGAATCACAAACTCCAGTTGAGGTTTGAGCCATGCCTCTTGTACACACTCTACATCTGGTACTACCGCCATGTCCACAAACAACATCCTTAAACTCCTGCCCGTTAGCTATTAAGCTTCTGGTGTTCCAATGAAGGATCGCCAAAACCATACTAAACCCATTGGCGGTCCTGATTCAACGTCTCACGCATCATTACTCCAGTTGCTTCTGTAATTTCCAAGAAGTCTTTGGCCGCTTGTACCACCACATCTACGCAAGCAGACTTTTCCTTAACCTGATCACTCATATTAATCACACTACACATGAATGCCAAGAAGTCAACCCTGTTCACCACACTGATGGTCACATTTCGTAGAGACCCCAGTGTGTGCTACTCCCTCACCCCCCCCTTCCATCAGAGGCAGCTGCACCACTTTCCTCACAGGTTCAGTACTTTTAACTCTCTCTGCTGCTTCAGCATACGTTATCTTGCTTGTGATCTGTACCTCCACTTCCTGCTTCTGTGCTGTACAACCCCGAGCACTATGTTCCCCGCCGCAGTTACAGAAACTTGCCTTGGCCTCCACCCCACACTTGCCATATTCATGTGGTCCCCCACACTTTGCACAACGTCTCTGCCTCTTACAGACGCTAGCTACATGTCCCATGCGCTGACACTTAAAGCACCAAAGAACCAATAGCACAAACTCTGTAACATAAAAGCTGATGAATCCTAGATGTACTCATCTCTGAAGAGTTCCTTCAAACTTTCTACTCCACCCTCCATTGTCTCACTGCTCATTCGCCTCGCCTCAACCATTTTCCTTCGGTCACCTTCCTCTTAAACTCCTCCATTGACACCTCCATCAGTACTCCTGCAATCCCCCCTCTTACTTTCGCCCTACAGCCAGGGATATGACACCCTCCATTTAGAGCCTCCATTTTCAATATCTTGTCCCTCTGAACTATATTAACCGCAAATATCAATACCTTTCATTTCCTACGCACCATCTTTTACATGTCCTACATCTGACATGATGGCCTTTGACAACATTATCGGATGTAACATTTTACTAGTTGGCTCAGAAAAATCACCATTACTTTGTTTTCCAGTACCTAGTCTCATTGCCTATTTGCTTTTCTAGATTCCCTCCTTCCATCTATGTCTCCATCTGGCGTAAATCTAGCCTCATCCCCCTTTTCTGAACCTATTCCTATTTATCACAGTCATGTAGGTAGAGTAATCACTGATCCTACGATCTTCCTCTGTCTCAGACTTACTCCCATCTGACAGTTGTGCAGATCAGCCAACCAAACGCACCACTACGTTCACTTCCGGATCCAAATGTTATGATTGAACACAATTATTATCATTTTTATTCAGATTCCAAAGTCCAGCTACTTCCTTTACTGGCTTCTCCGTCCCCACCTGGCTCCCTCAGCCGCTCAACCAGCTGTCTGCCAACGATGCAACTTTCCTACAATGGCAAAAGATGTGAAATATTTTTCCAAAACACCACTCAGAGAGAACATTCGCTAAGTGCATTGTTGAGGCATGTGTCAGTACTGATACTGAAAGGTAACTCTGCTCTTGGGTCAGTTTTCTCCATTTAAATCTTACCTTAACATAAGAATTATTCCACAATACTGATGATGGATCAGCTCCTAGATGCGCCGAATACAATAGGTGTAGTAGACCTTACCGTGAAATGCTTACTTACAAGCCCTTAACCAACAATGCAGTTCAAGAAATAGAGCTAAGAAAATATTTAAATAAACAAAAGTAAAAAATATAATAAAAAGTAACACAATAAAATAGAAATAACAAGGCTATATACAGGGGATACCAGTACTGAGTACGGAGGTACAGGTTAGTCAAGGTCATTTGTACATGTAGGTAGGGGTAAAGTGATTATGCATAGATAATAAACAGTGAGTAGCAGCAGTGTAAAAACAGCAGTCTTATGGCTTGTGGGTAGAAGCCGTTTAGGAGCCTTTTAGACCTAGACTTGGCGGTCCGGTACTGCTTGCCATGAGGTAGCAGAGAAAATAGTCTATAATATATAATAATAATATATGCCATTTAGCAGACGCGTTTATCCAAAGCAACTTACAGTCATGTGTGCATACATTCTACGTATGGGTGGTCCCGGGAATCGAACCCACTACCCTGGCGTTACAAGCGCCATGCTCTACCAACTGAGCTATAGAAGGACCATGGACTATGATTTGGGTGACTGGAGTCTTTGACAAGTTCTGGGGTCTTCCTCTGACAGCACCTAGTATATAGGTCCTGGATGGCAGGAAGCTTGGCCCCAGTGATGTACTGGGCCATTTGCGCTACACTCTGTAGCACCTTGCGGTCGGATGCTGAGCAGTTACCATACCAGGCGGTGACGCAAGCGGTCAGGATGCTCTCGATGGTGCAGCTGTAGAACTTTGAGGATCTGGGGACCCATGCCAAATCTTTTCAGTCTCCTGAGGGGGAAAGGTGTTGTCGTGCCCTCTTCATGACTGTCTTGGTGTGTTTGGACAATTAAAGTTTGTTGGTGATGTGGACACCAAGGATCTTGAAACTCTAGAACCGCTCCCCTACAGCCCCATCGATGTGGATGGGGGAGTGTTCGGCCCTCCTTTTCCTGTAGTCCACGATCAGCTCCTTTGTCTTGATCACATTAAGGGAGAGGTTGTTGTCCTGGCACCGCACGGTCAGGTATCTGACCTCCTCCCTATAGGCTGTCTCATTGTTGTCGGTGATCAACCTGTTGTGTCGTCAGCAAACTTAATGATGGTTTTGGAGTTGTGCTTGGCCCCGCAATTGTGGATGAACAGGAAATACAGGAAAGGACTAACCCTGAGGGTGCGTGTGTTGAGGATCAGTGTGGCAGATGTGTTGTTATCTATCCTTACCACCTGGGGGCGGCCCGTCAGGAAGTCCAGGATCCAGTTGAAGAGGGAGGTGTTTAGTCCCAGGGTCATTAGCTTAGTGATGAGCTTTGTGTGCACTATGGTGTTGAACGCTGAGCTGTAGTCAATGAATAGCATTCTCACATAGGTATTCCTTTTGTCCAGGTGGGAAAGGGAAGTGTGGAGTGTGATTGAGATTGCGTCATCTGTGTATCTGTTGGGGCGGTATGCGAATTGGAATGGGTCTAGGGTTTCCTTGATGACTATGAACATCTCTGGATTTACTCTGGATTCATTGAACGTCTCTGAAAAAGCTCTACATCATGTTAGTATTCTATATTGTTAGTATTCTATGTTGTTCTAGAATGGGGGTTAAGATAGGTGTAGCTCTACATCCATCCTTCATAATGTTAGGCCTACATTCAATGTGGTGTTTGAGTATTGGAGTACATACACGTTGACATGCTGACTGAGCAGGAGGATTTTCCGATGATGAGGTAAAACGGTCTTTGTCTGGACCTGCATGTGTTTATATAAATGTAACATATTGGTGAAAACACACCAGGGAGCCACACAATACAACCTAGCCACAGTTAGCAGGATGGGGGTTTCCATGAGAATGCTAAGGCTATTAACTGTCAATATGAGAGCAAAATAAAGCACTAAATGGGTTGATGTCAGTCTATTATACAAAACCAAAAAGCAAATGGAGTGTATCACAAAGAAACAGGGAAGTCAACAGGGACGCATTAGCGAACAGACGTTTCATCATCCCAAGTGCCTTATGTGGGTGTCACGGCTGCCTCTTCCAGTTTACAGCCATTTCATTAAAGTTACTGAAGAACGGATCATATTGGCATCTATTTCGAATCAAACAAATTTTCCCGATATGCATAGGAGAAGAGTACCAAACTTGTTGCCATAACAACTTAAACTGGCGACGTAAGTCGCATCTCTGCGCATTTGTTTCACTTGATTGCTCACCACTTGGTCCGGTTCCTCTGCAGTGTCCATGGTAACGTTGACGGACATGTTTCGGAGCAGTAATACAACAGATAGAAGAAGGAGATGTCTCACAGGATGTACTCATCTGAAGCATCTGTTTAGAACTTCCACTCACACCTCTCTCTCTCTCTCTCTCTCTCTCTCTCTCTCTCTCTCTCTCTCTCTCTCTCTCTCTCTCTCTCACCCACCCACCCACCCACCTACCTACCCTCCAAACTCCAGGCTCAGAGCGGAGTCAGATCGAGAGCAGCAGCATTTCACTGAACATCAGTACAATAGGTGCTGTTCTAAGTCCTATCATTAAACAAACTCAGGCCTCTTGAACTTCAGTAGTTGAGGCATGGGATTATGCTTCTGCCTAGATCGATACGCTCTGAAAACTCTGTCTGAAAACTCTAACAGCCAGTGCTTTGGTGAACAAGTGATCCCCTGCTATTCCCTCCAGGCCTGCAGGCCTCCAGCTGCCTGCCTCACAGGCCAAATATGCTATTTTGAAAACTGGGATATAAGAGACTGGAGAGGGGTTGAATTGAACGTTTGGTCAATCTACAGGACTACAACATTGTTAGTACTTCAACTCCAAAAGGCTGACTTCAGACCAGGGAAGTTAAGTCTGACCATTGTCAGCTGTCAGTCTCATGAGGAGGTAGAAATTCAAATCAAATCAAATGTTATTTGTCACACGTGCCGAATACAACAGGTATATAGACCTTAACCAACCTTACTTACAAGCCCTTAACCAACAATGCAGTTTAAGAAAAATAAGTGTTAAGAAATTATTTACTAAATAAACTGAAGTCTAAAAATCAAATCAAATCAAAAAGTAACACAAGAAAATGACATAACAATAAGAAGGCTATATACAGGGGGTACCGGTACCGTGACAATGTGCGGGGGTACAGGTTAATCAAGGTCATTTTTAAAGTGACTATGCATAGATAATAAACAGCGAGTAGCAGCAGTGTAAAAAAAATATTTTGTCATACCCATGGTATACGGTTGGATATACCACAGCTTTCAGCCAATCAGCATTCAGAGCTCAAACCACCCAGTTTATAAATGATAGGCTTGAGAGCAGCTTCAGATAGTGATGCTAATGCTGCGTTCAGTACATTAGCCAATCAGCATTGTCAGTAAGTTCAAAGTAATAGTCAATGTAAATAGTCTGGTGGTCATTTGATTAATTGTTCAGCAGTCTTATGTCTTGGGGTTAGAAGCTGTTAAGGATGTGTGTGATGTACAGTAGGATGTGTGTGTGTATAATGTGTCTGTAATGTGTGTGTAATGTGTGTGTTATGTGTGTGTAATGTGTGATGATGACACAGCGCTGAAGCTGACAAACACACACACACACGCACACACACAATCACACTGTACAAATACACATACACTCACACACTGTACAAATACACACACAGACACACACACAGGTTTACATTTATTGGGATGAGTCTTGTCTTTGAGGCAGAACTGAGCAATTTTCGGCTAGATAGGCCAGCTGCAAAGACAAAATTGGCTATGTTGTAAAAATGAATGACAACAAAAATGAGCTTTTTGGTCTTAATTTAAGGGTTAGGGTTAGCAGTGTGGTTACTTTGTGACTGTGCCAGAACAAGATTAAGACGAAAAATGCTAACCTGCCACACACACACACAGACACACTTGGCAGGGTTATCTCAGTCTTTCTATGTCCTCAGTCCCCTCGGCCTGCACTGTCTGCTTGAGCTAATATGTGGCTTGTTTTCAATTAGATTTTTTGATAGGGGATGAAAGTTTGTCCATGCAAAACGTCGTTGGCCCTGAAAATGACTATCAAGGAACTGTACTACCTCAGCTTACAAATAAGGGAACATGATGAGGAGAGGAGAGCAAGTCTCCCGAGTGGCGCAGAGGTCTAAGGCACTGCATCGCTGTGCCACTAGAGAACCTGGTTCAAGTCCAGGCTCTGAGGCGACTGGGAGGCCCGTGGGGCCATGCACAATTGGCCCAGCATCGATCCTGGTTAGGGGAGGGATGTCCTTGTCCCATCATTCTCTAGTGACTCCTGTGGCACAATGCATGCTGACACAGTCAACAGTTGTATGTTATTTCCTATGACACATTGCTGTGGCTGGCTTCCGGGTTAAGCGAGCATTGTGTCAAGAGGCAGTGCGGCTTGTTGGGCTGTGTTTTGGAGGATGCACGGCTCTCAACCTTCGCCTCTCCCGAGTCCCCAACAATACTATCACAAAATATAGACATTTCACTGATGACTTGTGTCGGTTGTATTTATGACACAGCACCTTTTGATAAAAAATTTAACAAAAACTGAATATCACCAGAACTAGCAGTGATAAGCTGTATGATTAAGCGTCATAGGTTGCAGGGAACCAAGCTCTGACACATTGATTCAAAGTAAAAACAGGCACATTTCAATGCAGTCACATTTCACAATTCAATACTAGAAAAAGGTCATTGGCAACTTACAACTCAACTGTCCCTGATGACTCAATGCAAACCGGAAACTTCACTGGACAATACTGTCTGTCACCTCAACCTGAATACAGAAGTGTCATTAATGAGCTGCCAAACTCTCTCACTCTCTCGTTTCTCACTTCTTTGAGTTCATATCTTTTATTCAATAGTTGAATGTTACTCTAACACAGCGAACGGCAACAGGGACCACTAGGCTTTTGTTCCTACTGAACCCGAACACACCTGATTTACCTAATCAATCAACCAAGCTTGGTCTTTGATTTAGACAACTTTCAGCTGAATGATGTGTATTGGTGCTGGGCTATAACACAAGCCTGCACCCACTACAACCAGCCAGGACCTGAGTTTCCCACCCCTGCAGTATTAGGTAAAAGTTTGTTGTGTTTGTTTATTTTGCCTAAAAACAGACCTATGAATGATGTCACCGCCCAACGTTGGCGTGTTGCTTTGGTGAGAGCAGCTGTTGCTCAGCGGTACTGTGCAGTGTGGTGCTGTGAGTAGATGAGAAGTGGTGTGTACAGCAGTGTAACCAGTTTTAGGGGGAGGGTTCCTATCCTCAGGGAGGGGTCCTGTTTTGGTCGTTCACAGGGGAAAGCTGCTGCTCGCTTCACATCATTGTTTGCTTTCCCAGCTGCCTGGAGTGAATAGAAAACAAGGCCTGAGAGGTCCGCCCCTTTCCTCTTTCTCTCTCCTTCCCTCCTTCTGACCCTTTCTTCTTCCTCAGTGTTCAAAACATCCCTGGAAGAAAAGTCAGTTGGCCTGGGAGAATGACCTCACCTATTGTCCCCAGCCTAACTCTGACAGGCAGTAAAATATTGACACAGAGAATGACGTCTGCCTTCAACTTGAGTTTGTCAACAGCAGGCGAGCTGTGTTTGTTTTTGGTGAAGAAGTCATGTACAATGTCACAATATAACCCATAAATGTTCCATGTTAACATGATAGTGCCAAAGGTGCTCTTTGGTTTACAAACATCATGGCAATCTAAGTATATAGTATATTTACAGTATATAAACCACATGACCAAAAGTATGTGGATACCTGCTCATCAAACATCGCATTCCAAAATCATGGGCAATAATATGGAGTTGGCCCCCCCTTTGCTGCTATAACAGCCTCCACTCTTCTTCATTGCTGCGTGGGCTTGCTTCCATTCAGCCACAAGAGCATTAGTGAGGTTGGGCACTGATGTTTGGCGATTAGGCCTGGCTAGTTGGAATGCAGTCGGCGTTCCAATTCATCCCAAAGGTGTTCGATAAGATTGAGGTCAGAGCTCTGTGAAGGCCAGTCAAGTTCTTCCTGACCGATCTCAACAAAACAATTCTGTATGGGCCTTGCTTTGTGCACAGGGGCATTGTCATGCGGAAACAGGAAAGGGCCTTCCCCAAATTGTTGCCACAAAGTTGGAGGCACAGAATATTTTACTCCTGAAATTATTTAGGCATTTCAGCTTTTCATTTTGAATGAATTTGTAAAAAATATATATATATTATACATTATGGTGTATTGTGTGTAGGCCAGTGTGTCACGAGTCCGACCGAGGGTGTTTCCCCTTCCCGGGCGGGTGGCGCTCGGCGGTCGTCATCACCGGCCTATTAGCTGCCACTGATTGTTTTTCCTCTCCCTCCTTGTATGTTTAGTGGTAGCACCTGTTCATGTGTAATTAGTTTAATTAGTTTGTCTTTATTAGACAGCCGGCCCGCCTGGTTGTTGTGCGGGATTATTTTCATTGTAACCTTCGGCTCTGTTGTAGAGGTACGTGTTTAGTGCCTAGTCGTGTATTTCTTCATTGTAATTTTTCCCCTGTGTTTGGGAACGTTACTTTTGTGAGCACTCTATGGTGCGTTGGTGCTAGTAAAAAGACGCACAGCATTGAACTCTGTCTCCTGCATTTTGACTCCACACCCACGACACCCGGGCATTACAGAATCCCGCACCTATTAGATTGATGGAGTCAGCAGGAGCAGCAGCCAACCCTCTCCCATCGATGGAGGAACGGGTTCTCCACCACACCACCGTCCTCCATCGGATCGGATCATGATGGATCAAGTAATGGAGAGAATGGAAAGATGGGAGAGGAGTGGTCTCCTCTCTCCACCTTCGGCACCCACGGTTCCGGACTCCCCATCTCCCGACGCCAGCACCCTCCGTCTGACGCTACCGAGGGCTTATGATGGAGCGGCGGGTTGCCAGGGGTTTCTGCTTCAGCTGGAGCTATACCTGGCCACCATCAGACCCACTCCCTCAGGAGCAGAGAGGGTGAGTGTCCTCATCTCCTGCCTCACGGGTCGTGCTCTGGAGTGGGCGAACGCAGTCTGGAATGGCCCAGACTCAGCGCGGGAGCACTACACAGAGTTTTCCTGCCGTTTCCGTGCCGTGTTTGATCACCCTCTAGACGGCCGAGCGGTGGGAGAACGACTATTTCATCTCAGGCAGGAGAAGAGGAGCGCCCAGGATTACGCGCTGGAGTTCCGGACCTTGGCAGCCGGATCTGGGTGGAACGACAGGGCCCTTATGGACCACTACAGGTGTAGTCTCCGAGAGGACGTCCGCCGGGAGTTAGCGTGTCGGGACACCACTCTGTCACTGGATCAGCTGATCGACATGTCCATTCGACTGGATAATCTGCTGGCTGCCCGCGGGCGTTCAGAGAGGGTTCTGTGCGTTCCACCACCCAGCCCCTCCGCTCCCATTCCCATGGAGTTGGGAGGGGCTACGCCGAGGGGTACCGGAGGAGGCGGCCTTCCCTGCACCAACTGTGGTCGGAGAGGGCACACGTCTGATCGGTGCTGGGGGTCCGTCTGGGAGTAGAGATGGCAGGCGGAACGCTTCTCGGTCACCCCAGGTGAGTCAGCATCAGACTCACCCAGAATCCCTTGTTGGCCATATGTTTGTCTTAATCTCTTTCCTTCACTTTTTCCCTCTTCCCAGCATAGGGCGCTAGTCGATTCAGGCGCAGCTGGGAACTTTATGGATCGCGGACTCGCCCTTAAGTTAGGGGTTCCGCTGGTGCCGATAGATTCTCCTTTCCCCGTGCACTCCCTAGATAGCCGGCCATTAGGGTCAGGGATGGTCGGGAGACCACGGTCCCACTGGACATGGTGACGCAGGGGAATCATAGGGAGCATATCAGTTTTTATTATTGATTCGCCTGCGTTTCCAGTGGTGCTGGGGACTCCCTGGCTGGCCCGGCACAATCCTAAAATTTCGTGGAGACAGGGGTTCTCCAGGGGTGGTCAGAGGAGTGTTCTGGAAGGTGTTTGGGAGTTTCCATCGGTGCCACGTCGGTGGAGAGTCCAGACCAGGGTTCCACGGTGTGCATTCCCCCGAGTATGCCGATTTGGCAATCGCTTTCAGTAAAGTGAAAGCGACTAAATTACCACCTTATCGACCGGGAAGGGATTGTACGATAGATCTCCAGGTAGACGCTGCGCTTCCCAAGAGTCACGTGTACCCACTGTCCCAGGAGGAGACGTTGGCAATGGAGACATATGTCACGGAGTCGCTGGGACAGGGGTACATTCGGCCCTCCATTTCACCCGTCTCCTCGAGTTTCTTTTTGTGAGGAAAAAGGAGGGAGGTTTGCGTCCGTGTATCGATTATAGAGGTCTAAACGCCATCACAGTGGGGTATAGTTACCCTCTACCTCTCATCGCTACGGCGGTGGAATCGTTCCACGGAGCGCAGTTCTTCACAAAACTGGATCTCAGGAGCGCGTATAGTCTGGTGCGTATTCGGAAGGGAGACGAGTGGAAAACCGCATTTAGTACTACATCCGGCCACTATGAGTACCTCGTCATGCCGTATGGGTTAAAGAATGCTCCAGCCGTTTTCCAATCCTTTGTAGACGAGATTCTCAGGGACCTGTGCGGGCAGGGAGTGGTTGTTTATATCGATGACATTCTGATCTACTCGGCCACTCACACCGCGCATGTGTCTCTGGTGCGCAAAGTGCTTGGTAGACTGCTGGAGCATGACCTATACGTCAAGGCTGAGAAATGCGTGTTCTCTAAACGAGCCGTCTCTTTTCTGGGATATCGCATTTCCACCTCGGGGTGGTGATGGAGGGTGACCGCATTAGGGCCGTGCGTAATTGGCCGACTCCAACCACGGTAAAGGAGGTGCAGCGGTTTTGGGTTTTGCCAACTACTACCGGAGGTTTATCCGGGGTTTTGGCCAGATAGCGGCTCCCATTACCTCACTGCTGAAGGGGGGCCCGGTGCGATTGCAGTGGTCAGCACAGGCGGACAGAGCATTCAACAAGTTGAAGGCGCTGTTCACTGATGCGCCCGTGTTGGCGCATCCGGATCCCTCTCTAGCATTCATAGTGGAGGTGGACGTGTCCGAGGCTGGGGTGGGTGCCGTGCTATCACAGCGCTCGGGTACGCCACCAAAACTCCGCCCCTGCGCTTTCTTCTCAAGGAAGCTCAGCCCAGCGGAGCGTAACTATGATGTGGGGGACCGGGAGTTGCTAGCGGTGGTTAGAGCTCTGAAGGTGTGGAGACACTGGCTTGAGGGGGCTAAGCACCCTTTTCTCATCTGGACCGACCACCAGAATCTGGAGTATATTCGGGCTGCAAGGAGACTTAACCCACGTCAGGCAAGGTGGGCCATATTCTTCACCCGGTTCCGGTTTACTTTGTCTTATAGACCGGGCTCCCAGAACGTGAAGGCTGACGCACTGTCCCGCCTTTACGACACCGAGGATGGGTCCACCGAACCTACTCCCATCCTTCCCGCCTCTAAGCTGGTAGCCCCAGTGGTATGGGAGGTGGACTCGGACATCGAGCGGGCGTTACGGGCTGAACCCGCGCCTCCTCAGTGTCCAGCGGGGCGAAGGTACGTGCCGCTTGATGTTCGGGACAAGCTGATTCGGTGGGCTCACGTCCTACCCTCCTCGGGTCACCCTGGGGTGACGAGGACAGTGGGGAGCCTTCAGGGGAGGTATTGGTGGCCTACGTTGGTTAAGGACGTTAAGGGTTATGTCTCCTCTTGCTCAGTGTGCGCTCAGAGTAAGGCTCCTAGGCACCTTCCTAGAGGAAGCTACAACCCCTCCCCGTTCCACAGCGGCCATGGTCACATCTGTCCATAGATTTCCTGACCGATCTTCCGCCGTCTCAGGGGAACACCGCGGTTCTAGTGATTGTGGATCGGTTTTCTAAGTCCTGCCGTCTCCTCCCGTTGCCCGGTATCCCTACAGCCCTGCAGACTGCGGAGGCATTATTTACCCATGTCTTTCGGCACTACGGGGTGCCGGAGGACATCGTTTCTGATCGGGGACCCCAATTCACGTCTCGGGTATGGAGAGCGTTCATGGAACGCTTGGGGGTCTCTGTCAGCCTGACCTCCGGTTATCACCCCGAGAGTAATGGGCAGGTGGAGAGAATGAACCAGGAGGTGGGTAGGTTTCTGCGGTCGTATTGCCAGGATCGGCCAGGGGAGTGGGCACGATACATTCCCTGGGCTGAAATGGCTCAGAACTCACTACGCCACTCCTCTACTAACGTGTCCCCTTTTCAGTGTGTGTTGGGATACCAGCCGGTCCTGGCACCATGGCATCCGAGCCAGACCGAGGCTCCTGCGGTGGAGGAATGGGTACAGCGCTCCAAGGAGACCTGGAGGGCCGTCCAGGAATCTCTACGAGAACCGAGTGGACGGCAGAAGAGGAGTGCTGACCGCCACCGCAGTGAGGCCCCCGTGTTTGTACCGGGGGACAGGGTCTGGCTCTCGACCCGAAACCTACCTCTCCGCTTGCCCTGCCGGAAGCTGGGTCCGCAGTGTGTAGGGCCCTTTAAAGTCCTGAGGAGAATAAAAGAGATGTGTTATCGATTACAACTCCCTTCCTATTATCGTATTAACCCCTCGTTTCATGTGTCTCTCCTCAGGCCGGTGGTAGCTGGTCCCCTGCAGGACAGTGAGGTACCGGAGGTCCCTCCCCCCCCCTCTGGACATCGAGGGGACCCCGGCGTACACGATCCGGGCCATTCTGGACTCAAGACGCCGGGTGAGGGGCCTGCAGTACCTCGTGGACTGGGAGGGGTACGGTCCGGAGGAGAGGTGCTGGGTACCGGTGAGGGACATCTTGGATCCATCCATGTTGAGGGATTTCCATCGCCTCCATCCGGATCGCCCTGCACCTCGTCCTCCGGGCGACCTCGAGGCCGGTGTCGGCGCTGCGGGAGCCGCGCGTCAGGAGAGGGTACTGTCACGAGTCCGACCGAGGGTGTTTCCCCTTCCCGGGCGGGTGGCGCTCGGCGGTCGTCATCACCGGCCTATTAGCTGCCACTGATTGTTTTTCCTCTCCCTCCTTGTATGTTTAGTGGTAGCACCTGTTCATGTGTAATTAGTTTAATTAGTTTGTCTTTATTAGACAGCCGGCCCGCCTGGTTGTTGTGCGGGATTATTTTCATTGTAACCTTCGGCTCTGTTGTAGAGGTACGTGTTTAGTGCCTAGTCGTGTATTTCTTCATTGTAATTTTTCCCCTGTGTTTGGGAACGTTACTTTTGTGAGCACCCTATGGTGCATTGGTGCTAGTAAAAAGACGCACAGCATTGAACTCTGTCTCCTGCATTTTGACTCCACACCCACGACACCCGGAGCATTACACAGTGACACTAAATCTCAATTTAATCCATTTAAAATTCAGGCTGTAACACAACACTTGGAACAAGTGTGAAAACTTTCTGAAGCCGCTATATATACACTGTATATATGTGTATAAATTACTGATACTATATCAATAATGGGAGGAATCAGTACAATGTGTATAACAGTGCAGATTGAGAATTTAATCGAGTTTTGAGATTTTGGAGTATAAAGTCACAGGCTTTTGCTCTGCTGACTTCTCCCATTCTTGAGGTGCTCTTTTATACTTTGTTAATACATACATATGACTAGATATTAGATAACATGAGAAATGACAGACTGATTACTAATCAAATCCAATTGTATTGGTCACATGCTTCTTAAACAACAGGAGTGGACAGTGAAATGCTTACTTACGGGTCCTTCCCAACAATACAGAGAGAAAAATGTCATGGTAATCAAACAGCAGTTATACAAGTAAACACCAGTTCATCCTGTTTCGTACAGTGAATATGTGAACTGACCACGGAAGCAATGCTTGGAGAGTCTTTGGGAGGAGGAAGCCTCAGAGTGTACAGTACACTTGTACTTTGGACACTGGGCCAATACTCCCCCTTATTACCTCTTAGTAACAGCTTGGGTCACCTGGTATTGCAACAACCTTTCACAGGAAGTGAATTTAGGGTAATCGTTTAGAAGTCAGGAACAGTCCACTCCCTCTGTAAGAGCAAGTTTTACCACATTCCAGAACCATAAGGCCAGGGACACCATTCCATCCATTCCATTGCACTGAGACTTGTAAGTGAGGGCATAGTTGTCATGTCTCTGTGCCTTTAAATGACAGGGACATTGTGTTGTAGTAAACGCCTGACAGATAGAGACGGTAGATGGGTAATCTCACACACAGCTTGCAACTCCCAGCAACACTTGATCCACTTCACTTGGTTTGAGTTCAGTGACTTGGATGAGAAAATGTGATGAGGGGTGTCCCGGAACCTGTGACCTCATCATCCTGTTACCTCAAATACAGTCACAATTTTCTCCTCGCAGATGTCCAGAAAAGAGGATACCACCCTCCTCTTGGTTTCCCTGCTCTCAACTTTGGAACGAGCCGGTGATGACACACCGGGTTTGGCGAACGTTGGTTGGGTTGCAGTTCGGCACACACACGCGCACGCAAACACACACACACATTCCCATGTGTGAAAACTCCAGAGAGGCAGATGGAGAAAAGCAGTCAAGAGAGAGTGTCTGATTTTTAAGTTCTACAATTACTGACAGTTCTCATCATGGTGTTCTGAGTCAGGAAGGCTTTGTGTCATTTTCATACAAACATGCATCTTGAAGATGAATCTTATGAAACATGATGAACATACTGAACATACTGTAACGACCTAATACCAACACCTAGAAACCTCATCAAAGGTTTTTTTATATGTTGGCACAATGACTAAGGTTGACAGTCTCTTCTACAAAAGGGCTCCTACAATCAACAATAACATGTTAAACTTGTTCATCATCTAAAAATAAGGATGTATCGCCCATTGGAAGTGGTGGTGATCTGCCATGGTGTTGAGTGAAAGTTGTGTTCTTTATGCAGCAAGTCGTATGCTCCTAGCCTTGGTGGGAAGGATTTCCTCAGGAGCAACCAGAGGGGAGTTTCACCCACCTGCACATTCGCGGGATTCCGATAATTCAACTGTTTTTAACAAGCTCTCCAGCAAACTGTCCTCCTCCCCTCCACCCAAGCCAACAGGCCTGCAGTTTGTCTCACACTCCTCCTCCTCTACATTTGAGTCATAACTGCCGCTTTTCACACTTTTTCAAAAGCGATCTCTTGATAGGCTAATTGGGTGAAGGCTGCCCCTTGTGCTGAGACACCAATACTGCAGGCACGAGCTCGGGAGAAAGGTCTTATCGGGTGGTCTGCAGGAGTAGGAGCCCCACACTGTTCTGTAGAGCAAGAAAGCATCTCAGTAATAGAGCTCTTATTATAAAATACATTGTGATTTAATATGTTTGCCCCAGTGCAATGTTTGGACCTGTTTTTTGTATTTATTTTTAGATATGAATAAAAGGATAAAATAAATACAGAAAACTTCAACATTAATCTTGCTTTACTCTAACACGTAAATCTGCACGAATCTTGTCACCTTTTTGTTCTTATAGGTGGTAGGTAGGGTCTTTATGGATGCAGTGCTGATGCTTTAAGGCTTGGCCCTTATCAGGGGAAGGAAGCTCCACTACTACATGTGAATATCATATAGAATTCCACAACTGAAGTGACCTCCACAGCTAAGGGCTTCCTCTTATGCAACAATGTTCTGTTTTGTTCTGTTAGAAGGGCTGTTCTTGAAAACATATAGACGCGTAATGTGTAGAACATTGCCACTGAGTTCCACATTCTGTTGTATGCAAGCTAAACCCCCATGTTGGATTATGATGTGGAATGTTCTTATGAGTTCTGTAAATGATGTACATTCCATTGCACCATAAGAGGACCATGTGTTTCATGTAGAGAAGAGAACACTCTGTTCTATGCATTCCCCTCCGACGGTTCAGCATACTCCGTAGACACCATGCTAGCACCCAAAGTTCTAAGAGGAATGCATTAGAATGTTATTGTAATAAAATGTTTTGAAACAATATCGAGAACAGTTGATCACATTCTGTATTCTTGAGCTCTGACACTACCTCTAACTGGCCTGTCAGGTTCTCACACTGTGTACCATACGGCTCCAGACGTCCCTGTTGAACTTGAATGTGGTTGTAACGTTCGTCGTTGGGAGAAAGAGAGGAGGACCAAGGTGCAGCGTGGTAAGTATTCATATTCTCTTTTAATGAAAACGAATACTCAAACAAAACCAACAAAACACGAGAACGAAACGAAAACAGTCCTGAATGGTGAAAAACAAACACAGAACAGAAAATAAACACCCACAAAACACAGGTGGAAAAAGGCTACCTAAGCATGATTCTCAATCAGAGACAACTAATGACACCTGCCTATGATTGAGAACCATACCAGGCCAAACTCAAAACACAACATAGAAAAACGAACATAGACAACCCACCCAACTCACGCCCTGACCATACTAAAACAAAGACATAACAAAAGAACAAAGGTCAGAACGTGACAGTGGGGGTGTTAGGATTTGGGACGGGATGGGATGGGAGGAACCATCTGCAGGGAGAAGCCATCCTTCCCCTCAAGAGGCCAGGAAGCAGAGTGAAGGAGGGAAACAGGAAGGGAACTCCTCCAATGTTAAACTGAAGGGATCTGGAAAGGAAGTCAACCTGTACCAGTTATTTTAAATGGTGAGAGATTTAGATGGTTGTTCTGGGTGAAGGAGTATTAGAGAGAGAGGCTGGCTGTATGGTCGGCTGTCAGTGTAAAGTATGTAGGATGTCCTGGTATCTTGTGCTATATTTTGTGTATGGAGTAGGAGTGTGTCTGTATATTGTGTTTCTGATGGGAGACCAAACAGAAAAGACTATGAAATAAGTCTACTCAAGGACTGAACACCTCTCTTCTACATGAAAGAGGGTTGAAATGAATCAACATATTATTGTTTTCTTCTGTTTTTAGCAGGGGGTGGAGGGAGACTATCTTTGGCTGTATTATTGTTTTGAGAAGAAAGAAGTGGTTCAAATAGGAAAGTGTTGTTTTTCCCCTCCATTATTTTTTTTCTATTTGAATCTGGTGATTATATTTGGACAGCTTTTGGAAATAACAATCTGGGCTGTGGTGTGAGTGATAATCAGTGCATGATAAGCAGATCAGAGGCAATAGCTGGATCCCAAATACCCCCCAAAGTAGTGCACTACATAAGGAGTAGGGTGCCATTTTGGGATAGAGACAATGGTCCATGGTTATCCTATTTATCATATCCAATTAACCAATCAATTATTCAATCAAGCTATCTTTCCATCTACCTACTTTTTCAACTATTACCAGTCACTACCATTACTACTGCAGTCATTACCACTAATTTAACTTATTTCACAACCATAAATACTTGAACTTTTCTTGTTTTTTCTTGGTACTCTAGCCTATCCCGAGTGGGCTCCCGAGTGGTTTGAATCCAGGCTGTATCACAACCAGCTGGGATTGGGAGATCCATAGGGCGGCGCACAATTGGCCCAGCATCATCTGGGTTTGGTCGGTGTAGGTCATCATTGTAAATAAGAATTTGTTCTTAACTGACTTGCCTATATAAATTAAAATATATAACCCTGCCACGGCATTTTTTCTTCTTCCAGGACTTTCCATGCAGACTGTGTGATGCTTCAGAAGCCATGTTTCCTTCTGGTATCAGGAAGGTGTTTTTGCAGAGGTAAGCAGACGTGCTCCTGATTGCATCTCACCATCCCTGGGGGTCAACTAGAGCAGAGGGGGCCATCCTGAGCTTAGACGGAGAAAGAAATGGGGGGGAGGGTATACTGTAGAGTGATAGTGCTGCGTTTGTGGAGTTCATAGTGCTGGGAACAGCTGCAGCAGGACTTCCTGTCCTGAACAGGAAACAAAATGGCGGTGGACGGAACACTCAGAACAATGCTGTGAAACTCAGCCGCCACCCAAGTAAAGAGGGGAGGGCCTGGTGAATCAGAGGGGAGAGAGCCGGACTGAGCCCATCCCAGGATCTCCATAGGAACCACGTAGTGGAATATTGTTACCCCAAAGGCCTTTACAATATGTCCATCCTTATGACAGTACAGTATAAACCACATACTGTAACACTTCACCCCAGTGGCTTTTGGTCTGGTCTGGTTTGATTTCATTTCATGTGATTTAAAAAAAACACATATCTAAAAAAACATCTTAAATCCAAATATGTTGTTTTTGCTATGGTCCTCTTAGATTGCAGAGTCTATGACAGTATGATGGAGGCTTCAACTTCTGATATCTGGTCTGGCTTTGATATTTAGATAGTAGATTTAGTTAGTTTTGTGATGAAGGAAGATGATTCTTATCCATTAGATATTTATTCTATAATGTACCTTCTTTTTAGTTCTAAAAGTAACACTTTCCTCAGTCAAGGTTTCCATGTCCTTCTAACAAAAAAATATTTTGCCATGAGCATTTTCACGTTTCAAAACTTCATTCATTTATTAGAATAGCGAGGAGGATGCAAACGGACATGACTTTCTTGTGTTTAATATGTCACACAGGCCCTATATTTAGCCTGAAAGACATAATAGGCTAGGAACGGTTGTATTGTCCTCAGGGCCTGCAAGCTTGGGAAAGGGTCTTCCAGGGTGACTATTGGGGTAAAGATGAGACAGGAGAGAGCAACTTATACACATACACTCAAGGGTTCACAGAGACACAAATACACCCTCAAGTGCAGATACACACAAAAACACACACACACGCTCTTATGGACGGGTAAGCTGACGTCATGAAAATGATGTGCAAGCATCGATGAGGCAGAAGACCGTGTGGTGCTATGATTCGGAACTTTCAGAAAGCTAGCAACAATGACAAGAAGCTGCCACGTGAGGAATCGTAGGTGGCTTGTGTTAAGAGTCAATGTGCAGCAGGTGGGACGGAGTCAGGCGCAGGATACAGGGAATGAATAAGAACGGACTTTACTCCACAAAACAACAAAATATACCAGCTCACAAATATAAGCGACCACTTAACACAGAACAAACACACACAAAACCATGGGGGGAACCAGAGGGTTAAATAAGGAACATAATTATGGGAATGGAAACCAGGTGTGTACAATGAAGACAAAACAAATGGAAAATGAAAAGAGGATCGGGTGGCGGCTAGAAAACCGGTGACGTCGACCGCTGAACGCCGCCCGAACAAGGAGAGGGACCAACTTCGACGGAAGTCGTGACAGCTTGTTTCAGCTCGTCTTGCTTTGAGGTGTTTTGACTCATGTTTTGACTCATGTCTATGCTAATATGGCAAAAACGTCATAGCTAAATAACCAACAATTGTTACAATATATATTTGAGAGACAACAAGTGCTCATTGTGCAAATCTATTTATGTTTTCAATAGTTGACATGTTGTCAGCAATCTAAGCCAACCCAGTCTGTTTTGTCGCATAGTTTCGCACGCATCGGTTTTTCTGCTAAACAACCAACCCGAGAATACACAAATATTTAGACAAAAAAAACAACTGATATAGAACTACAACACTGATATAGAACTAGAACATTGATATAGAACTAGAACATTGATATAAAACTAGACCACTGGTTTAGAATTAGAACACTGATATAAAACTAGAACACTGGTTTAGAATTAGAACACTGATATAAAACTAGAACACTGATATAAAACTAGAATACTGGTTTAGAATTACAGTGCATTCAGAAAGTTTTCAGACCCCTTGACTTTTTTACACGTTTTGTTACGTTATAGCCTTATTCTAAAATGTATTAATTGTTGTTTTCCCTCATCTGTCACGTTCTGACCTTTATTTCCTTTGTTTTGTCGTTATTTAGTATGGTCAGGGCGTGAGTTGGGGTGGGCAGTCTATGTTTGTTTTTCTATGTTGGTTTTTATGTTCAGCCTAGTATGGTTCTCAATCAGAGGCAGGTGTCGTTAGTTGTCTCTGATTGAGAATTCAAGCAAGAGTTCAATC
The DNA here is from genome assembly GCF_023373465.1 of Oncorhynchus keta. Classification (NCBI taxonomy): domain Eukaryota; kingdom Metazoa; phylum Chordata; class Actinopteri; order Salmoniformes; family Salmonidae; genus Oncorhynchus; species Oncorhynchus keta. The sequence goes on from NC_068445.1 coordinate 23,049,148, forward strand.
TTGATTCTCATGGTCTGAGAGTCCTTTAGGTGCCTTTTGGAAAACTCCAAGGGGGCTGTCATGTGCCTTTTACTGAGGAGTGATTCTGTCTGGCCAATCTACCATAACGACCTGATTGGTGGAGTGCTGCAGAGATGGTTGTCCTTCTGTCAGGTTCTCCCATCTCCACCGAGGAACTCGGTAGCTCTGTCAGAGTGACCATTGAGTTCTTGGTCACCTCCCTGACCAAGGCCCTTCTCCCCCGAATGCTCAGTTTGGCTGGGTGGCCAGCTCTAGGAAAAGTCTTGGTGGGTCAAAACTTTTTCCATTTAAGAATGATTGCCGCCACTGTGTTTCTTGGGGACATTCAATTCTGCAGATATTTTTGGTACCCTTCCCCAGATCTGTGCCTCGCTCGAAGGACAATTCCTTCGACTTCATGGCTTGGTTTTTGCTCTGACATGCACTGTCAACTGTGGGATCTTATATAGACAGGTGTGTGCCTTTCCAAATCATATCCAATCAATTGAATTTACAATCAAGTTGTAGAAACATCTCAAGGATGCTCAATGGAAACAGGCTGCAGCAGAGCTCAATTTTGAGTCTCATAGCAAAGGGTAGTAATACATATGTAAATAAGGTATTTTTGTTTTTGACACATTTGCAAACATTTCTAAAAACCGGTTATCGCTTTGTCATTATGGGGTATTGTGTGTAGATTGATTAGAGAATATATTTATATGTGTTTTTGAATAAGGCTGTAATGTAGCAAAATGAGGAAAAAGTCAAGGGGTCTGAACACTTTCCGAATGCATTGTAGAACACTGATATGGAACTCGGCCACCGATACAGAACACTGCTAGGCTTCCTGTGCACCAGCATTGTCTTACGTCAGATGGCATCACTCCTGCGCGACGGACGTTGCACTATCTGACGTGACACAGAGGCTAAGGGTGATGGAGGCAGAAAGGAAACTCAGCCAATGGAAATATGTAGCTACAGCACACCAGACGGCACTATACCATGACGTAAACCTATTCCTCTGGGATATGCTTTTCCAATTCCAGACTAAACATACACCCTGATATAGGCCTGTAGCTATGAGGTAGAGGGGCCACAATGGAAACACAGTGGAAAGGTTTGATCAAATCTACTACTGTAAGAGCAGGGAGGGCAGGTACCAGGCATCATGGGATGGATATTCCACTCCATCACCAACTCAGGCTGGATCCATCACCGTAAGCAAACAGAGGTGGAGTCTCTATCTTCTGGGAGAAGCGTCCATGTGTTGCTCATATGATAATAGGGTTGATTTGTTTAGTGCTTTCCAAAAATTGAATTTCACTTTGTTTTACGTAAAATAAACATTGACAAACTACCAACCATCATTCATTAAACAAAAAATCACACTGCTGAAAAGGAAAAATAACTCAGTCATTTATGCGCATACTCACCTTGCTGTGATGATTTTTGTTGTGTTTTTTTTATGTTCATGATGTAAACTGAACAGAGGGAAATCAGCATCTGTTTGTCTTCACGGCCAATCAAGACAGAAACATAAAGTACTAGCCCATGGCTCATCCTTACTTTCACACAAAAATGTATAATTATCATGTTCTAACAGTAGTCAATGGTATTCAATGGCTTGTCATGTATTTCTGCAGCTGCTCCAGGTAACACAGCATCCTTTTCCTCTTAGAATTTCTACTCCCAAGGTGGGCCGGAAAGCAGCGGAGGAGCTAAGAAGTAATTAAGCTTCTATTTTGAATGTATTTTTATCTGATACCTGCTCACAGAACTGAGACTGACAGACTGACAGTGGAGATTCGTACATAACGGAGACCCTAAGGATGAAAATCCTGGAATAAGAAGGACCCGGACACCACTCGTCTCCTTATCGCATCGCACAGGTGTCTCTGAGTCTTATTGGACATACACCTGGCTGTGTGTGCCTGACAGTTCTGTTTACTTAACAGCCCCTATTCAACTCCTCTCCCAGCAAGACATATGAAAGATATGCCATGCAAGTAAACAGGCTGATTGGGTGAATGAAGTGTCACTTGATTGATTTTCTTGTTTCGCTGTCATTATGATTTTGAGAATGACTGTGATAATGGCTCCTGCTTGTGAGGGTGACTGTGATGAGCAATCAGGTACTGTGTAGTTAGAATGGCAACAGTGGTCCACACTGTTCAAAGGAGAGCTCATCTTTTGGTCAAATCTTCTGTAAATGCAATAGTCTACTGTGCATTTAATCTGTCCCTGAACTTTGAGAAACTCTGTTGGTAGTACACTAACTTTTATTATTACAGAACTAAATGTGTCTGTCGTATGTGTCTACTTCCTGAGAAGATTATGAATAGCGACAGCAGCAAAGGTGTCTTTTCTTTTAAGCAATATCTGATGGTCCTCAAGATGCTGTATCACTGAGCTAAAATACATTCCTTCGCTGTACGCCTACCCAGATGCGTTTTCAAGCCTACAGGGAGCTAACAGCACCTCACACTTATTCCAACCTGTCCTCTCTTGAGCGTGCCGTCCTTGGCCAGCTCTACCGCTATCTCTCTCAGAATGACCTTCTTGATCCAAATCAGTCAGGTTTCAAGACTAGTCATTCAACTGAGACTGCTCTTCTCTGTATCACGGAGGCGCTCCGCACTGCTAAAGCTAACTCTCTCTCCTCTGCTCTCATCCTTCTAGACCTATCGGCTGCCTTCGATACTGTGAACCATCAGATCCTCCTCTCCACCCTCTCCGAGTTGGGCATCTCCGGCGCGGCCCACGCTTGGTTGCGTCCTACCTGACAGGTCGCTCCTACCAGGTGGCGTGGCGAGAATCTGTCTCCTCACCACGCGCTCTCACCACTGGTGTCCCCCAGGGCTCTGTTCTAGGCCCTCTCTTATTCTCGCTATACACCAAGTCACTTGGCTCTGTCATAACCTCACATGGTCTCTCCTATCATTGCTATGCAGACGACACACAATTAATCTTCTCCTTTCCCCCTTCTGATGACCAGGTGGCGAATCGCATCTCTGCATGTCTGGCAGACATATCAGTGTGGATGACGGATCACCACCTCAAGCTGAACCTCAGCAAGACGGAGCTCCTCTTCCTCCCGGGGAAGGACTGCCCGTTCCATGATCTCGCCATCACGGTTGACAACTCCATTGTGTCCTCCTCCCAGAGCGCTAAGAACCTTGGCGTGATCCTGGACAACACCCTGACGTTCTCAACTAACATCAAGGCGGTGTCCCGTTCCTGTAGGTTCATGCTCTACAACATCCGCAGAGTACGACCCTGCCTCACACAGGAAGCGGCACAGGCCCTAATCCAGGCACTTGTCATCTCCCGTCTTGATTACTGCAACTCGCTGTTGGCTGGGCTCCCTGCCTGTGCCATTAGACCTACAACTCATCCAGAACGCCGCAGCCCGTCTGGTGTTCAACCTTCCCAAGTTCTCTCACGTCACCCCGCTCCTCCGCTCTCTCCACTGGCTTCCAGTTGAAGCTCGCATCCGCTACAAGACCATGGTGATTGCCTACGGAGCTGTGAGGGGAACGGCACCTCAGTACCTCCAGGCTCTGATCAGGCCCTACACCCAAACAAGGGCACTGCGTTCATCCACCTCTGGCCTGCTCGCCTCCCTACCACTGAGGAAGTACAGTTCCCGCTCAGCCCAGTCAAAACTGTTCGCTGCTCTGGCCCCCAATGGTGGAACAAACTCCCTCACGACGCCAGGACAGCGGAGTCAATCACCACCTTCCGGAGACACCTGAAACCCCACCTCTTCAAGGAATACCTAGGATAGGGTAAGTAATCCTTCTCACCCCCCTTCTCCCCCCTTCTCCCCCCAAAAAAAAAAAAGATTTAGATGCAAGTGGCTGTTCCACTGGATGTCATAAGGTCTATGCACCAATTTGTAAGTCGCTCTGGATAAGAGCGTCTGCTAAATGACTTAAATGTAATGTAAATGTAAATGTCCTGTAACTTGCCTCCAACTGCTGTAACCTAACGTAGCAGGTGTACAATAAACACCTGAGCGGGGTCCCCACATCCGGTTTTCAGGGGAAAAGGAAGCTAAGTTGAAGATACTACATGTTTCTTCCGACCCTGCTGAGCCTAGCCGCCAACAGAGGTGCTCTGATGAAAACAAACAAACATTTTCCTCTGTCAGTAGTCCGTTCCTGTTGAACAGGCTTATTATCGGTTCAGTTGTGAAATTCTCTCTCTCTCTCTCTCTCTCTCTCTCTCTCTCTCTCTCTCTCTCTCTCTCTCTCTCTCTCTCTCTCTCTCTCTCTCTCTCTCTCTCTCTCTCTCTCTCTCTCTCTCTCTCTCTCCCCCCTTTCTTTCTGGCAGAGCAGCTCATTCTTCTTCATTAGAGCATGTCTGGAAGAGTGATTGATGCAATAGTAATGGGAAGAGAGCAATGTCCCCTCTCCCTGTGAAGGATCCCATAAGGAGGCAAGCTGCTTCATCATGATAGAGGGGTCTCCAGAAACAGTGTTTTATCTTTAAGGGGCAATGTGAGCTAGATAGAACAACAACAACATGCGTAATACATGTGCATTGTGGCAGTGGCAGTTCTACTCTACCATTTTGAATTATGTATGCCATTTCTGCCATGCTTCTAAATCGATCAATACATCCACTCTTTCTCATAATGTTATATACGCCATTAGGAAACAGTCTTGGGTTTGAATAAAGCATGCAGTGCACTCTACTCAGCCTTCTGAACAGCCATATGAGGATACTGTCTTCTTCCATTCTACTCTGACCTCTTTTCCTTTTCCCAAAACATCCTGCCAATGATGGCAATCTGTATTCATCCAGCAATCCTCAAGACCTTGTCCTTGAGACATTCTCTGTGTTTAATACTGCATAGTGTTTTAACCAACAGTATTGGAAAGAGATTTCAGTATTGCATGAATACTTTCCTCTGTGTTCATAATGGCCTAGTGTGGGCTTGATTCATGATCTATTCAGTAAACATTGAGTAACAGCATTTTGAGGATGGAATCTCTGTTGTCCTCCTGATGCACTGAGAGAGTATGGCGGCTGGTTGAGACGAACCCTGACCGTGTTGACCGATATTCACTGGCATTAAACAAGAGGCTGGCACAGCAGCCACTCAGGCCTGTAGCTGTAATGGGAAACTGTAGTGCATGACAGCTAATCAAAGCTAGCTTAGTATCACACAGGAAGATCTCATTCTCCAAGACCTAAAGTACTGCAAAACAAGGATTAGGGTAAAGTTACCCCTAGACACTGATCTAAGATCAGTTTGGTATTTCATCCACTAATGGTTAAGATTAGGATTTGGGAAGTATAAGATTAAACTTCATCCTGAACCCTACAACTGCTCAAGCTGTACTTAATGAGTGAGGATAACATTTTGACACCTTAAAAATGAAATGCATATACAGTGGGGAGAACAAGTATTTGATACACTGCCGATTTTGCAGGTTTTCCTACTTACAAAGCATGTAGAGGTCTGTCATTTTTATCATAGCTACACTTCAACTGTGAGAGACGGAATCTAAAACAAAAATCCAGAAAATCACATTGTATGATTTTTAAGTAATTAATTAGCTTTTTTTTTTTGCATGTTCTCCCTGTAGGATGGTGCATAGAGCTCAGCCTTCACGGCCTCCAGGAAGACATCTCTGTCTAAGGTGGCGATGTCCACTATCTTAGCCACTCCCTTAGCCCTCATCCTGTTAAGGTTATCATGCTTGTCGAAGATCAACGGGAGGCTGACTACAGGGACACCTTGGTAGATGGCCTCCTGGACTCCGTTGGTGCCCCAGGAGGTCGTTCTGTGAGAGCCCACCAGTAAGGTGTTGTTGCACATGGAGGCGGATCTCTTCCCAGCGTGCCTCCAGATGACCTTCTGAGGAAGTTGGCGAATGTCGTGGTGATGCCCTCAGGGATGTCCTCAGGAAACTGTCCAAACAAGGTCCCCAGGGATATAATGATGACCCCATGGTCCCCGGAGCTCTGGACAAATTCCTCCATGTCCTGGGGAAGTGACTTGGAGGGCTTGCACTGGAGACTGCCCATGTAGACCGTTGGCATGGTAGGACTTGGGAAATCAAAGATAAAGTAATTCATTATGAGTCAAATGTCTGCTGCCTGGAAGAACGTCATGTAGTGAATGTCAGTGTCGAAGTGACAAAGTTTAGCTAGGGTTTAGGAGATATGCGATTTGCAAATAAGACATTTTTACCCTCTCAAGAAAAGTACTTTTTCTAACTTTTCTCCTATTGTTGGTGCATACCTTTGGTCATGTAGTGGATGTGGACACCTGCTTCATCTCATTCCAAAATCATGGGCATTAAAATGGAGTTGGTCCCCTCTTTGCTGATATAACAGCATCCACTCTTCTGGGAAGGTTTTCCACTAGATGTTGGTACATTGCTGCGGGGACTTCCTTCCATTCAGCCACAAGAGCATTAGTGAGGTTGGACACTGATGTTGGGCGATTAGGTCAGGGCTCTGTGCAGGCCAGTGAAGTTTTTCAACAAGCCATTTCTGTATGGACCTTGCTTTGTGCACAGGGGCATTGTCATGAGGAAACAGGAAAAAGCTTTCCCCAAACTGTTGCCACAAAGTTGGAAACACAGAATCATCTACAATGTTATTGTATGCTGTGGTCGTTAAGATTTCACTTAGTGGCGCAGTGGTAACTTAGTCTCTAGTGCTAGTTGTGCCACTAGAGATTCTGGGTTTGAGTCCAGGCTCTGTCGCAGCCGTCCACGACCGGGAGACCCATGGGGCAGCACACAATTGTCACAGCGTCATCCGGGTTAGGGGAGTGTTCGGAAAGCAGGGATGTCCTTGTCCCATCGCGCACTAGCGACTCCTGTGGCGGGCTGGGTGCAGTGCACGCTGACACGGTAACCAGGTGCATGGTGTTTCCTCTGACACATTGGTGCGGTTGGCTTCCGGGTTAAGTGGGCATTGTGTCGAGAAGCATTGTGGTTTGGATGGGTTGTGTTTCGGAGGACACAGGGTTCTCGACCTTCCCCTCTCCTGAGTCCGTATGTGAGTTGCAGCGATGACGGAGCAAGACGGAGCTCCTCTTCCTCCCGGGGAAGGACTGCCCGTTCCATGATCTCGCCATCACGGTTGACAACTCCATTGTGTCCTCCTCCCAGAGCGCTAAGAACCTTGGCGTGATCCTGGACAACACCCTGTCGTTCTCAACTAACATCAAGGCGGTGTCCCGTTCCTGTAGGTTCATGCTCTACAACATCCGCAGAGTACGACCCTGCCTCACACAGGAAGCGGCGCAGGTCCTAATCCAGGCACTTGTCATCTCCCGTCTTGATTACTGCAACTCGCTGTTGGCTGGGCTCCCTGCCTGTGCCATTAAACCCCTACAACTCATCCAGAACGCCGCAGCCCGTCTGGTGTTCAACCTTCCCAAGTTCTCTCACGTCACCCCGCTCCTCCGCTCTCTCCACTGGCTTCCAGTTGAAGCTCGCATCCGCTACAAGACCATGGTGCTTGCCTACGGAGCTGTGAGGGGAACGGCACCTCAGTACCTCCAGGCTCTGATCAGGCCCTACACCCAAACAAGGGCACTGCGTTCATCCACCTCTGGCCTGCTCGCCTCCCTACCACTGAGGAAGTACAGTTCCCGCTCAGCCCAGTCAAAACTGTTCGCTGCTCTGGCCCCCAATGGTGGAACAAACTCCCTCACGACGCCAGGACAGCGGAGTCAATCACCACCTTCCGGAGACACCTGAAACCCCACCTCTTCAAGGAATACCTAGGATAGGGTAAGTAAGGGTAAGTAATCCTTCTCACCCCCCTTCTCCCCCTAAAAGATTTAGATGCAAGTGGCTGTTCCACTGGATGTCATAAGGTGTATGCACCAATTTGTAAGTCGCTCTGGATAAGAGCGTCTGCTAAATGACTTAAATGTAAATGTAATGTAAATGATGAGACAAGACTGTAACTACCAATTGGATGCCAATTGGATACCACGAAATTGGGGAGAAAACTTGGTAATAAATAAATAAATAAATAATACATATTTCACTTCCATGGAACTAAGGGTAACCTAGCCCGAACCATGAAAAACAGCCACAGACCATTTTTCCTCCTCCACCAAACTTTACAGTTGGCACTATGCTTTGGGGCAGGTAGCGTTCTCCTGGCATCCGCCAAACCCAGATTTGGCCGTCGGACTGCCAGATGGTAAAGCGTGATTCATCACTCCAGAGAACACATTTTCACTGCTTCAGAGTCCAATGGCGGCTTTACACCACTCCAGCCGATACTTGGGATTGCCCATGGTGATCTTAGGCTTGTGTGCAGCTTCTTGGCCATGGAAACCCATTTTATGAAGCTCCCGACGAACAGTTATTTTGCTGGTTGCTTCCAGAGGCAGTTTGGAACTCGGTAGTGAGTGTTGCAACAGAGGACAGATGATTTTTACGCTCTACGCGCTTCAGCACTCGGTTGTCCCGTTCTGGGAGCTTGTGTGGCCTACCACTGGCTGAGCCGTTGTTGCTCCTAGACGTTTCCACTTTATAGTAACAGCACTTACAGTTGACTGGCGTAGCAGGGCAAACATTTGATAAACTGACTTGTTGATAAGGGGGTATCCTGTGACGGTGCCACGTTGAAAGTTACTGAGCTCTTCCATAAGGCCATTCTACTTCTTGTCTATGGAGATTGCATGGTTGTGTGCTCCATTTTAAACACCTGTCAGCAACAGGTGTGGCTGAAAGGATGGAAGTTCAATATGTGGCTAGATGTAGAAGGCTAATGTTAACTAGTTAACGTTGCCCATGAAAGGAAGTTAGGCTAGCGAGCAAGCATTTTAGCCAGGTAGCCTAGGACAAAAAAACTGTTAAATGTGCACTGTATGACAGAGTGATAGACCGTTTTGTCGACAGGATGATGTCATTGGCATTTCTCTACCAGTAGGGTGTCAACATGTTTTGTCTACTTGAACGCACTCACACAGACACAAATCAGAACCATGAACAGCCATATCAAATGGAGCTTCGGTTAATTGGACACAATCTTTTATTTGTCACTGTATTAAAAAGGTGATTTGATGATGTTGAAATGTTGGTTGAAATTGTGCTGGAATAGTGAGATGTTAATTAAAACATCACGATGCCCCAAAAGGTGAAAACAAAACAAACATTTCAGCCTCAGGCCATCATCAGTGTAAATCGTTGGCACACACACCTGGCTTGAAGGATAATTGTACACTGTGAGGTTGGAATAATATTGTAAAAATTATGATAATGCCCTTTTAGCGTAATAGCTGTTTGTTTGAACAGACCGCCTGAAATTTCTGCCTGTTTTGGTGGGTTGGAATTTTGGCCTGCCTGGTGACATCACCAGGTCTGTAAAATAGTTAATAGACCATTAAGAAATAGAGTTCCAAACATCTCTGCCAGTGCCAATAACAGCTAGTTTTCAGTTTTACTCTCCCCACTCAGACAACTGTTTAAAGTGGAATTACACAACAACAAAAAATGTGTTTGTTTTCTTCCAGATGTAAAAATAATGGCCTTCTGATGTGATTTAAGCATTGACATGGAACAATTGTAATTTTGAGAGTGAAAAACAAAAACATTCTAAAAGCAGATCTATTTAACTGTGTAAACATAATTTGGGAAACATGTCAAATATAATTTGTGGAGAAAATCTGAGATTTCATAGGGCCCCTCTTAGAGTTGTTTATTAACCATTATTTCACCAGGTATACTGACAGAAAAGTGCACTTCTTTCTCTTGTACACTAAGGACCCGGAGAAGAGCTGCAGGGATAAGAAGAGAAGAATGAGCCTATTTGAAAGCAATAAATAAAAATTGTAGCTCACAACATGTTTCATTTGTTAAAAGTAGCTCTCGTGCTTGAAAAGGTTGGAGACCCCTGATGTAAAGTAACAACCTAACAAATTATTATTATTATTTTTCATAATATACAACTAAAAGATTTATATCAGCTCCATCAGACACCAAAAGGTATTTCATTTTTACAATTTTTATCCAAGTGTTTAAAGGCCTTGATTGTTTAATTCTAACATTATATTATTCCAACATGTAATACAACTCTCCAAACTTATTTTTCTTATTTCGTTAGCATTTTAGCATGTTTTTCTATATTTAGAACAAAAACACAATTTATAAAGCAAACATTATCCCTTAGGTCTAGAACAGCAAATACCTAAATTGTTTAAGTATATGTTGTGTAACAGTAATTACAATATTTTTTCTTAATACTGTCAAAAAAATATATCTTAAGGGGGTTAGCCATCAATGAGGGAGTTGACAAGCCACTGATGGAGTTAACAACCGATTCTGTAAACATACAGTCCATGTACATATTTTTGCCTCTAAAAATAGTTCAATAAAACATTTGTAAAATACAGAAAATGATTTGTTTGGCAATCCCCAATAAAAACATGGTGGGGAGCTGCAATGTGTTTACAGTATATGCTATCTGGGGGCCCTGACCTCCAGGGGACCTGGAGTCTGTCAGGAGACCATTCAAGGCCATTCTCAAACAAACCAGTGTTGCTGGGACTTGTAATAACACATTATTGTTACTGCATGATGAAATTGTCTTGCCTAACAGTCGGATCTCCATCCAATCTTTTCATTATTTTAGCAGCAGTGTGTTTGAACTGTGGAGAGCTGCAACATGATGTCAATGTACACTGTCTTCAGTTTCCTCCCTTGCTTCCTCCATATTTGCACATTTGAACTTCTATTTGCACTTCAGATGACCTTAGCCACATGCAGACAATAGGCCTACTCAGAACACTAGGCCAAAGGGGTGTTCCAATCTAACAAGCATGCCAGACAACCTAAGAGCAGCTACTTCACCACTAGAGAGAGTGAGTAACAGTAGAGAGTGGGCTGTCAGTACAGTGTGGGTTGGTAATGTTGGGCAGAAAGGAGACAAAAAGAAAGTTGACCAGACAGAAAAATAGACAGGAGGAAGGGCGGACACTGACATGCTGGTGAGTACACAGTGTGATGGGTGGATGGCTGCAGTAGGTGGGTAGATTCTCATGTGTATAACATACAGGCAGAAAGATAGGGAAAGGAAACAGGCAGACACAGGGAGGAAGCTGGGCTGAAGCATAAAAACAGAGGAGATTGATTTCCAGAGTGTTTGCACCTGCAATTTTCAGAAGGGAATAAAATACACAACACAAAGCTACAACCATGAAACTGCCTTCAATTTTAAGACTTTATACACTAACATGTTGTTCTAAAACTCCTATAGGTTTTACTACCTCTGGAAAAGAACAGGTGCTAGCACTGTATACATACGTGCAAGCTGTACACACACACACAAATGCTCAGTAAATCTGACCCTGGTCCTTGTACAGTGCCTTCAGAAAGTGTTCATACCCCTTGACTTATTCCACATTTTATTGTGTTACAGCCTGAATTCAATATTAATTAAATATATTTTTTCCTCACCCATCCACATACAATAAATACCCAATAATGACAAATTGAAAACATGTTTTTAGAAATTTGTGCAAATATATAGAAAATACAATACAGAAATATCTAATTTACATAAGTATTCACACATCTGGGTCAATATTTTGTAGAAGCACCTTTGACAGCAATTACAGCTGTGAGTATTTCTGGATAAGTCTCCAAGAGCTTTCCACACCTGGAATGTGCAACATTTGCACATTATTATTTAAAACATTCTTCAAGCATTGTCAAATTGGCTAAACAACCATTTTCATATCTTGCCATAGATCTGTAACTGTAACCTGGTCACTCAGGAACATTCACTGTCTTCTTGGTAAGCAACTACAGTGTAGATTTAAACTTTTTACTCCTGAACTTATTTAGGTTTGCCATATCTAAGGAGTTGAATACTTATTGACTCAATACATTTCAGCTTAAATTGTTTTATTAATTTGAATAAATGTTCCACTTTGACATTATGGGGTCTTGTGTTTCGGCCAGTGACAAAGCATCTCAATCCATTATACATTCAGGCTGTAAAACTATTTTTGTGGAAAAAGTCAAGAGGTGAGATTTCTTTCTGAAGGCACTGTATATAAACATTTGCTTTAGCATGACTGACAGTCCATGTCTCTGCAGGTGGGAGTTCTATCTGCCTCTACCTCTGTCTGGAAGCTCCCAGGTTGCTCATCCATATTGATATGCCACAACAATCAGACATATTTGGTAGACACTGGAGCTTGTTCAACATTGCAGCCAGGTCAAGACTGACTGATCTACAAATCACCTTGCATAATAAATACTCATTAGTAGATCAGCTACTCAGTCATAATTCACACACAATGCATCCCAGATTTGATCTGCTTGAACACACCCACAGACTGTGCTGTCCTGCATTGAGAGCAAATATTCCTTGATTAAATATTTTGCCAGAGGTCGGTGCTTATCACAGCAGAAAGTCTTCAATTAGTCACTGTGGACCTATAGACAGACAAAGGTGTGAATAATTGCTGTTAAAATGAGGCAGAGAACTTTGACTGCTCTGTCTGACTCTCAGTTGGTTGCCACAGATAATGGTTGAAACTGTGCAAAGAGATATTTGGTTCAGGTCAAGTGGCCATCGTGCGCTCATCATGCAAGGGAGTCCCAGGTATTCCATCAGCAGCTGTTCAAGAGGGTCCTTTAAATCAGAAATTAAGTAAATGAACTGATACATTACAACATGACACGGCGTGTTAGCAACTTTCTAGATGAGTTACACCTGTGAACGTTTGGCAATGCATTCTATATGTGTGTGTGTGGTGGCAGAATTTGGGGTTACACTTTCTATTGAAAGAACTGTTGTGTAACAACATAATTGTATTATTACCTCCCAATATATAAGGGACATGTAACCATTTCTTCCTAGAGTTGGTCCCTGTGAAATCAGAGCTGGATCTCCCCTGCAGCTGCTTGTATTTACGATTATTCCAGAGAACACCAAGATTGGCAAATTCGCCACTGGCGCCCTGTGCTCTTCACAGATGAAAGCAGGTTCACACTGAGCACATGTGACAGACGTGACAGAGTCTGGAGACGCCGTGGAGAACGTTCTGCTGCCTGCAACATCCTCCAGCATGACCGTTTTGGCGGTGGGTCAGTCATGGTGTGGGGTGGCATTTCTTTGGGGGGCCGCACAGCCCTCCATGTGCTCGCCTAACTGCCATTAGGTATCGAGATGAGATCCTCAGACCCCTTGTGAGACCATATGCTGGTGTGGTTGGCCCTGGGTTTCTCCTAATGCAAGACAATGCTAGATCTCATGTGGCTGGAGTGTGTCAGCAGTTCCTGCAAGAGGAAGGCATTGATGCTATGGACTGGCCCGCCCGTTCCCCAGACCTGAATCCAATTGAGCACATCTGGGACATCATGTCTCACTCCATCCACCAACGCCACGTTGCACCACAGACTGTCCAGGAGTTGGCGGATGCTTTTGTCCAGGTCTGGGAGGAGATCCCTCAGGAGACCATCCGCCACCTCATCAGGAGCATGCCCAGGCGTTGTAGGGAGGTCATACAGGCACGTGGAGGCCACACACACTACTGAGCCTCATTTAGACTTGTTTTAAGGACATTACATCAAAGTTGGATCAGCCTGTAGTGTGGTTTTCCACTTTAAAGTTTGAGTGTGACTCCAAATCCAGACCTCCATGGGTTGATAAATTTGATTTCCATTGATCATTTTTGTGTGATTTTGTTGTCAGCACATTCAACTATGTAAAGAAAAAAGTATTTATTAAGAATATTTCATTCATTCAGATCTAGGATGTGTTATTTTAGTGTTTCCTTTATTTTTTTTAGCAGTGTATTATAACATTAAATGGTCTCTGCCTTAATCCTTGGATCGAATTTTCCACAACATGTGGGAGTATGAGGCTCCCCCTTTCAAGATCTCACCCTCCAACAAGAGTACAGTAACTTATGTACTTGGGCAACTGTTCTGGTCATAGATGGGTTGCTATAGTGATATCATCACCCACATGGTTTTTCACACCCACACACACACACACACACACACACACACAACATTCTCAGTCTATTCTACATTCCTCAATGTATTTGTAAGATAATGAATGCCCTTCAACACAGGAGGGAAAAATGCATATTGTTAAATGACAGTCGAGGTGACAGATTAACAAATGTTAAATCATTTAAAAGCTAAATCTGCATATGGATTAGTTATGGCCACTCTTGAAGTATCATTCCATTACTCACACGGTGATGTTTTGCAGATGAGCAATTGAAAAATCTCTGAAGCCAGTGCTATCTTTAAATGGTCATTTCCATTGTGGAAAAAGTATTTTCACATAAAAGTCTTCTGCATGACGTAAAGTAGAGATAAGCACACACCTCCGCACCTAGTCACAGGAGTCTAATACAGTTAGAGAGTAAAAACAGAAATGATTGAGCCCGCTCATTTTACTTCCACTGATCCTTTCAGTCAACTGTTATGGTGAAATGATGGTGTATGTAAATTACATTTTTCATTACATAAATCAAACAAAGTCTTCAGTGTTTAATCCACTGGTAGAAGTCACAACCACGAATGCTTCTTGGGGAAGATAAAATGAAGGTAGAATGTTCTCAAGAGATAACTACTTCCAGTTCAACCACCAGTTCAACACACACACACACACACACACACACACACACACACACACACACACACACACACACACACACACACACACACACACACTGGTTTCCGGGCTTACATGAGAGGATGACTCATAAGGTAATGTGCTGTGTAGGAGTTTCAAACATGTGCCTCATTAAAGGTGAGATAGGTGATCCAGCTAGCACATTTGGTTCCTTGGAAGTTGTGGGAACATATGTTTTTGGTTTAATATTTGTTTTGGGAACGAAGCCATATGTTTTCTGACCGGTAAAACTGAACGTTTTTTTCAACGTTCTGAGAACAGAAGTGAAAATGTTGCCTGTTCTGTGAATGTTTAGTTTTAGGTTGCAGGGAGGTTCTGAGAACATTGAACTCTGGTTCCATTAAAGTGTTCTTGTCAGGTTTTATTAATGCTCTGAGAACAGAAATAATAGGTTATTTGGAGGTTTTTTAATAACGTCCTAAAAACTCACACAGAATGCTTCAATATGACTTTTATTAACACTGTCAACTTTTTTGAACTTGTGGAAACTAATTTCCTTAGGCATTAATCATTGCAACACGTCTTTTTTATTGTGACATGGCATCAGTGAGATTCAAACCTATAATATTTTGTTTTCTATCCATCTATCCATGGAAATGGTCCGCTACGCCACCAGGATGGGTTTTTTACAGATACAAAGCTGATCATTTTAGTCTATTTTAGTCAAGACCCGATTTCAAAGGAAACAAGCACTCATTAAGATCAGGTGTGGCCAACACATCTGAACAGACTTACCAAGATAGAGGATAGAGAGAGTTTTGTTGGTTCTGAGAACGAAATAACATTCTTGGAATGTTCTCTTAACGTTACTAAAGTTTTATTGTGGTTTTTAAATAACATTCTTAGAATATATATATATATATTTTTTTTAACTAGGCAAGTCAGTTAAGAACAAATTATTATTTTCAATGACAGCCTAGGAACAGTGGGTTTAACTGCCTGTTCAGGGGCAGAACGACAGATTTGTACCTTGTCAGCTTGGGGATTTGAACTTGCAACTTTCTGGTTACTAGTCCAACACTCTAACCACTAGGCTACCCTGCCGAATATTTTGTGAACACTAAAGTTTTCTTGTGGTACGTAAAGTTTTCTTAACGTTCTTCGAACATAACTTTAAATAGAACCATGACAAAACCTGTAGAAAACGTTATGCTGAAATACTGAAATTCCCTCAGATGAACATTGTTTCTTAACTTTCTCTGAACTATTTGAGAACATTCCCAATGTCCAACAAGTGTTAGAATGCTCCTAGAATAATACCAACATTTAAATGAAATATAACCATGTTTGAACTTTTAAGAAAAGTTTGTTAAAGTAAGAAAATATCAAGAAAATAATGTTTTTTTTTGTCAAGTTCCTTAAATGTGCTGAGATAGTTGCTTGGCTTTGGAACAAGCTTTCACCATTCCCAGAAAGGTGTGGTAAGGTTGTACGCAAAATATATGTTTTTTAGAACATTATGTGCTAGCTGTGGAGAGGGCTCTGTTAAGATCCTGCTGTGCTGTGCTGCATGGCACAGTGTGGGGGAGAGACAGCAAGTACTGCTAACACCCAATGCCCTGACGATAGCATGGAGACCAGCCTGCCAGCCATAGCTTCACCATGTGCAGACTGAGGAAAAGACCCTACAGAGATTTGTGCTCTAACTCAAAATGAGAATGTTACGGTAATGATTCTAAAAAGCCTACTTGTGTGAACTTGTGAACTCTACAAATGGATGAGGACTTTGATTCAGCAGTAACTGAGAGATCAATCAAAGATGAGCTCCTGTGATTCTGAGCTCCAGATGATTTCAGAGGGTTTCTCTTGACCACAAATTAAGTGGCTCAAAACAAAACTGTAAAGGCTTTTATTTATTCTCCAGTACCTAATATGATCAGAGGCTTAAATGCTCACTGGCCTTCGAAGCCCTGTTCTGTAATATTGGCAGACGGTGAGCTGTGTTGAAATTGTCTAGCCTCCAGGAACACTGCATTAAAGCCTTGTACCTGCCTGGAGGCGTCTGAGTTCAGCTGTTTCCTGTTCCTTCCAGAGGCAACGTGACAGGAGACACAGAGGAGAGGGACAGGACACAATGTTCCTGAAGGCCCCTCTGGATACTAATGGGGACTGAAGTGACTGAGGTTAACGCTAATGCTCAAGCACTATTTGGGAAAAGTACAGTCGTGGCCAAAAGTTTTGAGAATGACACAAATATAAATTTTCACAAAGTCTGCTGCCTCAGTTTCAATGATGGCAATAGATGGTGTTGGATGTCGAGTGGTATGATGATGACTCAGTCATTTGAGATATTCTTTAAGATTTGGTGACGTTGTAGTCAATGTGATTGCTGTGGTTGGCAGTGGCTAGACCATTGACAAGGCATCATGTGTTGCCACTGATAAAGTAAGATCTGTGATTACACATTGCCTTCAGTTTCCATGTGTCTGAGGTGTCTCGGTCATGTCTTTTATGATTTATGTTACTCCTGGCCATTTCTTAGAATCCTTCAGTGAGTTGCTGTGTAACCAGACAGACAGAAGTAAGCCCAGTAGCATTCTGTATTTAATGGAACAACTCTACGGATAGCTAACACTGAGCAAAGTTATAGCATGCAATGCAACTCATGACTCAATAGCCCAACTAACAGACCAAATGAAATAAAATAGAAGAAGAAATTCTACTTTATCCCATTTCTTAGAATTTGTCCTGTTACCTAGCATCCTTATTGGCGTTAATGCCTATTCTTCTAGCCCTGGATCTCCTAAAAAAAAACACAATGATGTAATTAGTGTAAACAAAAGGAGAAAATGCCTTTCTGTAAATGATTGCTTCAAGGGAAGGGTATGCAATCCATCCGAGAATCTCAGAGAAACCGGTACCTTGTCTGGCATGTAGCCTATTGCATCCACAGTTCTTTATTCCATGTGCCAATGTATACCTTGTAATTTTAAATACCCTCTCTGCATCGACTTGTTTTCATTTGTGTCGTGTTGAATTGGCAGCAGGGCTCCTGTCTCAGACATCTCATTTGTGATCGTCATCGTGATCGTCATGGGTTACTGCGGAGTTCACTGCTGAATTACTAGCTAGAAACCACCTCCTCACAAGGTGCTATAATGACAACCCTTTCACATGTTCACTGTTTATTTTTTTTATCACAACCTACTTTTAAAACGTTGCCATAGTCATCAAGTGCATGTACATTAACTGAATTTAAAAAACGAATGTCAAGCACAATGTATTTAAAAGTATAATATTACACTATACTTGCATGGGTATTACTAGTGTTATTACAAAGGTATCAGGTATGTAATGTAACATAGAAACTAGTTATATTTACAGTTTCTCATAGTTTCACAGTTGTCCTCCAATGTGTGTGTTTAAGTGAGAAGCCTACACTCAGTTCTTATAATGTCAGGGTGGAAGTTCAGTGGGTGCACTGAGCTCCAACCCTTTGAAAAACCTCTAATGTTTATCCAGAAAACATAACCAAAATTGCATGTTTACTCCAATGCCTTCGAAGATGTTGATGCGTTAAGTGGAATGTATGTTGTTTTTGTCTCTACAGACCAGTGGCGGTTTGTGCCTTTCAAGATTAGGGAGGACGCTTTTTTTTATGAGCATGGCCCTATTTTTATTACAGCATATTGGATGACTGTCATTCATATTCCATTCGCCCAGCTCAATGTAACATCGATAGGGTTACGCTACAACATGATACTCAAATTTTCCCTATACCAATCATGAGGTTGTTACAACCTAGCCTACAAATATAAGTTTATAATTTTGGTGCACAAGACAAGAAACATAATTGGAGTAATCAAGGTGACCGACAATGACAAATTCAATACCATATTGCACACTCTTGCCTGCATCTAGCTGATCTGGGGTGTAATCATTAGTCCAAACATGAGTTTCTATTGGACAAATTCAGGTAGGTCCCTCCTCATTACGTTCCGTTTGGTTCCGTTTAATTAAGAAACATTTTGCAACAGAATCTGCGGAATGAATAGACCTCTGATCATTCGCACACACAGTTCACTTTCATAGCAGCCACATAGATCATCACTTTGCTCGTTGTATAATTCCTTCTCGCCTCTACGCGCTCTCCTCCTCCTCCTCTAACCTTTTCCCTTTGCTACACAGCCTACATCGATGTCACCATATTAACGTTATAGTCAACAAACTAGAACTAGCGCATTAGCAAACCCACTGTCCAACCCATGTGTACAATCATGCAGTACAGTGTACAGCAAGCAGTTTAGCAGTTACACCGGCAGGCTCCAGTGGCAATAAATGAATACAATCGAACGATTACCTTGCTTGGAAGAGTTGCAGCGTTGGATAGCTTTAGCCAGCTAGCGAACATAAACATAATTCCTCTCAGGTTGTCCAACACAGA
The DNA here is from genome assembly GCF_023373465.1 of Oncorhynchus keta. Classification (NCBI taxonomy): domain Eukaryota; kingdom Metazoa; phylum Chordata; class Actinopteri; order Salmoniformes; family Salmonidae; genus Oncorhynchus; species Oncorhynchus keta. Next base: position 23,068,181 of record NC_068445.1, read on the forward strand.
GATAGCATTCCTCTCTGTTTGAGTCAGGTTGTTGAGTAGGCTAAATTAGCTATTAGCTAAGTAAGTGAAAAGTAAACTAAGAAGAAAAAATACAATGAAATATCTTGGTTATTTGGTGATATCTGAATATTTTTACCTAAAAATTATAACATTTTAAATGCTTAACTATTATAAGTTCCCTTCCTCCTCTGATGAGCCTCGACTGCTCCAGACAACACCACCAGAAAAATACAAGGCATGAAATAGCCATTTTAATTTCTCATCTGAGTGTCTACCCCACTCAAAGAAATTCTATCAGCAGTGTGGATACAGGCTCTGCAGTGAATGGAAGAGTCTGAATCACAAGCCTGTAGGCCCCCAATGTATACCCCCTCTCTTCTCCTCTATCCATAAACCACAACATTATTAGACCCCATGTAACGTCGTTCTTCGTTTGTAGAAAGAGAGTCGGACCGAAATGCAGCGTGGTGGTTACTCATGATCTTTAATGAAGGATCGCGATACATTAAATAACTATTACAAAATACAAAACAACAAACGGAACGTGAAATCTAATTACAGCCTATCTGGTGAAACTACACAGAGACAGGAACAATCACCCACGAAATACACAGTGAAACACAGGCTACCTAAATACGGTTCCCAATCAGAGACAACGAGAATCACCTGACTCTGATTGAGAACCACCTCAGGCAGCCAAGCCTATACAACACCCCTACTCAGCCGCAATCCCAAATACTACAAACCCCAATACGAAAATACAATAACCCCATGTCACACCCTGGCCTGAACAAATAATTAAAGAAAACACAAAATACTAAGACCAAGGCGTGACAGAACCCCCCTAAGGTGCGGACTCCCGGACGCACCTCAAAACCATAGGGAGGGTCCGGGTGGGCGTCTGTCCATGGTGGCGGTTCCGGCTCGGGACGTGGACCCCACTCCATTAAAGTCATAGTTCCTCTCCTTCGCGTCCTGGGATAATCCACCCTCGCCGCCGACCATAGCCTAGTAGTCCTCACCCAGAACCCCACTGAACTGAGGAGCAGCTCGTGACTGAGGGGCAGCTCGGGACTGAGGGACAGCTCGGGACTGAGGGGCAGCGCGGGACTGAGGGGCAGCGCGGGACTGAGGGGAAGCTCGGGACTGAGGGGCAGCTCGGGACTGAGGGGCAGCTCGGGACTGAGGGGCAGCCCGGAACTGAGGGGCAGCCCGGGACTGAGGGGCAGCCCGGGACTGAGGGGAAGCCCAGTACTGAGAGGAAGCCCAGTACTGAGATGAAGCCCAGTACTGAGAGGAAGCCCAGTACTGAGAGGAAGCCCAGTACTGAGATGAAGCTCAGGCAGGTAGTAGGCTCCGGTAGATCCTGGCTGGCTGGCGGATCTGGAAGATTCTGGTTGACTAGCAGATCTGGAAGAGACTGGTTGACTGGCAGATCTGGAAGACACTGGTTGACTGGCAGATCTGGAAGAGACTGGTTGACTGGCAGATCTGGAAGAGACTGGTTGACTGGCAGATCTGGAAGAGACTGGTTGACTGGCAGATCTGGAAGAATCTGGTTGACTGGCAGATCTGGAAGAGACTGGTTGACTGGCAGATCTGGAAGAATCTGGCTGACTGGCGGATCTAGCTGCTCTATGCAGACTGACAGCTCCTTGCAGACTGACAGCTCTGGCTGCTCCATGCAGGCTGACAGCTCCTTGCAGACTGACAGCACCTTGCAGACTGGCAGCTCTTTGCAGACTGGCAGCTCTGGCTGCTTTATGGGGACTGACAGCTCTGGCTGCTTCATACAGACTGAAAGCTCTGACTGCTCCATGCAGGCTGACAGCACCCTGCAGACGGGCAGCTCCTTGCAGACTGACAGCTCCTTGCAGACTGGCAGCTCTTTGCAGACTGACAGCTCTGGTTGCTTCATGCAGACTGACAGCTCCTTGCAGACTGGCAGCTCCTTGCAGACTGACAGCTCCTTGCAGACTGGCAGCTCTTTGCAGACTGACAGCTCTGGCTGCTCCCTGCAGAATGGCAGCTCAGGCTGCTCCGAACAGGCAGGAGGCTCCGGCAGCGCTGTAGAGGAGGAAGGCTCTGATAGCGCTGAACAGACAGGAGACTCCAGTAGCGCAGGAGGGAAGGAAGGCTCTGGCTGTGCTGAACAGGTGAGGCGCACTGACGGCCTGGTGCGTGGTGCTGGAACTGGTGCTACAGGATCGAGGACACGCACAGGAAGCCTGGTGCGGGGAGCTGCTACCGGAGGACTGGTGTGTGAAGGTGGCACAGGATGGACTGGACCGTGAAGGTGTACTGGAGAGCCTGAGAGCAGGACTGGCACAGGATGTGCAAGGCTAGGTAGGTACACAGGAGGCCTGGTGCGTGAGGCTGGCACATTTTTCACCAGCCGACTAACACGCACCTCAGGACGAGTATGGAGCGCTGACCCAGGTGCCATTAAATCCCCGACACGCTCCGTCGGACGAATATCGTACCTATAGCACCATGCTAGCAACTCCCTCATTACTCTCTCCTCCACTTTCCCCATTAACTCCTTCACAGTCTCTGCTTCGCTCACCTCTAACACCGGCTCTGGTTCTGGTCTCCTCCTTGGCTCCTCACGATTAACAAGGAGAGTTGGCTCTGGATAGACCGGACCGTGCAGGCGCACTGGAGCTCTTGAGCACCGAGCCTGCCCAACCTTACCTGGCTTGATGCCCACTCTAGCCCGGCCAATACAAAGGGCTGGTATGTGCCGCACCGGGCTATGCACCCGCACTGGAAACACTGTGTGCTCCATAGCATAACACGGTGCCTGCCCGGTCTCTCTAGCCCCCCGGTAAGCACAGGGAGTTTGCGCAGGTCTCCTACCTGGCATAGCCATACTCCATTTAAGCCCCCCCCCCCCCAATATTTTTTGGGGGCTGCTTTTCGGGCTTCCTTGCCAACTGTGTTCCCTCGTATCGTCGGCTCCTATCTCCGGCTGCCTCTGCTCTCCTTAGTGCCTCCACCTGTTCCCATGGGAGGCGATCTCTTCCGGCCAGTATCTCCTCCCAAGTGTAACAACCTTTACCATCCAACACGTCTTCCCATGTCCATTCTCCGAATAATTCATCCTCCTTTTGCTGCTCTAGCTGTCGCTGCCTGTTTATACCAGCGCCTCTCCGCTTTATCCGCCGTGTCTTTCTTTTCGACAAACTTAAGGAAAGCTTTGACTAGGTACAGACTCAGTGAGCATAGCCTTGCTATTGAGAAAGGCCGCCGTAGGCAGACATGGCTCTCAAGAGAAGACAGGCTATGTGCTCACTGCCCACAAAATGAGGTGGAAACTGAGCTGCACTTCCTAACCTCCTGCCCAATGTATGACCATATTAGAGACACATATTTCCCTCAGATTACACAGACCCATAAAGAATTCGAAAACAAATCCAATTTTGATAAACTCCCATATCTACTGGGTGAAATTCCACAGTGTACCATCACAGCATTGTAAATACAACCCATATTTATGCTTATCTATTTTCCCTTGTGTACTTTAACCATTTGTACATTGTTACAACACTGTATATATATATATATATATATACACAAATGTCATATATATATATGTATTCAGTGTATATATATATATATATATATATATACACAGTGCCTTGCGAAAGTATTCGGCCCCCTTGAACTTTGCGACCTTTTGCCACATTTCAGGCTTCAAACATAAAGATATAAAACTGTATTTTTTTGTGAAGAATCAACAACAAGTGGGACACAATCATGAAGTGGAACGACATTTATTGGATATTTCAAACTTTTTTAACAAATCAAAAACTGAAAAATTGGGCATGCAAAATTATTCAGCCCCTTTACTTTCAGTGCAGCAAACTCTCTCCAGAAGTTCAGTGAGGATCTCTGAATGATCCAATGTTGACCTAAATGACTAATGATGATAAATACAATCCACCTGTGTGTAATCAAGTCTCCGTATAAATGCACCTGCACTGTAATAGTCTCAGAGGTCCGTTAAAAGCGCAGAGAGCATCATGAAGAACAAGGAACACACCAGGCAGGTCCGACATACTGTTGTGAAGAAGTTTAAAGCCGGATTTGGATACAAAAAGATTTCCCAAGCTTTAAACATCCCAAGGAGCACTGTGCAAGCGATAATATTGAAATGGAAGGAGTATCAGACCACTGCAAATCTACCAAGACCTGGCCGTCCCTCTAAACTTTCAGCTCCTACAAGGAGAATACTGATCAGAGATGCAGCCAAGAGGCCCATGATCACTCTGGATGAACTGCATAGATCTACAGCTGAGGTGGGAGACTCTGTCCATAGGACAACAATCAGTCGTATATTGCACAAATCTGGCCTTTATGGAAGAGTGGCAAGAAGAAAGCCATTTCTTAAAGATATCCATAAAAAGTGTTGTTTAAAGTTTGCCACAAGCCACCTGGGAGACCCAAACATGTGGAAGAAGGTGCTCTGGTCAGATGAAACCAAAATTGAACTTTTTGGCAACAATGCAAAACGTTATGTTTGGCGTAAAAGCAACACAACCCTGAACACACCATCCCCACTGTCAAACATGGTGGTGGCAGCATCATGGTTTGGGCCTGCTTTTCTTCAGCAGGGACAGGGAAGATGGTTAAAATTGACGGGAAGATGGATGGAGCCAAATACAGGACCATTCTGGAAGAAAACCTGATGGAGTCTGCAAAAGACCTGGGACGACGGAGATTTGTCTTCCAACAAGACAATGATCCAAAACATAAAGCAAAATCTACAATGGAATGGTTCAAAAATAAACATATCCAGGTGTTAGAATGGCCAAGTCAAAGTCCAGACATGAATCCAATCGAGAATCTGTGGAAAGAACTGAAAACTGCAGTTCACAAATGCTCTCCATCCAACCTCACTGAGTTCGAGCTGTTTTGCAAGGAGGAATGGGAAAAAATTTCAGTCTCTTGATGTGCAAAACTGTTAGAGACATACCCCAAGCGACTTACAGCTGTAATCGCAGCAAAAGGTGGCGCTACAAAGTATTAACTTAAGGGGGCTGAATAATTTTGCACGCCCAATTATTCAGTTTTTGATTTGTTAAAAAAGTTTGAAATATCCAATAAATGTCGTTCCACTTCATGATTGTGTCCCACTTGTTGTTGATTCTTCACAAAAAAATACAGTTTTATATCTTTATGTTTGAAGCCTGAAATGTGGCAAAAGGTCGCAAAGTTCAAGGGGGCCGAATACTTTCGCAAGGCACTGTATATATGACATTTGTAATGTCTTTATTGTTTTGAAACTTCTGTACGTGTAATGTTTACTGTTAATTTTTATTGTTTATTTCACTTTTGCATATTATCTACCTCACTTGCTTTGACAATGTTAACACGTTTCCCATGCCAATAAAGCCCCTTGAATTGAATTGAATTGACACTCCATTTATAGTAGTTCAGCTGTGCCCCCTACTGGTTTTGTAAGGGTCTGCAATGTGTAGGGACTGGAAATTGCCTGTTAACTGGTTTACCTGAATTGACATTGTCTGATTTAGTTGTAGTACATTTAGTAAATTGCATGATTTTCATCTATTCAAGGAAAAGGAAATTCACCATTATGAATAGTAATTTCAGAAGTTATTCAACAGTATCTGCTTGGATAGTGGTTTCTGACAGGTCTCAAATTAATAGAAACCAATTGAACGTACAATCAGTACATTTTTTATCCCAGTCAATTTTTACAGTAACATTCCTGGCTAGATTTTTGACGGTAGGTAGCCTACCAGTGTTAAGTTTGAAAGACGTCACGACTACTGTTACCTGGATCTCTGATTGGTTCAGAGACTCTATCCGGGTACTGAGCTGGAACGAGCTAAAGGTACCAATATGGCGGAGGTAAGAGGGAAAACAGGGGAGAAGCATCAGATTTTAAATCGATGTTTAGAAAATGTGTGTTGCTAACTTTCTATTTAAATGTAATCGATTACATAGATTAAGTTGTTTTTGTTCAATATTTGTGGTTTTGTGTCAAAATTGCCGCAAATATCCCTCTAAAATATGTTTGAATGTATACACCGATCCTTCACGACAAGGCCTGTTCGCTCTCAGCTGCTTTGCTAAGGTCTACCGGGCAGACTCAAACGCCAATTTGATGTGGGAAGAAAAATAAATAGAGTTGATTTACAATTAATTGCGATTGTGTTTTTCGGTTCTTGTGTAAAAACAAAAACATCGTGAATTGTTCACAGTTTTAGGTTACCGTGTACGAGGCAAAACAATAATTGTTTTTTTTAATTGTCAATAAGGTTAGCTTTAACGCTAATTTCAGAGCATTGGCTGTACACAAAACTGGATATAGGGCCTTGATGTTATTTTGCGTGCCACATCCAAATGGTATCATATTGCTACTTAATATTACAATTCTATAACATTAAATAAGCAGCTGTGCGTTCGGTATGTGTTTTCAGGTTGCGGAAAAATGCATATTTTTATTTATTTATCCTGGTGGATATTATAGACAATGTCTGCTGTAAAAATAACAGTTTGTTTGAACGAAAATGTTCGAAAGTGTAACAGTAATATTCACAGATTCAAAATTGCTTAATTGGTGCTATTATATTTTTGTTCTTCTGAACAGGCTTCCTTCGGGAGTTCGAGCCCAGGTAATGTCGGAATAATTTTATATTACATTTACATTTACATACATAAGTCATTTAGCAGACATATTCAGTTAATGTTTTGATACCATGTAGCTAAATACATTTATAAAATATTTATTAAGGAAGTAATTATTGTAAATGATTTAATTGTGCTGTGGGCGCGCCAATGGTATTGACAAGCAGTGCCCGTTTTGTTAAGAGTATCTCAATTTATTTGTGGTTGTCCTTGTAAAGGTGCCTTTAAACCGCATTCTAAAATAGTTTTCGCCCACAGTTGGCTCTTTGTCGTCGGAAGATCATGACTTCGATCCGTCAGCCGAGATGCTAGTTCATGAATATGACGATGAGAGGACTTTGGAGGAGGAAGAGTCATTTGAGGGCGAGAAAAACTTCAACTCAGAGATAGCCGATCTAGAGAAGGTTGGTTGGCTATAGCTACAGATTGTAACACCAGATAATGTGATTTAACCCAACTTTTTTTTACCATTATACTGGTAGTTACAGGTGTGACTATACAAAACATCAGCAGAGATGAACTAACCTTGTATTAGCGATTGGTGGAAACAGGAGTCTCGTAAAATGGATGCATCCAGTTGCACGGGGTCCGTTTGATTTGAGAAAATGCTCTGATATTAAAATAATGTTGTTCATTAAGTTAACCAACAATGTCTACGTCGCCACCTTGTCTATTTCAAGTCTTCTCTCATTAATTGAGACAGGTGTGTCCACCCCCAAAGTGCTGCATGGTACACATCTTTTTCCCATGAAATCACATTATCTGGTTTTACAATCTGTAGCTAGATTGGCTAATAATATAAATTAATATACTGGTTCCTTTCTTCTAGACAGGCATTGTAGTTGTAATTTTTATTGGAATATTTTTTAATTCTGTCTATGCTTGAATTACCACTTCCCTACTTCAATTAATAAAATGTTATAGGCTGGGGGGGAAGCATAATGTATACATGACTATGTTCTATGTTATTATGGAAACAGACACTGTGTCATGGAACTTTTTGTCTAACCATTCTTCACATAGCAGACATGAAATATCATGATTTTGATTGTAGAGACATGGTCTAATAGGATTTCTATTTGTTGTAACAGGAGGGGAACATGCCCTTGGAGGAACTGCTGGCCATCTACCGCTACGAGGCGTCTGTCAGTACGGCTGCAGGATCCAGCATGGACAGCTCTTCTGGGGAGCTGACGGATGAACTGCCAGACATGACTTTGGACAAGGTGAGCAAAATTCAGATTTGGTAAAGGGAATATTAATATATTTAAAAAATGTCACCGTGTACTGTATAGACAAATTTGTGGATATTGAAAGAGGTTTTCAGTCAAATGTATTTGTTATATCATCAGTAGGCCATCTATCCCAACTATTATTATTATTACGTTATGTGTCTTACTTTTGTATTACCTCCAAGGTGTGGTTACGACAGATATGAAGCAAAACAAACTTGGAATTTTTAGGGTCAATTGATCCTTGGCGGCTTACCTTCTAACGTTACAAATGGTGATTGTGTTCTTCCACAGGAGGAGATTGCTAAAGACCTGCTGTCAGGAGACTATGAGGAGGAGACCCAGTCCTCCGCTGATGACCTTACTCCTTCAGTCACTTCCCACGAGGCCACTGACTTCTTCCCCAGAACACTCAGATGTAAGGCAATTCACTTCAATTGCAACTTTATTAGGACACCTCAGAGGTAAATAAGACATTGTCAGAGCTCAAGAGAGACCAATTACAAAACACAGATTCATATAGTGCTTTATAGTGTGAAAGTTATGAGTAACTGCAATATTTTATTTATTAAAGCTGCAATATAACTTTTTGGGCGACCCAACCAAATTCACAGAAATCTTATGTATTTATTTATTTAATATCCAAAACATACAATATACTTTCAGTGAAGCAGCTCAACAACTACATCATACCAGTCATCCAACAGACTCCCATTCAGAGCGACACACAGAAGCATCCAGGGTCAATGCTTGGATGGGCACATTGACTGATCTCCCACCAGGCCAAAAATCGTGAACCCAACCCCTCCAAGACCCCCCCCACAGTTCCCCAATAGCTCCCCCTCAACCATTTGAACCAAGAGAATGAACTAATGAGAGAAAAAGAAAGACAGAAGAAAACAGCAAACAACAATGCAAAAAAAGTATTAAATAAATAAATTTCAAACAAAGGACATCGAGGACAACTAAAATCATAACAGCAATGCCAAATGTGTATGTTTGTGTGCATGTCTGGCACTATTACGTGTATGTGTGTGTTCTTGTATGTGTTTATTTGAATGAGTGTGCGTATATGCATGTGTACAAACACCTGCATGGCATCAGCCTCAGGCAAACCGGCATTAGTTGTAAAAACACTGTCCCTCTGTGTCATTCAAACAATTTTCATTATGTTTATTTTTTAAATGTTGCTTATTTTTGTTGTCATTCTCATTGAATGCAAGTCTAAGAAACGGTAGATATGTTCTATGTGAGCTATTTCTATGCTTCCTGTTATGTTTTGCGTCTTTTACTTTCGGTTTTGTACACAAGTTTCAAACAGCTGAAAATTCAATATTTTTGCTTATGGAAAATATATTTCACAGTGGTTTCGATGGTACAATGATTATCTACACTATACTTGCTTGTTTTGTCACACAAATTGAAATTAGGCAAACCATTCTAATTTTAGCAACCAGAAAATGTCAATGCGATTTCTGCGTAGTGCATCTACTGTGAAGTGCAGGTGTCATTATTATTTTTTTACATTTTGATATATTTTTTGAATTTTTACCCCTTTTTCTCCCCATTTTCGTGGTATCCAATTGTTGTAGTAGCTACTAGCTACTATCTTGTCTCATCGCTACAACTCCCGTACGAGCTCGGGAGAGACGAAGGTTGAAAGTGATGCGTCCTCCGATACACAACCCAACCAGCCGTACTGCTTCTTAACACCGCGCACATCCAACCCGGAAGCCAGCCGCACCAATGTGCTGGAGGAAACACCGTGTACCTGGCAACCTTGGTTAGCGCTCACTGCGCCCAGCCCGCCACAGGAGTCGCTGGTGCGCGATGAGACAAGGACATCCCTACCGACCAAGCCCTCCCTAACCCGGACGACGCTAGGCCAATTGTGCGTCGCCCCACGGACCTCCCGGTCGCGGCCGGTTACGATAGAGCCTGGGCGCGAACCCAGGGACTCTGATGGCACAGCTGGCGCTGCAGTACAGCGCCCTTAACCACTACGCCCAGGTGTCATTATTAACAAAAGCACAGTAACTTATTTATCTTGTGCTTTGTCAGCATTTATCCCCTCCCAAACATTCATACCATCTTTTAATATGATCTTATCTTGTTCATGTGATGAGTTGATAAGCACAGGATGCCATTCGGATAGCAATAATTCTAATGGGGAGTGCCCTTTCTGTCTTTGCATTGTCAGCTAACACTATCTACGACGGTGATAAGGAGTCGGAGTGTGAGGAGGATGGGCCAAGCCCTGAGGACTCCAGAAAGGTAAGAATCCTGTCCTTTTAAAGGTGACTTTATTTGAAGGGGATACAAGATTAGGTTTCCCATAAGCACTAATTGGAGGTCAGTTATTTTACTTTCCAATGGTTACAGTTATTTAGTGACCTTATTTTGGTTAACTGAACCTAGACCTGCATTTGAAAACATGGTGCTGCATGTTCTGTTTTGAGCGGTAAGTCTGTTTGTATTTCACAGGAAATAATGGTGGGATCGCAGCACCAAGCAGAGGTCCCCACTCACCTCTGTCACTATGGTGTTGATGAGAAGGGTGAGTGGAGGTTTTCTTACGAGGTTAACCCATAAACATATTGTCAAAGTTGCATTTGACAGTCAGATATTTAGAAGTGTTTCCAAGTGTAATATTGCATAGTGTCTAACATTGTGAGTGTCATCTGCCATTTTCGTACAGTATACGAAGATGACGACCAGTTGCTATGGACCCCGGACGTGTTGTCAGAGAGTAAGGTCAGGGACTTCCTGTGTGAGGAGTTGTCATGGGCAACTGACGAGAGGACAAGAAGTGACACGGCAGGAGCTCATGTGAAAGACAATGAGCAGGTCAGTCATCACTTTAAGACTCACTGGATTTCATAACATTAGATATGCTCCTGCTGCCATCACAGAGTTCACCTATTCCTCTGTCGTCTCCCTGTAGGCTCTGTATGAGCTTGTGAAATGCAACTACAATACCCACAAAGCATTGGAGCGGTATTGCAGTAATGTGAAATCCTCAAAGGGTAAGTTACCATTTTGAATGATTAGTAGACTCATAAATGTCACTCTATTGTGAGGGAAAATGACTCCTTGTGATTTTTACAGAGGAATCCCCACCGTGGTCTGAAGATGAATGCAGAAACTTTGAACATGCACTACAGATATACGATAAGAATTTTCACCTCATACAGAAACACAAGGTGGGACTCTCTCTGTTACTGATAAAAGGGTGGAGAAATTATCATAATGTTGAAAGCTTCTGTAAGGATATGGACACTTTTTATGAAGCCTTTCTTTAAAAAGACTTTGACACTAACTTCCTGTGTTGTAGAACCTTTCTCTTTATCATGTATTTCTGCCCTTCATCAGGTGAAGACACGGACGGTAGCTGAATGTGTGGCCTTTTACTACATGTGGAAGAAGTCGGAGCGCTTTGATTTCTTCGTCCAGCAGAACCGCTTTGGCAAAAAGAAGTATAGCAGCTATCCTGGCGTAACGTAAGTGATCGTTCATTCTGTTCAACAGTAGTAACTGAGGTCTGAATTCATTGCCAAATGTATGTAGACAGAGTTCTCTCTGAATATGATAACCTGTATTTGCAGATTTTATTTTATTGTGCTTGCAACTACATGAAAGGGGTGGCTCATGGTTATTAAAGGAGAATGTGTCTATGGCTGAGTGTGTTAACCTCGTGTGTCTTCCCTCTGCCTGCAGGGACCTGATGGATCGGCTGGTGGACGAGGCGGAGGGCCTTGCAGTAGACAGCTCCTCCTCTGTTTGCTCAGGTGGAGGAGGAGGAGGGGTGAGGATGGAGCCCACCACAGAGCAGCAGCTCAGCCTGCTCAACTCCATCACTGCCAGCGACCTCACAGGTTAGTCAACAGGGTCTCAGATGTTCCACACTGCATGTAGCACAAACTGACCCCATCATCCTTGACAGGGTAACTATATTTTTCACAAGCCTAACTTCAGATCTGGTATTCAGTATGAATCTACAGTACACATATTATATACAACTTTATACAATAAGTCCTAAAAACAATACATATGAAATCCACAGATAACCAAGTAGTTTATATACGTGTCCCCCTCCCTCAGCCCTGAGTAACAGCGTGGCCACAGTGTGCAGCCCAGCGGAGGTGAGCTGCCTGGACTCGTACAGTTTCCCCCCTCTGGAGAGCCTCCACCGGGGGTCCCTGGCCCACGATGAGACCCTGGGCTTTCCATCCAACGGAGGGGACCCCAACTGTCTCAACATGCTGGATGCTGGCTTCTACCACTCGGACCTGGGCCAGCTGGGTGGGGTGTGCGGGGCCAAGGAATGTGAGCGGCCCTCTAAGAGGCTCAAGTTGGCACTGCCCGACTCCTTCATCAACGATGCTTCTGTGGGAAACCTCGGAGTGGACTTTGAGGGGCGGCGGAAAATGACACACCACCGTATCACTGGCACCAAGATGGCAGTGTCCGTCACAGACTTTGGGAGTTTGGCGGGGAGCCCAACAGACTTATGGGAGCAAACACACGGCATCACGCACAGCACAGCACGGCGCTCCAGTCAGTGTGACCTCCCGCCGCCCCGCCCCCAGAGTTCCACCTTTAAAACCACCCTCCCATGTGTACATAAGACTCACTCACTGGAGAATTAGATTTGTATTTAATAATTATATATATGAATATACATTTATTTCATTTGTGAAATATGACATCAGTGATGTCTTTATCGTATAGAACTAAAAATCTTGATTTCTCAAGAGTTTATATAGCCATTTATTTTCTCTGGTCCTGAGATGTTTAATGTCCGTGTTTGTGTACAGTGGGGTCCGGCCCAAGGCTGCGGATAGACAGTTGTTTGTCCCCCCAAGTTATCCTGTCACTCATATTCAGCTGCCAAAACATCTTTGTTCTGGTTTCATATGTAGTTTGTTCATTGTTAAAGTGGTACTTTTGATTGGATATCAGTGTTTACAGGTAATTATAGTATCCAGGCTTGGGCAAATGTTATTTAGTCTGAGATGAGCCTGGGGTTTGTATTTAATGCAACAACACTCATTGTTGTCGAGGCGTTGTAGGTTATAACTCGTCATAACCTCCCTCTCTGCCTTATTTTTTTTTCTCCTGTGGAAGCTTATTTTGTACTCAACCTGCTTTTTTCAGACCTTAACAGTCCAAAGTGGCCAAACCGGAGGAGAATGTTCTAGAAATGTAACAGTATATTATATGATAATTTATCATTGTTCAATCTCGTGAGTCGTGACAGGTCGAGACAGATTCAGCCTTATAGTCTCTAAATTTAAAACTAACACCCCAATAAGCAGAGCAGCTCCATCAGATTGTCTGAAACGTTTCCTTAAAAACGTATTGCCCCAGAAATTAGTCTATCATGAAAATATTTTACTTTATGAAGGAAAATGTTTTTTGGATTGGTACAGGTGTTGCTTTAAGATGTCATGTGTTCAGTTACAGTAATGTATATAGTTTCTACCCTATACTCTTGGCACAATACAAATCTATTTGGTCCAGGCAAGTTGTGCTGTTTGCATGTTTATCATGGAGTTCGTTGAGCTTGACCACTCGGTAAAAAAAAAGAAAAGAGCAAAACAAATGATTTGAAATTGTATTGCAACTAAAACAGCTGCGTAAGATTGTTAGAAGTATTATTTCCTTATTTAAAGCCACTTTCATGTAACTTCCACAGTACGGACGGGAGGATGCCTTTTATTATCCGGTCTATAAATTAATGTCCAGTTGCAGTCTAACAGCCTACTTCTTTTTCTCTTGACTGAACTAATTGTGAATTGTTGATTGTCGTGGAGTCATCACTGTGTTAATGAGTGCAGTAATAGTGTTTACTTAATTTAACTATGCATTGTGAGTTGGATAATTAGTTCGTTTTGGGGGTATTTAATTCTGAATGTCAGACACAAGTCCATAGATTTTTACATAAAGATGTACCATCCAATAATTCACTATCCTGAGTGTGTCCTGAGTTATCTAGTCGCTATTTCTATGGCAAACATTGGAGTTGGCTGTTTGTTCACCTTGCATTGTTTCCCCAAATGTGGACAGTTTCATGTAAATAATTAGCTAATAGCCTTGAAAATGTCTTCATTGACAAACTTGTGAATCTGGGTTGATACAAAGACTTTAAATTGTATTCCTTGTAAAAGGGCAATGTGTAGATATGTACAGACATTACATGTTCTTACATTTTACTGATGGACTTTGTTTGGATACTTTGGGGGGACAATGCATGCTAGCTGTGTGACAGTTCTTGAAAATGTACCACAAAACGGCTTTACCTAAGACTTATTAATATATTATTCAATGTCGCATTTTGTGTTCTGAAGTCTGCAATCATACGTACAAATCCCATTTTGTTTCTGTTTTATCATTTTATTTCCACATTGCTGTCTTTGTCTTGGTGATAAAGGGATTGCTTCTGTAGTCCCTATCTTGAGAGATGGGTCTAGTCCAGAATCAAGCCCTTGTCCCTATCCCTTAGGTACTTGCATAGATCTGGTATGGTTGGATAAATATAACCAAAAATGGTATACCATATTGCTTATACCCATCAAATACTTACAGATGCATCAAGTGCCTAGGGAGATGTACCAAATGATTGTTGCTCACCATCATACAAAGTGCAGATGCAGTGGGTGTGTCCAGGTGCTCTCTAACTTTAGAAGTGCAGGGATATATTTTTCACCCAATGGTTTGTACAAAGACTTGGAAATACTGTCTGAATGTAAAGGCCATTGACTAGTAGATTAATATTTAGATTTTACAACCCTGTGCTGAAATCTCGTGATTTCATTGAGACTTGTGTGTAAGAAAGCACTAAACTAATTCCTTTTATATTTTGTATTGTGTTTTGAAGATAAGGGGGGGGGGTGACTATAGCAGATATATATATATATAAAATCTAGTTCTGTGAATAAAACCTGCAAAACGTATATCCAGAAATAGACAATCAACACATTTACAATCAAATGTTAAGAAAATCTTTATTGTTTATAAGAATTGTACATAGACACTGAATTGTTTTTTTTCTTTTGGTTTTAAGCATTTTGTATTTTCTGTTCTTTAATACATGGTGTATGGATCCAGAAAAATCTGGAAAATGTCTCAAGACTCCTGCTTTGACTTGTGTGACAGCACAATTGTGATTTTTGTGGTGTTCCCTAAAATGTGTTACCCGTCTCCAACTTCTTCACTGACATCACTATGGTGGGTCTAAACGTTATAGTTGTCCCCCACAATCGGGACGGGGACTGTGGATCTCTGTCTGTTCATACGTTAGTCACATGGGATATCTCAGACAGCAAAGGCATGATTTTGAAGAAACATCGGTGAATGATCTGTCATTCCATAGAGATCCAGCATTTACAAAATTACACTGATTGGCCAGATGGTGGTGCTATAAAAGACTGGAAATACCAACTTTGAAAGGTCACACCCCTCACCTTGTTTCACCTAAAACATGAAAGTTGGTACATATATCCCCTCTCACAAGGAACACATTTGCCTTAGGTCTGCCGTGATGGACTTTCTGCCATTTAGAATTTTGTCAAATGAACCCTGCTCTTCTGGTACCGAATGACCGATCTGCATGAAACTGTGGCATCTATGGACAAAGGTCTCAATGCAATATTTTCCAGACTAGTACCAATAAACATTCACGTGGGTGTGGTCAAGAACATAAATACATATAAATCAGTTAAGGGTATTTGCATTGTAACACAGTTTGGTAAGTGTTTAAAACACTTTCAAGACATCGACCACACAGTGGCACTATAACAGACATGTTTATATCTTTTGATCTGTTTGACTCGTGTACTGAAATTTGGCACACATGCTCAGGGAAATGAGTCTAGCTAAGCCACGTGATATCGCAGACATTTTGATAAAAGTTCAGTGAATGATGCTCTTGCCATAAAGAGACGTCTTTTACAAAATTACACTGATTGGCCCAAGGACGACATGTTTACTGTGTGTTCCCGAAGAAAACTACATTATAGCGGGGTTTGGCATAATGTATCTCGGGTTCTGTAGTAGTCACATCGTGTCTGGCATTGTTAATCAATTTGTACTTTTCTAACAGTACTAAGAATGTGTTAGTATTACTTAAAGTTTTGAAATCAAAATGTACTTTGAGCGCAGTATACTATATTATGCCTAGTTTAGTAGGTTAAACAACGATGCAAAATCTGAATACAAAATCATTCTATTCTGTGGCTGTATGAAATAGTAAACATAACGCGAATTAGGCTACCTGCCGTTGGACTAGTAACCGAAAGGTTGCAAGATCGAATCCCCGAGCTGACAAGGTAAAAATATGTCGTTCTGCCCCTGAACAAGGCAGTTAACCCATAGTTCCTAGGCCGTCATTGAAAATAAGAATTTGTTCCTAACTGACTTGCCTAGTTAAATAAATGTAAAAATAATAATAATTCTGCGATGACATTACTTCATTTTTGTAATTTACCTCCGTGATAAAATGGTAACAACCATTACTGTAGTTAGATGTGTTGAAAAAGATTCCAGGATATGTCCTTTTATTTGATTAACAACTCATTACACAATATACAAAGTATCTTACAAAACAGTATACCAACTAATACAGACAAACTTTATACACAGGGGTATAAACATATTTTTTTAAATACAAAAGGCTTTACAGGGATTTAGGGTTTGTTTTGCTTGACCATTTTTCAGATTATGCAACATTTAAATAAAATGTAAATTCAATACATTTTGTCCACAATCCGGATTTGGGCGAGTGCTCGGCTCGTTCTCGATGCAGTGTGCTGTTGAAATCTACGACCACTAGGAGAAATGCGGTGAAAAGAGTGTCCATGTTTACAACCGAACTTTCTGGTTACATTGAAGAGGATCGATTAAAGTCCCCAGGGCCCGTGTAGGCGTGTTTCGGTTGGAAATCGATTGCATTCGATTTGGAACCGGGGTGTGAGCCAGGTGCCCCTTTCAAAAGCCACAACCCTTTCAGAGCAAGGGGAACAACTACTTCAAGGTCTCAGAGCGAGTGACGTCACCGATCGAAACATTATTAGTGTGCACCCCGCTAACTAGCTAGTCATTTCACACCGGTTACACACAGATTACCGTTCGATTTGAGAATTGCCCTCCTCCCCGTTTTTTCCCGTTGATGTAAAACGGGCCCGGTGCCCCGCGGCTGAACATAATCGAATCCGCCCATTGTAACAACGTTGGATACAATGCGAACGCTGCAGTTTCATTGGTTTATCATTACAGAAAGGCGTGGTTAAATCTAGTTTATTCTGTTGATTATGAAAGGTCAAATGGTGGTTGAAACATATGACATTGCAGTAGGTTTTGGCATATGAAAAGGTGAGAAATTGGCTATCTAACATTAAGAATGGCCGGCGCACGCGCCCTCGGCTTCAAGGGATGTCTGAAGATTGGAGGCTCTCAAATAACAAATCTGCTTAATGCAAAAGATTTCTTCCTTTTCGATTGCGATGGCGTGATATGGCACGGAGAAGAGGCAATAACTGGTGCCCCTAAGGTGGTGAGTTCTTTGATCAAACACGGCAAACACGTGTTTTTCGTTACAAACAATTGCACTAGGCCACGTAAGAATTACGTGAACAAGTTCTACCGTCTGGGCTTTACTGATGTTATACAAGAGCAGATATTCAGCTCCTCGTATTGTTCGGCGCTTTACCTGAGAGATGTCGCTAAGGTGCAAGGTAAGGTGTTTGTCATCGGCGGAGAGGGAGTGCGTAATGAACTGTTGCAGGCTGGCATTTCTTTCGTTGGTGACGAAGACGCGCCGGACGGCACTATATTTAACTGCGCATTGGCCTCGGATGTCAAAGCGGTCCTCGTTGGACATGATGACAAGTTTACCTTCCTTAAATTGGCCAAAGCCTCCTGCTATTTGCGGGATCCAGAGTGTCTGTTTTTGGCCACTGATGTGGACCCCTGGCACCCGCTGCAAGATGGAAGGATATTGCCAGGTATGGTACCGATGCTGTGCACTAACCTAGCTAGTAAACTAATTGACTGGTGTGCGTGTGGAAGAGGGGAACAGAGCTAGAGGAAAATAATAATATGTACACTATTTCCAACCCCCATCTCTCTCTCAGGTTCTGGGTGTCTGACAGCAGCGCTGGAAGTGGCCACAGGTCGGAAGGCTATGGTGATAGGCAAGCCCAGCCCCTTCATGTTTGAGTGCATCTCCAGCCAGTTCAGAGTTGACCCAGCCCAGTGCCTGATGGTGGGTGACCGCCTGGAGACAGACATGCTGTTTGGGGCCAACTGTGGCCTGGATACCATGCTTACACTCACAGGGATCTCTCAGATGAAGACAGCCCAGGAGTACAGAGACAGTGATCACTCCACAAATCAGAGCTTTGTACCGAACTATGTAGTGGATACCATTGCTGACTTCTTACCTGCTTTTGAGGACTGACTTTGTGTTTCAGATGGTGGTATTGTCGGTTCACCAGTGTTGAGTGACTCTGCTGTTATAACTGTCTTATAACTGACTGTTCAAAATATTACTAAGTTTAAGAAAAACATTTGTAGGATCAGGAGTGAAATGTTACTTCTTTATTCCAGTATTGGTTGTAAGAACTACTCATCCCAGGTAAAGCCGTTTGTTAACATTGAAGGTTCTAGCAATCAGGTCTCAATGTTGACATTTTTGGCAGTGCGTGTAGGCCTACTGTAAATATTCCAATGCATTTTTGATGTGTATAGTGGTGTAAACGTGATGTGGTCTGTGTTTCAGATATCCCTTATTGGTTTTAGAACATGTGAAGATCCATATTTCTGAATGGCCTGTGACCGTTGCAGACTTACCACATTGATATGAGGCAATCAATGCACAAATAGTATTGGAGAAACACTGAAAACATTTGAAAAAAAGCCTTGAGATGACTGTCTTTTCAATGTATTATGATCTTGTAAGTCATTTAATACAACTGGTGCCAGTAGAACTATCCCTGTTGTGAACTCCTTTTCTGGAAGACTGAAATGTGAGATTTGACATTCATAGACTATTTCCCTTGGGTGTGGTGTTTGACATGTATTGTCAGATCCAATAAATGTATATTTTATGATATCTGTACGCTCCTGTCTCAATGAATCATTCTCTAAATACTCAACACCAGACAAAACCAAGTTAATGTTCTAACATGTATAAGTTACGGTCCATTGTTTACTCACTGTGGCACAAATGCCATCTTAAATATAAAGATCACAGGCAATTTCACAGTAATCATTTTAATCATTATTGTCCAATATCAAACAAAATCCATTCACTTCCATTATGTATCCTACTTGCTTTGTACCCGAACAAACTTGCACCAGATTAATCCATGTTAATCTGGGCCATGAGAAATGAGCCCTTCATTTTCTTGGCGTAATTCAGTCTGGTCCTTGTCATAGAAATATGCAACAATCGACAATGTAGTGTAGGGATGGGATAACGGTCTGGTCAATGGTACACAGATGTACTGTTGATGCGAACATTAACCTTCAAGGTTTGAATTAAGTGAAGGTGTAAAATAGTGAGCACTAAATGAGGTGGGTTCTGAACAAATAGTATAATTTGAAGATTTACTGTAATGGATTTTCTTCTAAAATAAAACAATTAAAATGTACCCCCCATTGAAATTAAGGTAGAATCAAGCAAAAAATATCTACAGTCACATCTTTAAAAATAAACTTTATATATACAATTTCAACATGAATAAAATCTTTATTCTGCATGATGTGTAATGAGGTGTTGCAGCAGGTCCTCTTGTTGAAGAACAAAATTAGGCAAAGAAACTGATTTCCACCTTGGTTGCATTCACTGAGTCACTCAAGTTCACTCTGGTCCACCACGCTGAAAAATAAACCAGAAGAAGAGTGGTTAGTGAGATCTTAACTGTATTACAACACTAAGGTAACAGTTAATGCACTTTGTGTACCCGGGATGCCTTCTGTAACACTACGGGCTGAATTCAAAGCACATATCATACCCATGAGTGTAGCCGTATGTTACCACCTGTTACTTTTTAAAATCAACAATACCACACAATTACAGCACTTCAGTGCCACAGATATGCATTAACCTGAATATAGTCCATCTCTTCTGCTTCCAGTGCTCTCCTGCGGTATCTTTGGGGGAGTTCCTTCACTGTGGCCAAGCTGTCTGGGGTTCCAGGGAGCCGAGTGAGAGGTCCAGGGGGTCTTGATAACGGCAGCGGCACTACAAGTGGAGGTGGACTAGGAGAGCTGACTGCTAATGTTTTAAGAGCCTCTTGGACTGAAACAGAGGAAATGGTTGTTTGTTTTTAAACAATATTAATGTAGCTTTTAAAATCAGTGACTTTGTTTTAAACATCCTTTGTGTTTTATGTTATTTTACTTTTATTGCTTCGATTAGCACATTCATAGCACTGTTTCTATAATGAAATTGGAAAGGACTAAAATAACCTTTTCCTAAATTACACAGTCGTTGACTCAAAAAAAAAATGGAAAATCAAGTCAGTGTTTCCCCTTTTATTTGAAAAGAACCTCATAACAATACCCAGGTTGGCCAACATAATGTCAAACTAACAGAGGACAAATGTTTTTAATGCGGTGAGCTACAAAGTAATGTTACAATAGAACATTGTTTGACGCAATTCATACTGCCTATCATGTTCAAGTTAATGCAACTAATCAACATGCAACAAACACATTGATATGCAATAGGCTACATGTTGACGAACAAAGCATAATTGCATACAGTAGCAGTGTCCCTGAACAGTCAAAGGGTGGAATGTCCTCTTCCATAGGGTTAGCACTATGCATGGACAAAGAGAAAACAATAGCTAGTGCAACATCAAACTGACAAGTTGCTACTCACCATTCGGCCTGGGTACCCCCTCTCTGTTGGGAAACTTGATTAGTGGAGCATGAGGTTTCACAGCCTGAAAGGTAGTCAAATGAAACCAGACAAATTAAAATCAACCACTTAAATTAAAAGTAGTTGTTATGACACACATGTCTTTTGCAGCCAGCCAGTCCTATATACTGTTTAATGTTATGATGTGAAAACAATGCCATATTGTATTGTAGGCCTACACATGTTTATCATTTACTTTGAATAAACTGCATACTGGGAAGCTGCATGGAGATAACTAGCCAGCTAGCTACTGGACAAAATAAATGAGCTAGCTAGAGTAAACACTTCGACAGGAAGAACTACTGTCAACTACTACTGATTAATGAACTTGCTATGTATAGCCTTATTTCAACACCAAACCACATAAATCATGTTACACTTATGCCAGTTAGAGTGGAGCTAGTTAGTCAACTTTCATCTATATACTAGCTAACTACATGCTAACATTTTGGAATTTCATGCAGACCAACAAGGGCATTAGCACGAGTAGTTTGCTCGTTAGCTTTGGGGATGCACAGCAATAACATAAATGTGGCTGGTTTCTGACCTTGAAACCGTAACGTCTTACATTAACTAGTCAACGTTTAAATGTACTCACTTGAGTGACAATAGTTGTTGCAGAGCGATAAATTACCCAGTTAGACAAGCGTACCTGTACAAACCGCCCAACAGTCGCCATTTTGCTACTGACTTTGCCCCCCATGACCTCACGGGTCTTCTTCCGGTTGAAAACAATTCGCAGTTCCTAAGAAGTACCAGAGTATTTGTCATGTGAAAATAACCAAGTCCACTGTATGGAAACCATAGGTTGAGAACAACGGTATGGATGGGATGTGATGCGAATGTGAGCTGTCAAAAAGATAACTGGGACACCGGCGGATAACACCGTCACATTCAGAGTCAAATACAGAATAAAACATCTATGTACGGGCTCCAAACCCTTCATAATTTCTTACCTATGTATAGATGCAGTCAGCTGAAAATAGGCTTTATTATTCGAAATAACAGTAAACGTTCAGGTCAGTTTCTCATGCCATTACTGTCAAACGTGACTTTTGCTTGTACCAACTTGATTTCTAAGAATAACACAAGGAAAATCCTCTTAATCGATCAAAATGCTGGTAGCAGACAAATTCCATCAACCACATTGAGCTACGTAGGGTCCATTGAAAATTAACATTGTTTTATACGTCCAAATAATCACTATAGAGTATAAGCAATGACAACCGCGGTTAGCAAAAGAAAATAACCTACCGGTACCTTAATTTTACTCCGCCTATAAAAAAGCCGGGGGATACTGAAGAATTACTTGGTCACGTGGTTAGTCTTAATTTCCTGGCGGTATATTCAATATTGCACCAAGAGCGTATCATCGAGTCGAATTTTAAATAGACGTGACGTTTAACCAATGGAAATATTGTTACGGAAATTGTTAAAATGACTTGTCCAATAGGATTAAACTTCTCACTTCAGTTGAGAAGAAATGTTGTATTGGTTTGCAAGTTAACTGCTAAAGGGAATCCATACATTGTTTGTGTATTGAAAACTAAGAAAAGGGTACGTATTATATAAACGTCTGTATTATATATTATATTTCAGTTAGTGTTAATGAATTAGTTGCTTTCAAGTTCTTACCCGACATTCCTGTCATTTAGCTGGCTAGCTAACTTTAGCTGGGGTTGTCTGCTTGCCTTTATCTAAGTCGTTCACTGATCATCACTGGTTTCACTGACTTAGATGGAAAAGTAATTACAGAGTTAAACAATTACAGAAAATCATAGCTAAATGTCCTTTCCTTGAGTTGATTGTTATTCTCTATGGTTCTCTTGACGTTGGCGGTGAACACACCGACTGACACTATTTAATTTTCCAGGCAATAATTGAACATGGAGTCCTTGGATAGACTGGAGAACCTCGCCTCAAGTCTTGAGACCATGGCATTGAATGGTTTTCAGGCTACTACGGTTGACAATGGACAGAAGGACAGCTCACCTGCAGAGATGCTAAGGTTTCTCCACAATTCTTAACTATAGATCATTCAATCATTCTGCAATACTTTCAGATGAATATGTATCATTCAGAATGACCATTTAACCAACCCATCTGTCATAGAGTATGTAATACAGGTAACTGCCAAAATAATAGAAACAGTAAACGAGGGATGCAAAGTATACTGAATCAGGTGCTTCCATCCAGGTGGGGTTTCTTCGGGAAACGTGCCTCAATGAAGGGATGGGATAGCCCCTGTACTTCAGCATGAGGACGAAAAGGGCAGTTTTCCTGGAAAATTAGCAGTATTTTCTATCTTCTCAATGGAGCAGTGTGGATAAAGGTACAATTTTGAGCACAGTGGCATATCCCATCCCTGCATTGAGGTACTCTTTCCCGACCAATATCTCGTGCCGGCTCCATGGTTTCTTAATGTAACCATGACTGCTTTACGATCTCAATGCAGCTCGGAATGGTTGGTATCTTCTGGCAAGGTGCAATTGAAGCTGTTCTGGCTTGTGGAGGCCCAACGCCATATTAAGATACTTTATGTTGGTGTTTCCTTTATTTTGGCAGTTACCTATGAATATAGCTGACACTTCTTAACAAGACTTGTTATTAAATTCTACATTCATGAGTGTTTCTCCCTTCAGGATGAAAGAACAGATGTCAAATCAATGTTTTGAGATGGCAGTGAAGCTCCAAGCAGGTAAATTACATTACCTTTATTACTGAATTGGGTATGCTGATATACTACGTGACAATAAGGCTGTAATTATTTAGCAATTTCAAATGTTCTTTATCAGGAAAAAGCAAAAGATCTTCTTGCAGTGCATCTGATGCTGAGAAAGACTTGTGAGTGTCTTTAGTTTGCAATATCGTCTCATGTAGGCCTATCCATAACCAAACGGAATATTTTCTCAATTCATATTTTGAAAATGTGGATTTCTTTGTCTCTGGGTAATCCACAGGCTGGATTATGCAAATACTTTAGAGGAAGCAAAAATCATTCATTTTAACAAGACATTGGCCTTACACAGGTAACTATCACATTTCTGTATTGATATGTAAAGTAATGGTCTTTCAATCCATTAATTACTAGTGCATTAGTTATGATAATAGTCATGTGTTGCTTGCAAACCCTTTAAGTATAAGTTTGGAGCATCAGTTCCATTTGGACAGTCTACATTTTTTATTGTTTTTACTGATTATACATTGTGTTGTATTTGTCAGGATGCAGGTGTGGCATGCCATCTCTGAGAAGCTGAAACAGAGTGATCCAGAGGCTGTGTAAGTCCAACAGGAGCAGATTGTAACAGCCTGTTTGTGTCCCAAATGGCACCCAATTCCCTATATAGTCCACTACTGCTTACCAGAGCCATATTTACTATATAGGAAATAGGGTGCCAGGAAATAGACCCTGTCTTATTGGTAGCAGTTCCTCCTAAACTGGCCTTGAGAATAAAAATATTATTAACACTACCATTGATATACTTTGGGATTGATTTTAATTTGTTTGTAAAAATGTCAATTACACAAACCACCAATAGTTGTTTCCCTATCGACATTGTCATTACACTTTACCTGCCTATACTGTACATAACTAATTTGACCAATTTAAAAACATGTAACTATATATTTTTAGCACTACTTGATGTGGTGTGGGGCCTGTGTATTTTTATTCCAGAGCAATGAGGGGACTGACCAGTTGTAGCCTAGACCTTTGTTCAAAGATAAAGACACTTCAGCAGGTGGGTGCATCTGTTTTTTAATATGGTTGGAAGTTTTCAACAATCTGATGGTGTGATTGTTATCCAACCGTTTTATAAATGAGAACAGAATGTTTACTGTTTTCATCAGAAAAACGGTGCAGTCATTGGCTTGGCTCTGCTGTGGTGTCACCAATTGTTGCAGATTTATGGAATGCTCTTTCTGACCTCTTGTTTGCTTTGTCAAAAGGAATCATGTGAGCTGCAGAACCAAATCACAGATGTTAAAAAGCAGAGGCTAGGTATTACATCACCCACACTTACTGCTTTACCAAGGATGTATAGGAATGTTCAAATGTATTTTTTGAACCTACTCTTATGAGGGTGTAAGAATTCACAACATTTTAATGAAGATTAACAATCACTTCTTCAGTGAATGTTTTCGTACTTTGCCTTGTAGTTCAGGAGGATAAGTGACATGAATAAAATAAAATCCCTCAAGCATATTTTATTCTTTGACATATGTTTTATTTATTTTTCTGCAGATCTAAAGCGTCTCACTCATGAGAAGATGAAGGAGATGGATGAACTGAAGAGGAAGAGGGAGCACCCAGAGGCAGAGAAGTATAGAAATGTCCTGCAGAAAGGCCAGTCTCATTTGGAGAAGTACCAGAAGATGGCCACAATCACACAGAATGTCCTGCGGGTAAATTGCACTCTATCTTTAAGAATACAGCTCTTTATTCTTAGGGTGTGTCCCAATAATATCTAATTTCTTTTGAAGTGTGCACTTGATTACTTCGTCTCACAAATCTGAAAGCTTTGGACTCGTATGAATGTCCATGATATTTCTTGTGCCAGTCATTTCCTTCCAAATCAGTAAAGGGATGTGGGGAAGGAGATGTAATTGGGACAGAGCCTTGGTGCCAAGAGGATGGTAGCATTTTACCTGTTCTGTTAATAATGTCAGAACTCATGATGCTATGTTGTTTTTTTTCTCCAGGGGATCATCATTGCCAGTAAAGTGAACTGGAGAGACGACCCCAAATTGAGAGACATCTCCATGACGCTGGAGGACATTCCCATCTCTGAGGAATGAGCTTTCCGCATGGAAGGGAAACATTTCTGTGACATTGTTTATGTGTATAATATGTTCAGTTATCAAGGGAGAGGGGGGAGAGGGATAACATTAACTGATGTTAAGAGCACTTGGTAAAGTGCATAATACACTGCAGCAGAGATGGACATCTTTTTGTAATAAACCATTAGTTGTTTTTACAATAAAAAGCATATTTGTATTGACCATGTGTTTTTATGAATAAAACTGCTGTTCACCAGTTTTGAAATGTAGTAAATGTTTTAGTGAAAGGATGGGAAAGAAATTTGATGCATGATGAAACCACAAGTGTATGGCTCTTACCAGTAGATGGCGGTACGCACCAATCGGCAAAGGTTTCTACCATTCTAACCACTGCAGCACATTTCCTGCAGACGTCATAAGTCAGGATATTTCGGTTATTTGCACGTGTCGAATTTTTTTTGTTGCGACGAACAATTTTTGTGTAATTCGTTTTTCTTTGAGAGTGCCTCAAAGTCGATTGAAAAATGCCAAAAGTAAGGGTAGAAAAGAAAACCAGACAACACCAACAGGTTAAAAACCAAGGTTTGTTTCAGCTGTTTTTAGTATCTAGCAGCTAACGTTAGCAGTGGCTTAGTGCGAGTCGGAGCTAGCCAGTTGCAGATACGTTTTTAACAAACGTTAGCTAGTCAGGCTTATGGCTATATATATAGGCTAGAAAGAAGACACTCATTATTGATCTGGCGTGATTTATTTAACCATGCGTTCATTGTAAAATAAGAATTTGTTCTTACCTGACTTGCGTAGTTGAATTAAAAACAACTTTATGTAAATATATTCTAGGGGTCATGTTCAACACTGGCCTTGGTCAACACATCTTGAAAAACCCACTGGTAGTCAATGGAATCATTGAAAAGGTAATGTACTGGTTGTAACCACTTTGTTTACCATTGGTAAAGGTCAAGGATCACAACCACCCCTTCTACAATTTTCATAAGCATGCAAAGAAATGCCTTCACATTTTCAAGCAGCTGTACCCTCTCTGGTCAATATTACATGATATTGATAGGAAGGCTCACTGACATGTTCCGATTCCGATATCCATGTTGGCAGGCTGCTCTCAGGCCGACAGATGTGGTGTTGGAGGTGGGACCTGGCACAGGAAACATGACTGTCAAACTGCTTGAGAAAGCCAAAAAGGTGAGAGATTCGTTCTTACTGTCAGTGAATGTTTGTAGCGAAAGGCTTATTTGAAGCTTCTGGTACTTACTGTTGCTTTCATCTTCCCGTTGTCTGAAGGTAGTGGCCTGTGAGTTGGACGGTAGGCTGGTTGCTGAGCTCCAGAAGAGAGTGCAGTGCACGTGAGTACTTGCCATAACTTAGCTACTGTGATACATTTACAATTCCTTAAAAGGGGAGTATAAGTTGAAACTGTGATAGTGACATCTGTGTTCATTGTCTGTAATAGGCCTATGCAAACTAAACTACAGATCTTAGTGGGGGATGTCCTGAAAACAGAGCTGCCTTTCTTTGATGTCTGTGTTGCCAATTTACCTTACCAGGTAAAACTCATCACCCTCAGTAACCAACACTTACCCAGTTCAGTTGCATAATTCTGACAATAATACATACCTACAGAAACATGTTTCATTGTTGTTTTGCAGATTTCATCACCTTTTGTCTTCAAGTTACTTCTGCACAGGCCTTTCTTTAGGTAAGAGACAAGAGAAGCTGGCCGGTTCCAGAGCTGCAAAACTCCCCTGATACTGTCAGACTTTTCCCCCCCTCATCCATTAGTACACTTGGGGGCCAAATGTGAACCTCAAACAGGCATTGGTAGACCAGACTGTTGTGTAAATCATGCATTATTATCAATGTGGGGCAGCAGGGTAGCCTAGTGGTTAGTGCGTTGGACTAGTAACCGAAAGGTTCCAAGTTCGAATCCCAGAGCTGACAAGGTCCAAATCTGTCGTTCTGCCCCTGAACTGGCAGTTAACCCACTGAAAATAAGAATTTGTTCTTAACTGACTTGCCTAGTTAAATAAAGGTCAAATAAAAAAAAAGTGAGATATTTAGGGACATTTGAGTGATGTGCATGGATCTCAAGTTGGGATTTGGCCAAATCAAAGTGTATTTGTCATATGCACAGGATACAGTGTAGTGTACACAGTACAATGACTTGCTTACTCGCAAGCTCTCCTCATAAACAGTGCAACAACTTAAACAACAGCTAAAACCGTTTGATTTGGTGTCTTGTCAGATGTGCAGTGCTGATGTTCCAGAGAGAGTTTGCCATGCGTCTGGTTGCCAAGCCTGGAGACAAGCTGTACTGCAGGCTATCCATCAACACTCAGCTGCTGGCTCGAGTAGACCACCTCATGAAGGTCAGTGGGATCTCTTGCTTGCGTCCCAAATGGGCTCTGGTCAAAAGTAGTGCATCATATAGGGAATAGGATTCCATGTACATTTTGGGACAGAACCATTGACTCAGCCATGAAACTGACATTGTGCATGCGGACTATTGTGTTTCTCAGCTATGTTTCATTCTTGCTTCATTCTTAATTCTCATTTCTCTCTTGCTCAGGTGGGGAAGAATAACTTCCGTCCTCCTCCTAAAGTGGAGTCGAGTGTTGTCAGAATAGAGCCTAAGAACCCACCACCTCCTGTTAACTTCCAGGTAAGTGTTAGTTCTGTGAAGGTGATTGGTTCACTGTCACCTACATGGGAAAGATAGGAGTTTAAATGTTCTGCTGCACAGTAGGTCTTGTGATCAGGTTTGTAATCTTGCCTCCAACAGGAATGGGATGGTCTCGTCAGAATTGCATTTGTGAGGAAAAACAAAACCCTCAACGCAGGTTTCAAGTGAGTACCAAAACAAAGCATATTCAAATTGTTCTTGGTCATATCCTGTCAGCCTCAAATGGTTGTGTGACAAGCTATAGCCTGAAGATGGTTCTTTCCAGGTCCACTGCAGTTGAGCAGCTGTTGGAGAAGAACTACAGGATTCACTGTTCAGTACACAACGTGGTAAGCACACACATGCCAATATTCCACTTATGCAGTCTATATTTTCACATTCTGGATGTGGTTGGGTGATTTATTACTAGTTAACGAGTCATTACATTTGTTTGTTTCTGGAACAGGAAATCCCAGCAGACTTCAGCATCACCAAGAAGATTGAGAGTGTTTTGCAGGAGGCTGAGTTTAGTGAGAAGCGAGCCAGGAGCATGGACATAGATGACTTCATGGTGTAAGTGGAGCTGGACTATTCTTATGTTTGCAGTTTTTTTTCTCCTTTAATGTTTTTTTTTTTTGAGATTCTTCATGTCATCTGTCTTCTATCCAGACTTCTCCACGCTTTCAACTCTGCTGGGATCCACTTTTCCTAACTGGACAGCTGAGGACTTTGTGCAGGAGCGCAATATGGTGGAAACATATCCAGTTGTCAAACCTCCAGTGTTCTTTAAAGAACAGAAACTGGAAGCTTTTATGGATTGAGATCACATCCAAGAGTCATGTGATTGTTTGGATGATAACTACTTTCACTGGCTGGAGGAATGCAGCACGACACCTCAGACTCATGGACTACCTTCATCATGCCTTTTATAAGAACATGAAAGCTGGTGATAAGTGAAATGGTTTGTTTTGCTGAAATGTACATATTTACTAAGCGGACACAGGTATAGTTGATGTTCATACATAAAACAGGTGACACAAGTACCTGTTGAGATGTGTTCTATGGTCAGCCCTACAGTATGTGCTTGGTTGTCATGGATAGGTTGAAAAATATACTTTGTCAGATGTCTGACTCATGGTTGTTGTGTGAGGAGCCCTGAGCCAATCTTTGTTTCATGAAGTTACGCATTTCATGACTGCTTTACCACCATAAATGACCCCAACTCTTCATCGGAAAGACATATCAGCAGGATAGTAATAGCTAAGGTATGCAAAATATATAATGACATAACTTGGGAGTATTCAAACAGGCTTTGCTGCACTATACCCATCTCCCTATGAAGTCTGCCTCTAGATGGTGCCACTTCTGCCGAGTTACAGGGCCAGAGTCACCACAGTCCCACAAACAAAGGACATCACACTGCTTACTACACACACCTGGACATCTTATCATTTAACTAGAGGTTTTCCTACCCATGACGAATGGAAATTAAAGGGCTATATATAATCCGTGTCGTAGCTCGATTGACATTTAAATGCAATATTCACGGTAAACCATGCGGTGCAATCTGAAATACCATTTAAATATCAACCGTACTGGAATGGGTTCTGGATTGAATCTAGCCCAAATGTTCATCATACAGTGTTACTCAGCCCTGTAAAATCCAGGTTGTATTTAAAGGTATCCCCTTTATTCCGCCAGTGTTGTCAGTTAAGGAGACTATTGAGAGGTTCTAATGGCATTTCAGTGGTGCAGGTCAAGAGTCAAATCAAACAGGACACTGAGCGTTGGGCCAGTAACCGAAAGGTTGCTGGATCGAATCCCCGAGCGGACAAGGTAAAAATGTGTTCCCCGGGAGCTGAAGAGGTGATTAAGGCTGCCACTCTGATTCAGAGGGTTTGGGTTAAATGCGGAAGACACATTTCAGTTACCACTGACAAGGTATCCCCTTTATTCCGCCAGTGTTACATCTGTGGCAAACACAGAAACATACCACTGACTTACTGTTGCGTATTTACTATACATTTGTCTTTACAAAGTTAAATGGGTGAAAAATGACTTTTTACAGTATTAAATAACAGGGAGAACAAAACAGAATAAAACTATAGACAAGGACTTGTAAGACATGAGAACCACAACTAGATTTGACTTCCTCTCAACTCAGGAAATTGAAGAGGAAAAGAAAGACTGGCCCTACAGAGTAATGTCTATTCTGTACAGTGCCAACTGAGCAGGGAACCAACCACACGCGTTGGAGGC
Organism: Oncorhynchus keta; assembly: GCF_023373465.1. Lineage (NCBI taxonomy): Eukaryota > Metazoa > Chordata > Actinopteri > Salmoniformes > Salmonidae > Oncorhynchus > Oncorhynchus keta. The sequence goes on from NC_068445.1 coordinate 23,098,710, forward strand.
CAACAGAGTTGCACATGCATACATGTCAATCAGACCTACCACAATACACAACACTTGTGTTGTAGAACCCAAAAGCACAACCAACATGGAGGTCTCTGATGAGGACAAGTCAACAGCCGTTCAATTTAAAGTACAAAAAAGTAAATAAAATTTAAAAAACAAGAGTGAAAATGTAAAATCAGCTATAAAAGGGATCCAAGGTTGCATTCCCCTCGTTATTTCTGATGACATCAGTGGTGAGCCTGATTAGATGAGTCCGTTTCTTTGTTTGTGACAGCTGTGCTACGTTTTTATAGTCATGTTCCTGTATGTGCCACTGCCCATTCCACACACAAAGACCACACCCCCCTCCCATGTCAGGTCTGGTCTACAGCAGGGCACGTGGCCTCTTAGGATTGATCTGCTTACTGGCTTTGTCCTCTTCTTGGAGCGACGAGCGGAACGATTTCACTTTATCTGAAAAGAAAGGAGCAGAAAGAGTGGATTAGATATTACTGCTTATTAAAAGAATACGATGATTCATGTTAATAAAAGTGAAACTTACTACTGAATGTCAACGGTGATACATGCAGAGAGACCAAAATCAACAAAAGAATGAAAGAGGTGGAGAATAATACAAATACGCCAGGAGTCAAAATAAATCGCTAATTTTGAGCACCCCTTCAAATTAGTGGATTCGGCTATTTCAGCCACACACGTTGCAGAAAGGTGTACAAAATCGAGTACACAGCCATGCAATCTCAATAGACAAACATTGGCAGAAGAATGGCCCGTACTGAAGGGTCAGTGACTTTCAACATGGCACCATCATGGGATGGCAAATTTCTGCCCTAATAGAGCTGCCCCGGTCAACTGCAAGTTCTGTTATTGTGAAGTGGAGACATCGAGGAGCAACAGCTGCGAAGTGGCACCCCACACAAGCTCACAGAACAGGATCGCTGATGTGCGTAAAAATGGTCTGTCCTCGGTTGCAACCAGGGTTGCACATTTTGGGGAATATCCAAAACGTGGAAACTTTCCGTGGGAATTAACAGGAATATATGGGAATTAATGTAAATATATGCTAATTAATATTAATACCATTTAAAAGTAGATGTTTTTTTGCAATGGATATATTTACCATATCATATGGAGACAGAAACAAACATTTGACCTTATCATAAGTAGACATAATTGCAAATTATTAAATCCTTTCAATATAAATTTAAAAAACAATTCAGTTACAAATTTAACTTTAATTGAGTTGACTCTTCACATTACCAACTACTTCTCTGATAGAGTTCAGTGTGTCAAATCGGAGGGTCTGCTGTCCGGACCCCTGGCAGTCTCTATGGGGTGCCACAGGGTTCAATTCTTGGACCGACTCTCTTCTCTGTATACATCAATGATGTCGCTCTTGCTGCTGGTGAGTCTCTGATCCACCTCTACGCAGACGACACCATTCTGTATACTTCTGGCCCTTCTTTGGACACTGTGTTAACAACCCTCCAGGCAAGCTTCAATGCCATACAACTCTCCTTCCGTGGCCTCCAATTGCTCTTACAGTTTTTCTCAGTCGCTTTGGTGCATTTCTTAGATCAAAAGTGCAATTCTTGATACTACTTGTACAAATTCCAAATCATCTAGTCACTTGTGCACATCATTAAAGCAATTTCTTATTCCTTTGAACAAATTGCAATTGATAATGTACAAGTGTCAGCTTTTTTCTACATTATCAATTGCTCATGTCATGTTGATCAAAATATAGTAGATGTTTCTCTGTTGAATAGTCTTACCCCTCAAAACATCTAGGCATTAGTTCCTTGCATAAGCCATTACATGCTAAATTGTTGAACTATTTGTCATAAACTGTCAAGCATAGTTTTATACATTTCTATTAGACCTTTTGTACAAAAACGTGACTTGATGAATCATGCAGGTGAAATTGACCCTCAAGTGTTAGTTCAACCAACAATCAACCAGTTGTCTAAATTGCTCAAAGGTGCATCTCATGAGGAATCAATTGGCAAGCATATATAGACAGACCACAACATAGAGTTGCAATTTTCCAATAATGGATGGACCAGGAAACGAACAGGGTCAACAGCCAAGAGGAGGAAGGAGAGGAGCAAGGATGCGTGGTGGAAGGCAAAACAGAGGAAGAGGCAAAAGAGGACATAGGCGCATATCTGATGACATAAGGGCCACTATTGTAGACCATGTTGTCAATCATGGCCTTACAAGGGCTGAGGCGGGTCGAAGGGTGCAGCCGAATATTGGGAGATCAACCGTGTCCTCAATAGTTCAAATGTTTCGAAGAGAGAACAGGTATGTCCACCAATGTACAGTGCATTGTTACTGTATATAAGTATACTGTATACTTCCTACAATGCTTCATATTACAGTAGTCCACTTGTATTTCACAGCATACAGAAATATACTCTATACAGATACATACTGCACCTTACATGCACCCGCCTGTATGTTTTACAGTAAAATGTGTGTTCGCATAGTTTTTGTCTATGTGAAAGTGTGCGATGCATGACTGCATTTTTCCCCACATAGGACTGCAAGATTACCTCAAACCGGTGGCAGAGGACGCCTTTTCACACCTCAACAGGAGGAGGCTATTTGCACCATGGTCCGAGTAAACAATGCCATGAGACTCAGGGAAATACAAAGGACCATTATAGAAGACAACGATGTCTTTGAAAACATCCATACGGTTAGCATCACAACCATCGACAGGGTGCTGCATAGAAACCAGATGAGTATGAAACAGCTGTACCGTGTACCATTCCAAAGGAATGAGGACAGAGTTACAGTAAGGAGCTACGATACCAGTATGTACAGGTAAAACATATATCTATGCAACTACTTTACAGCAACATTTTATAGTGATACATAGTACAGTAAGCATAAACTGCACACATTTCCATTGCTGTGGAAGGAACATGCAATATATGTACATTTTATGTCACTCTTCCTTACCAAAACAAATTCAACTGTGTGTTCTGGGATATAGCGTATAATGGAATCAAGTGAACCCTCTCACAACTTTGTATACGTGGATGAGGCTGGCTTCAACTTGACCAAATGCAGAAGGCGGGGTCAGAATATCATCGGTCACAGAGCTACTGTGGATTTGCCAGGCCAACGGGGAGGAAATATCACCATGTGTGCTGCTATTTTGGAGCATGGTGTCCTAACCCATATCCCCCTTATAGGGCCATACAACACCCAGCATCTACTCAACTTTTTAGAGACTCTCTACAGGGCTCTCATCCCTGATGATGAGAGGGGTCTGTTTAGAGAGGATTTGCCAAAGTATGTGGTCATTTGTGATAATGTGAGTTTCCATCGATCAATCATCATAAGGCAATGGTTTGTGACCCACCCGAGGATGCTCATAGAATTCCTCCCACCTTATTCACCATTCCGTAACCCAAATGAGGAGTTATTTTCTGCATGGAGGTGGAAGGTGTACGATCGTCAGCCACACACACACAGATGACCCTGCTGGCTGCAATGGATGCAGCATGTGAGGACATCACAGTAGACACCTGCAGAGGATGGATAAGGCATTCCAAAAGATTCTTTCCACGTTGCATTGGAAGGAAAAATATCCGGAATGATGTGGATGAGAATATGTGGGCCGACAGACAGGAACATCTGGATGTGTAGAGACAGCACAATAGTGCTGCGGGCAAAGTTGTGTCTTAGGGGTGGTTTCCTGTGTTTCTTTCAAATTTAATTTTTTCCCTTTGTGCCCCTTGGGTTGTCCAGTCTCTTTCAATCAATAACCCACATACAGTAATATGTAAATAGTACTGTTGAAATTGATATGCCATAGAAGTGCAGCCTTGTGCATTTTCAATACAGAAACTGTCATCCAAACTGTAGCCTAAGTTTACATCAGGTAATACTGTCAAAGTACACAGTTACATTGACAACATGCCTAAACATTTTGACGACCTTGTTCGTGAACAATGACTCAATGACTTATCTTTCTGATGACACTGACATGATCATTGGCATGAATATTTACTTTTGAGAGATGTACTAAGGATTTTTAGTGACTGACTAGCTTTAGAAACATATCTATTGTATATTGCAGTTTGTACAAATTGTTCTGAGAAATGCACATGTTAGGGATGATGTGAAAAATGCACCAAAGCGACTGAGAAACTGTAAATACTAGTAAAACTAAATGCATGCTCTTCAACCGATCGCTGCCTGCACCTGCCCAACATCACTACTCTGGACGGCAGTGACTTAGAATACGTGGACAACTACAAATACCTAGGTGTCTGGTTAGACTGTAAACTCTTCTTCCAGACCCACATCAAACATCTCCAATCCAAAGTTAAATCTAGAATTGGCTTCCTATTTTGCAACAAAGCATCCTTCACTCATGCTGCCAAACATACCCTTGTAAAACTGACCATCCTACCAATCCTCGACTTCGGCGATGTCATTTACAAAATAGCCTCCAATACCCTACTCAACAAATTGGATGCAGTCTATCACAGTGCAATCCGTTTTGTCACCAAAGCCCCATATACTACCCACCATTGCGACCTGTACGCTCTCGTTGGCTGGCCCTCGCTTCATACTCGTCGCCAAACCCACTGGCTCCATGTCATTTACAAGACCCTGCTAGGTAAAGTCCCCAGTTATCTCAGCTCGCTGGTCACCATAGCATCACACACCTGTAGCAAGCGCTCCTGCAGGTTTATCTGGTCACCCCCAAAACCAATTATTTCTTTGGCCGCCTCTCTGCTGCCAATGACTGGAACGAACTCCAAAAAAATCTCTGAAACTGGAAACACTTCTCCCTCACTAGCTTTAAGCATCAACTGTCAGAGCAGCTCACAGATTACTGCACCTGTAAATAGCCCATCAATTTATCCCAAACAACTCCCTCTTCCCGTACTGTATTTATTTCATTTATTTTGCTCCTTTGCACCCCATTATTTTTATTTCTACTTTGCACATTCTTCCACTGCAAATCTACTATTCCAGTGTTTTACTTGCTATATTGTATTTACTTTGCCACCATGGCCTTTTTTCCCCTTATCTCACCTCATTTGCTCACATCATATATACTTGTTTCTACTGTATTATTGACTGCATGTTTGTTTTACTCCATGTGTAACTCTGTGTCGTTGTATGTGTCAAACTGCTTTGCTTTATCTTGGACAGGTCGCAGTTGTAAATGAGAACTTGTTCTCTACTATCTGGTTAAATGAAGGTGATTTTTAAAAAATAATAATAAAAAATACAAAAATGAGAATTTCACTGAACAACAAAAAGGGAATATTGAATGATCCATCGCATCTCCCAAAAACATGTTCAACATACATCTGTAAAATTATAGTCTAGAAACTAAAGCTTTCGTTGTCTTCCTCTCAGGCTTCCATGTCTTCTCCCTGGACATCCTCAATGTCCACCTCTTGAACATTAGACTTTGAAGCTTCACTGTCACTTTCCAACCTTGTTGAGGATGGCTCGTTGTCGGGCTCAAAAAGGCTCAAATTTGCCTGGATGGCCACCAATTTTTCAACCCTTGTATTGGTCAGCCTGTTGCGTGCTTTGGTGTGTGTGTTCCCAAACAAGGACCAGTTGCGCTCAAATCCACAAATTCCCTTCCACCAGGTAGCCTAATGGTTAGAGCCTAGTGGTTAGAGCGTTGGGTCAGTAACCGAAAGGTTGCTGGGATCGAATCCCAGAGCTGACAAGGTAAAAATCTGTCGTTCTGCCCCTGAACAAGGCAGTTAACCCACTGTTCCCCGGGAGGCCGTCAATGTAAATAAGAATTTGTTCTTAATTGACTTGGCTAGTTAAATAAAAATAAATACATTAGATATGTTGGAACGACTGCTATATTGCATCTCCCATCCCAAAGCCCTTGCTTGGAAGTGTACTTCGCCAAACTGCCAAGAACCTTGCTCTCATCCAGGCCAAAGTGGAGAGACACAGTAGTGATGACACCATAGGCCTTGTTGATCTCTGCACCAGACAGGATGCTCTTGCCAGCATACTTGGGGTCCAACATGTACGCTGCAGTACGTATGGGCTTCAGGCAGAAGTCTCTATGCTTTTTGATGTACAGTGGGGCAAAAAAGTATTTAGTCAGCCACCAATTGTGCAAGTTCTCCCACTTAAAGACGAGAGAGGCCTGTCATTTTCATCATAGGTACACTTCAACTATGACAGACAAAATGAGAAAAAAAAATCCAGAAAATCATTTATTTGAAATTTATTTAAATTATGGTGGAAAATAAGTATTTGGTCAATAACAAAGTTTCTCAATACTTTGTTATATACCCTTTGTTGGCAATGACAGAGGTCAAACGTTTTCTGTAAGTCTTCACAAGGTTTTCACACACTGTTGCTGGTAATTTGGCCCATTCCTCCATGCAGATCTCCTCTAGAGCAGTGATGTTTTGGGGCTGTTGCTGGGCAACACAGACTTTCAACTCCCTCCAAAGATTTTCTATGGGGTTGAGATCTGGAGACTGGCTAGGCCACTCCAGGACCTTGAAATGCTTCTTACGAAGCCACTCCTTCGTTGCCCGGGCGGTGTTTTTAGGATCATTGTCATGCTGAAAGACCCAGCCACGTTTCATCTTCAATGCCCTTGCTGATGGAAGGAGGTTTTCACTCAAAATCTCACGAAAGATGGCCCCATTAATTCTTTCCTTTACACGGATCAGTCGTCCTGGTCCCTTTGCAGAAAAACAGCCCCAAAGCATGATGTTTCCACCCCCATGCTTCACGGTAGGTATGGTGTTCTTTGGATGCAACTCAGCATTCTTTGTCCTCCAAACACGACGAGTTGAGTTTACCAAAAAGTTATATTTTGGTTTCATGACATTCTCCCAATCTTCTTCTGGATCATCCAAATGCTCTGTTACAAACTTCAGACGGGCCTGGACATGTACTGGCTTAAGCAGGGGGACACGTCTGGCACTGCAGGATTTGAGTCCCTGGCGGCGTAGTGTGTTACTGATGGTAGGCTTTGTTACTTTGGTCCCAGCTCTCTGCAGGTCATTCACTAGGTCCCCCCGTGTGGTTCTGGGATTTTTGCTCACCGTTCCTGTGATCATTTTGACCCCACGGGGTGAGATCTTGCATGGAGCCCCAGATCGAGGGAGATTATCAGTGGTCTTGTATGTCTTCCATTTCCTAATAATTGCTCCCACAGTTGATTTCTTCAAACCAAGCTGCTTACCTATTGCAGATTCAGTCTTCCCAGCCTGGTGTAGGTCTACAATTTTGTTTCTGGTGTCCTTTGACAGCTCTTTGGTCTTGGCCATAGTGGAGTTTGGAGTGTGACTGTTTGAGGTTGTGGACAGGTGTTTTTTATACTGATAACAAGTTCAAACAGGTGCCATTAATACAGGTAATGAGTGGAGGACAGAGGAGCCTCTTACAGAAGAAGTTACAGGTCTGTGAGAGCCAGATATCTGGCTTGTTTGTAGGTGACCAAATACTTATTTTCCACCATCATTTGCAAATAAATTCATAAAAAATCCTACAATGTGATTTTCTGGATTTTTCTCATTTTGTCTGTCATGGTTGAAGTGTACCTATGGTGAAAATTACAGGCCTCTCATCCTTCTAAGTGGGAGAACTTGCACAATTGGTGGCTGACTAAATACCTTTTTGCCCCACTGTATTCCAAAACTGCAGTTTCCTCTTCTTGGAGCAACAGTGAAGTGGGCAGGACAGTATGGATTCCTTCTCTTCTCTTCTCCTGGTTACTACTATAGGTTTCAGGAGTTTCAGGCTGCTTACCACTCTCTCCCAAAATACATCATCCAGGAGGATCCTCTTGATGGGGTTGTCCATATCGGCAGACTGTGATACGGCCATTTCTTGGAGAGACTCCTTCCCCTACAGGCGACTGTAGAACATGATGACTACACCACCCCAACAGGTGTTGTTGGGCAGCTTCAATATGGTGCTCTTATTCTTCTCACTTTGCTTGGTGAGGTAGATTGCTGCTATAACTTGATGACCCTTCACATACCTAACCATTTCCTTGGCTCTCTTGTAGAGTGTATCCATTGTTTTCAGTGCTATGATGTCCTTGAGGAGCAGATTCAATGCATGAGCAGCACAGCCAATGGCTTCGCTCTGCAGGTTGTATAACTTTTTATAACTTTTTCATTACATTTCATTATAGTACAACGGTTGATTTGTCTAATCTTAGCAATTCTTCTTAGCTAGCTACATAGCCGTCCTTGTATCAGAGATAATTGCATAATTATCGTATTTCGTCGCCCCTAACGTAGCCTTCACTGCTATTCGCCCAGGAGCTAGCTAACGCACACAGATTAGCATCACTGTAGTGCTATTCACTCAACTGTACGACTTGATTAGTTCAGTGTTAACTAGCTACATAGCTGTCTTTGTTTCCAAGATAATTGTGTAGTTTAGTGTGTGTAGCCTTGGAGTGATTATCTTAATTCACTGAGGTTCGCTAGCCAGCTATTTGTCGTCCTTAACGTAGGAGACTCTGCTAGCTAGCCAACAGCTAACTGCTAACAGCTAGCCAACGTCTGCTGTTTTGAATTCAACAACCCGGTCAGGTGGTTTCACATTTTCGTTTCATTGCAGTGCAGCGGTTTGATTTGTTTGATCGTGGCTAGCTGCATAGCCGTCTTTGTTTCAAAGATAATTGTGTAGTCTAGACCGATTCCCTAGGTTAGCTAGCCAGCTATTGTCGTTCTTTAACTCAACGTAACGTAAACAACACTGCTAGCTAGCCAGCTAGCCCCGAATAGCAGCACTGTAGAATTATTACACTCAACGGAACGACTTGATTAGTGTAGTGTCAACAACGCAGCTACTGCCAGCTAGCCTACTTTAGCAGTACTGTATCATTTTAATCATTTTAGTCAATAAGATTCTTGCTACGTAAGCTTAACTTTCTGAACATTCGAGACGTGTAGTCCGCTTGTCATTCCAATTTCCTTGCATTAGCGTAGCCTTTTCTGTAGCCTGTCAACTATGTGTCTGTCTATCCCTGTTCTCTCCTCTCTGCACAGACCATACAAACGCTCCACACCGCGTGGCCGCGACCACCCTAACCTGGTGGTCCCAGCGCGTACGACCCACGTGGAGTTCCAGGTCTCTGGTAGCCTCTGGAACTGCCAATCTGCGGCCAACAAGGCAGAGTTCATCTCAGCCTATGCCTCCTCCAGTCCCTTGACTTCTTGGCACTGACGGAAACATGGATCACCACAGATAACACTGCTACTCCTACTGCTCTCTCCTCGTCCGCCCACGTGTTCTCGCACACCCCGAGAGCTTCTGGTCAGCGGGGTGGTGGCACCGGGATCCTCATCTCTCCCAAGTGGTCTTTCTCTCTTTCCCCTTACCCATCTGTCTATTGCCTCCTTTGAATTCCATGCTGTCACAGTTACCAGCCCTTTCAAGCTTAACATCCTTATCATTTATCGCCCTCCAGGTTCCTCGGAGAGTTCATCAATGAGCTTGATGCCTTGATAAGCTCCTTTCCTGAGGACGGCTCACCTCTCACAGTTCTGGGCGACTTTAACCTCCCCACGTCTACCTTTGACTCATTCCTCTCTGCCTCCTTCTTTCCACTCCTCTCCTCTTTGACCTCACCCTCTCACCCTCCCCCTACTCACAAGGCAGGCAATACGCTTGACCTCATCTTTACTAGATGCTGTTCTTCCACTAACCTCATTGCAACTCCTCCAAGTCTCCGACCACTACCTTGTATCCTTTTCCCTCTCGCTCTCATCCAACACTTCCCACACTGCCCCTACTGGATGGTATCGCGCCGTCCCAATCTTCGCTCTCTCTCCCCCGCTACTCTCTCCTCTTCCATCCTATCTTCTTTCCCTCTGCTCAAACTTTCTCCAACCTATCTCCTGATTCTGCCTCCTCAACCCTCCTCTCCTCCCTTACTGCATCCTTTGACTCCCTATGTCCCCTATCCTCCAGGCCGGCTCGGTCCTCCCTCCCGCCTCCGTGGCTCGACGACTCATTGCGAGCTCACAGAACAGGGCTCCGGGCAGCCGAGCGGAAATGGAGGAAAACTCGCCTCCCTGCGGACCTGGCATCCTTTCACTCCCTCCTCTCTACATTTTCCTCCTCTGTCTCTGCTGCTAAAGCCACTTTCTACCATTCTAAATTCCAAGCATCTGCCTCTAACCCTAGGAAGCTCTTTGCCACCTTCTCCTCCCTCCTGAATCCTCCCCCCTCCCTCCTCCCTCTCTGCAGATGACTTCGTCAACCATTTTGAAAAGAAGGTCGATGACATCCGATCCTCGTTTGCTAAGTCAAACGACACCGCTGGTTCTGCTCACACTGCCCTACCCTATGCTCTGACCTCTTTCTCCCTCTCTCTCCAGATGAAATCTCGCGTCTTGTGACGGCCGGCCGCCCAACAACCTGCCCGCTTGACCCTATCCCCTCCTCTCTTCTCCAGACCATTTCCGGAGACCTTCTCCCTTACCTTACCTCGCTCATCAACTCATCCCTGACCGCTGGCTACGTCCCTCCCGTCTTCAAGAGAGCGAGAGTTGCACCCTTCTGAAAAAACCTACACTCGATCCCTCCGATGTCAACAACTACAGACCAGTATCCCTTCTCTCTTTTCTCTCCAAAACTCTTGAGCGTGCCGTCCTTGGCCAGCTCTACCGCTATCTCTCTCAGAATGACCTTCTTGATCCAAATCAGTCAGGTTTCAAGACTAGTCATTCAACTGAGACTGCTCTTCTCTGTATCACGGAGGCGCTCCGCACTGCTAAAGCTAACTCTCTCTCCTCTGCTCTCATCCTTCTAGACCTATCGGCTGCCTTCGATACTGTGAACCATCAGATCCTCCTCTCCACCCTCTCCGAGTTGGGCATCTCCGGCGCGGCCCACGCTTGGATTGCGTCCTACCTGACAGGTCGCTCCTACCAGGTGGCGTGGCGAGAATCTGTCTCCTCACCACGCGCTCTCACCACTGGTGTCCCCAGGGCTCTGTTCTAGGCCCTCTTATTCTCGCTATACACCAAGTCACTTGGCTCTGTCATAACCTCACATGGTCTCTCCTATCATTGCTATGCAGACGACACACAATTAATCTTCTCCTTTCCCCTTCTGATGACCAGGTGGCGAATCGCATCTCTGCATGTCTGGCAGACATATCAGTGTGGATGACGGATCACCACCTCAAGCTGAACCTCAGCAAGACGGAGCTCCTCTTCCTCCCGGGAAGGACTGCCCGCTCCATGATCTCGCCATCACGGTTGACAACTCCATTGTGTCCTCCTCCCAGAGCGCTAAGAACCTTGGCGTGATCCTGGACAACACCCTGACGTTCTCAACTAACATCAAGGCGGTGTCCCGTTCCTGTAGGTTCATGCTCTACAACATCCGCAGAGTACGACCCTGCCTCACACAGGAAGCGGCGCAGGTCCTAATCCAGGCACTTGTCATCTCCCGTCTTGATTACTGCAACTCGCTGTTGGCTGGGCTCCCTGCCTGTGCCATTAAACCCCTACAACTCATCCAGAACGCCGCAGCCCGTCTGGTGTTCAACCTTCCCAAGTTCTCTCACGTCACCCCGCTCCTCCGCTCTCTCCACTGGCTTCCAGTTGAAGCTCGCATCCGCTACAAGACCATGGTGCTCGCCACGGAGCTGTGAGGGGAACGGCACCTCAGTACCTCCAGGCTCTGATCAGGCCCTACACCCAAACAAGGGCACTGCGTTCATCCACCTCTGGCCTGCTCGCCTCCCTACCACTGAGGAAGTACAGTTCCCGCCTCAGCCCAGTCAAAACTGTTCGCTGCTCTGGCCCCCAATGGTGGAACAAACTCCTCACGACGCCAGGACAGCGGAGTCAATCACCACCTTCCGGAGACACCTGAAACCCCACCTCTTCAAGGAATACCTAGGATAGGGTAAGTAAGGGTAAGTAATCCTTCTCACCCCCCCCCCAACAAGATTTAGATGCAAGTGGCTGTTCCACTGGTTGTCATAAGGTGTATGCACCAATTTGTAAGTCGCTTCTGGATAAGAGCTGTAAAGATTAGGGGACAAAATGAGTTTTTAAAAAACGAATAAAATGCCATGTACAGATAAATAGTTAAGCAGTTAGATTAAAACAACTCCTTTGTAAGATATACGTTTTAAAATGAAACATGTATGGAAACAGGTGAATTAAAACTCCTCAGTTAGCAGGCTCAAGCAAGCTAAAACCCACATGGTAGCAAAAACTAACGAGCAAAAATGATTCAGTTACAAAATGATTTAAAACACACTTTTCTGTAGGCTACTATTTACAAGAAATCATGCATGTCATATAAAATATATTCACCCAGTATTGTAATCAAAACTTACTAGAAAGCATGTCGTCCTTGGCTCAGACAGTGTAGTAGTGTGGGCTCAATGGCATCTCATTAGTGTGCAAGATCTTGAGAATCAGCTGTACATGTGATGGAAGAATGCACTGTGCATGCAGAGGGTTGCAATTCCATTGAATTGGGGATAGTTGAACCAAAATATGCCACAAGACCAAGAATAGCCTTATGTGTATCCCACAAAAAGGTTCACTGTTTTTTAAGATGACTTTTGATGAATTTAAGCAAAATTCCCAGGCTTAATTTGGTATCAGAAATTGCCTGGAAAGTTTCCAACCCTTTGCAACCCTAGTTGCAACACTCACTATCGAGTTCCAAACTGTCTCTGGAAGCAACAGCAGCACAATACCTTTTCGTCGGGAGCTTCATGAAATGGATTTCCATATCCGAGCACCCGCACACAAGCCTAAGATCACCATGCACAATGTCAAGCGTCAGCTGGAGTGGTGTAAAGCTCGCCACCATTGGACTCTGGAGTAGTGGAAATGCGTTCTATCACGCTTCACCATCTGTCAGTCTGACGGACAAACCTGGGTTTGGCGGATTCCAGGAGAACACTACCTGCACAAATTAATAGTGCCAACTGTAAAGTTTGGTAGAGGAGGAATAATGGTCTGGGGCTTCTTTTTCATGGTTCGGACTAGGCCCCTTAGTTCAGTTGAAGGGAAATCTTAATGCTACAGCATACAATGACATTCTAGACAGTTCTGTGTTTCAAACTTTGTGGAAACAGTTTAGTGAAGGCCCTTTCCTGTTTCAACATGACAATGCCCCCATGCACAAAGCGAGGTCCATACAGAAATGGTTTGTTGAGATCGGTGTGGAAGAACTTGAGTGGCCTGCACAGAGCCCTGACCTCAACCCCATTGAACACCTTCGGGATGAATTGGAACGCCAACTGCGAACCAGGCATAATCGCGCAACCTCACTAATGCTCGTGGCTGAATGGAAGCAAGTCTCTGCAGCAATGTTCCAACATCTAGTGGAAAGCCTTCCCAGAAGAGTGGAGGCTGTTATAGCAGCAAAGGGGGGACCGACTCCATGTAAACGCCTTTGATTTTGGAATGGGATTTTCCAGGTGAGCATACTTTTGGCCATGTAGTGTAAATGGACCAAACCTCATTCCATAGAGATGTTCTTTCATCTGACTGAAACGGTACCATGTCACTGTAATAATACATGTCTAGGCTGCTTACCTCTGAGCTCAGTGAGGATATCAGTGAGGATATCAATCTTCTGATCCAGTATCTGCTCTAGCTGAGTGGCGTAGGAGTCCACGTCATAGTCCACCTCCTCAGTCATTTCCAGCAGAACCTTCTCATCCTCCAGCCACCGGATAGACTCCTGCTCACAAAAGACACACACACACACACATTAACAACTCACCAATAACGGTCATCTCATCTTCCTACTGACAAACAAATGATTTAAATCAATGACTTTGCTCCCATCAAGTCAGTATTACATTAGCTTGAAGAAGTGGATGATTTAGAGAATTTCATGGATAGTCGCTCCACATGACATTAATCTTGCAGATTAATTAAACACAGAGGACCTCCTAACCATATGTGAAAGGATCTAAGAGGAGCCATCTGTTAATGTCGTCTGACCTGGAAACAGCTCTGTGGTCCTCCAGCACCTGTTCCTCCATCTCCACCATCTGAGACAGCCTCATGGAAGTTAAAGAGCTGGGGTGACACCTCCTCCTCCTGGAAAGACAGACAACAGTCAGAGTAACACACACACACCAGCATCACAAGATGAGTGAGCATAAAGAGAGCGTCTGCTAAATGACTTAAATGCATAAAAGTGCAATAAGAGTGTATTATAAGAGTGTGGCTTACGTTCTGCTCACAGAGCAGTTTGAGGTCATCTCTCTGGGGGGAGCTGCCCAGGTGGTCCCAGTCATAGTCCAGCAGGTCCACCACATGGATGTTGGGCCGGACCCCCTCGGTCACCTGGTTAGCGTCCACCGTCAACTCCTTCACTCTGTGTGTCAATCAACACCATCCTCCAGTCAGCTGACAGTGCTGCTCAGCCCAGTTAAATACACTCCATATGCTGGGCCTTATTCAGTAGGGACAAACAGTCAGGATATTGCAGATAGAAATGCATTACTTGGATATGACTTTGACTCAGAATATTAAGTCTCGTCAGTTCTATGCAATACATTTGGCTGAATGTTTTGGCCCATTGAATAGATACCCAGAAACCATCACAACACCAGTGACACCATGTGCAGCCAATGGGTCCATCATCAAATGAAATCAAATGTTATTTGTCACATACACATGGTTAGCAGATATTAATGCGAGTGTAGCGAAATGCTTGTGCTTCTAGTTCCGACAATGCAGTAATAACCAACAAGTTATCTAGCTAACAATTCCAAAACTACTACCTTATACACACAAGTGTAAAGGGATAAATAATATGTACATAAAGATATATGACTGAGTGATGGTACAGAGCGGCATAGGCAAGATACAGTAGATGGTATCGAGTACAGTATATACATGAGATGAGTATGTAAACAAAGTGGCATAGTTAAAGTGGCTAGTGATACATGTATTACATAAAGATGCAGTAGATGATATAGAGTACAGTATATACGTACGTATACATATGAGATGAATAATGTAGGGTATGTAAACATCATATTAGGTAGCATTGTTTAAAGTGGCTAGTGATATATTTTACATCATTTCCCATCAATTCCCATTATTAGTGGCTGGAGTTGAGTCAGTGTGTTGGCAGCAGCCACTCAATGTTAGTGGTGGCTGTTTAACATTCTGATGGCCTTGAGATAGAAGCTGTTTTTCAGTCTCTCGGTCTCAGCTTTGATGCACCTGTACTGACCTCGCCTTCTGGATGATAGCGGGGTGAACAGGCAGTGGCTCGGGTGGTTGTTGTCCTTGATGATCTTTATGGCCCTCCTGTGACATCGGGTGGTGTAGGTGTCCTGGAGGGCAGGTAGTTTGCCCCCGGTGATGCGTTGTGCAGACCTCACTACCCTCTGGAGAGCCTTACGGTTGTGGGCGGAGCAGTTGCCGTACCAGGCGGTGATACAGCCCGACAGGATGCTCTTGATTGTGCATCTGTAGAAGTTTGTGAGTGCTTTTGGTGACAAGCCGAATTTCTTCAGCCTCCTGAGGTTGAAGAGGCGCTGCTGGGCCTTCTACACGATGCTGTCTGTGTGGGTGGACCAATTCAGTTTGTCTGTGATGTGTACGCCGAGGAACTTAAAACTTACTACCCTCTACACTACTGTTCCATCAATGTGGATAGGGGGGTGTTCCCTCTGCTGTTTCCTGAAGTCCACAATCATCTCCTTAGTTTTGTTGACGTTGAGTGTGAGGTTATTTTCCTGACACCACACTCCGAGGGCCCTCACCTCCTCCCTGTAGGCAGTCTAGTCGTTGTTGGTAATCAAGCCTACCACTGTTGTGTCGTCCGCAAACTTGATGATTGAGTTGGAGGCGTGCGTGGCCACGCAGTCGTGGGTGAACAGGGAGTACAGGAGAGGGCTCAGAACGCACCCTTGTGGGGCCCCAGTGTTGAGGATCAGCGGGGTGGAAATGTTGTTGCCTACCCTCACCACCTGGGGGCGGCCCGTCAGGAAGTCCAGTACCCAGTTGCACAGGGCGGGGTCGAGACCCAGTTTCTCGAGCTTGATAACGAGCTTGGAGGGCACTATGGTGTTAAATACTGAGCTGTAGTCGATGAACAGCATTCTCACATAGGTATTCCTCTTGTCCAGATGGGTTAGGGCAGTGTGCAGTGTGGTTGAGATTGTATCGTCTGTGGACCTATTTGGGCGGTAAGCTAATTTGAGTGGGTCTAGGGTGTCAGGTAGGGTGGAGGTGATATGGTCCTTGACTAGTCTCTCAAAGCACTTAATGATGATGGAAGTGAGTGCTACGGGGCGGTAGTCGTTTAGCTCAGTTACCTTAGTTTTCTTGTGAACAGGAACAATGGTGGCCCTCTTGAAGCATGTGGGAACAACAGACTGGGATAGGGATCGATTGAATATGTCCGTAAACACACCAGCCAGCTGGTCTGCGCATGCTCTGAGGGCGCGGCTGGGGATGTCGTCTGGGCCTGCAGCCTTGCGAGGGTTGACACGTTTAAATGTTTTCCTCACGTCGGCTGCAGTGAAGGAGAGTCCGCATGTTTTAGTTGCAGGCCGTGTCAGTGGCACTGTATTGTCCTCAAAGCGGGCAGAAAAGTTATTTAGTCTGCCTGGGAGCAAGACATCCTGGTCCGTGACTGGGCTGGTTTTCTTTTTGTAATCCGTGATTGACTGTAGACCCTGCCACATACCTCGTGTCTGAGCCGTTGAATTGAGATTCTACTTTGTCTCTATACTGACGCTTAGCTTGTTTGATTGCCTTGCGGAGGGAATAGCTACACTGTTTGTATTCGGTCATGTTTCCGGTCACCTTGCCCTGATTAAAAGCAGTGGTTCGGGATTTCAGTTTCACGCGAATGCTGCCATCAATCCACGGTTTCTGGTTTGGGAATGTTTTAATCGTTGCTATGGGAATGACATCTTCAACGCACATTCTAATGAACTCGCTCACCGAATCAGCGTATTCGTCAATGTTGTTGTCTGACGCAATACGAAACATATCCCAGTCCACGTGATGGAAGCAGTCTTGGAGTGTGGAATCAGATTGGTCAGACCAGCGTTGAACAGACCTCAGCGTGGGAGCCTCTTGTTTTAGTTTCTGTCTGTAGGCAGGGATCAACAAAATGGAGTCGTGGTCAGCTTTTCTGTGCTCTTATTGGTTGCAACTTGCTTGACAATCCATTTTAAGTTACAGTGATATGGTATCTTTAAAATAAAAATGTTTTATTTTTTCAGTCAATAAAACCAAATTAAGCAATATAAGAATAATGAGTTAATCAAATTCCGAGTGCTAGATTAGTTGTTCCCCACTAAAGCAGCTCTAAATGATGATGCTATGGAACTGTAGAAGCTGTGTGTTTCAACAGGGCCCTTGCATGTTAGCCATGTTTGGCATGACAATGAGCGACAATGAGTTGGCATGATAGCACAAACATATGGCCAGGACTGTCTATACTTCTGGCATCTTGTATATGTTTAATGAGGTGTGACTGAGCTGATATGGTCCAGTACAGCCTAACCTTATTGACTTGTGTCTAAGCCATGACTGACTGGGTGGTGACAGGAATTGCTGTAGCAGTTGGAATAAACACAGGCTGGTCTCACTGCACCTTTGGCAATAATTGCAGGTACTTAGCCAAGGAACTATCCTCTAACTAGCATAGTATAAAATGACCAGTCAAATATTAGGCGTTAACTAATAGGCCTGACTGACTGGTTATGCTACATGACACCATAAACAAATGCCACATCACAAGAACATTATGTGAAAAAGCGCAAGGGCACACATTATTGTCCATGAGAAGATATGAGGAGAACAGCTTTCACAACTTAACATAATCTCACTCAGCACAGCAAAAGATGATCGCAGAGCACATGCCAAGGCTGGAGAAAAGGATGAAAGAATGTTTCATGGAGATGGAATAAAAAGGGAAGTAAATGAGGAATAAGACGCAGGGACAAGTCCTCCACAGAGACTGGTGAGAACGATGGAACAAAGACCAAAATAAGAAAGTGTGTTGTGTGTATTATACAACTAATGTATGCATACATGGAAAGCATGCAGGTAAGTGTATGCTTTGACAACCAAAATGTATTTGTATGTGTGTGCACACAATGGGAAGGTGCTTGAACTGCAGGAAGAAGTAGCAAAGTCATCGTACTCATGGGTGGGCGAGAGCTCCGAGAGCTCCGAGAGCCTTCCACCGCCCTGGGAGAAGGGGATGTCTGAGGGACTGATCCCAAACTCCTTTACTCTGCAGAGCAGAGCACAGCACAGCACCAGGCCCAGAGTAGAGGAGCAGGAAACACAAGAGAGAGGGGATGAGGGTCAGGACACACAAAACTAGAAGAGAGAAATAGGCATTTTCCTTTCCCCATGACCTGCCTGCCACAGTGGCACTCATTCAGTCTTTCACATGTAGCCTACATCTCATCAAACTGCTGCAGGCAGATATTCCCAATTCAAATAATTGTATGATCATAGAGAGCCCTTTCTTTACATCATTATATCTGCCTATTGAGGCTCAGAAGCCTCATACCTTAAGGGAAGAATTCGGCAGTACCTGTATGGTTAGTGAGAAAGTCCATATTGCAAATGTACGGTCCCTTACTAGACGTCCGAAATCGTTTGTAAAATTCGCGGACGGCGTCGGGCCGAGCGGCAGGGCCGGACCTACCAGGAAGTCATCAAATGAACGTTGTCGGACATTCGGTTTCCGTTTACAAAAATAATAAGATTTATGTCATTTTTCCCATGTCCCGGAAATTCCCACAAGAGGGCATAAGCAATCATATGGCTATTGCTACAAAACATCACGATTCACGACGGGGCCTTATCTCGAAAACTGAAAATATTTAGAAGCCGAAACTCGGTGAGCGTAGGGGCGGCATAATGGGCAGTTGGCCCCGAACAAGATGGCGTCTAGGCCTCAACGGTTTTTGAGTTATGGCCATTTATCTGGGATTAAAGGTCCAAAATGAAAATAGAGAAATTATTTTTCCACTTCACGTCAAAGTCAAGGAGCCTCCGGTGTCAATAAAAAAGAACCAGCCATTTATCTATCGTCATTTAAGAGAAATCGTACAACGACACCTTGGTGATGTTCACGGATAGGTGTTTTTTTTTCAACGGTTACAGATCCAGTTGCAGGTTGTTCTTACGAATCTTTTTAAAGTGTGCTGCGGAGCTCTGCGAGATTTCTGTGATTTTCTATGATTTTCTGAAATAACACACACTCACTAAACCCTCCGTAAATAACTCAGTTCTTAACGTAAAGACTTAAAACTCGGGATTCTGTAAAGGCATACCCCAATCATGATATGAGTTTATTTATAGCTTCCTGTGCCAACCGGAAGTGCCTTTAATGGTGTCACAGTGGCAGTTTCCATGGGTTAAAAAGGTCAGATCTTTTCAAAACTTCATATGTGTGACTAGGTAACCCTCATGAACTGTAAATCAGTCATTTCTCCCAGCAGATGTCAAAGAAAAGCTCTCACACGCACACACAGCAAGGATGGAGTGAAAAAGTGTGGTTCTTAAAGACACAGAGAGCAGGCAATGGCATAAACATAATGTCTAGGCCGTGCCGAGTTCAACGAGATATCCCGCTTGACCGTAGCTCGCTCGGTCTGAGCGCAGCGACCATTAGAAAAGTAGGCCCAAAATGAAGCCTGCCCCACAACGTCATTTGCTTTTGGGTGACAGTGAGAGAACCGTTAGGGTGAGAAGCACAATTCGACCTCAGGTATGTTCCTAAGGTCCTTCCGATCCGTGCAAGCCTAACGTTGACAGTGTGGCATTAACCCTTAATAGTTAAAAGATGGTGTTTACTTCAAAAAGTTTGCATTGATTTCTCTCCCCATAGGAATACATTGCCTTTACCCCTAAATTCAACCTGAAGTCTATATGGGTTATGAATGCCGTATGAACCTGTCTTTGGTAACAGTCCATCAGGCCAGTATGAGGTCTACCTGTGTTGATTCTAAGCTTCCTGGACCAACCGGAAGTGGTTAAAATCACCCTAAAAGTGTTTTTCCATTACCTGCCTGCAGTTTGATAGACATAGTGCATTCAACCCTGTGTAAATCAGTCAATTCTTAACGTAAGGACTTAAAACTCAGGATTCTGTAAAAGCATAGCCCAGTGAGGATATGTGTTGACTTATAGCTTCCTGTGACAACCGGAAGTGCCTTAATTGGTGTCTCAGGGGCTGTTTCGAGGGGTTAAAAAAGTCAGATCTGTCCAAAACTTCATATGTGTGATTAGGCAACCCCATGAACTGTAAATCAGTCATTTTTCCCATAAAATTTCAAAGGAAAACTAAATCACACAGACACACAACTTGGAAGGAGGGACGTATTGGGGGTTGTAGAGACAGACAGTGCCTCCAATAGTTAGCTTTGTTCGAGCTAAAAAGAACCGTCAGACCTAGAGTTCCGAAACTTTAGAAACCTGTTCTAGACCTCGGGTCGATAGTGCGTGGTGAGTTAGGTGGCTCTAGAAGGTTCTCGGACCGAGAAATAGCCTCGTACATTTGCAATGATTTCAATTCATTTTGACCATTACGAAAATGGCGACATTTAGAAAAGTCTCAGAGACACAAGACTAGGTGCATTGGAACCGGCTCGGCCCATAGAGACGGACCCCAACGTTTCGGTCCGATAGCTCATTCAAGGACCCCATAGCAAGGCATGGAAAAAAGTGGATTTTCAGCACCAATTAGGGTTTTACTCGGGCACCGAAGGACCTATCGAGCCGAAACTCGGGATTCGGGGTCGCCTCACATAGGCCTTCACATAATGTCTGACCTGGACCCGCAGCTAGAACGTAACTATGTGTTTTACGTTTTTATTATGTTTTAAACTAATGGCGCTGTGAATTATGGGCCTGCTCTGACATATGTGATAGTTGGCTTCTAAATGAGTTGGAAAAAGTGGGTTTGGTGTCAATTGGTATCAGTTTGGTGTCAGAATGACATCTAATTGACTGGTGGACACTGACTTGCTAGTTGACTTTTGTACATTAGCAATATGTTTAAACGGAGAGGGACCATCACCAAAATGGCATTCTGAAATCAACACAAAAAATGGCATCACCATAGTCTCCAGGCTGTGCAGAGTTCAACGAGACGCCCCGCTTGACCGTAGCTCGCTCTGAGTGCAGCGACCTTGAAAAAAGAAGGCGCAAAAGGAAGCCTGGCCCTCAATGTCATTTGCTTTTGGGTGACAGTGAGAGAACCGTTAGGGTGAGAAGCACAATTCGACCTCAGGTACGTTCCTGAGGTCCTCCCGATCCGTGCAAGCCTAACCTTGACCATGTGGCATTAACCCTTAATAGTTAAAATAAGGTGTTTACTTCAAAGAGTTTGCATTGACTTCTCTCCCCATAGGAATACATTGCCTGCACCCCTAAATTCAACCTGAAGCCTATGTGGGTTATGAATGACTTATGAACCTGTCTTCTATGACAGTCCATCAGACCACTATGAGGTCTACCTGTGCCAATTATAAGCTTCCTGAAGCAACCGGAAGTGGTTGAAATCACCTTATCAGTGTTGATCCATACACTGCATGCAGTTTGATAGACATAGTGCATTCAACCCTGTGTAGATCAGTCAATTCTTAACTTAAAGACTTAAAACTCAGGATTCTGTAAGTGGCTATGTCAATCAAGACATGTGTTTACTTATAGCTTCCTGTGCCAACCGGAAGTGCCTTTAATTGGGTCACACTGTCTGTTTTGAAGGGTTAGAAAAGTCACATCTCTCCAAAACTTCATATGTGTGACCAGGTAACCCTCCTAAACTGTAAATCAGTCATTTCTCCCAGCAGATGTCAAAGAAAAGCTCTCACACGCACACACAGCAAGGATGGAGTGAAAAAGTGTGGTTCTTAAAGACACAGAGAGCAGGCAATGGCATAAACATAATGTCTAGGCCGTGCCGAGTTCAACGAGATATCCCGCTTGACCGTAGCTCGCTCGGTCTGAGCGCAGCGACCATTAGAAAAGTAGGCCCAAATGAAGCCTGCCCCACAACGTCATTTGCTTTTGGGTGACAGTGAGAGAACCGTTAGGGTGAGAAGCACAATTCGACCTCAGGTACGTTCCTAAGGTCCTTCCGATCCGTGCAAGCCTAACGTTGACCGTGTGGCATTAACCCTTAATAGTTAAAAGAAGGTGTTTACTTCAAATAGTTTGCATTGATTTCTCTCCCCATAGGAATACATTGCCTTTACCCCTAAATTCAACCTGAAGTCTATATGGGTTATGAATGCCGTATGAACCTGTCTTTGGTAACAGTCCATCAGGCCAGTATGAGGTCTACCTGTGTTGATTCTAGGCTTCCTGGACCAACCGGAAGTGGTTAAAATCACCCTAAAAGTGTTTTTCCATTACCTGCCTGCAGTTTGATAGACATAGTGCATTCAACCCTGTGTAAATCAGTCAATTCTTAACGTAAGGACTTAAAACTCAGGATTCTGTAAGTTTCTATGTCAATCAAGACATGGGTTTACTTATAGCTTCCTGTGCCAACCGGAAGTGCCTTTAATGATGTCACAGTGGCAGTTTCCAAGGGTTAAAAAGGTCAGATCTTTTCAAAACTTCATATGTGTGACTAGGTAACCCTCATGAACTGTAAATCAGTCATTTCTCCCAACAGATGTCAAAGAAAAGCTCTCACACGCACACACAGCAAGGATGGAGTGAAAAAGTGCGGTTCTCAAAGACACAGAGAGCAGGCAATGGCATAAACATAATCTCTAGGCCGTGCCGAGTTCAACGAGATATCCCGCTTGACCGTAGCTCGCTCGGTCTGAGCGCAGCGACCATTAGAAAAGTAGGCCCAAAATGAAGCCTGCCCCACAACGTCATTTGCTTTTGGGTGACAGTGAGAGAACCGTTAGGGTGAGAAGCACAATTCGACCTCAGGTACGTTCCTAAGGTCCTTCCGATCCGTGCAAGCCTAACGTTGACCGTGTGGCATTAACCCTTAATAGTTAAAAGAAGGTGTTTACTTCAAATAGTTTGCATTGACTTCTCTCCCCATAGGAATACATTGCCTGCACCCCTAAATTCAACCTGAAGTCTATATGGGTTATGAATGCCGTATGAACCTGTCTTTGATAACAGTCCATCAGGCCAGTATGAGGTCTACCTGTGTTGATTCTAGGCTTCCTGGACCAACCGGAAGTGGTTAAAATCACCCTAAAAGTGTTTTTCCATTACCTGCCTGCAGTTTGATAGACATAGTGCATTCAACCCTGTGTAAATCAGTCAATTCTTAACGTAAGGACTTAAAACACAGGATTCTGTAAAAGCATAGCCCAGTGAGGATATGTGTTGACTTATAGCTTCCTGTGCCAACCGGAAGTGCCTTAATTGGTGTCTCAGGGGCTGTTTCGAGGGGTTAAAAAAGTCAGATCTGTCCAAAACTTCATATGTGTGATTAGGCAACCCCCATGAACTGTAAATCAGTCATTTTTCCCATAAAATTTCAAAGGAAAACTAAATCACACAGACACACAACTTGGAAGGAGGGACGTATTGGGGGTTGTAGAGACAGACAGTGCCTCCAATAGTTAGCTTTGTTCGAGCTAAAAAGAACCGTCAGACCTAGAGTTCCGAAACTTTAGAAACCTGTTCTAGACCTCGGGTCGATAGTGCGTGGTGAGTTAGGTGGCTCTAGAAGGTTCTCGGACCGAGAAATAGCCTCGTACATTTGCAATGATTTCAATTCATTTTGACCATTACGAAAATGGCGACATTTAGAAAAGTCTCAGAGACACAAGACTAGGTGCATTGGAACCGGCTCGGCCCATAGAGACGGACCCCAACGTTTCGGTCCGATAGCTCATTCAAGGACCCCATAGCAAGGCATGGAAAAAAGTGGATTTTCAGCACCAATTAGGGTTTTACTCGGGCACCGAAGGACCTATCGAGCCGAAACTCGGGATTCGGGGTCGCCTCACATAGGCCTTCACATAATGTCTGACCTGGACCCGCAGCTAGAACGTAACTATGTGTTTTACGTTTTTATTATGTTTTAAACTAAAGGCGCTGTGAATTATGGGCCTGCTCTGACATATATGATAGTTGGCTTCTAAATGAGTTGGAAAAAGTGGGTTTGGTGTCAATTGGTATCAGTTTGGTGTCAAAATGACATCTAATTGACTGATGGACACTGACTTGCTAGTTGACTTTTGTACATTAGCAATATGTTTAAACGGAGAGGGACCATCACCAAAAGTGACATTCTGAAATCAACCCTAACGAGCCATGGAGATGAACCAGAATCACTGCCCAGCTATCCCGAGTTCATCGGGCCAGTCAATTTCACATTCCTGCAGGATTTTTATAGCATGACAAATTCGTGATGGTACCTGCCCATTGAACCATATTGCAAATGCACAGTGACTTTGCAAAAGTGAGAAAACATAAACAAATGGACATGATGAAATCAACACAACGAGTGATGGAAATGTACAACTATCACTGCTCAGCCATCCTGTGTTCATCAGACCAGTCAATTTTGCATTTTTGAGCATGTCAAATTTCATATGGTAAATGCACATTGAAACATATTGCAAATGCGCGCGCACTTGCAATATGATTCTATAGTGTAAAACATCACCTAATGGACATGATGAAATCAACACAACGAGTGATGGAAATGTACAACTATCACTGCTCGGCCATCCTGTGTCCATCAGACCAGTCAATTTTGCATTTTTGAGCATGTCAAATTTCATATGGTAAATGCACATTGAAACATATTGCAAATGCGCGCGCACTTGCAATATGATTCTATAGTGAAAAACATCACCTAATGGACATGATGAAATCAACACAACGAGTGATGGAAATGTACAACTATCACTGCTCGGCCATCCTGTGTCCATCAGACCAGTCAATTTTGCATTTTTGAGCATGTCAAATTTCATATGGTAAATGCACATTGAAACATATTGCAAATGCGCGCGCACTTGCAATATGATTCTATAGTGTAAAAACATCACCTAATGGACATGATGAAATCAACACAACGAGTGATGGAAATGTACAACTATCACTGCTCGGCCATCCTGTGTCCATCAGACCAGTCAATTTTGCATTTTTGAGCATGTCAAATTTCATATGGTAAATGCACATTGAAACATATTGCAAATGCGCGCGCACTTGCAATATGATTCTATAGTGTAAAAACATCACCTAATGGACATGATGAAATCAACACAACGAGTGATGGAAATGTACAACTATCACTGCTCGGCCATCCTGTGTCCATCAGACCAGTCAATTTTGCATTTTTGAGCATGTCAAATTTCATATGGTAAATGCATTTGAAACATATTTTAAACCAGTGCACAACAATGCACTTGCAATTGCATGATTCTATAGTGAAAAACATCACCTAATGGACATGATGAAATCAACACAACAGTGATGGAAATGTACAACTATCACTGCTCGGCCATCCTGTGTTCATCAGACCAGTCAATTTCACATTCCTGCAGGATTTTATAGCATGACAAATTTCATGATGGTACCTGCCCATTGAACCATATTGCAAATGCACAGTGACTTTGCAAAAGTGAAAAACATAAACAAATGGACATGATGAAATCAACACAACAGGTGATGGAAATGTACAACTATCACTGCTCAGCCATCCTGTGTCCATCAGACCAGTCAATTTTGCATTTTTGAGCATGTCAAATTTCATATGGTAAATGCACATTGAAACATATTGCAAATGCGCGCGCACTTGCAATATGATTCTATAGTGAAAAACATCACCTAATGGACATGATGAAATCAACACAACGAGTGATGGAAATGTACAACTATCACTGCCCGGCCATCCTGTGTTCCCATAGCGAGCATTAATATCAGAATGACCGGTAAATGCATTTACAACCATATTTTAATTTTTGGGTTACCAGTTGCACAACAATGCACGTGCATTTGCAATATGATTCTATAGTGAAAAACATCACCTAATGGACATGATGAAATCAACACAACAAGTGATGGAAATGTACAACTATCACTGCTCGGCCATCCTGTGTTCATCAGACCAGTCAATTTCACATTCCTGCAGGATTTTTATAGCATGACAAATTTGTGATGGTACCTGCCCATTGAACCATATTGCAAATGCACAGTGACTTTGCAAAAGTGAGAAAACATAAACAAATGGACATGATGAAATCAACACAACAGGTGATGGAAATGTACAACTATCACTGCTCAGCCATCCTGTGTTCATCAGACCAGTCAATTTTGCATTTTTGAGCATGTCAAATTTCATATGGTAAATGCACATTGAAACATATTGCAAATGCGCGCGCACTTGCAATATGATTCTATAGTGAAAAACATCACCTAATGGACATGATGAAATCAACACAACGAGTGATGGAAATGTACAACTATCACTGCTCGGCCATCCTGTGTCCATCAGACCAGTCAATTTTGCATTTTTGAGCATGTCAAATTTCATATGGTAAATGCACATTGAAACATATTGCAAATGCGCGCGCACTTGCAATATGATTCTATAGTGTAAAAACATCACCTAATGGACATGATGAAATCAACACAACGAGTGATGGAAATGTACAACTATCACTGCCCGGCCATCCTGTGTTCCCATAGCGAGCATTAATATCAGAATGACCGCTAAATGCATTTACAACCATATTTTTATTTTTGGGTTACCAGTTGCACAACAATGCACGTGCATTTGCAATATGATTCTATAGTGAAAAAACATCACCTAATGGACATGATGAAATCAACACAACAAGTGATGGAAATGTACAACTATCACTGCTCGGCCATCCTGTGTTCATCAGACCAGTCAATTTCACATTCCTGCAGGATTTTTATAGCATGACAAATTTCGTGATGGTACCTGCCCATT
This sequence comes from Oncorhynchus keta, assembly GCF_023373465.1. NCBI lineage: Eukaryota > Metazoa > Chordata > Actinopteri > Salmoniformes > Salmonidae > Oncorhynchus > Oncorhynchus keta. The sequence goes on from NC_068445.1 coordinate 23,125,638, forward strand.
GAACCATATTGCAAATGCACAGTGACTTTGCAAAAGTGAAAAACATAAACAAATGGACATGATGAAATCAACACAACAGGTGATGGAAATGTACAACTATCACTGCTCAGCCATCCTGTGTTCATCAGACCAGTCAATTTTGCATTTTTGAGCATGTCAAATTTCATATGGTAAATGCACATTGAAACATATTGCAAATGCGCGCGCACTTGCAATATGATTCTATAGTGAAAAAACATCACCTAATGGACATGATGAAATCAACACAACGAGTGATGGAAATGTACAACTATCACTGCTCGGCCATCCTGTGTCCATCAGACCAGTCAATTTTGCATTTTTGAGCATGTCAAATTTCATATGGTAAATGCACATTGAAACATATTGCAAATGCGCGCGCACTTGCAATATGATTCTATAGTGTAAAAACATCACCTAATGGACATGATGAAATCAACACAACGAGTGATGGAAATGTACAACTATCACTGCCCGGCCATCCTGTGTTCCCATAGCGAGCATTAATATCAGAATGACCGTAAATGCATTTACAACCATATTTTAATTTTTGGGTTACCAGTTGCACAACAATGCACGTGCATTTGCAATATGATTCTATAGTGAAAAAACATCACCTAATGGACATGATGAAATCAACACAACAAGTGATGGAAATGTACAACTATCACTGCTCGGCCATCCTGTGTTCATCAGACCAGTCAATTTCACATTCCTGCAGGATTTTTATAGCATGACAAATTTGTGATGGTACCTGCCCATTGAACCATATTGCAAATGCACAGTGACTTTGCAAAAGTGAGAAAACATAAACAAATGGACATGATGAAATCAACACAACAGGTGATGGAAATGTACAACTATCACTGCTCAGCCATCCTGTGTTCATCAGACCAGTCAATTTTGCATTTTTGAGCATGTCAAATTTCATATGGTAAATGCACATTGAAACATATTGCAAATGCGCGCGCACTTGCAATATGATTCTATAGTGAAAAAACATCACCTAATGGACATGATGAAATCAACACAACGAGTGATGGAAATGTACAACTATCACTGCTCGGCCATCCTGTGTCCATCAGACCAGTCAATTTTGCATTTTTGAGCATGTCAAATTTCATATGGTAAATGCACATTGAAACATATTGCAAATGCGCGCGCACTTGCAATATGATTCTATAGTGTAAAAACATCACCTAATGGACATGATGAAATCAACACAACGAGTGATGGAAATGTACAACTATCACTGCCCGGCCATCCTGTGTTCCCATAGCGAGCATTAATATCAGAATGACCGGTAAATGCATTTACAACCATATTTTTATTTTTGGGTTACCAGTTGCACAACAATGCACGTGCATTTGCAATATGATTCTATAGTGTAAAAACATCACCTAACGGAGATGATGAAATCAACACAACGAGTGATGGAAATGTACAACTATCACTGCTCGGCCATCCTGTGTTCATCAGACCAGTCAATTTTGCATTTTTGAGCAAGGTCAAATTTCATATGGTAAATGCACATTGAAACATATTGCAAATGCACGTGCACTTGCAATATGATTATATAGTGAAAAACATCACAAAATGGACATGATGAAGTCAACACAACGAGTGATGGAAAGGAACAACTATCACTGCCCGGCCATCCCGAGTTCATCAGGCCAGTCAATTTTGCATTTCTGCAGGATTTTTGAGCATGTCAAATTTCTTACGTCATTTGGCCCACAAAAAAAATCCTTATGCACAATTTAAAAAAATATATAAAAAAATATGATAATAAAATTGGACAAAAGTATATTCATACAGTTCTTACACATGTGTAATTGACAAAAAATTGAAAGAATTTCAAAAAACGGTCCAGAAAGCACTTTTTTAAGGGTGTGTGAAGTTTTTTACAAAATTTTGACATTTTTGACTTTTGACTTTTGACTTCCTATGAAATCATATTGGAATTGGACAAAACATATTCCTTATGCGCATGTAAAAAAAAAAAAAAAATTATGATAATAAAATTGGACAAAAGTATATTCATACAGTTCTTACACATGTGTAATTGACAAAAATCGAAAGAATTTCGAAAAACGGTCCAGAAAGCACTTTTTTATGGGTGTGTGAAGTTTTTTACAAAATTTTGACATTTTTGACTTTTGACTTTTGACTTCCTATGAAATCATATTGGAATTGGACAAAACATATTCCTTATGCGCATGTAAAAAAAAAAAAAAAAATTATGATAATAAAATTGGACAAAAGTATATTCATACAGTTCTTACACATGTGTAATTGACAAAAAATCGAAAGAATTTCGAAAAACGGTCCAGAAAGCACTTTTTTATGGGTGTGTGAAGTTTTTTACAAAATTTTGACATTTTTGACTTTTGACTTTTGACTTCCTATGAAATCATATTGGAATTGGACAAAACATATTCCTTATGCGCATATAAAAAAATTAAAAAAATTATGATAATAAAATTGGACAAAAGTATATTCATACAGTTCTTACACATGTGTAATTGACAAAAAAATCGAAAGAATTTCGAAAAACGGTCCAGAAAGCACTTTTTTAAGGGGTGATAAGTTTTTGAAAAAAAGTTCATTTTTTCAAAATTTTACTTTTGGACATTAATTTGGGTTACATATCCAATATGAAAAACCCCGGTGGAGCGCATTTGCCCCCTGTTGAATTTTTTAAAGTGTTACAACTGGCAATTACCATATGGCATTTGCAATACACTTTGGATGAATCAACGCCGAATTGGGTGGTATTGGCCAATGTGTATATGGTTTGTCCGATGCCAATGACATGCCATTCATTTTTGTCCAATACAGGGGGGTCAATCTCAGCAGAGGGGGAGAGCAGCAGACTGAGGGTCAGCCTCTCAACATCCCTCCACTCCCTTTCCTCCACTGACCAAAAAGGGACACCGTCTTCTAGCTGATAGCCAAACTCTAGTCGCACCAAATTATTTCTGCCTCATGCACAAATTAATGTGGTTATTCCTATGAACAGAGAAAGTGAAATATTCCCAGGCCGCTAATAATAACAACAAGCCTATCGATACACTTTCCTTCTCATTCATTACAGCTGCAGTGGTGGTTGTAGCACAAGTGGAAGAACACCCATTAAATGGCTTATGAAAGAGTTGAATAAAGTGTTGACAGAGCTGAGTAAGAACAAACATGAACTCAGTCATAAAAACAGCAGCTCTTTGCTGTATTCATTGACAGTCTCTCTCTAGTCATGGTTTTAAACGTTTTAATCTCACAGCATCAACTTTAGCTTTCTTTTAAGCCTGCTATGTTATCGCAGACATGGTAATCTGAGACATCCGATTGGCCAGCAGTAGGCCTATAGTGTGCTTGATTTGCTCTCTGGGCCCGACGGGAAGGCAGAATATGTACCTTCAGACACATGAAATGGTTCAAAATGGGAACACTTCACCTACCCAGCCAACGGCGCGATACAAAAACAAACAAAAATAGAAACACAAAGCTTTATCGTTGTTTTTTAAAGAGAAATGTTTGGCGATCGACTAGGAATACTTTGGTGACCCCCTGGCCTAGACCATGGGCAAGGTGTCTTAAAAAAAGTAATTTTTAATAAAATCAGAGATGACTGAACCATATGCCAGTGAGGAAAGAATTCACCAATTACCAATCCCACTAGCAGTGACTAATGATGAACTCACCATGCATGTGCGGGAGTTCTCCCCTATGAAGGAGTCTCGGAGGACCTGTGTCAGCTTGCTGGCCCTGAATGGAGTGTGTGGTTTGTTCCGTCCCAGCGCCCTGATGCACTCCTGGTAGAGTTAAAGAGAGACACAATGAGCTACAGTTTGCCTGCCTGCTGCTAAGTCTGACTGGCTGACTGATATACATTCTGAGAGAGATGGGACAGGAAAAATACAGTTGACCATTTCTATAAGATTACGTTATGTCCAACTAAGCCTGCTAGTTCTGTTCAACTGGAGGAAAATGCATCTCAGACAGCACACTATCAGAGCTGTATTCATGTAAAATCCTGTAAATCCCTCTAAGATGAATAAACTTTTACTTGAACTACCAGACTAAACATCTGCTGACTTTCTACCGAGTGTCCCTGTCAGAATGCTCTGCAGCTGCTCTCTGACCTCTCCCCTCTGACCTTTAGTGCCAGAAGGCTCTTGTTGATCTCAGCGCCCTCCAGGCGTGTCTGGCGGTCAGCGCTGGATGTGTCGGCCCCCCTCTCGTTCCCCGCCAGGTCGATCAGGGAGAACTTGCCATGCATCTTCCCCTTCCTCCTCAGAATGATCTGGAACACGGCGTGGCTACGGGACAAGTGGGCGTTGGCCGAGGTCTGCCCTGACGTTCTGAGAGAGAGGGACAGAGAGGGAGAAAGAAAGCAGGAAGGAGAGCATTTAAATGTAATGCACAATAACATTTTAAAGATCACTGTTTATGTCATTAGTTAGGGCAACTGTGGGATGTTGCTACAAATACCTTCCACTCCGTTGCCTTACCTGCAGCTGTTGCCCACTATGAGTTTGAGAACATCCTCTGTGCATTTGACATCTCTCTCATGCAACCCCACCACCTGCACCTGCTGCTTCCCATCCTCCAGCACCCGGAGCTTAGCCTTACCATTCAGCAGGTCAAACACCTAGAAGACACACACAACAATCATGTCAAATACCTATACAACCACACACTCAGTCAGGTCCAACACATATAGAACCGCAACTTAAAACCAGTCTGTCAATATAATCACCCACGGGAGAAATACACAGTTTCCCCTTACAGTCCGAGTTAAACACTTACAACCAAGTTCCCTACATTATTTTGGGGCACTGACCAATTGAGGTCTTGGAAGCAGAAACTTGAACGTTGTGAGAATTCTGTGCAAACTCCAGCACATGTTTACAGTGAACACTGAGGCTGTACCCTTACCGTTTTAAACAGTAGTCAATAATCTAATGGCTATTTGAGCATAATGTAGGCCTATCAGTAGCCTACCAATGAAACCAATGGAGAAAATCCGTTAATATTTTCCCATGGAAATAGCTTTAAATTTCTATGATAGGCATAGAATTTTTTTTTTTTTTTTTTTACATCATGGACCAAATAGGTCATTGTAAATTGCATTGTAATGTGTTATATGATGCAATATAAACTGTGCGGTTCGAGCACCGAATGCTCATTGGCTTACAGCTGTGCTAAATCAGACCGTATACCATGGGTATGACAAAACATGTATTTTTACTGCTCCAATTACATTGGTAACCAGTTTATAATAGCAATAAGGCACCTCGGGGGTTTGTGATATATAGCCAATATACCACGGCTAAGGGCTGTATCCAGGCACTCCGCGTTGCGTCGTGCATAAGAACAGCCCTTAGTCGTGGTATATAGGTCATCGTGCCTTATTGCTTAAATAAACCACATTACAAAATCAAATATATTATTATTACCAAGCAATAAGGCCCGAGGGGGTGTGGTATATGGCTAATATACCACGGCTAAGGGATGTTCTTAAGCACAACGCAACGCAGAGTGCAAGGACACAGCCCTTATATGGCCAATATACCACAGCTATCACAAAACACTGAGGTGCCTTATTGATATTATAATCTAGATAACAACATAATTAGGGCAGTATAAATATTTTTTTTGTCATACCCATGGTATACGGGCTGATATACCACAGCTTTCAGCCAAACAGCATTCAGGGCTCGAACCACCCAGTTTATAAAGAGAATTGGACAATGTAGGCTATACTCTGCCTATTAATTTATATGCAACAGACCTTTAATTAAAGACTCAATCTTGCAAAGTTAGATTTGTTTTGTTGCATTGAAAAGGGGCTGATAATGTTGATTCGATCACATTAGAGAAAAACGTTGATAGTGGAAACTGATAGGACGAACTCAGTGAAACTCAAATCTCTTGCGTCTACTGCCCCGGCAGTCCTGGAGATGCGTGGCCACGCACACGCGCAGCTTAGAAGTAACATTGCCTACAACCAAAACCACAAGTGGAGGCTGTATAAACAAGTCATTAATCACTTGCCTTTCCACTGTAGATTTCAAAGAAGGTTGCGTACACCTGAAGATCTAACTTCTTGTGGCAGGGTTTCTTCAACATGACAAACACATCCCGAGCTGCATGAGGACAAAGGGGAAAAAGACTAAGAGAAAGTTTTACAATTGTAATAGGTTCTGAGCATTACAGCACCAACAACAATACACTAAGAATCACTTACCAGCTAATGCATAAATCCCTTTAGAACAATCCTGGTTCTTTCCAGAAAAATCTCCACCCATAGTCTGAAACAAAAGACGGTAATATTCACAGTTCTGATTGTGGGTGAAACATAAATAGAAATGAAAATGCAACAACGCTTGTACACATTGAACCTGGATGTCGCGGATGTAATGTTATTGTTAAGTTAGTGTTTAATAATTGACATGCATCAGCAGAAGAGGATGAGGAGGCTGGTGTGTGTGCGACTCACATGCGTTTTGCCACTACCAGTCTGTCCATAGGCGAAGCACGTGGCCATGCCCCTCTCAAAGATGGTCTCCACCAGGGGCCTGGCAGTAAACCTGTAGTATGTACATATTCTTTATCCCCTTACACTGTGTATAAGACAGTAGTTTTGGAATTGTTAGTTAGATTACTTGTTGGTTATTACTGCATTGTCGGAACTAGAAGCACAAGCATTTCGCTACACTCGCATTAACATCTGCTAACCATGTGTATGTGACAAATACAACTTGATTTGATTTGATTTGATAGTAGAAACACACAAATCCACTCAGTGTGTGCATTCACACACACTAGCAAAACACATACTTGCACACATTCCATCACAACACCCTAACAAACACACACCATCAAAATACATCCCACACACACACACACACACCCCCCCAATGCAAGCAGTCCTCCTGGATTGAATTCCAGTAAAAACATACAGCTGACACAAACAAAACAGTTGTTTTACTGCAACAACCGACTGCTCTCTGTCTGACCTGTAAACCATTTCATTAGTGGTGCTGTCATCAAAGGCGTAGTCGAAGCGGAAGGTCTGGTTCTCCAGGTAGCGCGTCAGGTCCACCTTCTGCTTGGGCTCATGGACCATCACCACATCCTTACTGGAGATGGTAATCACATCCAGGTCCCTTATAGTCAACTCTAGAACACACACAGCCATGTTAATGAAAGTATACAGAAAAGATACACTATATACACAAAACTATGTGGACACCCCTTCAAATTAGCGACTTCAGCTATTTCAGCCACACTCGTTGCTGACAGGTGTCTAAAATTGAGCACACCGCCATGCAATCTCCATAGACAAACATTGACCTTACTGAAGAGTTCAGTGACGTTCAATGTTGCACCGTCATAGGATGCCACCTTTCCAACAAGTCAGTTCGTCAAATTTCTGCCCTGCTAGAGCTGCACCGGTCAACTTTAAGTGCTGTTATTGAGAAGTTCAAACGTCTAGGAGCAACAACGGCTCAGCCGCAAATTGGAAGACCACACAAGCTCACAGAACAGGACCGGCGTGTGCTGAAATGCAGAAAAATAGTCTGTCCTCGGTTGCAACACTCACTACAGAGTTCCAAACTGCCTCTGGAAGCAGTGTCAGCACAAGAACTGTTCATCGACAGCTTCATGAAATGGGCTTCCATGGCCGAGTAGCCGCACACAAGCCTAACATGCGCAATGCCAAGCGTTGGCTAGAGTGGTGTAAAGCTCGCCGCCATTGGGCTCCGGAGCAGTGGAAACGCGTTCTCTTGAGTGATGAATCACGCTTCACTATCTGGCAGTCCGGCGGATGAATCTGGGTTTGGCAGATGCCAGGAGAACGCTACCTACCGGAATGCTTAGTGCAAACTGTAAAGTTTGGTGGAGGAGGAATAATGGTCTGGGGCTGTTTTTCATGGGTCGAGCTAGGCCCCTTAGTTCAGGTGAAGGGAAATGACATTCTACATGATTCTGTGCTTCCAACTTCGTGGCAACAGTTTGGGGAAGGCCCTTTCCTGTTTCAACAATTCCCCTGTGCACAAAGCAAGGTCCATACAGAAATAGTTTGTCAAGATCGGTGTGGAAAAACTTGACTGGCCTACACAGAGCCCTGACCTCAACTCCATCGAACACTTTTGGGATGAATTGGAAATTCAACTGCGAGCCAGGCCTAATCGCCCAACATCAGTGCCCGACCTCACTAATGCTCTTGTGGCTAAATGGAAGCAAGTCCCTGCAGCAATGTTCAAACATCTAGTGGAAATCCTTCCCAGAAGAGTGGAGGCTGTTATATAGCAGCAAAGGGGGGACCAACTCCATATGAATGCCCATGATATTGGAATGATGATCAGACGAGCAGGTGTCAACATACTTTTGGTCATGTAGTGTAGTTTCCCCGATTGCAGGCCATAAGAAAATACCTGATTATGACCGTCCAAAAGCTCATAGTAGATAAACTCTTGACTGGTTCCTCATTATGATTAAAGGCTCTGTTGGATGTCCTTCTTACCTTTCTTGTTGAGTGGAAGTCTCTGATCATATGCAGGATCTCATAGTTAGGGACAGTGGTGTCCACCTCCTGAGAACGGTTATGTTAGGTCACTGTTCAATTTATACTCTAATTGAATTAGCAAGTTATTTTCACTAAAGAAAATGTGTTCAATGACTAACATCGCTATAGTGAGTCAATTATCTTATTTTATCCTCATTTTAAAAACCCAGATATTAGAGGAGATATGGGGGTCGGTCAGAGGATGGAAGGAGGAGTGCCCCTGTACCTGTGCCTTCTTCTCCCTCAGCTCCTGTTGCTGTATCCGTCGTCTCCCTCTCTTCTCCTGCAGTTTCTCCACTTCCTTCACACAGTTGGACTTCCTCCTCGCTGCCAGGAAACCCCGGCAAAGGAACAGGAAGTCACAAACGCTGCCTTTCACAGAACATGCACACTCAACCTTTCTGAAAGGGATCTCTTCCTCTGCTGGTGTTTCCCTACTATAGGGTTGTCCAGACAGAGTGGTGGCTGGCTGGGGACTGGGCCTTCTAGCATCCAGGGGGACAGCAACTTTATACAGGCCTGAGGGCAGGCTACAGCAGCTGGCACAAACCTTACCCTGGTAACACTTCTATTCCTATTACACTACTATAGGGCTCTTGACCAACCACTGATCCAACAACAGTCAAATGCTAACTCGAAAAGCAGAGATATGAGTACATAGGGGACTTCTTAGTCTAGGTTCCTCAAAAGTTACATAAATCCTGCATCACATTACAGTTAGTGCCATTTAGAAACCCAATTCATAATTTGAAAATCCGATCATAAGAGAGAGGAGAGTATAAAGTGAGTGTCAGTAGCCCATTTCTGATTCCACCAGACCCCAAGATATCCAGCTGAGCAGCACAGTAACCCTTCCTCTTGCATACAGCCCCATCTGAAAGCCTGCAGGCTCGTCATTCAGAGCAGAGAGCGAGGATTAATAACCTGCAGTAATCTGGGGGAGCAGGGCCAGGTCAGAACCAGTGCCAGGCTGGCCGGCCGGCAGGAAGGGAGGAACAGAGAAATAGAGAGAAAGCTACGAGGATGTCTCTCTGTCTCTGATTCCATTGGTAGGGGGGAGCTCCCATCAAGGCTTTGATTATAGCGGAAGCGTTTTAGGTGAGAATAATCACAAACTAAAGGTTCTCCAAAGGAAAGCGACAGGGCTCTAAGATAACATTAAGCATTGGGGTGGTTGGGAGAGTTGATACATACAAAGCTGTCCAAACTCCTTTCTGCTTAGCTGATGCAATGACGCTTCTGTGACACACATGTGATCGACAAAGCATAGAAAATCAGGAACATCAAGCCTATTGGTCAGATGTTATCGTAACAAATACACAACATGAAATGGAATAACAAATAATATTTCTGGGGTATGCTTAGGAGGGTGAAAATGACAGAACATTCAGATTTCCGGAATGAGTAAATATGTCAAAATGTAACTCCAACATAGATGGATATAGCCGTGATGTTCCTACCATTGGCTAACTGTTGGGCTGTCTGGGCCTGGGTGGGCTGGGATGGCTGCTGGGCAGGAGGAGGAGAAGGCTCTGGCTGCTGGGGTGGAGCTGGTCTGGCCTGGGTCGACACCACTGTGGAACCCACAACACAGAGAGTTATCAAGAGGGCCTGTTTCAAGTGAATTAAGCGACATGGTACCCATGAACATTTCAAGACAATGTTCAACTGTCAATGATCAAAAACAAGTACACAAACACACCTCTGTTATCCCTGGATGGAGTGCCATTCTTAGTGGGCGCTATTGTTCGCCGGTTCTGCTAAAGAACACAAAAGAGGGAGATAAGATAAATGCATTGACAAAAATAATTGAAGCCATGAGGATTAAACTGTAATCATGGTTTACGAAATGATTTTACCCAGCAGATCACAACCCTGAAGAATACAACACTTCTCACTCCCATGAATGCAAAATAATGGTTATAGAAATGGACAAATACTGATAATCAGATTACTGGAGCTTCCTTTGTTTGCATCTGTTCTGTGTTTTTTTTGCCACTCCAGCAGTGGGCCTCTGAGGCCACACATTGCACCATAGGCAAGATATCAGGTTCTTCATCTATGCACTACACAGGCAGACTTCACCCTGCAGTGGTTATCCTAGCAGTCCATAACAAAACTAAATTCCATCGCATGAAGCGCTCACCTTGGAGATCTTGTTGACCTTCACAGAGGTGGGCGTTGGTGGGGGAGGGGTCTCTGGGCTGGGGGCGATCTCCTCTTCTGGGGCCACATCTGGGTTTAGTGCAAATATACTCTCCAAGTCAATCTGGATAGAGAGCAGTGTGTGTCACTGTAATTGTACCTAACCCATACAGATCGCTCCTGAACAATTCTACTAGTCCCTTCTCTTTGCCCTTCTTGTGTGTGTGTCTGTGTGTGGTGTGGCAATAAATGTGTTAACTGTACATCTCTCTCCTACTGGTCATCATTACCACACCTTCTAACAGAGGCCACAACCAATTGGTGCCCTTTCTCATGGCCCTTCGAGCCAGACTTTTCAAGTCAATATTCAACACGAGATCTAACACAATATACTCTACACATCAATATGCAGAAGAGATTAGGTGCAAATATACTCCGTTAATATGTACCTTATATGTTAGTATATGGAGAGCAGAGAAGTATATCTGTGTAGCTCAGAGGAGCAGAGAGCAGCAGGACAACATCTGTATTCAACAGCAAAGCTCAGGAAATATGACTGCTGTAAAGCTCTCTAAACTCAAGTATATTCAGGGCAGAGTGATGTCTGGCAGAACATGCAGAAGGATTGTGTAATCTCCAAAACTCTAGAATGTCTTCAGATGCATTATTCATAGGGCTCAATGCCTAAGAGCTGAGCGGACGCCGGCTGTCGTGCTATAAGCTACTAGCTAGGCTTGGTTACCTCTTTCCCTTTGGTGTCTCCTTTTTCGATCCACTCCACAGTGACGCTCTTATTGTCTTCATTCAACGACGTCACCATGGCTTGGTGTATTCGTCCTGTAACAAAGCACGTGTGGTTGTGCATTATCTGACAAACACCCACAGCACAGAGAAGTTGGAAGACTAAAGGGGAGTTCTCTGAAATGTAACAAATTAGTTAATTCCTTAAAATTGTTGCACAGTACTGTCCTAACTCTGGCCTACACTACTCACAGTGCACTACAGCCATTAGGGATGGCTGACTGCATGACACATCTTTATTGTAAGGGTGGGAGGACTTTCCCCAGGGAATCAGTCAGCAGGGAAGACCGTAGCTACCCAACTGGAGAAGTGCATAGGGACATTAAACTACTACAATGAAGCTGGAGTACACAGACCCCTGCAGCACACACACTTCAACATGCTCTCTGAAACTGTATGGCTATGCCAGCCTGACAATACAGTACATGACAAAATAATTGGCCTTAAACATCCCTAACTAGCTTCTCCAGGACATTACTCAACAGAAGTGTGTGAAGACAAGAGAGGTGGTCTATCTAAACTTCAGCCACAGATATGCCATTTAGCAGACGCTTTTATCCAAAGCAAGTTACTGTCATGCATGCATACATTTTAAATATGGGTGGCCCTGGGAATCAAACCCAAAACCCTGATGGTGCAATCACCATGCTCGACCAACTGAGACATAAAGCCATGTCAGACAAGTTAGGAAGCATGTAGTCAATATACATGGAGTTACCCTTTCCCTGTCCTCCCTCCCATCTACCGCTGGTCTAAATACACACTCCACAGGCAGCCTGAGCTGAGCCTGCTCCATAATTACCAGCAGCTTCCTGTGCCTAACCCTGGTCTATGACACACTACATCACATCCCCTGGCTGCTCATTGTCAGGGGTGAAGTGGGGGGGACATGTTCCCAGCATTCATTATTTAGAGCAGAGAGCTTTATGGATGCTTTTAGTGTTCGCTGCTGCTGAGTTCTACCCAAGTAATGATTCTACAGCGCACAGCAGTGAAAGCCCACTTAAATAACTCAGTAACAGAACAAGAATCCCTTTAATCTGAGATAGTAAGTGTCAGACAGTGATGTAAAAATAGCTTACATCAGCACTGACAGAGGCGGCAAGTGAAATGTGGAACATGCGGTCAGATGCCTGTCATGAGTCCATATGCATGTCACTCCACCATGATGTCTTTCCCTCTCCTCTTTGGCAGATCTGCTCTAGAAAACCCTGCTTCTGGTCAAGAGGGACACACAAACTGATGTGTGTGTCTTGGTGAGCCTATGCACTACTACACTGACCTGAAGAAATACAACTTGCTGAGGAGAACTTGCTGCATAGAGACTAGAGGTCGACCGATTATGATTTTTCAACGCCGATACCGATTATTGGAGGACCAGAAAAGCCGATACCGAATAATCGGACGATTTTTAAAATGTATTTATTTATTTGTAATAATGACAATTACAACAATACTGAATTAACACTTATTTTAACTTAACATAATTGTTAAGGGAATTTTAATCAATGATGACTAATTATGTATACATTTCAATCAGGACTGACTAATCAGAATACTATTATGTTACTGTATATGTAATAATCAGAAAACTATTATGTTACTATATATGTAAGAATGTTCTTTTTAATTCTAGTACTGAATATAATGTGTGTAAATATAATCAAGAATTAGAACAATGACTGTCTGTTCCTTGGTAGAAATGAATTAACTATATCACCAGAAGGCTTATCTTCAGAAGCATGTCCTTGGCTCGGTCGTATATTATATATATGCCATTTAGCTGACGCTTTTATCCAAAGCGACTTACAGTCATGTGTGCATACATTCTACGTATGGGTGGTCCCGGGAATCGAACCCACTACCCTGGCGTTACAAGCGCCATGCTCTACCAACTGAGCCACCACGACCACCACGAGCCACCACGTATATTATCTTAATAGGGAGAGACGATGTGAGAACCATGCAGCCTTTGTATTAGAACGGAGATGGCACGGGTTGGTACTGGAACTAATGACGTCATTTTAAGTTTATAACCTGTGGTAAAATGTGTAAGGAGGAGTACTCTCGTGAATAAAATCTGCTGTTTGTCTTTAAGACTGGGCTCTGTCCATTACTATAAAATAAGGGTCTTACAAATCCTTATGAATTGACAAAGTGTTTCATTTTATTTGGGTGTTAAAACATAGAGCAATTTAATTCCTGCAACAATAATACATCAATAAAATCAATTTAGCCTCAAGTAAATAATGAACATGTTCAATTTGGTTTAAATAATGCAAAAACAAAGTGCTGGAGAAGAATGTAAAAGTGCAATATTTGCTATGTAAGAAAGCTAACGTTTCAGTTCCTTGCTCAGAATAGTTGAAGTAATAAACAGCTCAATGCTTAACGCACAACGAAGAGCTGCTGGCAAAATGCACGAAAGTGCTGTTTGAATGAATGTTTACGCACCTGCTTCTGCCTACCACTTCTCAGTCAGATACTTAGATACTTGTATGCTCAGTCAGATTATATGCAACGCAGGATACACTAGATAATATCATCAACCATGTTTAGTTAACTAGTGATTATGATTGATTGTTTTTTACAAGATAAGTTTAATGCTAGCTAGCAACTTACCTTGGCTTACTGCATTCGCGTAACAGGCAGTCTCCTTGTGGAGTGCAACGAGAGAGAGAGGCAGGTCGTTATTGCGTTGAACTACTTAACTGTAAGGTTGCAAGATTGAATCCCCCGAGCTGACAAGGTGAAAATCTGTCGTTCTGCCCCATAACAAGGCAGTTAACCCACCGTTCCTAGGCCGTCATTGAAAATAAGAATGTGTTCTTAACTGACTTGCCTAGTTAAATAAAAAGGTATACAAATAAATATATATATAAATATTTTTTAAATCTGCGCCCAAAAATACCGATTTCGGCCATTCCGATTAATCGGTTGACCTCTAATAGAGACTGCGTGTGTGTGTGTGTGTGTGTGTCTGAGAGCTATGTCTCAGAGATCTTTATGGTAGGGCTGGACCAGCGCCAAGCTCGCTGGCAGTTAAATCCAATCTTGGATCAGCAGGTTGATTGCAAACTACCCTGGCAACAGCAGGTGACTGTAGACACACAATGGCAGACAGGCAGCATTACTTAAGAACAGGGACACATGGGAGGTGACAGAGCCCAGTGTGTTAAGGAGGATTAGATGAGGACACACAGACAAGGAAAAGGAATCACTTACCATTGTGGAGAGAGCAAGAGCAGCAGGCGAATACTGAACAGACTGGCACTCAGGCTTGCAAGACCTGATGCAATTGAATCACTAAGAATAGAGAATGGCCTGGTCCTCCAAGAACTTCTTTGTACAGACCAACCAACCACCACACTATCTCAGCAGCTTTACCCACACACTCCTCGAATAGCACTACATGCAAACAGAATCTGTATTGTGTATTCTGTGTGTAGAGAAGCTTACACAACACATGCATCCATCTCATCTGTAAACATGTGAATGGTAACTGACAGGTGAATGGTACCATGTCCGTGTGCACTGACTGCAGTGCAGTGCCATACTCTAGCCCTTTGTTCTAAAATACTAACCTAAGGTGACTAAAAGCATCTGCATGCTTCCCAGCCGAAGCAGTTCGTTAGAGTTGGTGCATACAGTACCAGTAAAAAGTTTGGACACACCTACTCATTCAAGGGTTTTTATTTTTACTATTTTCTACATTGTAGAATAATAGAAGACATCAAAACTTTGAAATAACAAATCAAGATTATCCTACCAACAGGACATTAAAAGCGAATATCATGTTTTACAGAGTCGTAGCTGAACGATGACATGGATAATATAGAGCTGGAGGGATTTTCCATGCATCGGCATGACAGAGAAGCAACGTCTGGTAAGATGAGGGGTGGGGGTCTGTTTCCATTTGTCAATAACAGCTGGTGAGTGATGTCTAATATTAAAGAAGTCTTGAGGTATTGCTTGCCTGAGGTAGAGTACCTTATGATAAACTGTAGACCACAATAACTACCAAGAGAGTTCTCATCTATATCATTCGTAGCCGTCTATTTACCACCACAAACCGATGCTGGCTCTAAGACCACACTCGACCAGCTGTATTAGGCCATAAGAAAACGTTCATCCAAAGGCGGCGCTCCTAGTGGCTGGGGACTTTAATGCAGTGAAACTTAAACCCGTTCATGTCATTTCTACCAGCATGACACATGTGCAACCAGAGGGAGATTTTTTTTTTTTTTTTAAATATAATAAATAAAAACAAAAACTCTAGACCACCTTTACTCCACACACAGAGATGCGTACAAAGCTCTCTCTCGACCTCCATTTGGCAAATCTGACCATAATTCACCTGATTTCTGCTTACAAGCAAACACTAAGGAAGGAAGTACCAGTAACTCCCACAATATGGAAGTGGTCAGATGACGCGGATGCAACACTAAGGGACTGTTTTGCTAGCACAGACTGGAATATGTTCCGGGATTCATCCAAAGGCATTGAGGAGTATACCACCTCAGTCATTGGCTCAATCAATAAGTGAATCGACGACATCGTCCCCACAGTGACAGTACATACATACCCCAACCAGAAGCCATAGATTACAGGCAACATCCGCATCAAGCTAAAGGCTAGAGCTGCCACTTTCAAGGAGCGGGACACTAGTCCGGATGCTAAGGAATCCCCCTATGCCCTCAGACGAACCATCAAACAGGCAAAGTGTCAATACAGGATTAAGATTGAATCCTACTATACCGGCTCTGGCTCTCGTCGGATATGGCAGGGCTTGAAAACGATTATGGACTACAAAGGGAAACCCAGCTGCGAGCTGCACAGTGACGCGAGCCTACCAGAAGAGCTAAACCCCTTTTATGCTCACTTCGAGGCAAGCAACACCGAAGCATGCATGAGAGCACAATCTGTTACGGACAACAGTGTGATAATGCTCTCCATAGCCGATGTGAGCAAGACAGGTCAACATTCACAAGGCCATGGGGCCAGACGGATTACCAGGATGTGAACAAAAGACCAACTGGCAAGTGTCTTCACCGACATTTTCAACCTCTCCCTGATGGAGTCTGAAATACCTACTGTTGAAGTCGGAAGTTCACATTCATTTATGTTGGAGTCATTAAAACTAGTTTTTCAACAACTCCACAAATTTCTAGTTTACAAACTATAGTTTTGGCAAGACGGTTAGAACAACAATTGTTTACAGATAGACTATTTCACCTATAATTCACTGTATCACAATTCCAATGGGTCAGAAGTTTACATACACTAAGTTGACTGTGCCTTTAAACTAGAGTTCGACTGATTAATCGGAATAGCCAATTAATTAGGGCTGATTTCAAGTTTTCATAATCGGAAATCGGTCAAATTGGACACCGATTTGACCTTTTTTTTAACACCTTTATTTAATCTTTATTTAACTAGGCAAATCAATTAGGAACACATTCTTACTTTCAATGACGGCCTAGGAACGGTGGGTTAACTGCCTCGTTCAGGGGCAGAACGACAGATTTTCACCTTGTCAGCTCGGGGGATTCAATCTTGCAACCTTACAGTTAACTAGTCTAACGCTCTAACCACCTGCCTCTCATTGCACTCCACGAGGAGACTGCCTGTTACGCAAATGCAGTAAGCCAAGGTAAATTGCTAGCTAGCATTAAACTTACCTTATAAAAAACAATCAATCATAATCACTAGTTAATCTAGCGTGTCCTGAGTTGCATATAATCCAATGTGTACCTAATCATGAACATTAATGCCTTTCTTAAAATGAATACACAGAAGTAGCTAAAAGAAATCCAGGTTAGCAGGCAATATTAACCAGGTGAAATTGTGTCACTGCGTTCATTGCACGCAGAGTCAGTGTATATGCAACAGTTTGGGTCACCTAATTTGCCAGAATTGTACATAATTATGACATAACATTAAAGGTTGTGCAATGTAACAGGAATATTTAGACTTATGGATGCCACCGTTAAATAAAATACAGAACGGTTCCGTATTTCACTGAAAGAATAAACGTTTTGTTTTCGAAATGATCGTTTCTGGATTTGACCATATTAATGACCTAAGGCTGGTATTTCTGTGTGTTATGTTACAATAAAGTCTATGATTTGATAGAGCAGTTTCACTGAGCAATGGCAGGCACCAGCAGGCTCTTAAGCATTCATTCAAACAGCACTTTCGTGCGTTTGCCAGCAGCTCTTCGTTGTGCGTCAAGCATTGCGCTGTTTATGACTTCAAGCCTATCAACTCCCGAGATTAGGCTGGCAATACTAAATGTTAAAAGGAACCACCAGCTTTCATATGTTCTGAGCAAGGAATGTTAACGTTAGCATTTTTTACATGGCACTTTTACTTTCTTCTCCAACACTGTTTTTGCATTATTTAAACCAAATTGAACATGTTTCATTATTTATTTTAGATTATATTGATTTTTATTTAGGTATTAAGTTCAAATAAGTGTTCATTCAGTATTGTTGTAATTGTCTTTATTACAAATATATAAATACATTTTTTTTTATTTTTTAAATAAGCTTTTTTTGGTCCTCCAATAAATCGGTATAGGCGTTGAAAAATCATAATCGGTTGACCTCTAGTTGACACCTCATATGTTGAGTGGGGGACAGAGCGGGCAGTTACGGAACACATCAAGTTAGAGCAACTTAAAGGAGCAATTATGGTCAAGTGCCTTGCTCAAAGGCACACACCAATATTTTGCTTTGTTTGCGGGGGGGATTCGAACCAGAAATATTTTGTTTACTGGCCCAACACTCTTAACCACTAAGCTACCTGCTGCTTCCTTACTTAACTGACTGCTGTCAGTTGGTCAAAAATGTCTCCATGGCATCTACTTGGAGTGGAACACACTCCCTCACGACGCCAGGACAGTGGAGTCAATCACCACCTTCCGGAGACACCTGAAACCCCACCTCTTTAAGGAATACCTAGGATAGGATAAAGTAATCCTTCTCACCCCCCTTAAAAGATTTAGATGCACTATTGTAAAGTGGCTGTTCCACTGGATGTCATAAGGTGAATGCACCAATTTGTAAGTCGCTCTGGATAAGAGCGTCTGCTAAATGACTTAAATGTAAATGTACTTTGAAAGACACTGAATGGGGATCATTTCATGCAGACATTATTAGAATACAGTTGATAATCCACATGAAGATTAAATAGGCCTTTCTCTTATGCCATTGAAAGAGGGCAAAAAGTGTTTCCTGTCCTGGCTGGGATTAAAAGGAATTCTGGTGCCAGACACACTGACAGACACACTGCACAGTTAAGGTTCTAGTAGACTAGACTGAAGTGTCAATGTCAAAAGAGAAATTAGCTGATATAAAAAATATATTTAAAAAGAGATGAAATGTAACAGAGGCTTAAAGCCTCATCTAACTGCTATACTTTTACCACTTTTCCTCTCAAGTCCTTATGATAGTCTGCTATCATGGCACACAGTAGGCTATTCTGTGGTTGAGTGATGCCTCCATTCATCGCAGAGCCCATCAGTGCCTGGCTAATGGCAGGACTAGAGACTGAGGGAGGAGAGTACTCCTGGTATATTCCAGAGAGCTGCCTGCAACAGATGAGGTGGTGGTGGTTAATAGCTTGAATTAGGCTTCGCCAGGCACCGCCCCCAGAGATAGCACTCCCTACCCACGATGACACAGACAGCTCTACCTACAGACACTAGATAGGACCCACTTCCCATACATGATGCACCAGTAAACATTAAAACACCCACGTAATCCATAACAACTCAACTTACACAAAACTCTTCACCCCTAGTTTATAGTAATCAGAAGGATATGATGGTTTTGTTGCGGCGCCATACCTCATCCCAGGAGGGATCTGTCTCCTAGGAGTGTTAACCCAGTTTGGCTGCCTGAAGCAGGTACACAGAAACGGGCAAATGGCAAAAGCAGCCAGCCCCTTTCTCTCCCTTACAACAAATCAGTCAAGCTCATCTTGGGTGCACTGCAAAGCTACCAGATCATCAAGTTGATCTGAATATAACTGTGCGTGCTAGTCAATGATGTGTATGGTGGTAGTCCTAAAAATAAAAAGAGGCCATTAGACTGGTTGTCATGGTTATTTTTACTGACAGCTGCCTGCTATACCTCTAACATTCATGGGTAGCTAGATAGCAGCTAAGTGCCTCAGTTTCAAACCATCTGAAACGTTACAGTACTTGCCTAGCTTACTAAACTCCACAGTGAAGGAAGTTTGATGAACTCCACAACCTCCTTCACCGCGAAGTTCAGTCAGCTAGCTACTACCCCCGCACAACAATTATCTGCAGTAGCTAGATATTGTAACGTTATTGGGAGACCTCAAAACCCTGGTTGATAATACCCACCAAACGACCTATGTAACTTATGTAGCTAGTCGTAGTATGACACAATGCTAACTTGACAATAAGTTTAAAGCCAACCCCCCAAAAATAAAAAAAACACTATCAAAGTTAACTAGCTAGAAATGATATTAAATATATTTTTTAGCTAACGTTAACCTCTATATAGCCAGTTAAGTTAGCCAGTTAAATTACCTAGCCACTTCAGTGTTCTGAAGCATACAAGGACAGCTGGTAGCTTACCTTTGCAAACTAACCAGAACACACGTATTTTGCGGTACCTTTCACAACCTAACGTCACTTAACTAACGGGTGGCTTTGGTTAGCTAGTTTGTTAGCTGCTAAACTAACGTTAGTGTGGTGACCAGAGCTGTGCATTCTGTAGTTACTGTAAAGCGTTAAGGCGCTAGCTGCTTTAACTGGCTAACTACACTAGTAAGTCCAAGAACCCATTGTAACTGGTTGTTAACTATCCAGTTAGAATGTGCATTTGTTGTCTAGGTAGTCAGCTAGTTAACGTTACATAGGCCAAGTTGGCTAGCAAGCACAGCCACCCCAACTTTGCGGCTGCTACTCGGCTTCAACGGTTGCAGTGTATTCACAGCAACACAAAGCTTCTCAAAACAACTACAAGCGAGGTAAAAACCAATCGAGACATCAGAAATGACATACGAACGTAAACTTACCATCGCTTCGCTTTATTTCAACGTACACGCCGACGACGATTTTCCCCAAACTACCCGCCATTCTTCATTAGTGTAGAGTATCCTGAAAGATGTTGACTTGTGTTTGAAATAAATCTACTTTGACCGGAGGATGCATGGAGCAGCCAGCCAGAGAAATAAGGGATTTCAATAGTTACCACAGCCACAAAGGGGGAATTGGTTATCGTAAAAATACAAATAACTTTTTGGTATTCCTTTAGGGTTAGGTTTAAAATCACATTTTAACACGATGAATTGTAGAAATTGGCGTTTTTCTTTTACTAGTGACGATCGGAAAAAAGTGACCTAACGTGTATGCGCATACGGTGTCAAACAGACAATTTCGCAATCCATACTGCTGCACATAACATAGTCTGGTCAAAGATGTGTGTTCTTGCCAATGCCAACACCATTGTTGTGTTTGTTTGGCATGACAAGGAGTTGGCATGATAGCACACAGGCTATGCACAAGCATTGTCAACATCTGAACCAGTCGAGTGATTTGTTCTTGCCATCATGCTTGTTAAACTATTTTCAGAGTAGTGTCCCAGCCACTGAGTCAGACAGTCAGTGACTAAATAATTATGCAGTCAAGAAAATATGCACCCCCCCCAATAACCTGTTGATTGGTGTTGTACCAAGGGCAGAGAACCCATCCCCACACCTCACCGACAAGACCTTCCCCCTGTACTGCTGTTGGGACACGCTCTTGAACGCTGCACCAGGGTGTCATTCCACTTCAAACGCCAATGTGAATAGTGCATTAAAGTTTCTCCTCCTAAAGCACAGTCAACGAAGAACAGCTGGTAGGGTTTTATGAATGTTAAACACATTGAGGTTTTATTATTGACAGGTTACAAGGGGATTTCCTCAAACTTACCCAAAAGATTACATAATGATTTTAAAAAATGTATAAGGCCATGTGTCTACAGCTATTCAAGTGAAGTATCAACATAACTTTCAAAATCTGCTAGCGAGGATAAAGAAATGCATGTGAAAACCAAATCAGAGTTCACTCAAAATCTTGAAGGCTACAATTAAAAGTAGAATAATTCATTATATAATTGCTGCAATTAACACATGGGTTGATTGAATGACAGCCTAATTGTTCATAATTTTTTCATTTATTTGAACAAATATGGACAGGTAAGCCATAGGATGGAAAAAAAAAAAAGTGAAGCCCCAAAGCAGTTCCCTTAATAATTTACATTCCATTTTCACTGATCAATAAAATCAGGGTCTTATGCCATCTATGTTCCACACTGAAATATGTTGAAAACACAAGTCACACAAACACGCACCATCTGTTGAAATGAAAATGTAAGATGTGCCACATTTTGAACATGAACATTTAAAACAACACTTCATAGACGAGCCAGGTCAATCAGTACCATAGTCTCTATGCTAACCATGCTGCCGGAGACAGCTCCACGGGCCCTCATTACTGCCGATGGCTCAGGGGGCCCCCATTGTCAAGCATGTTCACAGCCACCTCTTCATTTTTGTCTCTAAAGGAACAAGATACATGTCATTGACATGGCAAATCAATGTTGAGTAGCAAAATACCATATCATATCTATTACCTGGGGTGTGTTCAGTTCGCTTCAACTTTTGCTATGTTGAGTGATGGTGCATACTGAACAGCACGTTTCTCCAAAACGATGTGCAATCTTCAACAACCTTTGCTCCCGTTGGGTGGGTGTGGTGTATGTGGCCTGACCAATATGGGTGTGACCATTTGAAATATCAAAACTCGCGCAGCACACCATAAGTAATAGCGGTCTGGGTCATCATAATCACTACGTTTTTCAATTGGTCGTTAAGTACATTGTAGTTTCCATTGAATTCAGCCTTGCACACCGTTCGGTCAAATATTGTTCTCTACTATACCTATTGGCAGGACCTCCATTCTGATTGATACCGTTGTTCAGAGCACTCATCTCAGTCTCTTCATCTCTGCAGCAAAACATGCAGCAGTAATCACTCAATATATCTTACATCTGATTATGATTAAAACCATGAATATTATACATACTGGTTTCTACTGGCACCCTGCTTCTTTTGTCTGTAGGGAGACAGATGCAGTGTTTTAACTTGTAACAGAGAGAATAAAATATTATTCTAAAAGACAGTGAATATTTTATGAAAGTTCTAGTATGAATATCTGTGCGTGACTAAGAACAACTTTAACAGAACATACCTGATCAAATAGACTGCAACAACTACACCAATAAAGCCTGACAGAGAAAAGTGCCAATTAATCAAAAACATTACTTTCAAAGACTTAATACTGTGAGTAATGCAAGCTCTAAATGGTGCTAAACTGCACCTGGAACTATAGATGAAGCAATAATGTCAACATGGAACTGAGTAAGTATCAGGTGAATATAATGTGGAAGATATTCTAAAGAAACTAATATCTCACCTCGTAACAGGCAATCAAGACCGGGAAATAAACAGAAGAATACAGGAGACCATGGCAAGAGCAGCAGCAGATACAGCAGCATCAAAGCTTAGCCCTCAAGCAATCATTGATATTAGTTATGCCTGCAAGACCCGCTTCACAAAATATACAAATTCATGTTTATAAGACATATTCTGTAGAAGTACTTTAGCAATACAAGTAAAGGATTAACTACAGCCATACCAGCGGCGACAGGAAAAGCAGTAGCAGAGCCATCTAATATTAATAATAATGCATTTAATGTGCATAGTGCTTTTCATTAGAGTCCTTCTCAAGGCTCTACTTAAGCAAAGAAAAATGCAAATGTGCTTGATGCACAAAAAAACAACTGTTTTTAGATTAGGATTAGACCTATGAGAAAAGGTCTGTAGAAGTGGGTTTTAAAGGCCCATTTTAAACACTTGGATTGGTGGAGCAGCGCTCAGAGGGTAAGGGAGAGCATTCCATTGGCAAGAAACAAGGGAGCAAAAGGCTTGTTCCCACCCCCCTCCCCCAAAAAGCACATTTAAGATGTAGTACAGGATAGGATTGATAGGAGGGGCCCTTTTCGATGAAATTTACCAATAACTAAAATGACAATGACTCCGACAAACAATGAACCTATGGGAACAGAAAATCACAAACTGTTTAATTGCACAAACATGGCAGTTTTACAAAGGTCATTCTGTCTATTGGATCTTACCATTTTCAGGTGGTGGGGAGGTAGTCATATCAGCTGTTGAATCAAATCAAACTTTATTTGTCACATGCACCGAATACAACAAGTGTAGACCTTACCGTGAAATGTTTACTTACAAGTCCTTAAACAGTGCAGTTCAAGTAGAGTTAAGAAAATATTTACCAAATAAACGAAAGTAAAAAATAATAACATAACAATAAATAGGCTATATACAGGGGGTACCGGTACCGAGTCAGTGTGCGTGGGTACATGTTAGAGGTAATTTGTACATGTAGGTAGGGGTGAAGTGACTATGCATAGGTAATAAACAGTTAGCAGCAGTATACAAAACAAAGGGGGGTTGTAAATGTAATAGTCTGATGGCCATTTGATTAATTGTTCAGCAGTCGTATGGCTATTATATAGGTCCTGGATTGCGGGAAGCTTGGCTCCAGTGATGTACTGGGCCGTACGCACCACCCTCTGTAGCGCCTTATGGTCAGATGCCGAGCAGTTGCCATACCAGGTGGTGATGCAACCAGAGCTCTCGATGATGCAGCTGTTGAACTTTCTGAGGATCTGGGGACCCATGCCAAATCTTTTCAGTCTCCTGAGGGAGGAAAGGTTTTGTCGTGCCCTCTTCATGAAGTCTTGGTGTGTTTGGACACAGAAACGCATACAAATCTTTGTATGCGTTTCTGTGTGTGGAGTAAAGGTGGTCTAGTTTTTTTCCCCCCTCTGGTTGCACATGTGACATGCTCGTAAAAATTAGGTAAAACGGATTTAAGTTTGCCTGCATTTAAAGTCCCAGGCCACTAGGCGCACCGCTTCTAGGTGAGCATTTTCTTTGTGGCTTATGGCCTTATAGAGTTGGTTGAGTGAGCTCTTAGTGCCAGCATCGGTCTGTGGTGGTATGTAGACGGCTACGAATAATATAGATGAGAACTCTCTTGGTAGATAGTGTGGTCTACAGCTTATGATAAGGCACTCTACCTCAGGCGAGCAATCCCTTGTTTTATATTAGACATCGTGCACCAGCTGTTATTGATAAAAAGACACACAACTCCACCCCTCGTCTTACCAGACGTAGCTTCTCGGTTCTGCCGATGCATTGAAAATCCCTCCAGCTCTATATTGTCCGCGTAGTCATTCAGCCACGACTCGATATTACAGTTCTTAATGTTCCGTTGGTAGGATAATTGTAGGTCATCCATTTTATTTTCCAATGATTGCATGTTAGCAAGTAGAATTGATGGCAATGGGAGTTTACTCGCTCGCCTACGGATTCGCAAAAGGCAGCCTGATCTGCGTCCTCTTTTCCTCCATCTTTTTTTCACACAAATGACATGTATCTGGACCTGTATATCTTTCTCGTCTGACTCGTTAAAGGAAAAAGCTTCTTCCAGTCCGTGAAGAGTAATCCCAGTTCTGATGTCCAGAAGTTATTCTCTTTCATAAGAGACGGAAGCAGCAGCATTATGTACAAAATAAGCTACCAACAACACAAAAATCAAACTAAATAGCACAATTGATTACGGACATGTAAAACGTCAGCCATTCTCTTCGACAACATTTTATCGCCATTTTATCCCTGAAGACAGGAGATCGAGGTTTACTAAGCTTTACTTAAGCAACAAGACACAGGGGGGGGTTGGGGAATATGGCCAATATACCCCACCTAAGGCCTGTTCTTATGCACAACTCAACATGGAGTGCCTGGATACAGACCTAAGCCGTGACATATTGGCCATATACCACAGACCCCTGAGGTGCCTTATGGCTACTATAAACTGGTTACCAATGTAATTAGATCAGTAAAAATACATGTTCTGTCATATCCGTGGAATACGGTCTGATATACCACAGCTGTCAGCCAATCGGCATTCAGGGCTCGAACTACCTAGTTAATAATTCAGAATAATACACAGTTAAAACCTAACCCTTCTGTTATAGCTCACCATTGAGAGTTGGTGCTGACAAAGTGGTGTCACCTATGTAAAGAACAAGAGAAACAATTAAATAAGATTTACAAAAACTAAACGATGAAAATGTCATATTTTAAGTTAACTCAGAAACATGTTTTTGTCTGTGTTGCATAAACAAACAGACCCTATGGACAGAGAGCTTGCCTCGAACAGTGTCCAACCTTGAGTCTTGAGCAGCCTCCAACAATGGTGGACACTCTGAAACATAATTCCAGAAATGTTAAACTTTTTTTTTTAAAACAAGGCTCACCATAGACATAGTAGAATGTGTCTTCAGTTGAAGTCAATACCTGTCTTTTCAGAGGGCACATGGTCATGATATTGTTCCATATCACACTTCTTGCCCTCTTCAATCATAAGCACAAATGTCCGACCATCATGCTGGCAAACAGTCTTGGACTTTTGGGAAATGCTTGTACAGAGTGGGATCGGTAAACCCTTCAACAGTTCATCCTCCCCACACCATATCTTAGTCACATCAGCAGCACATCCAGGAATCTTGCAGGCGATGCATGACAAACTCTGGTGATCTACAATGGCACACAGAAAGACAATGCACTTGGCATAAGAAATACCTGTTCTGTTAAATGTACAGAAAAATAAGTATGGCAAAATGTTTGATCCATTCTCACCGTTGCTTGTAAAGACACCCCCAGTGCCAGATGCCACCCCGAGCATGACTATACAAAATAAACTATCTACAGAGAAACAAAATATTAGAGGCATATCTATAGCATATGGATCACATCAGGGTTGGAGTCAATTCCATTTCAATTCAACTGAAATTCCAATTTTCCTTAATGCTTCTCCAAGAGAAAATGTGGAATCGGAATTTCAGTGTACTACCTGAATTCAAATGGACTTGACCCTGAAAATGGATCCCATGTACATATCTTACAACTTACTTGGGGACCAGCTTAACATTGTTGGTGAGAATGCCTGCAGCCATAGGAAGACTGACAGTAGCAATGAGAGAACAGTCTCTACAAAGGAAGCACTGGAATTTGCCTCTTTGTCACGTTGAGGTTTGGTTGATCGTCTGCGTTTCCTTATATTCTTCCTCTTGGGAGCCACCTTGTGTTCTTTCTCTAGGACTAGTTTTCCCTCTGTATCTTTCTCTTCAATCTCTCTCTTCACAGCCCTCTCAGCAACCAACTCCTCCCCTGACTCATAACTGTTTGTCCCCTTTCCCTCTTTCATTTCAGCTCTCATCCCATCTTCAAACTCCCCCTCAGCAGCCATCTCAGTCACCTCTACTCCAACTGGGACAAAGCAGTCTCCCTCTCTCCACCCTGCACTGACTATGTCACTCACACCCTCTGAGAAAGCATCTCTCCTTTCCTCCTTATCACAGTCACCTGAGTTCCAACTCAGCTCTTTAACAATCCCACTTGTATCCTCATCACCAGTGAATACCCTCTCTACACTTCCCTCACCTTTGCCTCCCTCAGCCAAGTTCAGGTTTATCTCTCCAGATTCATGAATATTCTCCAGGATAGCTGTTGGTGGAGCTGGCAACACCTCTCTACTGCTAGAGATGGAGGTACCAGATTCCAGTGCTGAGCTTGTTTCTGGTGGAAGGTTTGTGTCCTGTGCAGGGCTTGAAAGACACAGTAAAGAAACCATTATAATTCATATATATTTGAATCCTAATTTGGTTTGAGACATGCAGCGAGTAAATGCATGCACTCAGAATGTAGATAATGGAGCAAGTAAAATAGCCTATATCAGATTTGTGAACACTATACTGTACTGTTTTGCAGTATCAGGACATTATCATCTCAGCACATGACAACACATTCTTCAAAATATAGTAAAGACAAGCAAAAATTACTGTACAAAATAATTCAAATACTGAGCTATATTGTGTGCAAAAATACAAAATATTATTTAAAAAAAAATACAAAATATTTTATACTAATACAATTTCTCAGAGAACTAGATTTATTTGAACAAGTAATACAAATTCTCAAAACTTAGATCAATAACAAAACATCAAAGATCCACCTAGCAGTGGTGGGTTTGGCATTGAAATAAGAATCCATGAGCAGAAAATAACCCCATACCTACTGTAAAATAAGGTGGTGGATCTTTGATGTTATGGAGCTATTTTACTTCCATTGGTCCTGGGGCCATTAAGGTCAACATTTCTGCCAAAAACCTGGTTTGCCTCTGCTAAGAGGCTGAAACTTGGCCACCATTGCGTCTTCCAGCAAGACAATAACCCCAAGCACACATCAACATCCACAAAGAAGTGGTTAATTGGCCACAAACGCAACACTTCTCAATGGCCATCTCAGTCTCCGGACATGAAAACCCGTGGTTTGAATTGAAGAGGGCAGTTCATAAGCGCTGACTATTGATATGAAGGATCTGAAAGAATTCTGTATTAGAAGAATGGTCTGAGATCCCTCCCAAAGTCTTTAACGGATAAAACACTTTACAAAAAGGCTCAGTGAGGTATTGAAAACAGTGGTGTCAATAGTTTTGACCCCTACCTTTGAGAAAAAAAATATTTACTTAATATATATATTTTTTAATCGCTTTCTCTGAGCAATTGTATTAATATAAAATACAATTATTTTAAACTAAATGTAGCATACAATATAGCTCAGTATTTATATGATTTTACAGTCATTTTTGCTCATCTTTATCGAGTGTCACTGTATATGAAGGCTTACCAGTTTTTTCTGCATTCAGTTTCTTCATAGACCGCCACCGCCATAGCTGACCCACCTACTTGAGATGATACAAATAGACATCAAATTCCATTCATGATCCTTCTCTCCAGCCATTAGCAAAAACATAAAATGTACATGTTTGTCAAATATTCATCTTTTTTAAATAGAAAAAGACCCTACACATTTACAACAGCTTTCATTAACGAGTCATACTATTTAGACTATAAATGTCCATTGGAATGTGACTTGAAAAATAGTGTTAGGATACTCAGAAAATAATATCAAAGTTTGGTGTTTCAAATATTTTGATGCCATAACTTCCCTTAGTGAATCGCTGGCATTGCAGTGCAATCTGCTGAGAGCTGAGATCCTGCAATTATACTACTTCTGGTTACATCTAGGCCTGGGGACAATCTCAATTGGATTACCTCGATTCCTCGCCTCTTTTTGAAAAATGTCAAAAGTACTCAAGAAGAGGAGGCGAGGAGATGAAACGTGGAAACAAATGCACTTGAATTAAATGAGATGGGTGGAATCCCAAAACACATGTAAAGCGGTAAAACATCTATTTAACTAGTTGTGCAAGACATTTTATAGATAAAAGGACAAGTAGCGGTATCATTTTTAAATGTGTGCAAGTTTTCTATGCTGAGAAAACAGCTGATTCAAAGGTGGTGTGGCAGATTTCAAAACTCTTCAGCAGTAGGGTCGGCCTACACCCGAGTATCCTCCACCAGAGGCGGCAATCAAATAGTAGAGAAAACTCCCCTGTTCACCTATTGGGCCGTCAAAGTTTTCACCATCATTGCAAAGCCCTAGTTATTTTTTTGCTTTGACTAAGTCATTTCTGAAGATGATTTACTTCATGTGATCAGCGATTCATTTATGCAGGTCCCTCATTTTAAGGTCAACCCTGTTATGTGAACTGAACAATTGATTTAATATGGTGAAACTTTTCCTATTTAAATTTATATTTTTTTAAGAAACATTGAACATCTAAGAGGTCAACCGATTATGATTTTTCAACGCCGATACCGATTATTGGAGGACCAGAAAGGGTGATACCGATTAAATCGGCCGATTGTTATTTATAATAATGACAATAACAACAACACTGAATGAACACTTATTTTAACATAATACATAAATAAAAATCAATTTTTCCTCAAATAAATAATGAAACATGTTCAATTTGGTTTAAATAAATGCAAAAACAAGTGTTGGGAGAAGAAAGTAAAAGTGCAATATGTGCCATGTAAGAAAGCTAACGTTTAAGTTCCTTGCTCAGAACATGAGAACATATGAAAGCTGGTGGTTCCTTTTAAGTTGTAGTTATTATAGGATTCTCTCTCTATACCATTTGTATTTCATATACCTTTGACAATTGGATGTTTATATGGATGTTGGATGATATTGGATGGTTATAGGCATTTTAGTATTGCCAGTGTAACGGTATAGGTTCCGTCCCCCTCCTCGCCCCTACCTGGGCTTGAACCAGGAACACATCATCAGCCACCCTCGAAGCATCGTTATCCATCACTCCACAAAAGCCGAGGCCCTTGCAGAGTAAGGGGAACAACTACTTCAAGGTCTCAGAGCGAGTGACGTCACCGATTGAAACGCTATCAGCGCGCACCCCGCTAACTAGCTAGCCATTTCACATCGGTTACATCAGCCTAATCTCGGGAGTTGATAGGCTTGAAGTCATAAACAGCTCTTTACTTGAAGCACAGCGAAGAGCTGCTGGCAAACGCACAAAAGTGCTGTTTGAATGAATGTGTAAGAGCCTGCTGGTGCCTACCATCGCTCAATGAGACTGCTCTATCAAATCATAGACTTTATTATAACACACAGAAGTACGAGCCTTAGGTCATTAATATGGTCAAATCCAGAAATTATGATTTAGAAAACGTTTATTCTTTCAGTGAAATACAGAACCGTTCCGTATTTTATTTAACGGTGGCATCCACAAGTCTAAATATTCCTGTTCCATTGCATAACCTTCAATGTTATGTCATAATTACGTAAAATTCTGGCAAAGTAGTTCGCAACGAGCCAGGTGGCCCAAACTGTTGCATTTTCCCTGACTCTGCGTGCAACGAACACAAGAGAATTGACCATTTCCCCAGTTTAATGTTGCCTGCTAACCTGGATTTCTTTTAACTGAATATGCAGGTTAAAAAATATATACTTCTGTGTATTGATTTTAAGAAAGGCATCGATGTTTATGGTTAGGTATATTCATGCAACAGTTGCGCTTTTTTCGCAAATGCGCTTTTGTTAAATCATCCCCGTTTGGCGAAGTTGGCCGTCTTTGTTATGAAGAAATAGTCTTCACACAGCCAGGCGGCCCAAACTGCTGCATATAACCTGACTCTGTTGCACAGAATGCAAGAGAAGTGACACAATTTCCCTAGTTAAAAGAAATTAATGTTAGCAGGCAATATTAACTAAATATGCAGGTTTAAAAATATATACTTGTGTATTGATTTTAAGAAAGGCGTTGATGTTTATGGTTAGGTACACATTGGTGCAACGGCAGTGCCTTTTTCACAAATGCGCTCGTTAAATCACCCGTTTGGCAAAATAGGCTATGATCCAATGATAAATTAACAGGCACGATTATATGCAACGCAGGATGAGCTAGAAAAACTAGTAATATCAACCATGTGTAGTTGATCACTAGTTATGTTAAGATTTATTGTTTTTTATAAGATACATTTAATGCTAGCTAGCACCTTCCCTTGGCTCCTTGCTGCACTCGCATAACAGGTAGTCAGCCTGCCACGCAGTCTCCTCATGGAGTGCAATGTTATCGGCCATGATCAGTGTCCAAAAATGCTGATTTCCGATTGTTATGAAAACTTGAAAATCGGCCCTGATTAAATCGGCCATTCCGATTAATCAGTCGACCTCTACCTCTAAATCATAGTGTAAAAGCAGGTGAGCCGGTTCTACTCTTTTTGGCAATTTTCTGATGTTTTGTAGTGGAAAACTGAGCGGATCGAGCATAACACATTTACCTGGTTATCCATACAGTGCATTCGGAAAGTATTCAGACCCCTTCCCTTTTTCCACATTTTGTTTTACGGTGGAAATCTGTCCTTTGGTCTAATGTTGAGATTTCTGGTTCCAACCGCTGTGTCTTTGTGAGAAGCAGAGTAGGTGAACGGATGATCTCTGCATGTGTGGTTTCCACCATGAAACATGGAGGTGTGATGGTGTGGGGGTGCTTTGCTCGTGACACTGTCTGTGATTTATTTAGAATTCAAGGCACACTTAACCAGCGCAGCTACCACAGCATTCTGCAGCACTACGCCATCCCATCTGGTTTGCGCTTAGTGTGACTGTCATTTGTTTTTCAACAGGACAATGACCCAACACACCCCCAGGCTGTGT
This sequence comes from Oncorhynchus keta, assembly GCF_023373465.1. Taxonomy (NCBI): domain Eukaryota; kingdom Metazoa; phylum Chordata; class Actinopteri; order Salmoniformes; family Salmonidae; genus Oncorhynchus; species Oncorhynchus keta. Next base: position 23,157,439 of record NC_068445.1, read on the forward strand.
AAGGGCTATTTGAACAAGAAGGAGAGTGATGGTGCAACATCAGGTGACCTGGCCTCCACAAATCACCCAACCTCAACCCAATTTAGATGATTTTGGATGAGTTGGACCAGAGTGAAGGAAAAACAGCCAACAAGTGCTCAGCATATGTGGGAACTCCTTCAAGACTGTTGGAAAAACATTCCTCATGAAGCTGGTTGAGAGAATGCAAGAGTGTGCAAAGCTGTCAAGGCAAAGGGTGGCTACATTGAAGAATCTCTCAAATACATTTGGATTTGTTTAACACTTTTTTGGTTACTACATGTCTACATATGTAATAATTTGTCTTCACTATTATTCTACAATGTAGAAAATAGTAAAAATAAAGAAACCCTAACCTTGAATGAGTAGGTGTCCAAACTTTTGACTGGTACTGTATATCTCCACATATCCCCAAAACAAATTATTCATTATTTAAGCTCATGGAGGTAAGCAATCCCATTGAGGATTTCCAATCACCTCCAAAATACATTTAGCATCCACAAATGTATCTAAAAGTAAACAGATTTCCTGCTCAAAATCTTGAAATAAGTATTTGTGTCTCACCCTGATCCGTTTCACCTGTCTTTGTGATTGTCTCCACCCCCTCCAGGTGTCGCTTATTTTCCCCAGTGTATTTATCCCTGTGTTTCCTGTCTCTCTGTGCCAGTTCGTTGATATACACCACTAGTGGTGTTGTCTGATCTAACCAGGACATGCTTCCCCTTCAAGTAGGGCAGGAACTGTTGTAGTGCCAGTCAAACCACCCTGAGCTCCAGCACATTGATGCGCTTTCCACTCCATGGGGGGCTCCTGCCACCGCTCGCTGCCATGCTTCTCAACACTGGTCCCCAACCTGCTAGTGAGGCATCAGTGCACACATGCTCCCTGCGGTGGACTCTTTTCAGTATCACTCCCTCGAACAGGAAGGCGTGAGAGTGCCATTTCAGAGTCCTCACACATGCATTAGTCACCGGTAGCTGACGATGTCTGTGTCATCGCTGGTGTAGATGGTGAGATTTGAACCATCAGTGGCCTGAGGTGAGGAAGGACCAGTGGAATCCACAGAGAAGCCAACTTGAGTATGCCGAGTATCTTCTGGCACTCTAATACGGACACGGCTCATCCAAGCAGGAAACGGTCTAGGTAGGTCTGTATCTTCTCCAATCTCACCTGAGGGAGACGTGCTCTCAGAAAATGTGAATAAATCAACATCCCCAGGAAGACCATCTATGAGGGAGTCAGGTTGTTCTTCACCCTGTTTAGGGTGAGGCCCAGGTCTTGAATGTCATTCACAATTATCCTTGGGTCTGCTGTAGCTTACTCTCTTGATTGAGCACACACCAGCCAGTCAGTCATCCAGGTAGGTCAGCACTAGAATACCCTGGGACGTGATAGGCGCTTGGACTACGTCCATGTACTTTGTGAATGTACGTGGCGCCAGTGAGAGGCCGAACGGGAGGACTTTGAATTCGTAAGCCAGAGGTACTTCCAGTGATCTCGATGAACAGGAACGTGGAAGTACGCATTCTTCAGGTCGAGCTCGAGACTGCCTGCAACACCTGCGCTGGTGAGAGCATCTTGAACTTGAGCTCCTTTAAACATTTGTTGAGGTCAGGATCATCTGAAAGTTGGAACTATGAAATACGTTGAGTAGAACCCACTTCCCCATTCTAGTGGCTCTACCTTCCTGATTGGTCTTGCTCCTGAGCAAGGATGCAATCTCCAACCAGAGCGCCTCTTTCCTCACCCCATCTGCCACTCTAGGTGACGCAGATGCTCCTGTAGGTCGTCGGTATCAGAATTGGAGTTGGAGCAACCCCCCCAGAACTGTGCCCAGAACCCAGAGAGAATCCTTGCCTCTCCCAGTTTGCCGTTTGGGCCAGGAAAAGACGGCAGAGGCCAGGGCCCATGCGTTTCAGCAGTGTGCCGCTGCTTGTAAGGGTGGTCACGACTAGAGGTTGACTGATTAACCTCACTAGGGCAGGGGGCATTATTTTCACCTCCGGATGAAAAGCATGCCCAAAGTAAACTGCCTGTTACTCAGGTCCAGAAGCTAGGATATGCATATAATTGGTAGATTTGGATAGAACACACTAAAGTTTCTGAAGCTGTTAAAATAATGTCTGTGTGTATAACAGAACTGATATGGCAGGCAGAAACCTGAGAAGAATCCATCCAGGAAGTGGGATTTTATTTATGTTTGTAGTTTTTCATTGACTGCCTATACAGTATCCCATGACTTAGGACTCAAATTGCACTTCCTATGGCTTCCACTAGATGTCAACAGTCTTAACAAATTGTTTCAGGCTTGTATTCTGAAAAATGAGGGAGTAAGACCACTGAGTAAGTGGATAGTCCCCAGACCCGTTTTCTGAGCGAGACCGAGAGGACATCTTTCTTGTATATTGACAAAGCTATTGTCCGGTTGAAATATTATCGATTATTATGACTAAAAACAACCTGAGGACTGATTAAAAACATTGTTTGACATGTTTCTACAAACTTTATGGATACTATTTGGATTTTTCGTCTGCCGTCTGCGTGTTGCCTGGATAACTGAACAAAACTCGCCAACAATATAAAGAGGGACTTGATCGAACAAACAAACATTTATTGTGAAACTGGGAGTCTTGGGAGTGCAACCATATGAAGATCAAAGGTAAGTGATTCATTTTATCACTATTTCTGACTTTTGTAACTCCAATACTTGGCTGGTAACTGTTTGTAAATGTTGTGTGCTGGGGGCTGTCCTCAGATAATAACATGGTATGCTTTCGCTGTAAAGCCTTTTTGAAATCTGACACCGCGGTTGGATTATCAAGAAGTTCATCTTTAAGCCGATGTATAACACTTGTATGCTTTATGAATTTTTATTATGAGTATTTATGTTTTTGAATTTGGTGCTCTGCAATTTCACCGGATGTTAGCCAGGTAGGAGGGTAGCGTCCCACATACCCACCATAATTTGCAAATAAATTCATTAAAAATCCTACAATGTGATTTTTCTGTATTTTCTTCTAATTTTGTCTGTAACAGTTGAAGTGCACCTATGATGAAAATTACATGCCTAATTTTTTTAAGTGGGAGAACTTGCACAATTGGTGGCTGACTAAATACTTGTTTTGCACCACTGTATAAATCATTTCACATTCCTTATATTAAGCAAACCACACTGGACAATTAGTTTTTTTTACAGATAGCCAGGGGCACACGCAAACACAATTTACAAATTAAGACATCCTGCTTTTGCTTCGATCACACCGACAGTGTCGTTGCATTTTGGTACACCGGCATTACATTAATTTCCAATGAAACGCTGCGTTTGCCTTTCAGCATTGTGGATTGGATTTATCGAACGTATGCGTCAAACTTTATGATTAGACGGCTTGACAGAAATAGTAGCAGAAATTGAATACATATTCAGATTATGCTGTGTACTATTTCGCATAAAAACACTGTCGGTGTATTCGAAACGTAATTTTCTCATCGATTAAAATGTATATCCACAGCTAGAAGTTTAGCACACTTTACCCGTTGACAAAGTCTCAAAAATTGTGTTGTTTAGGAGTGCAAGGGTGCATTGAACAAATTGTCTGTCGACATTTATAAAATAGTACCGGCATTTCCTGATTCCAACAGCCCACTCGTAACTTTATGGATCAGGTAATTAATTAATCCGCATGAAATGGTTGGATGGAAACATTTACTACCTTTTCTTCTAGCTGTTTTTTAGCGACAAGATAGTTAGTTGAATGGACACGGACTCTAGCAGGCAATTGTTGCCCTAAGACAAACTTTCTAAACGTCGACAAAAAAAATGCTTTATCACTGGACAAGTTAATGGAAACATAGTTACGGTTAACTATTTACACTTACCTTATTTTTGGTAATCACAAATAACGATGCAATACCCGCTGCAGGAAAAGTCAACTAGTACGTTCGTTTGAAGTGTAAGGTGGAGAAAATTCAGTGTTGCCAACTAATTTCGAATGTAACACGGAACCCAAACCGACTGCGCGCGTGTGCGCTATCGTGCATACATTTATTTTGCCCCCACACCAAACGTCATCACAACACGCAGGTTAAAATATCAAAACAAACTCTGAACCAATTACATTAATTTGGGGACAGGTCGAAAAGCATTAAACATGTATGGCAATTCAGCTAGTTAGCTTGCTAGCTAACGTTAATTTGTCCTATTTAGCTAACTTGCTGTTGCTTGCCAATTTGTCCTGGGATATAAACATTAAACTGTTATTTTACCTGAAATGCACAAGAACCTCTACTCCGACAATTAATCCACACATAAAACGGCCAACCGAATAGTTTCTAATCATCTCTCCTCCTTCCAGGCCTTTTCATCGTTTAATTTATATGGTGATCGCATCTAGAGGCAGGTTGATTTGTTGCTAAATGACGTTGCGATGTCATTGCGATAACGTCATGAAAACTGCGTCATTACGTAGAATACACATAAAATATTAATATTAAAAAATATTATTTGACATTTGTTCAGGTACATACACACTCTTTTCTGTACAATTTTGATTGATGTTGTAAGTAAGTTCTGTTCAAGATCAAACATTCGTGACCAACTATATTCATTGGGTTTGGCTAGTCGAACCCGTACTACTGCTGCTGCAGTCAGCCAACAGTGATTTGCAATTTACTGTGCACAGCTGAGCGCCTGCTGCTGACGTCACTCACAACGCACTTTTGCAGCCAGGCCCGTGTTGTGACAGAGAATCTTTTTTTGTGTCATTTAGAGGGAAAATGCGTGCATTTTAGCGTTTGAGTCACTTTTCAAAAGTTGCTAAAAATTCCAAATACATTTTTAAAACTAGGTAAATTTGTTGTCAGGTGCTGTTTGAAAACAATAGTTGCCAGGGTCGTCTGAAAAGTTGCTAAATCTAGCAACAAAATTGCTAAATTGGCATCACTGGGAGAAATACTGTAGGTACGTGCACTACGATACCAATATTTTAGAAAGGAGGGGTTTGAGTGTCTGGTATCTATTGACAACCCTAACAATCCATGCAAGAATCGAACAGCGTATTTTCCTAAAAATCCAATCTTTATCCTTAAGTGAAAAATTACATTAAACAAACACCTCTCATCAACACAAATACACTTTACTTAACTGACTGAAAACTCAGATAAATATATTTGTATGGTCTCTGAATTCAGGAGAGCAGACCCTGCTTTAATTGCTCAGGTGGATCGGTCCTATCGCCTTGCCTCCCTGTCCATAGGCCTACAACCTTACATCTCTGGACCTCGATCTGTGGGATGAATCTCATCAGTCCATAAGCAAGTTACTGTAATTAGCTCTCAAGTTGTAGATTTCTTTTTTTTAAAGGTACTATCTGCAAGTTCAATGTCCTGTGACAAGTGTTAGCCTGACACTTTGAGGGGACTGAGGGTAGTGAGGCGGTATGGGCATCTGCAGATGTACCTGCCAAATAAGAGGGGGAACATGAGCACTCATTGGACTAGAATGGAATTGGCATACAGGTTCTTATTTCTGTATGTGTGTTATTTGTTTCTGGTTGATTGGGTTTGTATTTCCTCTCATTGCCACAAGAGACAAATAACTTGGTGTTGCGCCTTTGAGGGGGTAGGACCAATGCATGCCAGTCCCTGGTACTACAAAAAGGTTGAGGAACACTGCTTTAAGGGGTTGTGAAGGGCTTGATGAGCCCGAGGTCCATGGCCTTGACCAGGCAGGTGCGTGCCACATCGATTACAATCTGCCTCTTGGGGTTGTCCATTGCTTTGCCAATCACTGTCAGGATCTCCAGGATCTCGCTCTCCATCAGCTTCTTGGCCAGCTCGTTGTCGTCCGAGTTCAGCATGTTGTACACGATCACAAGGCCTCTGTGCTGAATCTGGGGCTGATCATGGAGAATCAGCCTCTGAAGGATCTCCATCCACTGCAGCGTCTGTGGATAGAACCGAGAAAAGATTGATCAGTCAGTCAAATGATTACTTTACATTTGACAAGTGATGTGGATGAGGCCTCATAATTATGACACATATTGATTTGGTAATATATATTTTGTTCAAAATATTAGGAACACCTGCTCTTTCCATGACAGACTGACAAGATGAATGCTATGATCCCTTATTGATGTCACTTGTTAAATCCACTTCAATCAGTGTAGATGAAGGGAAGGAGACAGTTATTGATTATGTAATATATAACTATATTCACTGTTGAGATTCAACACTAATTCGGTAATATCAAGACGATTCAGTGTTTTGCTTGATTGGCACAGTTCAATTAAATTAGGGTCCTTGGGTCACCCCAAAGTGAGTGGTGAATGCAACCAGACAGACGTACCACCAGGGTCATCTTGGTGCACAGCTTCTTCTGGGCAGCGGTGAGCATGGCCAGGCCCCCGGCTGCAGCTCTCTGGAGCTTTTCATTGTCCTCAACACACATCAGCACCAGCAGCTTCAGTCTATCATTCCCATCCTCCAGGTACCGATCCTGCACCTGGAATACACACATTTTTTAAATTGTTTTATTTTACCTTTATTTAACCAGGCAAGTCAGTTAAGAACACATTCTTATTTTCAATGACAGCCTGGGAACAGTGGGTTAACTGCCTGTTCAGGGCCAGAACGACAGATTTGTACCTTGTCAGCTCGGGGGTTTGAACTCGCAACCTTCCGGTTACTAGTCCAACGCTCTAACCACTAGTCCAACGCTCTAACCACTAGGCTACGCTGCCACTAGGCTACAGTGATGACGTTACACTGGTTGACAAGTTTATCACACACACAATGTGATGACATTGTTCCCAAAGAGTGATGGGGTTCCCTCTTACCTCTTTGCACGTCACCAGGTTGCACATGCACTCTGTGGCTGCCTGTCTGATATGGTCATGGTCTTCAAACATGTACTGCTCAATCTCAGGGAGAGCCTTCTCTTTCAGGATCTTCACCCTAGTGCCACAGAGGATGGGAAGAAAGAGTTAATAAATCAGGCAACCATCTCATCTCCTCCACTCAAAATGGTTTGGCAGCAACAGTGAAAAAATCTAAATATACTCTGGAAAGTCCCCAGAGCATATATTAGCCCATAGCTGTTTACTGTTTAGTGCCATATGAATACACACACTTATCCTCTCACATCTCAATATGACCTTATATTGATTGTTGAATTGTGTAATTAATCCAAAATAGTTGTTGGGTTATACATACATACATACATACATACTGTGGTGTGGTTGGTAAACTAACAGACCCTCACCTCAGTTTGTCGTTGAGACCAGCCAAATTGGTGAGACTCAGAAGTGCCTCGTAGTTCTGCACCCCATCTCTTTCAGGATGCAATAGGCTGACCAGAGGACGCACCACCTCATAGATCTGCCAGAGAGATATGACAAGGCATTTTTTATTTAACCTTTATTTAACCAGGTAGGCTAGTTGAGAACAAGTTCTCATTTACAACTGCGACCTGGCCAAGATAAAGCAAAGCAGTGTGACACAGACAACAACACAGAGTTACACGTGGAATAAACAATAAACAAGCCAATGACAGTAGAAAAAAAGTCTATATACAGTGTGTGCAAAAGGCTTGAGGAGGTAGGCAATAAATAGGCCATAGGAGCGAATAATTACAAATGAGCAGATTAGCACTGGAGTGATAAATGAGCAGATGATGTGCAAGTAGAGATACTGGTGTGCAAAAGAGCAGAAAAGTCAATAAAAACCGTATGGGGATGAGGTAGGTAGATTGGGTGGGCTATTTAGAGATGGACTATGTATAGCTGCAGCGATCGATTAGCTGATGTTTAAAGTTGGTGAGGGAAATAAATCTCCAACTTCAGCGATTTTTGCAATTCGTTCCAGTCACTGGCAGCAGAGAACTGGAAGGAAAGGCGGCCAAACAAGGTATTGGCTTTGGGGATGATCAGTGAGATATACCTGCTGGAACGTGTGCTACGGGTGGGTGTTGTTATCGTGACCAACGAACTGAGAAGGCGGAGCTTTACCTAGCATAGATTTATAGATGACCTGGAGCCAGTGGCCTGGAGCCAAATATGCTGCGAGGGCCAGCCGACTAGAGCATACAGGTCGCAGTGGTGGGTGGTATAAGGTGATTTGGTAACAAAATGGATGGCACTGTGATAGCAAACTGGATGCAGTCTGAGTAGAGTATTGGAAGCTATTTTGTAGATGACGTCGCCGAAGTCGAGGATTGGTAGGATAGTCAGTTTTACTAGGGTCAGTTTGGCGGCGTGAGTGAAGGAGGCTTTGTTGCAAAATAGAAAGCCGATTCTAGATTTGATTTTTGATTGGAGATGTTTAATATGAGTCTGGAAGGAGAGTTTACAGTCTAACCAGACACCTAAGTATTTATAGTTGTCCACATATTCTAGGTCGGAACCGTCCAGGGTGGTGGTGCTAGTCAGGTGGGCGGGTGCGGGCAACGGACGGTTGAATAGCATGCATTTAGTTTTACTAGCGATTAAGAGCAGTTGGAGGCCACGGAAGGAGTGTTGTATGTCATTGAAGCTCGTTTGGAGGTTAGTTAGCACAGTGTCCAAGGAAGGGCCAAAAGTATACAGAATGGTGTCGTCTGGGATTGGAAATGGTCAGTGATCGGTTTATTAACTTGGCTTTTGAACACTTTAGATAGGCAGGGCAGGATGGATATAGGTCTGTAACAGTTTGGGTCTAGAGTGTCACCCCCTTTGAAGAGGGGGATGACCGCGGCAGCTTTCCAATCTTTATGGATCTCGGACGTTACGAAAGAGAGGTTGAACAGGCTGGTAATAGGCGTTGCAACAATGGCAGCGGATAGTTTTAGAAAGAGAGGGTCCAGATTGTCTAGCCCAGCTGATTTGTACGGGTCCAGGTTTTGCAGCTCTTTCAGAACATCTGCTATCTGGATTTCTGTGAAGGAGAAGCTGGGAGGCTTGGGTGAGTAGCTGCGGGGGGGGAGCTGTTGGCCGGGGTTGGAGTAGCCAGGAGGAAGGCATGGCCAGCCGTTGAGAAATGCTTATTGAAATCTTCGATTATCATGGATTTATTGGTGACCGTATTACCTAGCCTCAGTGCAGTGGGCAGCTGGGAGGAGGTGCTCTTGTTCTCCATGGACTTTACAGTGTCCCAAAACTTTTGAAGATGCACATTTCTGCTTGAAAAAGCTGGCATTTGCTTTCCTGACTGACTGTGTGTATTCAAATCAAATCAAATTTTTATTTGTCACATACACATGGTTAGCAGATGTTAATGCGAGTGTAGCGAAATGCTTGTGCTTCTAGTTCCGACAATGCAGTAATAAACAACGAGTAATTTAACTAACAATTCCAAAACTACTACCTTATACACACAAGTGTAAAGGGATAAAGAATATGTACATAAAGATATATGAATGAGTGATGGTACAGAGCGGCATAGGCAAGATGCAATAGATGGTATCGAGTACAGTATATACATATGAGATGAGTATGTAAACAAAGTGGCATAGTTTAAAGAGGCTAGTGATACATGTATTACATAAAGACGCAGTAGATGATAGAGTACAGTATATACAAATACATATGAGATAAATAATGTAGGGTATGTAAACATTATTTTAAGGAGCATTGTTTAAAGTGGCTAGTGATATATTTTACATCAATTCCCATCATTAAAGTGGCTGGAGTTGAGTCAGTGTGTTGGCAGCAGCCACTCAATGTTAGTGGTGGCTGTTTAACAGTCTGATGGCCTTGAGATAGAAGCTGTTTTTCAGTCTCTCGGTCCCAGCTTTGATGCACCTGTACTGACCTCGCCTTCTGGATGATAGCGGGGTGAACAGGCAGTGGCTCGGGTGGTTGTTGTCCTTGATGATCTTTATGGCCTTCCTGTGACATCGGGTGGTGTAGGTGTCCTGGAGGGCAGGTAGTTTGCACCCTGTGATACGTTGTGCAGACCTCATTACCCTCTGGAGAGCCTTACGGTTGTGGGCGGAGCAGTTGCCGTACCAGGCGGTGATACAGCCCGACAGGATGCTCTTGATTATGCATCTGTAGAAGTTTGTGAGTGCTTTTGGTGACAAGCCGAATTTCTTCAGCCTCCTGAGGTTGAAGAGGCGCTGCTGCGCCTTCTTCACGATGCTGTCTGTGTGGGTGGACCAATACAGTTTGTCTGTGATGTGTACGCCGAGGAACTTAAAACTTACTACCCTCTACACTACTGTTCCATCGATGTGGATAGGGGGGTGTTCCCTCTGCTGTTTCCTGAAGTCCACAATCATCTCCTTAGTTTTGTTGACGTTGAGTGTGAGGTTATTTTCCTGACACCACACTCCGAGGGCCCTCACCTCCTCCCTGTAGGCCGTCTCGTCATTGTTGGTAATCAAGCCTACCACTATTGTGTTGTCCGCAAACTTGATCATTGAGTTGGAGGCGTGCGTGGCCACGCAGTCATGGGTGAACAGGGAGTACAGGAGAGGGCTCAGAACGCACCCTTGTGGGGCCCCAGTGTTGAGGATCAGCGGGGTGGAGATGTTGTTACCGACCCTCACCACCTGGGGGCAGCCCGTCAGGAAGTCCAGTACCCAGTTGCACAGGGCGGGGTCGAGACCCAGGGTCTCGAGCTTGATGACGAGTTTGGAGGGTACTATGGTGTTAAATGCTGAGCTGTAGTCGATGAACAGCATTCTCACATAGGTATTCCTCTTGTCCAGATGCGTTAGGGCAGTGTGCAGTGTGGTTGAGATTGCATCGTCTGTGGACCTATTTGGGCAGTAAGCAAATTGGAGTGGGTCTAAGGTGTCAGGTAGGGTGGAGGTGATATGGTCTTTGACTAGTCTCTCAAAGCACTTCATGATGACGGAAGTGAGTGCTACGGGGCGGTAGTCGTTTAGCTCAGTTACCTTAGCTTTCTTGGGAACAGAACAGGAACAATGGTGGCCCTCTTGAAGCATGTGGGAACAGCAGACTGGGATAGGGATTGATTGAATATGTCCGTAAACACACCAGCCAGCTGGTCTGCGCATGCTCTGGGGGAGCGGCTGGGGATGCTGTCTGGGCCTGCAGCCCTGCGAGGGTTAACACGTTTAAATGTTTTACTCACCTCGGCTGCAGTGAAGGAGAGTCCGCATTTTTTGGTTGCGGGCCATGTCAGTGGCACTGTATTGTCCTCAAAGCGGGCAAAAAAGTTATTTAGTCTGCCTGGGAGCAAGACATCCTGGTCTGTGACTGGGCTGGTTTTCTTTTTGTAATCCGTGATTGACTGTAGACCCTGCCACATACCTCTTGTGTCTGAGCCGTTGAATTGCGATTCTACTTTGTCTCTATACTGACGCTTAGCTTGTTTGATTGCCTTACGGAGGGAATAGCTACACTGTTTGTATTCGGTCATGTTTCCGGTCACCTTGCCCTGATTAAAAGCAGTGGTTCGCTTTCAGTTTCACGCGAATGCTGCCATCAATCCACGGTTTCTGGTTTGGGAATGTTTTAATCGTTGCTATGGGAACGACATCTTCAACGCACGTTCTAATGAACTCGCTCACCGAATCAGCGTATTCGTCAATGTTGTTGTTTGACGCAATACGAAACATATCCCTGAACAGTTGCATATCGCGGGGACTATTCGATGCGAATGCAGTCCGCCACAGGATGTTTTTGTGCTGGTCAAGGGCAGTCAGGTCTGGAGTGAACCAAGGGCTTTATCTGTTCTTAGTTCTGCATTTTTTGAACGGGGCATGCTTATCTAAGATGGCGAGGAAATTACTTTTAAAGAATGACCAGGCATCCTCGACTGACGGGATGAGGTCAATATCCTTCCAGGATACCCGGGCCAGGTCGATTAGAAAGGCCGGCTCGCAGAAGTGTTTTAGGGAGTGTTTGACAGTGATGAGGGGTGGTCGTTTGACCGCAGACCCATAGCGGATACAGGCAATGAGGCAGTGATCGCTGAGATCCTGATTGAAAACAGCGGAGGTGTATTTGGAGGGCAAGTTGCTCAGGATAATGTCTATGGGGGTGCCCATGTTTACAGATTTAGGGTTGTACCTGGTGGGTTCCTTGATGATTTGTGTGAGATTTAGGGCATCTAGCTTAGATTGTAGGACTGCCGGGGTGTTACGCATATCCCAGTTTAGGTCACCTAACAGAACGAACTCTAAAGCTAGGCATGATGAGGGAGGGAGGGTAAAAGAGAGGAACCCGAAAGAGAGTGACATAGTAAGAAAGGATATGAAGGACAGAGAAAGAAGAATAAAGTTGAGTTGAAAAAGTATGAGTTTTACTGAATGCAAGACAACTAAAATACATACACGTAACAGGAAGTGGTCAGACAGGTTCTTACCCTCTCTCCAGGGAATGCGATCTCTGGGTTGGAGACAGCAGCGATCTTGGCCAGGGCATGTGCAGCCCTTACTTTCCCTATAGCTGATCCCTCCAGAGCCAGTGGGATCAGAGCCTGGTGATCACACAGTAAGAGATCAGAGGTTCAGACACAGACCCACACACACTTCAACTTTTACTGTGACATTACAACGTATTCTAGCCCAGGGGTAGGCAACCCTGTTCCTGAATGCTGCAGGTATTGCAGGATATTGTCCCAACTAGGCACCATGCCAGACCAACTGACCTCATTTATCAGTTCAGTGATTGACTAAATTCAACACACCTGGTCTTCCAGCTTGGTTATATCAAAAACATGAAGTGCCTGCTGCACTCCAGGACTGCCTACCCCTGCTCTAGCCTGCATGCGCCTATGGTTGGCCAGACACTACTTGACTGATCCATGCTCAAACCACTGTTTAGTTTTAACTATGACACCTCATAGTTGTTTTGAAAAGATAACATTTTCTCTATAAGAGTCAGAAAACTACTGGTTAAATAAAGGTAATAAATCAAATGTAAATTTAGACTGTGTTATAGATTATACTAGAATGTAAAATATTGTTATGTCTGTCACTCACCTTGCCCCCTCCATGGGCGCAAATAGTGCCACGGTCTTTGGGATCATCTGCCAAGGCAAGGAACACCCTGGAAATCAAAGCAAATAACAATTATTTCAATCTCATTTGTTCTGCAGTATTGCTAATTGCATGTACTGACTGGATAAATATGAGTATTTTATTAGGATCCCCATTATCTGTTGCTGAAGCAGCAGCTACTCTTCCTGGGGTGCACACAAAACATGACATAATACAGAACATTAATAGACAAGAACAGCTCAAGGACGGAACTACACACATTTAAAATAAGAACAATAGAACCAAAAAAGGTCCTGCTGACACAACACAGAGAAACCCATTGCTCTAAGCCTACATACAAATACATGAATTATTACATTTCCAATCTCATATATTCCATTCACATTCAGTTGTATCTATCAGTTACACGCATACATACATCAGTACATATGCATATACACTGAGTATACAAAACATAAAGAATACCAGCTCTTTCCATGACATAGACTGACCAGGTGAATCCAGGTGAAAGCTATGATCCCTTATTGATGTTACTTATTAAATCCACTTCAATCAGTGTAGATGAAGGAGAGGAGACGAGTTAAAGAACGATTTTTAAGCCTTGAGACAATTGAGACATGGATTGTGTATGTGTTCCATCCGGAGGGAGAATGGGCAAGACAAATGATTTAAGTGCCTTGAACTGGGTATGGTAGTAGGTGCCAGGCGCACCAGTTTGTGTCAAGAACTGCAACACTGCTGGGTTTTTCACGCTCAACAGTTTCCTGTGTGTATCAAGAATGGTTCACCACCCAAAGGACATCCAGCCAACTTGACACAACTGTGGGAAGCATTGGAGTGAACATGGGCCAGCATCCCTGTGAAACGCTTTGAGGCTATTCTGAGGGCAAAAGGAAATGCAACTCAATATTAGGAAGTTGTTCCTAATGTTTGGTATACTCAGTTTATAAGAATGTCTGTGACATAGCTAAATGCTCGAGCCTAGTACAGTTCCAGGTTGCTCACCTTGCCAGCATCTCTTTGGTCTGGTCAGTCAGGAGAACGTTGTCAGCTTTCACCATGACAGTGAGAGCTGAGATGACCCCTCCCTTTAGCATCCTCTTCACTCTCTTCTGGATGAAATCTTTCTTGTCCTAAGGGCAGAGAAGTGTGTGTATTGTCAGCTCCTCCCTCAGATAATATACAGTACCTAGGGCCTCACAATAAAAAATAACTTTTCTTACAGTAGAGAGCAGCATAGTCACATTTATATATACTTTATGCTAGTTAAGTTAACAGTGCTTATTCTGTCCTGACATAAGGATGACTTGTTGTACAGTTCTGCCCACCAGACAGACAGAGGGAGGCCTGTGTCTTTCTCTTATCTTACCTTGGGGTGCTGCTCAGGGACGTGCTGCTTAGAAAACTTGGCCAGCTGAACCAGCTCAGGCATGATGTCTTTCTTCTCATAGCTGTTGGTGCAGTTGACCAGGGTACAGGCCACAGCATACAGGATGGTCTTATCTTTAGACTGTGTCACAGGGAAACAGGGAATAGTGAAGTTTAATCCTCTCCTCCAGGTCGCATATGTAATGCCACTATGCTCATGTTATGTGCTATGAGTGGTGTCTATCCTCTGTCTTCAATAATACAGTACCTACCTTGGCCAGGTCAAACATGGCTTTCATGGCAGGATCGTCCTCAACAAAGTCATCTTTTACATCAGCGTCTTGGGTTAAGTAGGCCAAACCTTCTATAGCCCACTTCCTGGTCCTCGTGTCCATGGCAGAGTTACACAACCACCTGACACACACAGGAAGAGTGTTACCAGGCAACAGGGCTAACAGGAAATGGTCCGCCATCTTGGGATTATGATCATGGGAAGCTATTTCAAAATCACTCCGAGGGAATATAATGAACATAAGGTTACAGCTCTGTACACAATCTATTACTCCTGATATTGTTAGTCCATAATACTTTTGAAAAAAGAGCCTGTGATGGACTGTCTATCTACTAATACTTCAATGAGCATTAACACCAAAAAGTTACACAACAGCTACAGTTGCAAGAAAAAGTATGTGAACCCTTTGGAATTACCTGGATTTCTGCATAAATTGGTCATAAAATTTGATCTGATCTTCATCTAAGTCACAACAATAGAGAAACACAGGGTGCTTAATCAATTAATAACACACATGTTATTGTATTTTGTTTGTCTATATTGAATACATAATTTAAACATTCACAGTGTAGGTTGGAAAAATTATGTGAACCCCGAGGCTAATGACTTCTCCAAAAGCTAATTGGAGTCAGGAGTCAGCTAACCTGGAGTCCAATCAATGAGACGAGATTGGAGATGGTTAGAGCTGCCCTGCCCTATAAAAAACACTCACAACAGTTTAGTTTGCTATTCAGAAGAAGCATTGCCTGATGTGAACCATGCCTTGAACAAAAGAGATCGCAGAAGACTTAATAAGATTAGGAATGGTTGACTTGCATAAAGCTGGAAAGGGTTACAAAACTATCTCTAAAAGCCTTGATGTTCATCAGTCCACAGTAAGAAGAATGGTCTATAAATGGAAAACATTCAGCACTGTTGCTATTCTCCCTATGAGTGGCCGACCTGCAAAGATGACTGCCAGAGCACAGCGCAGAATGATCAATGAGGTTAAGAAGAATCCTAGAGTGTCAGTTAAAGATTTACAGAAATCTCTGGAATATGCTAACATCTCTGACGGGTCTACGATACGTAAAACACGATACAAGAATGGTGTTCATGGGAAGACACCACAGAAGAAGCCACTGCTGTCCAAAAAAAACATTGCTGCACGTCTGAAGTTCGCAAAAGAGCACCTGTATGTTCCAGAACACTACTGGCAAAATATTCTGTCGACAGATTAAACTGAAGTTGAGTTGTTTGGAAAGAACACACAACACTATGTGTGGAGAAAAAGGCACAGCACACCAACATCAACCTCATCCCAACTGTAAAGTATGGTGGAGGGAGCATCATGGTTTGGGGCTGCTTTGCTGCCTCAGGACCTTGACAGCTTGCTATCAATGACGGAAAAATAAATTCACAAGTTTATCAAGACATTTTGCAGGAGAATGTTAGGCTATCTGCCCGCCAATTGAAGCTCAACAGAAGTTGAGTGATGCAACAAGACGACAACCCAAAATACAGAAGAAAATTTGCAGTCTGGAGTAGAGGTCGACTGATTAATCGGGATGGCCGATTTCAAGTTTTCATACCAATTGGTATTTTTGGACACCGATTGGCCGATTTATGATTTAAATGTTGTATTTTTTAAAACCCCTTTATTTAACTAGGCAAGTCGGTTAAAAACACATTTTTATTGTCAATGACGGCCTAGGAACAGTGGGTTAACTGCCTTGTTCAGGGGCAGAACGACAGATTTTTACCTGGTCAGCTCGGGGATTCGTTTTTGCAACCTTCTGGTTACTAGTCCAGCGCTCTAACCACCTGCCTTAGCCTGCTCCTCGTGGAGTGCAATGTGACTGACTACCTGTTACGCGAGGGCAGCAAGAAGCCAAGGTAAGTTGCTAGCTAGCATTAAATGTATCTTATAACAAACAATCAACCTTAACATAATCACTAGTTAACTACACATGGTTGATATTTCTAGCTTATCCTGCGTTGCATATAATCGATGCGGTGCCTGTTAATTTCTCATCGAATCACAGCCTACTTCGTCAAACGGGTGATGATTTAACAAGCTAATTTGTGAAAAAAGCACTGTCGTTGCACCAATGTACCTAACCATAAACATCAATGCCTTTCTTTAAAATCAATAGACAAGTATATATTTTTAAACCTGCATATTTAGTTAATATTGCCTGCTAACATGAATTTCTTATAACTAGGAAAATTGTGTCACTTCTCTTGCGTTCCGTGCAAGCAGTCCGGGTATATGCAGCAGTTTGGGCCGCCTGGCTCATTGCGAACTGTGTGAAGTACATTTATTCTTAACAAAGACCGTAATTAATTTGCCAGAATTGTACATAATTATGACATAACATTGAAGGTTGTACAATGTAACAGCAACATTTAGACATAGGGATGCCATCCGTTAGATAAAATATGGAACGGTTCCGTAATTCACTGAAAGAATAAACATTTTGTTTTCGAAATTATAGTTTCCTTATTCGACCATATTAATGACCAAAGGCTCTTATTTCTGTGTTATTATGTTATAATTAAGTCTATGATTTGATAGAGCAGTCTGACTGAGCGGTGGTAGGCAGCAGCAGGCTCGTAAGCATTCATTCAAACAGCACTTTTGTGCGTTTGCCAGCAGCTCGCTGTTTGACTTCAAGCCTATCAACTCTCGAGATTAGGCTGGTGTAACTGATGTGAAATGGCTAGCTAGTTAGCGGGTTGCACGCTAATAGTGTTTCAAACGTCACTCGCTCTGAGACTTGGAGTAGTTCCCCTTGCCCTGCAAGGGCCGCGGCTTTTGTGGAGCGATGGGTAACGATGCTTCGAGGGTGGCTGTTGATGTGTTCCTGGTTCGAGCCCAGGTAGGGGCGAGGAGAGGGACGGAAGCTATACCAATGCAATAGTCAAAGGTTAATGAAATACAAATGGTTTAGAGAGATATAGTCCTATAATAACTGCAACCTAAAACTTCTTACCTGGGAATATTGAAGACTCACGTTAAACGGAACCACCAGCTTTCATATGTTCTCATGCTCTGAGCAAGGAACTTAAACGTTAGCTTTTTTACATGGCACATATTGCACTTTTACTTTCTTCTCCAACACTTTGTTTTTGCATTATTTAAACCAAATTGAACCTGTTTCATTATTTATTTGAGGCTAAATGTATTTTATTGATCTATTATATTAAGTTAAAATAAGTGTTCATTCAGTATTGTTGTAATTGTCATTATTACAAACACATTTTTAAAAACCGGACGATTTTAATCGGTATCGGCTTTTTTTGACCTTCCAATAATCGGTATCAGCTTCTTTTTTTTTGGCCTTCCAATAATAGGTTTCGGCTTTTTTTGGCCTTCCAATAATCGGTTTAGGCTTTTTTTGGCCTTCCAATAATCGGTTTAGGCTTTTTTTGGTCTTCCAATAATAGGTTTCGGCTTTTTTTGGTCTTCCAATAATAGTTTTCGGCTTTTTTTGGTCTTCCAATAATAGGTTTTGGCTTTTTTTGGTCTTCCAATAATAGGTTTCGGCTTTTTTTGGTCTTCCAATAATAGGTTTCGGCTTTTTTTGATCTTCCAATAATAGGTTTCGGCTTTTTTTGGTCTTCCAATAATCGGTTTCGGCTTTTTTTGTTGGTCTTCCAATAATCGGTATCGGCTTTTTATGGTCCTCCAATAATCGGTATCTGGTGAAAAATCATAATCGGTCGACCTCTAGTCTGGAGTAGCCCAGTCAGTCCTGAACTCAACCTGATTGAGATGCTGTGGCATGACCTCAAGACAGCGGTTCACACCAGACATCCCAAGAATACTGCTGAACTGAAACAGTTTCTTTTTAAAGAGGAATGGTCCAAAATTCCTCCTGATCTTTGTGCAGGTCTGATCCACAACTACAGAAAACTTTTGGTTGAGGTTATTGCTGCCAAAGGAGGGTCAACCAGTTATTAATTCCAAGGGTTCACATACTTTTTCCACCCTACACTGTGAATGTTTACAGTTTAAGCAGACTGTTTGTCTAATGTTGTGACTTAGATTACATTTTATGACCAATTTATGCAGAAATCCAGGTAATTCCAAAGGGTTCATTTACTTTTTCTTGCCACTGTACATAATCAGAGCCACAAAACCACTTACTTCCTACACTGCTTGGCCAGTTTCTCAGTGGAGCCTTCAGCAAACTGCCTCATACTATAGTCATCTCCACCTGCTGAGCCTAGCTTACACAGACCCTGGGGAAAGGGACCCACACACACAATATTGAGTTCATGAACTTGTAAGGTTGGATAAATCTGAAGAGTCCCTGTAAATGCTTTCAAACATGAACTATCAATGAACCCCTAAAAAATAAAAATGTCCATTCTATTCCATCTTTCCATAGTATGGAAATCTAAAGTTCGCTCACCACCAGCGCACGGATTTTGATCTTATCGTTCTTCGTCTTCTTGTAGATGTCTTTGAGCAGTGACACACCGTTGGTGATGATGAAGGAGGCGCGGCTCATCTTGGTCGAGGAGTGGATCAGTGCTTCCACTGCGACCATCTGGTCCACCTCACGCTCGGAGCCGCACAGCGCCACCATCATCTCCATGATGCCCTGGCGACCCACCAGCTGGTTGCCCACCTCGAAGGGGCCCTGCAGCAGGCCTGACAGAGCATTGATGGCGTGGATGTTCCTGTCCATGTCGTTGGGGTCAAACTTGCCTCTGTGGAATGGGACATGGTCAGGTGGAGCGGGGTTAAGGAATAGATGAGGGAGGAGGTCAGGGATAAATGTTAGTCTGTTAATTTAGTACTTATCCCCACCACCAACTCTATGGTGCTGTTAGATACTTCCCCTGTTGTAACATTACTCATGATGTTTGCATGCATCACATATCGCTTAATGTCTGTATGATGTTATTGTCATTAGATATGGTAAGTTGCTGTTATGTTACTAATTTGTAACTCACTTGATGTACTCGTCACAGACTTCCCTATAGTTGTCTCTCTCGGGGTCGCAGCGCAGGTCGTCCCAGAGCTTGTCGAGGAGCACGCTGGCGATGAGCTGAGTGTTCTCTGTCATGGGCAGCTGGTCTGGGAGGTCAGGTATCTGGCCACACACCTTCAGGATCTTCTTCAGACCTGGGGGGAGTTTCACAAAGCAAGATGAATGGCAACTTTCCTACATTAAGTTGTTACTCTCAGTACTACATTTTTTTTCTTCAATACAAACCATAAAATAATGTTTCTCAAGAACAAGACATAAACCCACAACTGACATAAACAAAGTATAACTATATCATAGGCCTACTTAGTGTCACAGATCATGGTCAAAGCTACAGTAACCCACTCACCGTGGTCAATCGTAAAGAGGCTCTTGGAGTGGTCAGGGTCTTTCTTGTCCTTGCGAGGCACGTTTCTGGTCAGTAGGTTCAGGGCCTGGTCTCTGCCATGTCCTGAAACCTTCTTACTGGCAACCATCTCCAGCAGGGCCATCAGGATGCTCTTCAAGTCCTTGCTTGCGTCTGCAGAGGAGCATAGAAAGTGTCAGACCCGTTTTATAAAACACAAACAAGATTAGAATGACGAGACCTTCAAAATCAGTTTATATAGCTGATGATGCTATTCAGAGGCATTTCAAATTTGGTAAAAAGCATTACATAAATGTATATACATTTAGGGCTTTTGAGTGAAACTGCTTAGGAAATCAGGAATGTGAGTGGATGTCTCACCCAAAACCAGGGCTTCCTCCTTCCCATAAAACCTCCGGTCTCCGCCAGTGAGGGAGTCATTGATGCACTGGAACAGGTCACAGGTTGCCAAGGCAATGTCCTCGTTGTCGACAGCCATGATGCTGCACAACTTGTCTATGCCCACCAGGTGGATAATGGCCATGGCCTGTTCAGAGACAAACATACAGGTTAACTGAGTGTCCAAAAGGGAACTATTGCTAGACATTACAATAGCAACTTTGAAAATGATCCATATCTGGCTGGAATGACCAGGAGTTGTGAGGATCAGAAGTACTTGAGGCTTGGCTCCCCGTTTATCCCCTTCTCACAGAACCTATAATGCACCTCTCTGTCTTCCCTGCCCCTCACCCGAGCTTTGTGTCCAGTGCACATTCCAGCGAAGGTGCGGATAGCGGCCAGGACCATCTCTACTTTTCCGGTCTCAAGCAAATCCAGTAGCAGAGGCACTCCATTGTTCTGGAAGATTCTCTCTGCGCCAGCTTCTTCTCTGGCCAGAACCACCAGGTTGTTAGCAGCCTACATGGGAAGAAAATATTATTCATTTTCCATTAAAGTTACACACATTGCATTTTATATCAGTCTTTAAAAATATTAAAGGCCACAGCATCATGCTTATTACAGTTGAATCAATGGAACTGATCTCTACTATGGTGTCATACAAACCATTTCCTTCTTGTCCTTGTCCATCTCCTCATCAAGCAGAATGTCAAACATGTTCTGAACCCGTGAGTCTGTGGAGAAGGTTGTCTTCAGCTGTAGACAAAGAGCGAGAGAGAAGTATCAGATGTGTTTTTTATGTCTAGTTCATAAGTCAATAAAATATTATAATCACATAGTCATCTGTAAGTAAACCAATGGATTGTGTCTAAACTGTCCCAGAGGGTAGCAGACCTTGGCTTGGATCTCAGCCCCCAGCCTCCTGAGGGTCTCCAGGAAGGTCTTGTTTTTGGGCTCGATGGTGGAACATCTCTGGACATCTTTAAAGGCCATGTCCAGCTTGCCCAGCTTCTCCAGAGCCTGGCAGCGCCGGAACAGGGCTTTGACGTCTGCTGCATCCACGTCAATGGCTGTCGGAGAGCAGAGAAGTATACAAGTGTCTGGGTTGAAGTGAAAATATCCCTGTGGCATGAGTATAATACATTATTTGTCATGTTATGTGACAGTGAGTGAGCAAAAACCATAACTGGCTGTGTTTTGATTGTTGTTTACGTACTAAACATTTGGTAGACTGTACCGTACCTTTGGAGGCATCGGAGGCTGCATTGGTGTAGCTTTCCTGAGAAGGAAAAAGAGTTCAAAAACATCAGAGGATCAGGAAATCACACCCAGGTATAATTATGAATAATTATAAAACTATTCAAATTTTGCTTGATGAAGGCTTGTGGTTTAGGTGAGGTGTTTACCTTTTTCAGAAAACAGGCTGATCTGTTCCTGTAGACAACGGCGAGAACCTTTTTGTCCGTGCACAACTTGATGGCTTTAGTGTAACACTCAATGGCCTTGTCGACCTCACCGGCTTGGAAATGCTTGTTCCCCTCATCTTTGAACTGGATTGGATCTGCCATCTCACCCATCTGGTAAGGAGAGGAGAAGTTGTAGCTCAAAATCCTAAATATCTTGGTTAGAATTCAGTTGGATTTTTTTACTTCAGGTTTCAGTGTCACTGGTACTTACAAAGTAAACAGCACATGTTTCTGGAATATTCCATTACTCTTCTAACACTATACATTAAACATGTACAGTAGCTATATATACTTAATAACACATTAATGAACTTTAGAACAGATTGCAGCCCATTCTAAATCTGGAAGAATAATAATGTTACCAAATATAAACCTGTTTCTGGTAGAGTGTTTAACTTTACAACCACTTAAAGGAAACAAGTCAAGAACAATGCCAGCTAAAACATGATCATTTTGACAAGGTTTCCATTCATTGTGAATTAAACATATTAACAGCATGACTCAAACTTTAAGTCAGCATGAGCGATGTACCACATTTCCTAAAAATGACAAACAAATTACAGAAAATATAACATTTATGAAAAACGGTTACTCTTCTTACCATTTTCACTATAATGTCTCCTTCTGACCCGAGTCCCCTTTAGCAAATGGCCCTGCACATGTAATCTCTAACTTGAAATGGCCTCCCCTCATGCCTTATTTGGGCATCATTCTGCACCCCAGTGGGGGCCTTACCACTGATACAACCATCCTAATGGACAGACAGCTTCCTGCCACTCCTGATAGACAATCACCATGCCCCTCTCCCCTGGCCTGAGAGCCTCTGGCAGGCAAGCATGTCACTCAAGACCGTGTACACTCAAGACATGTGTTCCTTAGAGCCATACGGTACCTTTAGGATTGTGTGATTGTGTCGTCTCCTCTCTTCTCTTCTCTTCCCTTGCTTGGGTTGTCTAGTGTTGAGCTTCACTGACTGATTGTTGCGCTGTCAACTTTTTTTGTAGTAATGCAACTCCCCCTCCGTCACAATTTATATTTATACTGAATCTCAATGAGGTGGGCCAGAACCAAGGTGGATCAATTTTAAATAAGGGATGGGGGTCTACTCTCCACAGAACAGACACTTGCTGGGAGAACTCTACACTGAATTCCCACATTTAGCATTGGTTTGGGTTTGTTACAATGTCTCATTGCTTTTATGACAACATTCCAATGGAGAATCTTTAGAATAACTGCATAGTAGTTCCTCTTTTTGTTCTCTATTTGTACATAATGACATAGGTAACCCCCTTGAATCATGGTCTGTTCCTGATATGGTCTATTTAAGGAATAGGTTCGATGACAGCTGAGAACTCACCAGCAAATGCATCTACAGCTCTAGTGAAGCGTGGGGCGGGTTGGGTGGAGTGGGGGGTATGGCAGCCACTGACAGCTGTAGGAACACACAGAATGACCTGGCAGCTTCTAGAAAGAGAGAACGCTCTCGTGTGTGTGTGTGTGTGTGTGTGTATGTGAGAGAGGTATTTTCTACAACTTTCTGGATCTACTTGAAGGTAAACTCCAGTCCTGACCGATGTACATAGAGTTGTTTCATGTAGAATATCGAAGGGGAAAAATAGAAAGACTGTGTATAGGCTCATCTGTCATTAAAAAATAACTGTCTCCCCCTCAGAGTCTGATTCTTCTAAAGTTTTCTTCTGACCTAGGGAGTTTTTCCTCGTCAACTGTGCCTATGCATATTCTCTGTGGGTTTTAGTTGGGTTATGGAAATGACAGCCATTGAATTGTACAACTTTGTGAGCAGACAAATGTAACAGACGTTCTCAGCCACTAAAAGGCGTTATTTGTCATAATAAATGCACCGTACTGCAAGTGGCAGATCAGTGGTGAAAATCAAATATTTTGCAGCCTAACATTACCATAACTGCCCTGTAGATGGCTAGCTGATTCTAGTTCTGCATCACAGCAGAGTAGGTTGTTGGTGCACAATGTCTGGTTATGCTGAGAGGCAGAGAATGAGACATGTGTAACCAAGCCTACCCCTCTCTGTCAGTAGGCTACAGCATAAACTAGGTTACACAGGGAGCCGCACTCACAATTGCTCGCTCGCTCTCTCGTAAATATTGCTACCCGGGACTGGAATACTCCCTGTAATCCCACAGAAAGATAAAATCAACGTCAATCAATCGGTGTACTTCGCTTCACAAACGAGGGCGAACAGCTGGTAAGATTGAGGTGTTATTCATGATAACGAGAATTCTGATATTTACCTCTCCATTGAGCTATCGATTTGAAATTGACAATATTGGTCAGGTGACATGGGGATGACGTTTCAGCAATTGCTTGGCGAAGGTGTTTTTCTCAGTCGAAGAATCTGTCAGACTAATTTGTATTAATATTAATAACGTAATACGCTGCTATCTCACGTCAAGAGCTGGCAGTAAACCATGCCAGACTGCAGCTGTATTCAAGGTAATCGGGGTGCACCGAAGTGTTTGCTTGTGCAAGCTATTGGCAATTAGGTTTTCTGGTGTTGTGTTCTTATCAACATCCTCGCCCTATTTTGAGAAACACCGTTTATTCAGGAAAGTGAAATTACGTAATATTGCGGGGAAGTGGCACCTAACTTGGGGTTAACTTGAAATATTGTGAGTTTGCGACATGAACGTGGTCAGTTCTTGAACACAGTGCAGTTGACTGGTGCAATTCCACGGTTAAAGTGATGCTAACAGAATGACAGCACAAACCATCATTTTACCCAACTTTCCTTCTATACTAATTCTGCAAGTAAATGTGTTTCTGTAAACGTTTCCATGGAAATGGTTCAAAGTAGTCATTGTGCAATGTACATAGAGTTGCATGCTTTGTTTAACTTTGTAATAATTGTTTTTTGTTTGACATTTTAAAGTAAAAAATATGAGTCTCAGCAACACTCTTAACATGGAATTGCCTGCCTCTTATTGATGATCACATAGGGTTTGTTCTAAATAGCCCATTCCTGTTGTTGATTTCTGGAAAATAAGCATATCAATTTACTGAGACCAATTATTTTATCAACATTGGCTGGGTTGGAGACCTTTCTCATTGTTCCAAGGACAAGGACTCTGAGAAGCCTGGGGCATTTCAACACCTGGCGTCCTCAGGGACACACACACACACACACTTAGTCTTGTTTAACTAATCTTGTGGCGACAAACAATTGATTCCCATTCAAAATCATATTTTTCCTAACACCTAGACCTTACCCTAACCTTAACCCTAAAACCTTAACCTTAAATCTAACTTTTAACCCCTAAACCTAACACTAATTGTATCTTAACTCTAAATCCCCTAGAAATAGCCTTTTTCCTCGTGGGGACCAACAAAAGGTCCCCAGTTGGTCAATTGTTTGTTTGTTTACTATTCTTGTGAAGAATTCACACACACACACTGCTCTGTGAAATACTTAGTAGGTCACCTCTATGATGTGATTTGTTTTATTTACAGTAGGCTATTGAACTTGAACAACAGGCAACTTTTTGTTCCACACAACTCCTTTTTAATTTCTCTGAAAATAATCATCACAGAATTTGAGCAATGCCTGTTCTTTTACTACCGGATTCAATTTCATTTCAAAGGGTCTGTACCGAAAAATGAAAAAACATTGCACACAATGTTTTCTATGTAACATCCAAAATGCAAAAGGCTACTGAAAAACTGTCCTATTATTAACTCTATCAAAGCTGTTATTAACAGCTATTCTAGATTATATACAGTAGCTAGTTACTTTACTGTTGTGCTCTTTGAGCCAGCATCTCAGTATAAATGTGAGTGTAGTGTTGAGGTGTGTGTTTGACAAACTGAGGTTGACTGCTGCTATGGGCGCCAGTCTAATTTCTTCAATGTTTGTTGCTTAGCCCATTGCAACCGCAGTTTCTTGTTTTTTCTGAAAGAAGTGGAACTCTGTTAGGTCGTCGGCTGCCATACCCCATTTGTGTCAAGGTACAACGAGTTATGCACACTTTTATGTGTCTTTGGGCACCAATGTTGTACTGGACAGACAGTTGACTATGTAGCCTGTCTGTTGCTATGCACAATTCGTGTCAGCCTCCTTTGTCCTCTTTCATCAATGACCCGTTTTTGACCAGTGGCCTGCCGTTGGCTGGAAGTCCTTTGGGTGGTGCACCATTCTTGATACATAGGGGAAACTGTTGATCATGAAAAACCCAGCAGTTTTGCAGTTGTTGACACACTCAAACTGGTGCGCCTGGCACCTACTACCATACTTTGTTTAAAGGCACTGAAATATTTTGTCTTCCCATTTACCTTCTGAGTGGAATACATACATACATACACAGATCTGCACACACAGAGGATGTGATCATGCTGTAGGAAGGTTAACTGGAAGACTGTGCAAGTCAAGGGCTTCGATTCAGCCCTCAAGGAAGCAGACACGACCACATAGACGTGTTGGTCTCTTTGTTGTGGGCATAGTGTTGGGAACATAAACAGCTCAACAGGGTGTTGTTTTCTCTACGGGTTTCTTCTAGTCAACAGTGAACTACCTGGAATCCATGTCTCCATTAACCGTGTGTGACTGGTAGGGGTTAAACCCGGGTCAACTGCATACCACTAGACTGCTAGCCCGCTGAGCTAAAGCCTAGTCATTAGCTCAAGGAGCGAAAACCAGTCTTCAGGTCTCAGGCAAGATTACTCATCACACAGGCCTGATTTACCATTCCACATTCATTACATGAGGCTAGGTTCAAATAAACAGTGTCGGGAGATGTTTTCCACAAATTGGATGTCTTAGAACTCATCTCGTTTAAGCAGGTTTGTTGAACAAGCT
Source organism: Oncorhynchus keta (assembly GCF_023373465.1). Classification (NCBI taxonomy): domain Eukaryota; kingdom Metazoa; phylum Chordata; class Actinopteri; order Salmoniformes; family Salmonidae; genus Oncorhynchus; species Oncorhynchus keta. The sequence goes on from NC_068445.1 coordinate 23,184,084, forward strand.
CTGTCCATTAGCTCAGTGTTTTGCATAGCCCACCCAAAACATCTTGTCACCAGTTTTGCAAACACAATCACTCTGCCCCTCATCATAGACACCTTACACTGCTCTGGAATAGTCACAAGGTGTCATGGAGAAAAATGAATTCATTATGGAAACCTTACACTGCAAAACTAATGCGGTGTCATGGAGAAAATTGGGTCCATGAGTCCTGATGAGCTTCCTGTTTCCTGCTGATTTGACTGTGAGGTGGAGTTGGCCAGCTCAAGGTTCGTGTGCCACTGTGAGTTTGAATGGGAAAGCAGCTCATGCAAATCTTGTCCCCTTCGACAAATTATCGCCAAAGCAACACCCGTGTGCCGTCTGATTCTGTCCCTGTCCTCATTCTGACAGGAGGCTTGTCATAGCAGAGTCAGGCCTCCCTGAGACATTATGTCATATTTTCCAGCTGGAAAGGGACTGGAGTGGCATGTACCTGTTCCCACAGACTCATATGACTTGTTCTGTCTGACCATGGCCTCATCTCAATTGCTACCACATTCAGTGCATTCGGAAAGTATTCAGACCCCTTCCTTTTTCCACATTTTGTTATGTAACAGCCTTATTCTAAAATGGATTAAATAAATGTTTTGCATCGTCAATCTACACACAATACCTCATAATGAAAACGTGAAATCAGGTTTTTAGACATTTTTGCAAATGTATAAAGAATATAAAACACCTTATTTACATAAGTAGTTAGACCCTTTGCTATGATACTTGAAATTGAGCTCAGGTGTGTCCTATTTCCATTCATCACCCTTGAGATGTTTCTACAACTTGATTGGAGTCCATCTGTGCTAAATTCAATTGATTGGCCATGATTTGGAAAGGCACACATCTGTCTATATAAGGTCACATAGTTGACCGTGCATGTCAGAGAAAAGACCAAGCCATGAGGTCGGAGGAATTGTACATAGAGCTCTGAGACAGGATTGTGTCGAGGCACAGATCTGGGAAAGGTTACCAAAAAAATGTATGCAGCATTGAAAGTCCCCAAGAACACAGTGGCCTCCATTCTTACATGGAAGAAGTTTTGAACCACCAAGACACTTCCCAGAGCTGGCTGCCTGGCCAAGCTGAGCAATCAGGGGAGGGCCTTGGTCAGGGAGGTGACCAAGAACCTCATAGTCACTCTGACAGAGCTGCAAAGTTCCTCTGTTGAGATGGTTGCCTTTCTGGTAGGTTCTCCCATCTCTGCAGCACTCCACCAATCAGGCCTTTATTGGTAGAGTGGTCAGATAGAAGCCACTCCTCAGTAAAAGGAACATGACAGCCCACTTGGAGTTTGCCAAAAGGCACTGAAAGGACTCTCAGGTCATGAGAAACAAGATTCTCTGGTGTGATGAAACTAAGATTGAACTCTTTGGCTTGAATGCTAAGCATCATGTCTAGAAGAAACCTGGCACTATCCCTATGGTGAAGCATGGTGGTGGCAGCATCATGCTGTGGGGATGTTTCTAAGGGGCAGGAACTGGGAGACTAGTCAGGATCAAAGGAAAGATGAATAGCACAATGTACAGAGATTCTTGAAAGCCTGCTCCAGAGCGCTCAGACTGGGGCGAAGGTTTACCTTCCAACAGGACAACGACCCTAAGCACACAGTCAAGACAACACAGGAGTGCTTTGGGACAAGTCTCTAAATGTTTTTGAGTGGCCCGGACTTGAACCCGATCAAATATTTCTGGAGAGACCTGAAAATAGCTGTGCAGCGACACTCCCCATCCAACCTGGCAGAGCTTCAGAGGATCTGCAGAGAAGAATGGGAGAAACTCTCCAAATACAGGTGTGCCAAGCTTGTAGCGTCATATCCAAGAAGACTCAAGGCTGTAATCACTGCCAAAGGAGCTTCAACAAAGAACTGAGTAACGGGTCTGAATACTTATGTAAATGTGATATTTCAGTTTTTTCACTTTGCCATTATGGGGTATTCTGTGTAGATTGATGAGAAGAAAAAAAGCTATTTACTTCATTTTAGAAGAAGGCTGTAACGTAATAAAATGTGGGAAAAGTAATGGGTCTGAAACCTTTCCGAATGCACTGTATGGCAATGGTCTATTTGCATATAGGCCTACTGCAGCTCTGATTGGTTATGGCGCAACGGTTTGTGTAGAGTATGAGTCGTGCCTGTCAATGCAATAGAATCCTTCTCTGCGTTCTGCCCAACAAAGTCTCTGGCACAGTTTGAACTTCATTCAACTGTCTAGTTTTCTATCTCGTGCTTCTCTCTGCGCACTGATATTTCAAATGTGCGGCGTGTGCAGCTTAGAGGGAACATTTAGTAATAGGCATGAGAGATCCAAAGACTTCTTACTTTGGCGAGTGACTGGTCTGAATTCTGCCTGTATGCAGGAAGAATAAGTGGACAGTTAGAATCAATAAAATGTTTCTGCAATCCACAGCCTTAAGGGTTTGAGCGTACTCCTGGGTCAGAGAGCATCGTTAGACAGTCACACTGTACTACTCCATACTGGAGGACTGGTGGATAGATAGGGCCATAATAGCAGTGATGTGAGTCTCATTTGAAACACCATTACATAACACAAGGGGGACACAGAAGGTCTCCGCACTTTATTTCAGCACTTTAAACCACTGCTGTCTGTGACACTTACTATCTGACTGGCTTGCTGGTTGGCTGACTGACTGGGGTGCCTTGTCCTTATGTGGCAGTTGAAGAGGTGGAACATTGGCTTTAGATGTCCTGGTACAGAGCTAGCAGTGTTGAGTTTTTATAATGAAATCTTGCACTTTGCTCCTGACTGTTTTTGTGTTTTGTGTGACCCTTCTTCATATCAGTCATCCTCCCTCTGAGCTGTTTCTCTTTTTCTTTTTTTCATTTAATCTTATTTTCTGCCTTCTGTGCATTTGAACATGAACTTAACTTATCAGTGGTGCACCACAAGGTTTATAGACTATATACAAAAATATGTGGACACCCCTTCAAATTAATGGATTTGGCTATTTCAGCCACACCTGTTGCTGACAGCTGTGTAATATTGAGCACACAGCCATGCAATATCCATAGACAAACATTGGCAGTAGAATGGCCTTACTGAAGAGCTCAGTAACTTCCAATGTGGCACCGCCATAGATGGAATCCTATCTAACAAGTCAGATCGTAAAATGTCTGCCCTGCTAGAGCTGCCCCGGTCAACTGTAAGTGCTGTTATTGTGAAGTGGAAATGTTTTGGAGCAATAACGGCTCAGCCACAAAGTGGTAGGCCACACATGCTCACAGAAGGTGAGTGCTGAAGCGTGTAGCGCATAAAAATCATCTGTCCTCAAATGCAACACTCACTACCGAGTTCCAAACTTCCTCTGGAAGCAACGTCAGCACAATAACTGTTCATAGGGAGCTTTAGGAAATGGGTTTCACCATAAGATCACCATGTGCAATGCCAAGCGTCGGCTGGAGTGGTGTAAGTTTCGCCGCCGTTGGACTCTGGAGCACTGGAAATGCATTTTCTGGAGTGATGAATCACGCTTCACCATCTGGCAGTCCGATGAACAAATCTGGGTTTGGCGGATGCCAGGAGAACGCTACCTGCCCGACTGCATAGTGCCAACTGTAAAGTTTGGCGGAGGAGGAATAATGGTCTAGAGCTGTTTTTCATTCTTTGGGCTAGCCCCTTAGTTCCAGTGAAGGGAAATCTTAACGCTACAGCATACAATGACATAAGTGGAGGGTCTTCAGAGAAGGAAGGGGAGGACTATCTTCCTCAGTGAAACACAAAAAAATATCCTTTATAAGATAAAAAATATACTAAATATAATTGATTAAAACACATTATTTTGCAATGAAGGTCTACAATAGCCTCAACATCACTCTGTAGGGTTTAATCATGGTGTAGTCAGAGGATGGCTAGCTTCCGTCCGTTCATCTGCTTGACCAGAAATCAAAGCCTTTGCGTATTCCAGAAAAATGCACATATGCCTTCATTTCCAAAAAATGTAGACCCCTACAGTGGCTTGTGAAAGTATTCACCCGCCTTGGCATTTTTCCTATTTTGTTGCCTTACAACCTGGAATTAAAAATATTTTTGGGGGGTTTGTATAATTTTATTTACACAACATGCCTCCACTTTGAAGGTACAAAATATGTTGTATTGTGAAACAAACAAGAAATTACACAAAAAAAACAGAACTTGAGCATGCATAACTATTCACCACCACAAAGTCAATACTTTGTGGAGCCACCTTTTGCAGCAATTACAGCTGCAAGTCTCTTGGGTATGTCTCTATAAGCTTGGCACATCTAACCACTGGGATTTTTGCCCATTCTTCAAGGCAAAACTGCTCCAGCTCCTTCAAGTTGGATGGGTTCTGCTGGTGTAGAGCAATCTTTAAGTCATACCACATATTGTCAATTGGATTGAGGTCTGGGCTTTGACTAGGACATTTCAAGACATTTAAATGTTTCCCCTTAAACCACTGGAGTGTTGCTTTAGCAGTATGCTTAGGGTTATTGCCCTGCTGGAAGGTTAACCTCCGTCCCAGTCTCAAATCTCTGGAAGAATGAAACAGGTTTCCCTCAAGAATTTCCCTGTATTTAGCGTCATCTTCATTCCTTCAATTCTGACCAGTTTCCCAGTCCCTGCCGATGGAAAAACATCCCCACAGCATGATGCTACCACCACTTTGCTTCACTGTGGGGATGGTGTTCTCGGGGTGTTGGGTTTGCACCAGACATAGCGTTCTCCTTGATGACCAAAAAGCTACATTTTAGTCTCATCTGACCAGAGTACCTTCTTCCATATGTTTGGGGAGTCTCCCTTGTGCCTTTAGGTGAACACCAAATGTGTTTGCTTATTTTTTTCTTTAAGCAATGGCTTTTTTTCTGGCCACACTTCCGTAAATCCCAGCTATGTGAAGTGTACTGCTTAAAGTGGTCCTATGGGCAGATACCCCAGTCTCCACTGTGGAGTATTGCAGCTCCTTCAGTATTATCTTTGGTCTCTTTGTTGCCTCTCTGATTAATGCCCTCCTTGCCTGGACCGTGAGTTTTGGTGGGCGGCCCTCTCTTGGCAGGTTTGTTGTTGCCATATTCTTTCAATTAAAAAAAGATTTATTTAATGGTGCTCCGTGGGATGTTTAAAGTTTCTGATAATTTTTTATAATCCAACCCTGATCTGTACTTCTCCACAACATATCCTGTTTGGAGAGCTCCTTGGTCTTCATGGTGCCTCTTGCTTAGTGGTGTTGCAGACTCTGGAGCCTTTCAGAACAGATATCCTGAGATCATGTGACACTTAGATTGCACACAGTTGGACTTTATTTAACTAATTATGTGACTTCACGCACAACTTTTCATTTTTTTTTTTTTTTTTCCACTTCACCAATTTGGACTATTTTGTGTATGTCCATTACATGAAATCCAAATAAAAATTGATTTGAATTGCAGGTTGTAATGCAGCAAAATAGGAAAAAACGCCAAAGGGGATGAATACTTTTGTAAGGCTTCCCATGAACTTCCCATGTTGGTTATCATGGGCCCTTTTACATGGAAATATCCCTAGTCATATCTCCCTTGGCTCAGCTATGTTTCTCTGCTTCATTAAATCTTTGTTTCTCAGCATCTGTTTGACATGACCATAATGAAAGCTAAAGGAATGTGCAATGGCTGCATATACATGTACAGTACATACAGTATAGGCAATAGGCAGTTCTTTCCTCTGAGCTCAGTTGAAGTGCCGCTGTGGAGGGTTGAAATCTCTAACCATAATCCTGTGTTTACATGCTCTATTTCTCAGATCCACTGATGCATAGAACAACTCTAAAGTAGTCCTTTATAATGTACATGTTACATCTAATTGGTGTTTCTATAGGAAATGCATATTATGTACTTGGAAATTAAATGAATTTGAAAGTCTTGGGTTTGATGTGGTCCAATAACATCCAAATTAGATCAGATGGCCATAATGGGCTTAATAAATCAAATCAAATCAAATCAAATGTATTTATATAGCCCTTCGTACATCAGCTCATATCTCAAAGTGCTGTACAGAAACCCAGCCTAAAACCCCAAACAGCAAGCAATGCAGGTGTAGAAGCACGGTGGCTAGGAAAAACTCCCTAGAAAGGCCAGAACCTAGGAAGAAACCTAGAGAGGAACCAGGCTATGTGGGGTGGCCAGTCCTCTTCTGGCTGTGCCGGGTGGAGATTATAACAGAACATGACCAAGATGTTCAAATGTTCATAAATGACCAGCATGGTCAAAATAATAATAATAAGGCAGAACAGTTGACCGTGCTGCTGCTCCAGTTTCAGGTGGACTGGGGACAGCAAGGAGTCGTCATCATGTCAGGTAGTCCTGGGGCATGGTCCTAGGGCTCAGGTCCTCCGAGAGAGAGAAAGAAAGAGAGAATTTTAGAGAGCATATGTGGGGTGGCCAGTCCTCTTCTGGCTGTGCCGGGTGGAGATTATAACAGAACATGGCCAAGATGTTCAAATGTTCATAAATGACCAGCATGGTTGAATAATAATAATAATAAGGCAGAACAGTTGAAACTGGAGCAGCAGCACAGCCAGGTGGACTGGGGACAGCAAGGAGTCATCATGTCAGGTAGTCCTGGGGCATGTTCCTAGGGCTCAGGTCCTCTGAGAGAGAGAGAAAGAAAGAGAGAAGGAGAGAATTAGAGAACGCACACTTCGATTCACACAGGACACCAAATAGGACAGGAGAAGTACTCCAGATATAACAAACTGACCCTAGCCCCCCGACACAAACTACTGCAGCATAAATAAACTGTTGAATACCTCTGAACTACCCTTTAAAAAGCTGTTCTCAGAACACCACAACATCACAGGAAGCATGTATACTCAGGGGAAGTGTTTCAGTCAAAACATTGTTTAAATGTGCTCTGGTTTGTTGAGGAAAGAGAGAACACATTACTAGGAAAGTCAACTTAAAAACATTATGTAGTTTTATTGGGATTAGCAGCTGTGGTTTGTAAGTAAGGAATCTACATGTTTCTGAAATGACTTACTTCCCCTTAAACATATATTACTGTACATTTTTGGGGATTCTTTCACAGCACGTTCTCCATAGCTCTGATTCAACATGTGGCATTCACTCTCATTGGCAACACTAAGGAAATGTGTTTATCACTGAGGAGAGCCTAATGTGAGGGACTGTTTAAAAACTCTGCATCCTCTTGGTTGTATAACAGCAGCTGAATCTAGATGGAGAAATGCCCTTTTTCATCTGTTTCATCTTAATGACTTATCTCCCTTTCCCGGCCCCACAGTTTCTTTGGCAGCCTCTGAGATGGTGCAAACTCCCTAAGAAGGCCACCAGAGCTACATAGGCATAGGTTGTCAAATCATCAGATAGAGATTGGCTGGTGTTTGATTCTCTGCCCAGGAATTGGTTCGTTGTTATTTGACTCTTGGGATTCCAATTGACTGTAGCTGTAGGTCATGTTATTGTTGTTGTTGTTGTTTTGGTCCTGCTGAGCTCCCACTCTCCCTCTTCTCTGTCCTGGCAAGGGAAAGACTAGGAGAGGCCCACAATGGGGCCTGGATAGAGAGACTGAAAGGAAGACTGATGAAGAGAGGGAGAATAGGAGAGTGAGTGAAAGAAAGACATGTTGTGAGAGTGCATGAGGAAAGGGTGAGGCTAGGAGGTAGAGGGAGTGTGTGTGTGTGTGTGTACATGGTGGTAGTTACAAAGAAAGCCCTCTCTGTGCTTTCCCCCTTTCTCTTTCTTTCTTTCTTTCTCTCTGTCTGTCTCTGTGTCTTTCTTGCTTCTTTCTGTCCTTCAGCTCCTGACCCAAGATCAGTGATGGGAGGGTGACCCTGTCCCGTCGGCCATCACGCCTGATCGTCCCATGTGGCAGCCGCATGCATCATTATGACCGTGTCACCTCTTTCAACACCTCTAGTAAAGTCACATCTCACAAGGTGCTGCACAGAAGGAATATAATAACATCAGGGCCACATTTTGATTCTTGGTAAGACATTGCTAGTTAAGGGAGAGGACCTTGCACTCCGTGTTGGGGTTGACTGGGCTGGATTAGGCTTCATTAAGCTTCATTCTCTCTGAGTGTCATATTTTTGTTGACAGTGGATGGACTATTATGGTTTAGAGTGTAGGCTAATTTGTGGACATTGTTAGTTTGCCAGCAATTTTAGAGCTCTCCTATAACAGCGTGGCTGCTGAATGAGACAAGGAGAACACTGGTGCTCATGCATATGTTTTAGGCTCTATGCCATATCCGTATCACTCGCCATATCACTGTCTATAGCTATAGTTGTCTCTGTCAGACCCTATACGCTAAGCATTTATTTTGGTTTGATTGCAGGGCTTTCCCAAGCTGCTTCATATTATATTGACCTTTCTGTCAAGTAAATATCTATGTTGATTCTAGCTCATCCAAACCCTCTATTGTCTCCCAGTCCACATGCAGATGTCAGTTAGGCTGGTTGGACATTCCTCTCCCTGCCTACCAGAACATCATAAGACTAGAGCACGGTCATAGAAACCACTGGGCAAACAAACACCAGGTTATATGAGAGGACTGGAGCTGTATAAGCAATGGTCTTAAAGGAAGCGATCTAGCTTGCCCTCTACCTCTCTCTCATTCTCTCTTTCCTTACTTTAATAAACCATTCTCCCTCTTTCTATCCCCTCTCTCATTCTTTCGACAGCGGTTTCTGTTTCTCTCTCTTCACTTTCTATCCCTCATTTGCATTCTCACTCTCCCTATTCCCTCTTGTTGCTGCTACACTGTCTCTGTTCCTCTCTCTATCCCTCTCTGTGTTTCTCACCCTTCTCCCTCTCTACTGTTGGGCCATGTGATTCTGTGGGCACAGAGTGACCCACTCCTCTCGGCTCCACTCCTCTCCCTCCCCTCTGCTCTGCTGCACAGTGCTGCTGGAGAGACAGAGACATTCCCTGAATAACAAACACACACACACACACATTCCTCTACAGTGCTCTCTGTCTCTCTCCCTCTCTCCTCATCTTGTTCCAACTCTCTATCTTCATGTATTTCTCTTTGTCTTTCTCTCTCTATTTCTATCCTTCTCTTTCTTCACTACACTTCTGAAAGATAATATCTGTAGCCATTAAACAGAGAGACTTTTAAAGTGTTCTCTCACAAACACTCTTTCTCTCACTCATCCTCCCTTTCTCACTGGCCCTGTATGCCAATGGTAAAAGGTCATATGATGGCATCATAATGAGTTATGTGTGTCTGCCAAATATATACTTTAGACTATCTGCTTAAAAAGGACATCCATGTACTCTATTCTACTCCATTAACTCATTTCATTATATGTAACAGAGGCAATTGAATAGTTGAAAATGCATGTATAGATACCCACATAATGATACTGGAGGTGAACCACAGTTCAATAGAGTGCTCTTCCTTTTTCTGTGCTGCTTATGTTTTATACTGTACCTCCTGCTCTCTGTTCAACTGTGTTTAGACGTTTAGCTCTGCGTGGTAGGACTCCGTTGTTTCCAGGTGCAGTGGACTGTTCTAAACAGTTAGCCTGCAGCTCTGTTCCTCTCGCAGAGGTGTGGTATATGTCGGAGCGTCCCAGAGGATCCACAGGCAGGCTCTTACTGTCTGTAGCAGAATGTGGAACACTTACAGAACTGTCCGTAACTTTACCTGCTCATTGTTCAATGCTCCACTTATGTAGTTGTTTGGGAACCCGAGGCGGTGTAGGTAGTGTAGAGATGGATGCAGTAGATTTTTGCCGTTCAGGTTTGTGATTTCTCCTTTCTCTTGCTCTCTTTAAAGCTGTTTTGACTGGATGAGCTGTGTTGTGGTGTCTTGTGTGATCTCTAGGGATGAACACTGGTAACCGGGATCCTGGGACTGTCCCAGGATAACTTCACATTTCCCGAAAAAATTGAATGACAAGACACGGGAAATTACAAAATTGTCTTCGGATATCACACTAATGCAATTTCACAAAATACACATGTGCAGCAGCAGATTGGCAAAAAATCTAATTGCACATTATCCAAACAGGTTGTCGCATGGAAGCCTTTATTAACCTACGGTATTTACTTCCCACATTGTGGGAAAGTCGCCATAAATGAAAAGCATACGCACCGTTTTGATTGGGACAGCGCCATCGCGTTGCTTTGAGACAACCGTGGGGGACCGGTCTGGATAAATAAATCAATGTCAGATATTGTTTTCACTGAATCTCCGTTTGGATATTTGGTAACTATTGGGCTGGGAAATGTTAGCTAAATTAAGGTTAGAGCTAATGATCATCTTTATTCTAGTTTGCTCAAATATTAGCTGATCAGAACATTTTTGCTAAGATGTTATACAAGTGTATTTTACTCTTCAGCCTGTCCTACTCCCGACCAAAAGCTTGTGACTTGTCTGATAATACATCATTGTGATTTTGTTTAACTGAATCTATGTATGTATATGTGGTTAATTGATCTTCGGCTGGACAAGTGGAAGTGGTAGCTCATTTATTCGTTTGCTCATCTATCACTGAGCAGAAATATTTAGCATGCGATAATGCATCCTTAATCAACGGTATTATTTATTTATTGACTCACAATGTAGCCTTATACAACTTTATATAGCGCCTTTGCTATTTTCCTATCGTCCCAATCCTACTGAAACGCAAAATCCTGACTCCTGTCTCGCATGAAAATGCTTAACTTTATACTGTAATCCATAGTTTGCATTATCAAAGCACGTCTCGCCAATATGCATGTCGAAATACCGCTATAACATTTCCCCCGCTTATCTGCGCTATCTCGTATTACTGCCCATAGAAACCGTTTGGTGAAGAATGTGTGACCAACAAACGGTATGAGAGTAGATAATCTCTCTGTTATTCATGAGTTGATTTGCGATCTGTATAATCATAAACTATATTTTGCCAAGTATGATATATTTTGTCATTCGTAGGAGTTTATCTAGCAAGATTAGCAACTTTGGTAATTTAATTTTGTTACAACGTTTGTGTGATTCAACAACTCTATAGTTTACACGGGTACGTACGGAGTGCGATGTGTCGAAATAGCCGAGGGCTACTGCTGAAATGCGCTGAATTAATTGAGGAACATGATAACTCTCAGAATTTATGAACAGCCTGTGAAGCAATTCACAACAATGTCATTGGGCGATCAAAGATACTTCATCATTACTAAATATCAGTTTCACTTGCTGTGAAATCTTTAAATAGGGGCGCCGGCAATGTGGCGCAGCGACACTCTTATTTTTGGAGAACCCTGGCATAGTAACCATATCTTGGTTATAACGCTTTAATTGGCCACTTCAGATTTTTGCAGTATGTATTAAAACTTGGTAGATTTTCGTGAAAATACTAATCCCTAGTGGTCTCTGACTGGTGATAGTGATGTACTGTAGTTACTCAGAAGGATGAAGTCAAGACAGAGCTGCGGTGGTGCTGCTTTCTGTTTGGCAAAGCATCATGGTCTGTGATGAGCTGGTATTTAATGGATTGAACTCCATCTCCTTACAAAGAAACGAGAGCATCGCTTTCCTCATGTGCAGGGATCAATCTATCTAGTCATATCTCCCTCAGCTAGGTTTCTCTGTATCATTAAAACTCTGTTTCAAAGCATCTGTTTTGTTATGGAACACTTCTGTGACAATTTCAAAAGGCTTGGTCTGACACTGTACCACTGCTAGGAGACTGAAGCAGGAACCTCCAGTGAGGAGCAAAGAGAGTTTAGACAGTCAGGCAGGCACATCTGCTGGGGACTGGAGGGAGCCCACAACAACCACGGTTAGCCAGCTCCTGATCAGTCTAGGATTGTATCCTTACTTAGTCCTTAAATCGTCTGATTTAGTTAACGGAGGTATACGATTTGTTTTGGGGGTTTAGACAACATATCTGGAAGATACCTAAAGTGATATCTTATAAAGCCAATATAAACAAACTGGATGTCATTGTATCTATTCTTTATTTTACCATGGCAATTCCAGCAATATTTTAATCTCTTTCAATCTCAAGTGGGTCCTAGCCAAGAAAGGCAGTAATTACTGCAATTGAGTATCTTAATACGTAGATCCCTGGAGCTAAACTGCCTCTTCATGTTGCCCACTCACTTTGTCCGTGCCAGAAATCTTCTGGGCTTGTTTAACATCCCTCAGTCTGGGTTGTGAAGGCTTAATGTCAATGAAGCCTGGCAGTCTTCAGCTCTCTGAGTTGCTGCCACACTATTGATTTGCCCTTATGTCTTCTATCTGCTGCAGTAATCCAAAAGTGTCTGTGGGGACTGAGGAGTAACAGAGCTAGCCGCTCTCTGTCTTTCTCTCTCTTTGCTGAGCTGCTCTGTAGTATCCCTTCATGGGAGATCTAGTGGAGATAATGTGTTGGTTCAAGTTTTTTTTAAATTAAATGAAAAGGAGGGTCTATTTAAATGAAAAGGAGGGTCTATTTAAATTAAAAGTATGGTCTCTGGGTCTAGCCTAGTAGCAGATCTGTCATGTTCGTTGTCCTGTCAACAGAATTGGGAAGTAACAGGTTACAGTTACTGGTTTTTACATGTAATAATCTTGGATTACATGTCATCTGTTACTCCCTAACCCTGTTACCTTAGCAGCTAAAATATTGTAATCAAATTACACATACTTTTGGTTATTACTTCCAGGATTACTTTTCAGAATCTGTGTGCAGTGGTGTAAAGTACTTAAGTAAAAATACTTTAAAGTACTACTTAAGTAGTTTTTGGGGGTATCTGTACTTTACTTTACTATTTATATTTGGACAACTTTTACTTTTACTTCACTACATTCCTAAAGAAAATATAGTACTTTTTACTCCATACATTTTCCCTGATAACCCAAAGTACTTACCTTTTTGAATGCTTAGCAGAACAAGAAAGAGAACTCCTGGTCATCCCTACTGCCTATGCTCTGGCTGATTCGCAAAACACAAATGCATCTTTTGTAAATAATTTCTCTATCCGTACATTTTAAAAACAAGAACATGGTGCCGTCTGCTTTGCTTAATATAAAGAATTTGAAATGATTCATACTTATATTTTAGCAATTAAATTTACTTTTTATACTTAAGTATATTTAGAACCAAATACTTTTAGACTTTTAATCAAGTAGTATTTTACTGGGTGACTTTTACTTGAGTAACTTTTTATTAATGTATCTAAACTTATACTCAAGTATGACAATTGGATACCTTTTCCACCACTGTATGTTTGCAAAAAAAATTGTTGACAGCTTTCTGTTTTCTCAATGACATTCAAATCCGCATTGAAAAAAGGTGCAAGTTTCTCCTGAGCAAGTCTGACCACAAGTCAGAGACCACTATGATGACACACCAAATACGTTTGATGGATCGCGGGAAAAGTGCAGCAATAGGCTTTTATAGGCTACAGGCCAAGCTATGTCTTCCAATGGTGTGACTGTGGCCAGTGTCCAAAGATTATCCAACTTGAATAAAAGCTTGGAGGTAAGGATGACAGTAGTGGTGTAGTCTACGGTGATACGGATATCACTTTTTATTGATATCTACATAGCGCACTGATGTGATTCACACGGATGCTTTCTCATTTAGCTTGTTGCGCCTTATGCATTGTGGTTGGCTGTCCACAAATGTACTGTATTTTATGTATGTGTGTTTTAACCCAATAATGGTTGAATTGAAGAAGTTTAAGCTGCCTATCAAGCATTGTTTTTGTGACCAGTGGACAGCCAGTGAAAAATGTGCTCTTGCAACAGTTGCATAGTGCAGATCCAGGGCCTCATTAATGTAGGGGCTTGCAGGGCTGAAGCCCCGGGGCCCGAGCTCATAGGGGGCCCTTGAGGCAGAGAAAAATGGAAGTGTGTGTGTGTGTGTGTGTGTGTGTGTGTGTGTGTGTGTGTGTGTGTGTGTGTATATACAGTATCAGTACCAAAAGTTAGGACACAATTACTAATTCCAGGGTTTTTCTTTATTTTTTACTATTTTCTACATTGTAGAATAATAGTGAAGGCATCAAAACTATTAAATAACACGTGGAATCATGTAGTAACCAAAAAAAGTGTTGTATAGCAGGTCAACAAATGGCATGTGGCAGGTTGGTTTTATGTAGTACTTGTTATGTTTGTTCCTTGTATAATGACAAACCCGGGGCTTAGGTTTAACTACTTTTAATGAACATATACTTCAGCTAGAAAACTAATTGTTTTGCCATGCAAGGCATTCTTCAACCACCTGCCCCGCGCGCATAGCCTGTTGGGTAACGCAGTCGAAATTATTAACACATAACAACACAGTACTAGTTGTTGTAGAGTTTTGTTATGTACCCATCAGTGACATTCCCTGTTGGTGTGATCATTTTCATCATTGATCACATGTGACAAGCAGTAGAAACTTATTGACTTCATGATTGGAGATTACAGATTGCCTCCTGGGCTCTGTTGTTCAATATTATGTTCTACCATTACTATGCAAACATTTGGACAATTTTAAACCAATGAGCCAAGAGCACATAATTGAGAGCAGCTCAGCTTTCAGCAGTAAACCCAGTGGATGACGTGTGAGTGGATCTCTCTGTTCCTCCTGTCAGTATTACTAGTTGTATTAGGAGAAATATGTACCACAGTAACATGAAATTATTATTATTATTAAAAGCTCTGAATAAGACCATGAGGCTTCTTCAAGAGCAGTGATAATATCAAGAGCAGTGTGCGGGTTTCTTCTTTTTTCTCAGGATTATTATTATTACCTCGATTCTATCATGTTTCAAGGTAAACCCCAAACTGTGTGTGTGCGCGTAGGTGTGTGCAGGTGTGTGTACTACTGTGCTATACTACTGAGAAAAGAGACCGACATGATTCTTAGTCAATAATGCGTCCAATTACACAATCATGTGGTTTTAGTTTAGTCTTTGACCTCTGTATATACAGTAGTTCCATGAAGGGATTATATAAATGAACTGAGTTACTTTTAAGTAACTTGCCTTTATGAACGTCGTAGGCCTACAGTGCCGTGCGAAATTATTCGGCCCCCTTGAACTTTGCGACCTTTTGCCACATTTCAGGCTTCAAACATAAAGATATAAAACTGTATTTTTTTGTGAAGAATCAACAAGCAGCGGGACACAATCATGAAGTGGAACGACATTTATTGGATATTTCAAACTTTTTTAACAAATCAAAAACTGAAAAATTGGGTGTGCAAAATTATTCAGCCCCTTTACTTTCAGTGCAGCAAACTCTCTCCAGAAGTTCAGTGAGGATCTCTGAATGATCCAATGTTGAGTATTATGTTTGAAGCACTGTATATGGTACCTTTTTAATGTTAAGTATTACCAGGTTTGATTTGATTTGATTAAGCAATGTTAACCTTTTCACGTGCGAGTTCCAAATATCGCTAACGGTCGCTCCGGCGTGAGTTAAAAAAATTAAAATGATGCGTGTGATGTCGGTACACTCACTGTTCCATAATGTGATTGTTACGCAACATGACAGTTAACCCGTAAGGCACTCAAACCAAGGCACGCTACCTGCAAATTATCGATAGGCTATGTTTCAACTTGTCAATTTCAAAGGATTTTCTAACATGTCGTTGTTAACAACTGTTTTAATTGAGGTGTGTTCCATCTCATTAATTCACGTAGAATTAGCCCATTTCACTGTTAAGGACAATTTATGTCTAAGACTTTACTGAGCCGGACAAACGTCTCTCTTCGAGGAGACCCCAAGCACTTCCCCAGTGTTTCCCCAGATCAAGTATGCAGACATTTGCATCTCCACTCAGAAAATAACTTGCACAAACCTTTTGCCCCTGGCACATTTTCCAGCTGGCGCCCGCTTTGCCTTCATTGCTGTTTTCCTTACTGATAAAACTTTGGATGTGTGTGTGTGTGTGTGTGTTACTATCAAAGTAAGTGCCTTATTACATTATAGTTTCTGGATATCGTGGTGTTGTTTCTACTGTTGCACATCGTTATGTATGTATGGAGCATAATGTATTTACGTTTTCAAGTACTAGTGACATCATGCATTCTGATTATTGCATAGATTGCAATCATGTCGTCATGTAAATGTCTGTCAGACCAAATATGTAATAACAAAACGAGTTATAGGGATTGTTCACTGACTGACTTAGATTGAAACTATCATTACTCATGGTTGCCAGCTCAGACAACCCTTTCGAAGGGTTTTATTTTTTGTTCTCCTTTGTTTGCCCCAATTTATTGATAAATCCCTCATCATAGTAATATTTCCTGCATTATACCTTCCCCCATTTCTACCCACCCACAAACCCCCTAAAATGGTTTCAACCAAGTCTGGCAACCCTGTTTAACTTTCGCGCTACTGTTAGGCTAGGCAGTAGGCTTGTACTGGGGGTAATAATCTGTGTGATTAGTCAAAAACTGTAAACAACTTGTCAGACGTCAGGTGCCAATCTAAATCAATATTTTTCGGGCAATGGGCACAGCCGAATTTGACTTTGTTTGTTTGCGTTTTATAGTGAATGGCGTTCTGGGATTGGGGAGTTTTCTCTTGTCAAACATAAACAAACATGGCTGCCATCATAAAGAATTTAGCTGCGTCTCAGCTAAACTAACAGCATCTCTTTTCTAAACAATATTACATTTATCCCTTGTGCTCACCAGAGATGTGGTGCATTGTAAACAAGTCTAGCTGTTAGGTCGCTAACTTGTGTTTTGTTTATCTGTCACCGCGACTGGTTTATGGAATGAGTTTGGATGTGTTCCGTGTGATGCTAAAATGAATTTTGCATTTATCTTTTACAATAAAAGGTAACATTGAGGAATAAAGTTGTGATTACCTTTTTATTTCCCATCAGTACAAAACATTTTAGATCCTTTTCAGACAACCATGCTGTTTAGACGTGTTTGTTGCATCATACGCTCTGTTGCTACTGTTCCAATCACATATTTGCGATGGTATGCTGCAGGGAGTACTCAACAATAATCACAAATATGTGATCATACACGTCAAAGGGTTAAGGGTTGAATGCATTCTCTGGTTAGTCTCTGTTCTCACAGTCTGGGGACCTGACTCTTTCTGCATTGAACAACGCTACCACGTTGCCTTGCGAAACTGTTAGGCCAGACAATGCCAATTTGGCTGCAGCAGGAGCGGCCTGAGCCTGGCACCTGGGCTAATGTAGGTAGGGGGAGGAAGGGATATTACACAAGAGAATCCCAAATGGCACCAAACAGTGGCTTGCGAAAGTATTCACCCCCTTTGGCATTTGTCCTATTTTGTTGTCTTTCAACCTGGAATTAAAATATAGATTTTGGAGGTTTATATCATTTTGATTTACACAACATGCCTACCACTTTGAAGATACAAAATATGTTTTTTATTATGAAACAAACAAGAAATAAGACAAAAAAATCCAGAACTTGAGCATGCATACCTATTCACCCCTTCAAAGAAAATACTTTGTAGAGCCACCTTTTGCAGCAATTACAGCTGCAAGTCTCTTGGGGTATGTCTCTATAAGCTTGGCACATCTAGCCACTGGTATGTTTGCCCATTCTTCAAGGCAAAACTGCTCCAGCTCCTTCAAGTTGGATGGGTTCTGCTGGTGTAGAGCAATCTTTAAGTCATACCACATATTCTCAATTGGATTGAGGTCTGGGCTTTGACTAGGCCATTCCAAGACATTTACATGTTTCCCCTTAAACCACTCAAGTGTTGCTTTAGCAGTATGCTTAGGGTAATTGTCCTGCTGGAAGGTGAACATCTGTCCCAGTCTCAAATCTCTGGAAGACTGAAACAGGTTTCCCTCAAGAATTTCCCTGTATTTAGCGCCATCCATTATTCCTTCAATTCTGACCAGTTTCCCAGTCCCTGCCGATGGAAAAACATCGGGGTGATGGTTTTCTCGGGGTGATGAGGTGTTGGGTTTGCGCCAGACATAGCGTTTTCCTTGATGACCAAAAAGCTAAATTTTAGTCTCATCTGACCAGATCATGTGACACTTAAATAATGTCCACCTGTGTGCAATCTAACTAATTATGTGACTTCTGAAGGTAATTGGTTGCGCCAGATATTATTTAGGGGCTTCATAGCAAAGGGGGTGAATACATATGCATGCACCACTTTTAATTTTTTAATTTTTTTTTGAAACAAGCTATATTTTTTCTTCATTTTAGTTCACCAATTTGGACTATTTTACATTTAAGTCACTTTACTAGGATTATATTAAATTGTGAAAAACTGAGTTTAAATGTATTTGGCTAAGGTGTATGTAAACTTCCGACTTCAACTGTATATAGGGACTAAGGTGCCATTTGAGATACAGCCCTGGTGTTAGATCCTCACTCGGCTCTCTGTTTGCTCTCAGGGAGTTGAAGTTTCAGCCTACAGGAGGAAAGAGAGATTGAGTGGAGGAGAGAGGGAATAGAGTGGAGGGGATGGGCAAATAAACTCCTGGAGCTATGGAGACCGTGAGAGCACAGCCACACCTCAGTGTGTCTAACATAATCTCACTCACTCACTCACTCACTCACTCACTCACTCACTCACTCACTCACTCACTCACTCACTCACTCACTCACTCACTCACACAGCAAACCTCCAGTGCATGAGACCTGCCGGCCGTATCCAAACACATCTGTCAGTTCAGCATGTGTCTCTGTGTGTGAAGCTATAGAGCTGTGTGAAGCTGTACAGTTGTGTGAAGCTTGCTAAGAAACATTTTAGCTGAAAAGGTTCTCACAAGTTCTGCAGACAAACACTTACTCTGAACATTGGAACATGTATCTGAGGTGTGTTTGTTTGTGTGCATGTGCGTGCATGTGAATTCCCTGCTTGAGTGTTGTGTGAAATGGAGATAGTGTGTCCTATTACACAGAGGATCTACAATGCCATGCCATGCAGACTGAGGGGGGCTTCAGTTTGTCTCATGCCAGATTTGACTAATGATATAGCTCGTCTCCTGAGCTGTGCATTGACTCCCTTCCCCTCGTTCTCTCATTTATCTTTCTATCTGTGTTTCTCTCTCGTGTGCACTTTTATATGGACACGCACACACAAACACACATTGGAGAAGGATACTTTACGCAGCAAAGCTGTTCCATTTGATACTGTGTTCTTGTTGGCCCTTATAGACTAGGGAGTATTTTATTGAGTCTTTACAGTAAAGGACTGAGTCTGTACTTCAATATTGATTCAGCTCCTTTTACCTGTTTTGATTCCAATCCAAACCCCAGCAGCCCATCCCATTTCCCCTGCTACACTAGCTCTTTCAGGAATAGTGTCAGGGCCTCGCCTCAGGAAGTTCCCATTACTTTTGTCCACAGCATTTCCCAAGTGTTCTGGCAACGTTCTTATTAAGTTCATATACCACATACAGTGTCCTTGAGAGAGACTGTTCTTAATAGCTCTTTGCTCTGACATCGAACATCACACTATTTACATCAAATCAGATCCATGTGCTTGTACACTGTACTATATATGGCTATGCGTTGAATGTGTTAGTGAGCTTCAACAGCTGTTCTACTGTAGCACCAGAGGATGAGATGAGTGTTCTGTTTGAAAAAGGGCCATCCATCCATCTCTCTTTGTTTAGCTGGGAACAACAGCTCTGCAGCTGTGGGCCTCTCGTGGATTGTTCTGGAAAAGGTCTGATAGAGGGAGCAATGGCTGGCTGGGTAGGTCACAGGTCAGGTGGCTTAGAGACAGAGGGGGGGGGTAGAGGGAGCGAGAGTAGGAGTGAGGTAGAGTGGGAGTGAGGCACCGTCAGCGTCCCCTTCCCTATGACAGACAGACTGACTGACTAATTAACATTCCTCTTGTTCAGTATCCATACAGACAGACCCAGCACCAGAAAACGTTACTTATTATGATTACCCAGGTTAGCTTAGGTCTGATTGGCCAACAGACTGTACAGCACCAATAATAATAATGTTAGACAATAGACAGTTGTGATTTCTTCACTAGGATCCTGGAGAAATGACTGTGTGGCTGTGAATTCTGTTCTTTATACATGTTATGCAATATTGGTGACTAATATACATGATATTTTCACTTGCAATTTGCATTTGAATAAACATGTTATGACTCAATGTTGCCCCTGAAGGCGAACAGCCAATGGTCTCTCTCTCTCACACACACACACACACACACACACACACACACACACACACACACACACACACACACACACACACACACACACACACACACACACACACACACACACACACACACACACACACACACACACACACACACAGCGAGAGACAGTCTTTCCTTACCTGACCTACAGCACAGACATCAGCCCCAAGTCAAATAATATTTACCCTGTGTGCTGCTGCTGTGTTGCTATAGTAACGAGAGAGCTGGTGTACAGATAAGGCTTCAGTCTGGAGATGAACACAGAGTGTCTCTCTGCTACATTCCGCTCTTAATGTCAGCCAGTTCAGTCAGCCAGTTCAGGTGCAGACTGACACACAAACAGGGTTTCAACGCTATCAGTCATTTACCAAAGTTACCGGAATCTTCAGTAATATTGGTAATTAACAGAAAATCTATGTCAATCTATTGTAACTTTGGTAATTTATACTTGAATAACTTGTACAAAATGTATTCATATATAGTATTCCTTTTTTATATCTGTCCATATTGTCTAAGTTTCTAGTAGATGGTTCAAGAGAAAATAGCCTAATTAGTGAAAAAAGCTTTGAATGAAAAATTGCATTATTTTCAGTTAACTCTGCAACTCTTCCAACTAAACTGCCACCAGTTTGGCGCCAAAACATGGACAACAAATTCATATTGACAGTCAAATAAATAAATGTTTACAAAAATAAAAAATATATATTTCATGCTGAAACCCTCATATTTAACACCAATGGTATTCACTAAGTTGATGGTTTATATTTAGGGCAGTGGTGGGTCTTCAGAATAAGAAGCGGAGGACCATCCTCCTCAGTGAATTTAATAAAAAATTTAATTAGTGAAGGTTATTTTTAGATAAAACTATACTAAATATATTCACTTCACCAAATAATTTTTTAAAACACTTTTGCGATGGTCTACAGTAGCCTCAGCAGCACTCTGTAGGGTAGCCCCATGGTGTAGCTTTTGTCCTCCCCTGGGTACATTGACTATAATACAAAACCTATGAGGCTCATGGTTCTCAGCCCTTCCATATATTTACACTAATTATGACAACTTCCGGAGAACGTCCTCCAACCTATCAGAGATCTTGCAGCATGAACTGGCATGTTGTCCACCTAATCAAGATCAGAGAATGAGTCTAGTACTGAAAGCAAAAGCTACAGCTAGCTAGCACTGCAGTGCATACAATGTGGTGAGTAGTTGACTCAAAGAGTGAGAAAGACGATAGTTGAACAGTTTTGAACAAATTAATTTCTTCCAAAATGAAGGGGAAGAGAGCTATATTTGGTTGTATTTTCTATGTAATTTTTTAAAACTTTCACTTAGCTAGCAAATGCAGCTAGCTAGTTTTGCCTACTCAAACATCCTGCTCAAACAGAAAGGAATGCTATGTTAGCTAGCTGGCTATGGCTAGCTATGGCAAGGTAAGCTTTGGTTTTGATAATTTATTGATATGAAGGTTTGGCTTGGAATTTGTTTAGATTTTTTTTTTTGCCTGCTATTTACAACGAGCAAACAAGCACTGTTTTGTGTGTGGTCAGGGGTGTATTCATTTAGCCTATTTGTATTTATTATTGATCCCCATTAGTTGTTGCCAAAGCAGCAGCTGCTCTTCCTGGGGTCCAGCAAAATTAAGGCAGTTTATACAATTTTAAAAACATTACAGTAAACTCACAGATTTCACAACACACTGTATGCCCTCAGGCCCCTACTCCACCACTACCACATATCTACAGTACTAAATCCATGTGTATGTATAGTGCGTATGTTATCGTGTGTGTGTATGCGTGTGTCTGTGCCAATGTTTGTGTTGCTTCACAGTCGCCACTGATCCATAAGGTGCTTTTTTTCATCTGTATTTTTAAATCTAATTTTACTGCTTGCATCAGATACTTAATGTGGAATAGAGTTCCATGTAGTCATGGCTCTATGTAGAACTGTGTGCCTCCCATAGTCTGTTCTGGACTTGGGGACTGTGAAGAGACCTCTTGTGGCATGTCTTGTGGGGTATGCATGAGTGTCGGAGCTGTGTGCCAGTAGTTTAGACTGACAGCTTGGTGCATTCAACATGCCAATACCTCTCATAAATAAAAGTAGTGATGAAGTCAATCTCTCCTCCACTTTCAGCCAGGAGAGATTGACATGCATATTATTTAAAAAAAAAAACGTTTCTTAAAAGGAACAAAACAGGGATAAACATATCTGAATTTCTCCATACATACCTACATCTGCAGCTGTTTAACTAATGATTACACCCTAGATCAGCTAGATGCAGGCAAGAGTGTGCAAGGCGGTATTGAATGTGTCACTGCCTGTCACCTTGATTGTTCAAAATTCTCTTGACCTGTGCACCTATTTTGTAAACATTAATTCGTAGTAGCCTAAACCTATCAATGTTACATTGAGCTGGGTGAATGGAATTTCATTGACAGTCATTCAATATGCTGTAGTAGAAATAAGGCCATGCTCATAAAAAAATGATCAGCACCTACCGCCAGTGATTTAGGATAATGTTTTACAGCTTTGTCATTCTATTATCGTATTTAATTGTTTAATATATTTTACATGTGATAAGGCCACACAGAGGGCCAGAGATAATTACTAACACCTGTGATAATCTGAAGTACTCAAAAGGGCCATTAGATATCTTGTGATAGATGACATAAAATCCTTGAAGAATACCATCATTCTGGCAGTTTACTGGTAAACATTGAAAGTTTGCAACCCTACACACAACAACCCTATCTATGACATCACTAACTGTTTATTTTGTTCAGTGTATATTGTTATGATGTTCTCAGTACAGTTGAAGTCGGAGGTTTACATACACCTTAGCCAAATACATTTAAACTCAGTTTTTCACAATTCCTGACATTTAATCCGAGTAAGAATTCCCTGTCTTAGGCTAGTTAGGATCACCACTTTCTTTTAAGAATGTGAAATGTCAGAATAATAGCAGAGAGAATGATTTATTTCAGCTTTTATTTCTTTCATCACATTCCCAGTGGGTCAGAAGTTTACATACACTCAATTAGTATTTGGTAGCATTGCCTTAAACAATTTAAACTTGGGTCAAACATTTCGGGTAGCCATCCACAAGCTTCCCACAATAAGTTGGGTGAATTTTGGCCCATTCCTCCTGACAGAGCTGGTGTAGGTTTGTAGGCCGCCTTGCTCACACAGGCTTTTTCAGTTCTGCTCACACATTTTCTAAGGGATTGAGGCCAGGGCTTTGTGATGGCCACTCCAATACCTTGACTTTGTTGTCCTTAAGCCATTTTGCGACAACTTTGGAAGTATGCTTGGGGTCATTGTCCATTTGGAAGACCCATTTGCGACCAAGCTTTAACTCTCTGACTGATGTCTTGAGATGTTGCTTCGATATATCCACGTAATTTTCCTGCCTCATGATGCCATCTATTTTGAAGTGCACCAGTCCCTCCTGCAGCAAAGCACCCCCACAACATGATGCTGCCACCCCTGTGCTTCACGGTTGGGATGGTGTTCTTTGGTTTGCAAGCCTCCCCCTTTTCCTCCAAACATAACGATGATCAATATGGCCAAACAGTTCTATTTTTGTTTCATCAGACCAGAGGACATTTCTCCAAGAAGTACGATCTTTGTCCCCATGTGCAGTTGCAAACTGTAGTCTGGCTTTTTTTGGAGCAGTGGCTTCTTCCTTTCTGAGCGGCCTTTCAGGTTATGTCGATTTAGGACTCGTTTTACTGTGGATATAGATACTTTTGTACCTGTTTCCTCCAGCATCTTCACAAGGTCCTTTGCTATTGTTCTGGGATTAATTTGCACTTTTTGCACCCAAGTACATTCATCTCTAGGAGACAGAACGCGTCTCCTTCCTGAGCGGTATGACGGCTGCGTGGTCCCAGGGTGTTTATACTTGCGTACTATTGTTTGTACAGATAAACGTGGTACCTTCAGGCGTTTGGACATTGCTCCCAAGGTTGAACCAGACTTGTGGAGGTCTACAATTATTTTTCTGAGGTCTTGGCTGACTTCTTTTGATTTTCCCATGATGTCAAGCAAAGAGGCACCAAGTTTGAAGGTAGGCCTTGAAATGCATCCACAGGTACACCGCCAATTGACTCAAATGATGTCTATTAAACAATCAGAAGTTTCTAAAGCCATGACATAATTTTCTGGAATTTTTCTAGCTGTTTAAAGGCACAGTCAACTTAGTGTATGTAAACTTCTGACCCACTGGAATTGTGATTAAGTGAATTATAAGTGAAATAATCGGTCTGTAAAAAATTGTGTCATGCGCAAAGTAGATGTCCTAATCGACTTGACAAAACCATAGTTTGTTAACAAGACATTTGTGGAGTGGTTGAAAAACAAGTTTTAATGACTTCAACCTAAGTGTATGTAAACGGCCGTACAGTCGTGGCCAAAAGTTTTGTGAATGACACAAATATGAATTTTCACAGTCTGCTGCCTCAGTTTGTATGATGGCAATTTGCATATACTCCAGAATGTTATGAAGAGTGATCAGATGAATTGCAACTAATTGCAAAGTCCCTCTTTGCCATTGAAATGAACTGAATCCCCCAAAAAACATTTCCACTGCATTTACGCCCTGCCACAAAAGGACCAGCTGACATCATGTCAGTGATTCTCTCGTTAACACAGATGTGAGTGTTGACGAGAACAAGGCTGGAGATCACTCTGTCATGCTGATTGAGTTTGAATAACAGACTGGAAACTCCCGAGATGTGGTGCTTGTTCTTCCTCTGTCAAACATGGTTACCTGCAAGGAAACACGTGCCGCCATCACTGCTTTGCACATAAAGGGCTTCACAGACAAGGATATTGCTGCCAGTAAGATTGCACCTAAATAAACCATTTATCGGATCATCAAGAGCTTCAAGGAGAGTGGTTCAAGTGTTGTGAAGAAGGCTTCAGTGCGCCCAAGAAAGTCCAGCAAGTGCCAGGACCGTCTCCTAAAGTTGATTCAGCTGCGGGATTGGTGCACCATCAGTACAGAGCTTGCTCAGGAATGGCAGCAGGCAGGTGTGAGTGCATCTGCACTCGAGGTTGACCGATTAATTGGAATGGCCGATTTTAATTAGGGCCGATTTCAAGTTTTCATAACAATCGGAAATCTGTTTTTTGGGGGCCGATTTAAATAAAAAAAATAAAAAAACATGTTTTTACTATTATTTTTTAATTTTTTATATATATTTTTTTATATTTTTTTATACATATATATTTTACACCTTTTATTTAATCTTTATTTAACTAGGCAAGTCAGTTAAGAACAAATTCTTATTTTCAATGACGGCCTAGGAACGGTCGGTTAACTGCCTCGTTCAGGGGCAGAACGACAGATTTTCACCTTGTCAGCTTGGGGGATTCAATCTTGCAACCTTAGAGATAACTAGTCCAACGCAATAACGACCTGCCTCTCTCTCGTTGCACTCCACAAGGAGACTGCCTGTTACGCGAATTCAGTAAGCCAAGGTAAGTTGCTAGCTAGCATTAAACTTATAAAAAACAATCAATCATAATCACTAGTTATCTAAACATGGTTGATGATATTACTAGATATTATCTAGCGTGTTCTGTGTTGCATATAATTTGACTGAGCATACAAGCATACAAATATCTAAGTATCTGACTGAGCGGTGGTAGGCAGAAGCAGGCGCGTAAACATGAATTAAAACAGCACTTTCGTGCGTTTTGCCAGCAGCTCTTCGTTGTGCGTCAAGCATTGCGCTGTTTATGACTTCAAACCTATCAACTCCCGAGATGATGCTGGTGTAACCGAAGTGAAATGGCTTACTAGTTAGCGTGCGCTAATAGCGTTTCAAACTTCACTCGCTCTGACCCTTGACCTTTAGGTGGTTGTTTCCCTTGCTCTGCATGGGTAACGCTGCTTCGACGTGGTGGTTGTTGTCGTTGTGTTGCTGGTTCGAGCCCAGGGAGGAGCAAGGAGAGGGACAGAGGCTGTACTGTTACACTGGCAATACTAAAGTGCCTATAAGAACATCCAATAGTCAAAGGTTAATGAAATACAAATGGTATAGAGGGAAATAGTCCTATAATTCATATAATAACTACAACCTAAAACTTCTTACCTGGGAATATTGAAGACTCATGTTAAAATGTTAAAAGGAACCACCAGCTTTCATATGTTCTCATGTTCTGAGCAAGGAACTGAAACATTAGCTTTCTTACATAGCACATATTGGACTTTTACGTTCTTCTCCAACACTTTGTTTTTGCATTATTTAAACCAAATTGAACATGTTTCATTATCTACTTGAGACAAAATGGATATTATTGATGCATTATATTAAGTTAAAATACGTGTTAATTCAGTATTGTTGTAATTTTCATTATTACAAATACATATAGTTTTTAAATCGGCCGATTAATCTACATTGGCATCGGCGTTGAAAAATCATAATCGGTCGACCTCTAATCTGCACGCACAGTGAGGCGAAGACTTTTGGAGGATGGCCTGGTGTCAAGTAGGGCAGCAAAGATGCCACTTCTCTCCAGGAAAAACATCAGGGATAGACTGATATTCTACAAAAGGTACAGGGATTGGACTGCTGAGGATTGGGGTCAAGTCATTTTCTCTGATGAATCCCCTTTCCGATTGTTTGGGGCATCCAGAAAAAAGTTTGTCCGGAGAAGACCAGGTGTGCGCTACCATCAGTCCTGTGTCATGCCAACAGTAAAGTATCCTGAGACCATTCATGTGTGGGGTTGCTTCTCAGCCAAGGGAGTGGGCTCCCTCACAATTTGGCCTAAGAACACAGCCATGAATAAAGAATGGTACCAACAGATCCTCCGAGAGCAACTTCTCCCAATCATCCAGGAACAGTTTGGTGACGAACAATGACTTTTCCAGCATGATGGAGCACCTTGCCACAAGGCAGCAGTGATAACTAAGTGGCTCGGGGAACAAAACAGATATTTTGGGTCCATGGCCAGGAAACTCCCCAGACCTTAATCCCATTGAGAACTTGTGGTCAATCCTCAAGAGGTGGGTGGACAAACAAAAACCCACAAATTCTGACAAACTCCAAGCATTGATTATGCAAGAATGGGCTGCCATCGGTCAGGATGTGGCCCAGAAGTTAATTGACAGCATGCCAGGGCGGATTGCAGGGGTCTTGAAAAAGGGTCAACACTGCAAATATTGACTCTTTGCATCAACTTCATGTAATTGTCAATAAAAGCCTTTGACACTTATGAAATGCTTGTAATTATACTTCAATATTCCATAGTAACTTCTGACAAAAATATCTAAAGACACTTAGGCAGAAAATGTATATTTGTGTCATTCTCATAAAAACTTTGCCACGACTGTATGTATGCATGGATAAGTCTAGCCTGGTTAAACCAGACTGAATGTTGTACTCATCATAAAACAACAGCTTATTCCACAGTAAATGAGAATACAGTATTTATTAAGGACGGCGTGAGTACACGTTTAAAGGTTTGTATTCGATTACTAATAATAAGTTCTTGAAATCCTCAAATGCAACATTTTTTTCTTCACCAAATCTTTATTAATATTGTACATTTATTGTTGGGGGGCTACAGGCACAATAAACACATTGATGTAATCTCACATCCACCCACTTTAAAAAGTACACAAGTACAAAGTTTTGATCACCATGATCATACCACAGAGCCAGAAAGTAACAATAAATGTAGTACGGAGGGGGAAAAAAAGAAGTGTGTCTCTATCGAAATCTCTGATGTATTGAGAGATTCAAGGAGCTATTATCATCGTTCAGTAATATACTCATGTCCCAAAAGTATTTAACTGCAGGGCCCTCCCACATCATTGGGGCGGCAGGGTAGCCTAGTGGTTAGAGCGTTGGACTAGTAACCGAAAGGTTGCAAGTTCAAATCCCAGAGCTGACAAGGTACAAATCTGTCATTCTGACCCTGAACAGGCAGTTAACCCACTGTTCCTAGGCCATCATTGAAAATAAGAATTTGTTCTTAACTGACTTGTCTAGTTAAATAAAGGTTAAAAAAAGTACAAGTATGGGAGTTGGGGCCAATTGTATTATGAAAAGTTTCTTTTCTTTTCTTTTTTTCTTTCTGTGAACAAATATAAAATGTATAAATTGATGGGATTATGGGATGCCAATGTCATATTTTTCCATATTCTGTTCCAGTTAAAGCGTCGTTCAGATTCACTTAGATCTGTGGATCATATTTTTTTTATTGGCTAGCTCAGAATATGAACAGTTATTTCAGTCCTTTTGGGAGCCCAGATAATTTATTTATAAATCCCATCATTGGATGGTTTGGTAGTTGGGTTTCCAAGTGGACTCCATAGGCCAACAT
The DNA here is from genome assembly GCF_023373465.1 of Oncorhynchus keta. NCBI lineage: Eukaryota > Metazoa > Chordata > Actinopteri > Salmoniformes > Salmonidae > Oncorhynchus > Oncorhynchus keta. The sequence continues at coordinate 23,212,517 of NC_068445.1, forward strand.
AGCTGACCTAAATTGTAAATATTGAAAAAAGGTAATATGAATGTCTATCAATTCTTGTAATGTTCCTAAACCATTACTCTCAATCGGCAAGGTGTACGGATTCCACATTTGGACCATGAGGTGATTCAAAAGACCAGATCGTAAGGCATTATTTATTTTTTTACCGCTTTTTCTCCCCAATTGCTAGTTAGTCTTGTCTCATCACTGCAACTCCTGTACGGACTCGGGAGAGGTGAAGCTTGTACGTCCTCCGAAACACAACCCAACCAAGCCGCGCTGCTTCTTGACACAATGCCCACTTAACCCGGAAGCCAGCCACACCAATGTGTCGGAGGAAACACCATACACCTGGCGACTGTGTCAGCATGCACTGCGCCTGGCCCACCACAGGAGTCACTAGTGCAAGGACATCCCTGCCGGCCAAACCCTCCCCTAACCCGGACAATGCTGGGCCAATTGTGCGCTGCCTCATGTGTCTCCCGGTCGCGGCCAGCTGCGACAGAGCCTGGACTCGAACACAGAATCTCTACTGGCACAGCTAGCACTGCACCACTCTGGAGGCCTATCGCAAGGCATTGTTGTGAAATATTGGAGTATGAGCATGGGAGGGATTGAGATTGTCTAGATAAAGTAAGATATCTTTGGCATATAATGAGATGACGTGACCCGTAGAATTGAAAGACTATTTAGCAGGTAAAATGTATATGCTCTGAAAAAGTGTCAAACACTTCAATCTTTTTATTGTTGGGATTATGTCAAGTGCAACAAAAATATGTTTAGTTTTGTTTTCAGTTGTATATCAGAACAACCAGTAATTGGAAAACCCAGTAGCATACTGCATACTTTTTTGCCTTTAGCCCCTTTTCACACTAACTTGTGAACACTCAACATTATTTTCATAAGAGTACTTGAACACACTTTCTTTCAAAATCCCATCCCTAATATATCTTTCCTATAATTGTTTTAAGGCTTCCTCACATATATCTACTAGCAGGGGTTGGAATTGAAATTATCTTTAGTTCTGAACAGAACCACCATTTATTTTTCCGTTACACTGTTCTGACCAGCAAAATAAAGTTCTGAACCGGTTCGAACCCTAAAAAAGTACTGGTTTATATTGTTCCTTTCTGGAACACAACATTTTTGAACGTAAATTTTGAACATAAATACAATGGTTCATTGGATCAGTTTAAAAGTTTGCACATACATGCTGCCATCTAGTGGCCAAAATCTCAATTGCGCCTGGGCTGGAATAATATATATACTGTCTTTTCTCTTGCATTTCAAAGATGATGGTACAAAAAAACGCATGTTTTTTTTTCTTTGTATAACTTTTTTCCAGATCTGATGTGTTATATTTTCCTACATTCCTTTCAAATGGTATCAAGAATATGCATATCCTTGTTTCCGGTCCTGAGCTACAGGCAGTTAGATTTGGGTATGTCATTTTAGGTGAACATTTGACGGGAAAAAAGGGTGGATCCTTAAGAGGTTTTAAACAACAAGACTCACTTTACACTTGCTGACATGTTCACATTAGGCACACACACTCTGATGGTGTGGCTGAATGGTGAATAAGAGATTCTTTGTGCTGCAGGTCTGACTGTGTGTTGGCCCTGCCTGGGGCACCATTATTTCTCATACAGTACACTCTGAGGGTCTGCAGACTGTCTCTGTGCTTTATGAGGAGTCATTTATTCAGCACAGTTAGTGCAGCAGGCATGGCTGCTCACACCCCTTCTCTACCCCCACAGCAGAGTTCCTCTTTGTGGGGAAAACAAGGGGAGGTGTTAGTGATGTTATGGAGGTTTGACTGATGTTATGACTGCAGCATCATATCTTGTTATGGCTGTGTGTGGAGGATGATTTGTGGAGTGACTGACAGCAGGGAGACCATTGTTTCTCTGCTCCTGAACAACAGCAGGCAGCCAATAGGGCTGGGGTGGAAACACACACCATGCAAACTCACTAATAAATGCACTGAAAGACCCTATTGTCTAGCCGTCTCAAAGAATGAATAATTGTCTGCAGAATTGTTCATCATTTCGGGTTTTGAAATAGATTAAATCCATTTGTTAACTGGTGGAAATGTAAAAAAAAATTAAAAATAAAAATTAAATTAATGTTTTAGAGGCCACTTGAAAAACAATTCCAATATTGAAACAGGCATATCTGCCGGAATGTCCCTGTTCATGAATAAATATTTGCTGGTGGACATTTTTCCAAGTTTCTATTGAAAAATGAAAGAGGAGCAGCTTAATATTGAAGCGGAAGGCATTGTTCTACTGTTCTTTCACTCTGTAATGATAGTAATGTAATGGAGTATTTTCTCTATTTCCTCATTCCTCTTCCAGAGGGTCTCTGTGGATTGAAATACCCCCATGACTCAGGGCCTGATGACTAAGAGATGTGGTCGTGATCATTATTCCACTGGCAGAGCTTTTCACTAAGCAAGGTGGGCTCCTTATACCTGCTTCACACTGACACTCCTATCTGCAGGGTCCTATTGATCAACATAACGACCAGATATTGTAGATACACTGTGTTAGCTTTACATCTTCACATTAAGGCAACCTCTTAAGAATTAAGCTTTAAGGAGCAATTCAGCATGACTGAATGTATAGCATACTGGTCCAAAAAAACAGATTTTCACCAAGGTTTCATGATGCTTGTATCTGAGATTGTTCTATACATCAGTTGGTGTCACTATAAACTTCGATATGAGGTCCTAAACTTAACATGAAAGTGCACCCTTGTAGCGGTGTGGGCTAATACAGTCAAAATGTTTGGGTAAGTTGAGCCAATGGCAAGTTGAGCAAATGTTTTCTTCCCAGGCATAATGCAAAGCGTTATCGCTGGGATATGAAGTATCAACCGGGCCTGGCCTATGTTACAAAAGTACAAAGTATTTGTTAGGTGTTAAGCCTGTGTTTAAAATATGATTCAAATGATTAAAAGACAAAAAACTGAATTGTGTTTGGGAAATAAAGATAGACATGGTTTTAAAAAGGTAGTGGAAATATTTAATTCAGTGCAGAATTTTGTTTGTCGGAGGCTTAATTTACCCCATACCTGACTGGCCTGCACAGAGCCCTAACCTCAACCCCATCGAACACCGTTGGGATGAATTGGAACGCCGACTGTGAGTCAGGCCTAATCGCCCAACATCCATGCCCAACCTCACTAATGCTCTTGTGACTGAATGGAAGCAAGTCACCGCAGCAATGTTCAAACATCTAGTGGAAAGCCTGAGTGGTGTGGAGGCTGTTCTAGCAACAAAGGGGGGACCAACTTCATATTAATGTCCATGATTTTGGAATGAGATGTTCGATGAGGATGTAGTGTAACTCATCCAAATGGCTTTGACTTCTCAAAAACAGTATAAAGCTAACACAATATAATGCTCCGTCACCTTATTAATTTAGCCACTTACTTAGATAACTAGAGGTCACGTTAACGCAGAATTCATGCAGGAAAAAAAGATTTGTATAATAAACTTGCCATTGGCTCAATGCATAATAAAATCCTTTCTGCGTTTTGTAAACTCAGATCTAAAACGCTAATTATTGTCATTTTGTGCTTCAGTTGCACTTCTCCACTCAGATGAGAATTCAGGAATGGACGTTCTATCATGTAACGGCAGGCAGAGTTCTGACTGTGTAGCTACTTTTTCTGCTACTTTTCTCGGTGTGGCCACTAAATTGCAAGATTACCTTTACACAAAACATTAGAAAATGAAGCTGGTTACATTCTTTTTATGATAAACATTGGAAATAGGATGGCCATGGATTGTTTTTGGAAAAAAGACCATGCTTTTTAATCGTAAACTCATTTTCGTGTGTGGCTGCCAGCCAAATAGCGTCGCACTTATGTTGTCATCTGATAACAATGAAGCTATTTTCTGCTGAATGTGTTGCACTAATATATTTTATGTGAAGAAAAACTATAGTTGCACGTCCCTAATCACTGTATTGAAGCAAAACAATACTTGACATTCAATATAAAACATGACCGCTGTCAATACACAGCTGTAATCACCTGCTCTCTCCATTTATGTCATTTACAAACAAACACGTGACTGTTCTGGGGAACTACAGTACGCTTCATAATGTAAAATGATGTGACGGGTGAAATGAAGAACGTGATCTGCTTCATATTATGTATTGCACAAGTTGACTGCAGGTACAGTTGAAGTAGGACATTTACGTACACTTAGTTTGGAGTCATTAAAACTTTTTTTTCAACCACTCCACAAATTTCTAGTTTACAAACTATAGTTTTGGCAAGTCGGTTAGGACATCTCCTTTTGTGCATGACACAAGTAATTTTTCCAACAATTGTTTACAGACGGATTATTTCACTTATAATTCACTGTATCACAATTCCAGTGGGTCAGAAGTTTACATACACTAAGTTGACTGTGCCTTTAAACAGCTTGGAAAATTCCAGAAAATGATGTCATGGCTTTAGAAGCTTCTGATAGGCTATGACATCATTTGAGTCAATTTGAGGTGTACCTGTGAATGCATTTCAAGGCCTACCTTCAAACTCGGCACCTCTTTGCTTGACATCATGAGAAAATCTAAAGAAATAAGCCAAGACCTCAGAAAAAAAAATGTAGACCTCCACAAGTCTGGATCATCCTTGGGAGCAATTTCCAAACGCGTAAAGGTACCACGTTCATCTGTACAAACAATAGTACACAAGTATAAACACCATGAGACCACGCAGCTGTCATACCGCTCAGGAAGGAGATGCATTCTGTCTCCTAGAGATGAATGTACTTGGGTGCAAGAAGTGCAAATCAATCCCAGATCAACAGCAAAGGACCTTGTGAAGATGCTGGAGGAAACCGGTACAAAAGTATCTATATCCACAGTAAAACGATGTCCTATATAGACATAACCTGAAAGGCCGCTGAGCAAGGAAGAAGCCACTGCTCCAAAACCGCCATAAAAAAGCAAGACTACAGTTTGCAACTGCAAATGGGGACAAAGATTGTACTTTTTGGAGAAATGTCCTCTGGTCTGATGAAACAAAAATAGAACTGTTTGGCCAAAATGACCATCTTTATGTTTGGAGGAAAAGGGGGAGGCTTGCAAGCCGAAGAACACCATCCCAACTGTGAAGCACAGGGGTGGCAGCATCATGTTGTGGGGGTGCTTTGCTGCAGGAGGGACTGGTGCACTTCACAAAATGGCATCATGAGGGAGGAAAATGATGTGGATATATTGAAGCAACATCTCATGACATCAGTCAGGAAGTAGGTTGCAAATGGGTCTTCCAAATGGACAATGACCCCAAGCATACTTCCAAAGTTGTGGCAAAATGGCTTAAGGACAACAAAGTCAAGGTATCGGAGGGGCCATCACAAAGCCCTGAACTCAGTCCTATAGAAAATGTGTAAGGCAGAGCTGAAAAAGCGTGTGCGAGCAAGGAGGCCTACAAACCAGACTCCGTTACACCAACTCTGTCAGTATCAATGGGCCAAAATTCACCCAATGTTACGCCCTGACCATAGAGAGCCTTTTTATTCTCTATTTTGGTTAGGTCGGGGTGTGACTAGGGTGGGTAATCTAGGTTGTTTTATTTATATGTTGGCCTGGTATGGTTCCCAATCAGAGGCAGCTGTTTAGCATTGTCTCTGATTGGGGATCATATTTTCCCCACAGTTTTTTTGTGGGATCCTGTTTATGTGTAGTTGCCTGTGAGCACTCCATAGCTTCACGTTTCATTTGCTTTTTTTCTATTGTTTTGTGCGTTTCACGAAAAAAAAAAAGATGTGGAACCCATATCATGCTACGCCTTGGTTCGAATGTTATTTCGACGATCGTGACACCCAACTTATTGTGGGAAGCTTGTGGAAGGCTACCCTAAACGTTTGACCCAAGTTAAACAATGAAAAGGCAATGCTACCAAATACTAATTGAGTGTATGTAAACTTCTGACCCACTGGGAATGTGATGAAAGCTGAAGTAAGTGATTCTCTCTACTATTATTCTGACATTTAACATTCTTAAAATAAAGTGGTGATCCTAACTGACCTAAAACAGGGAATGAATTCTTACTAGGATTAAATGTCAGGAATTGAGAAAAACTGAGTATAAATGGATTTGGCTAAGGTGTATGTAAACTTCCAACTGTATTTACTTAAAAAGTAGCTACTTATATTATTTTTTTATTTTTTGAAAAACTTGAAATAAATAGTTTTGACGCTATTGAAAAACCATCCCGTGGCTATTTGCAAATACCCCCGTATATAGGGTATACCGCCCAAGCCTAGTAAACAATTGCTCAACTCTTCACTATATGCTTTTTGAACCCGGCACCCAACGACATTTTGTCACTACAAACGTTTGAGTTTAGCCAATTTCTCCTTAGATTAAAAAAGTGTACGTCATCAATCTACATGGTTCTATTAGTCAAAGTAAAACTTGAAGGCCTCTGTGTTCATCTAGTCTGGATTGAGAAAAAACGGTTGTGGAAAAAACTGTCTTTGTGAGCTGTGTCTTGAGTTAACATTATGCAATAATCCAAGATGAATTTATTCCTACTCAGTCAGTGTGAATTGACTGTATTCCTGTACCACTGACTTAGCACCTGAAAATACTGTTTATTTCATACTAATCTTGTGACCAGTGAGTTTCTTCATCTTCTGCTCTCCTCTCATCAGATGTCAACGACCACAGAAAATGGAGTGGGAGGGTATCGGAACACAAGCGGAGAGAAAACATACAAGAAGGTAAAGTTTCGTCCCACCACACTTCCTCACTGCTCTCTCTGGCAGGATTTGTTTGGCCTTTTATGAGAACTATGAAGGGAGGTTTCACAGTGAGTGTTGTTGGAATGAATTCCCATTCATCGCTATGATGAAGTCCAAGAAGCTTTCACTTTTGAAGTCCCTTTAATGTCCTGCTTCTACACAGTTGGTACATGATGTCCTGACCTTTCAGAAGTAGCATGCCTGGGAAGCTCACAGTCCATTTGCTGCTTTACTGTATTTTCATTTGGATTAGACATCAATGGTGGTGATGGGATTTTGGCGCACACAATGTAACAGGGCTTATTGCAAAACGTGCAGGCTATTTGAAACATCTAGGTAATTTATTTGATATTTTCAGAACTATTGAAGCTACAGTGGGGCAAAAAAGTATTTATAATACTTATTTTCCACCATAATTTGCAAATAAATTCATAAAAAATCCTACAATGTGCTTTTCTGGATTTATTTTCCTAATTTTGTCTGTCATAGTTGAAGTGTACCTATGATTAAAATTACAGGCTTCTCTCATCTTTTTAAGTGGGAGAACTTGCACAATTGGTGTCTGACTAAATACTTTTTTGCCCCACTGTATGTAACAGTGTAATTTGTAAAAATAACCAGCCATCTTGGCATCAGCTGGCTTTCAATGTCATTACTGTAACGTGCTTGTTTCAGAGAATCTGACATTGTTTTCTGACTGTATTGTATATTCCTGAACGCCCATCTTACATTTGCCTCCTTTACAAGACATGCCTCTAAAAGAGTTCTCAGTACAGTATCTCTAGGGAATTTTGCCCTTCTTGCCCTTTGGAGTTTATGCCTAGTTTGCTTTCCTTTTTAGCACTGTGAAAAAAATGTTTGTAAAAAGCACCATACAAATTAACATGTAATTGATAAATGTATTGGTTGATTGCTTGATTGATTTGTTGATTGGTTGATTTATGTGTTGATTGGTGTGTTTGGTTGTCTCTCACCCTCAGACCACGTCGTCGGCCCTGAAGGGGGCCATCCAGTTGGGCATCGGCTACACGGTGGGAAACTTGACCTCCAAACCTGACAGAGATGTTCTCATGCAGGACTTCTACGTTGTGGAGAGTGTCTTCCTGCCCAGGTGAGGAGCAGGGACATTACTGATGATTATAGTGATGCTACAGATGTAGAATCTTAATTTGACCACCTTGTTGCAGGAGAACTTCACTGCAATGCAGGAAATATAAAACTTGAAGTGTATTTGAGGTTTTAAAAGGCTTCTGAAGTTTATAAATTCCACTTTGTTTGAAGATGTAATCCGGAGGAAGGTTTTCTATACAACAGCCTTCTGTGTGTTCTCTTTTTGACCCCCTCCACGTATATGGAATCAAACGCAGAAATTGTATCATTCTCCTTAGCTATCATACTCTGCTTCCACTGGGCATTCCACTGGTTTCAAAACTCGGTCCTCCAGAAAGTGGAGAGCATTAGCAACTCTTTTGCAGTTGTGATATCTTTCCAAAAAGCTGTCTTAGAAAGTATTACCTACACACACTGAGCAGCTCTTCTTATAGACAGAAGCATGCTACATGGCAGACCAATCCGAACTCATCTCTCGGCATGTCCAACCCATCCATTATCTCAGCCAATCATGGCTAGCGGGAAGGTTCCTGTCTTTCTGTGGCTAAACCAACTTGGCTCATAATTAAAATGTTGTATTCATATTTACAGATGGCCTACAAGTTTGTAATTAAGGCACATGAAAGTTCACATGTTCCAGAAGGCATTTCTGCCAAAAAACTTGTGAAGTAGTGACACGCGACACAATCCTAGTTTTCAGAAACGAGTCACATATATTGTATTTACGTACGCTTTCACACAAAAACATGCTTTACATCCTGAGTAGATTAACCATAATGATAGGTCCATTAGAAACACTACAACCTATTTGTGGGTGCTGCTGTGAAGTGACTCATTGCCTTTCTGTAGTGAGCCTGTGAATGAAAAGAGGAACTTAAGTTGAGCTCAATCTGTCTGCTAGCAGAAATAGGATAGCTTCATGTCTGGATCACTTCATGAGACAAGAGGGAGGAGGCGTTCTCCTTAAACAGTATTGATGCACGGAGAGAGATGGATTCCCAGGGTTCATATCCCAAAGAATAGAAAAAGGCATCTATCATTTAACATGAGAATGAATCAGCTAGTTGAAGTCCTGGTGTGCGACCCAGTCTCTCTATTGGATTGAATACCCAATACCCTGGGAATCCACATACTGTGTCTCTTAATGCCAGAGTGCAAAATGTACTGCGTGCCATGCTTGGGCCATACAATCCTCTATCTTAATAATTACATCATCAGCTTAAAGAAACACATTATCTAACACAGCACACACATAGGAAATCTCACGCATGAACACGTACACACACACACATGCATTCAAACACACGCAAGCACACAAACGCGCACAAACACACACACACAGCATGTAAGAGATGATATCATTAGTGCCATCAGACCACGTCACTGTTTGAATAAGCTTCTCGTTTATGTCTCACACATTTTGCTCAAAATCTAGAGCAGGGGTGTCAAACTCATTTTGCCTGGGGGCCACATTTGGTCTTCCATGAGGTCCGGAGTGCCACACTGAAAATGTGTCATTATTTAATCTCTGTCAAAATGTGCATAGAAATAGTCCTCTATCCATCGTTCTTGGAATTTTAGATGCTCCCAGACTGTATAGCTTTCATTTCAGTGATTATTAGCGAGCTTGACACAGTCAAGATAAAGTATACTGATTTTGTTTACCCCTCTCCAAAAAATACAATTTTTATTATGTATTTTTACTCAAACGGCCCGCGGGCCATATGTTTGACACTTCTGATCTAGAGAATCTGTTCCTGAACAAAATGATCAAAAAATTCAACAAACCCCTTCCCAAATGAAAAACAGTAAATCAACAAAGAATTTCAACCTCTTGATTGACTAGCCTCTTTCCCTTCCAAGCCTTGCGGAGACTTGGACTAGGAAATGCTTTCTGTGTGTCACTTTCCAAATAGCACATCAGGACATGCAAATTTTGTCCTTCAATAGAAACTATATTCAAACATGCTGTCAGTTTATACTCACAGACTGGGTTTCACCATCATTATGCTAATTTCAATATACACTGAGTATACCAAATATTAGGAACACTTTCCTAAAATTGAGTTTCACCCCATGTTGACTCCAATGCTTCCCACAGTTGTGTCATGTTGGCTGGATGTCCTTTGGGTGGTGGACCATTCTTGATACACACAGGAAACTGTTGAGTGTGAAAAACGCAGCAGCGTTGCAGTTCTTGACAATCTTCCGCACCTGGCACCTACTACCATACCCTGTTCAAAGATACTTAAATATTTTGTCTTGCCCATTCACCCTCTGAATGACACCCATCTACACAATCTGTCTCGAGGCTTAAAAATCCTTATTTAACCTGTCTCCTCCCCTTCATCTACACGGATTGAAGTGGATTTAACAAGTGACATCAATAAGGGATCATAGCTTTCACCTGGATTCACCTGGTCAGTCTATATTATGGAAATAGCAGGTGTCCTTAATGTTTTGTATACTCCGTGTATGTACTGCAGGGTAACTTAAATGACTCTACTTGACCCAGGTGCAATAGCTACCCCAGAATGTTGAAATGAACGAGTTTTGACAAACATACAGAGAGCGTGTAATATGTTGTCATTTTGTCTTCATGGGCATCTTTTGACTGAGAGGGCAGGTGACAATAGCAACACTGGAGAGGCCATGTGTTTTAACCCACGCTAGAAGAGACAACAGACTATCCAGGGAGTAAAAACAAACAGAACCAGTGGAGGAAGGTTAAGCCATGATGTGACTACAGGCAACGTAACTACATGCATACAGTAACAGAACAGCCCTAGTTATCTGTTGAATCGATCTCTTTCTCTCTTTCCCTCCCCCTCTATCGCTCACTCTCTCCACTGAGAGATACATGACTGAGTAAGTGACAGAGAGGGCTCAGAGGTGGTCCTCCTCCACTTCCCTCATCTCCAGGGGTTCCCTTCACTCTACTTGTTTTATTTCATTTATATTTAACTAGGCAAGTCAGTTACGAACAAATTATTATTTACAATGATGGCCTACCCCGTCCAAACCCTAACCCGGACGACGTTGGGCCAATTATGCGCCGCCCTATGGGACTCCCAATCACGGCCTGTTGTGATACAGCCTGGAATCGAACCAGTGTCTGTAGTGATGCCTCTAGCACTGAGATGCAGTGCCTTAGACCGCTGCACCACTCGGGAGCTCCAGGCTGGTTTTGGATGCCTGTATTTCTCAGACATTTTCTGACTCTCACATTGTTTATCTGGTGTAACTTGTCTAGTCGTATTTTCTCTAAAAGTACGCTATGAAAGACACTGTCATAGCTGTGTGCAGTTCTTTTTAGTCTAAATGGTTCTAATATGAGGCCTTGCACTCACAGCAGGCAGCACATGGCTCTGTGCAGCTGGAGGTAATTCTCCTTGCTGCCCACACACACTACATGAGCAGTGTGATTTCATTCAGGAGGAGGCTGATAATCACAACTATTGTGTTACACAGCAGAGCCAGGTTGTAGCTTATCCTTTATCTTGGCCAGGTCGCAGTTGTAAATGAGAACTTGTTCTCAACTAGCCTACCTGGTTAAATAAAGGTGAAATAAAACAAATATTTAAAAAAATCCTGTTGCTGAGTGAAAGCACTGCGGTACGGCTCAACAGCTTAGCCGAGTCCAAAAACATGGTTTCAAAAGCAGCTTGGCGTTGAGATTCTCTGGAAAACACAGCCTTGTTAACCCACTGTTAATGGATTTAGGGGAGTTGTTATTCTCTAAAAGATTTCTAGGAGCATCTGGAGCTAAGCTAATCACCCAGCAGACCCCCTGTGTTCTGTTCCACCTGGCACAGCTACAGGCTCATGTTAAACTGGGTCAGTCTTAATGTGAGCCATGCCAGTATCTCATATCGTAGAGAGAGGAAGAAAGGAAAACAGAAATGTTTCTTATGTAGTCTCTCTCTCTTTCATTGGACACAGAGCTCATATCATCATAGTGCTAGTCTATTATATTGTGTTGTAAGGTGTTGTATTGTGTTGTAAGGTGTTGTGTTGTAAGGTTTTGTATTTCAAGGTGTTGTGTTTTATGGTGTTGTATTGTGTTTTATGGTATTGTATTGTGTTTTATGGTATTGTATTGTGTTTTATGGTGTGGTGTTGTAAGGTGTTTTATGGTATTGTATTGTGTTTTATGGTGTGGTGTTTTATGGTATTGTATTGTGTTTTATGGTGTGGTATTGTATTGTGTTTTATGGTGTGGTGTTGTAAGGTGTTTTATGGTATTGTATTGTGTTTTATGGTGTGGTATTGTATTGTGTTTTATGGTGTGGTGTTGTAAGGTGTTTTATGGTGTGGTATTGTGTTTTATGGTGTGGTATTGTATTGTGTTTTATGGTGTGGTGTTGTAAGGTGTTTTATGGTGCTGTAAGGTGTTATGATGTGGTATGGTGCTGTAAGGTGTTATGGTGTGGTATTGTGTTGTATGGTGTGTTGCAAGGTGTTGTTTTGTTGTGTGGTGTTGTTGTGTGGTGTTTTATTGTGGTGTAAGGTGTTGTATTATGGTTTATGGTGTGGTATTGTATTGTGTTTTATGGTGTGGTGTTGTAAGGTGTTTTGTGGTGTTGTAAGGTGTTTTATGGTGCTTTAAGGTGTTATGGTGTGGTATTGTGTTGTATGGTGGTGTGTTGCAAGGTGTTGTTTTGTTGTGTGGTGTTGTTGTGTGGTGTTTTATTGTGTTGTACAGTGTTTTATGGTGTTGTAATGTGTTTTATGGTGTGGTATTGTGTTTTATGGTGTTGTAAGATGGTGTTGTAATGTGTTTTATGGTGTTGTAAGATGGTGTTGTAATGTGTTTTATGGTGTTGTAATGTGTTTTATGGTGTTGTGTTGTAAGATGGTGTTGTAAGGTGTTTTATGGTATTGTATTGTGTTTTATGGTGTGGTATTGTGTTGTAAGATGGTGTGGTGTTGTAAGGTGATTTATGGTGTGGTATTGTGTTGTATGGTGTGATGTTGTGTTGTACAGTGTTTTATGGTGTTGTAATGTGTTTTATGGTGTGGTATTGTGTTGTAAGGTGTTTTATGGCGTGGTATTGTGTTGTGTGGTGTTGTAAGGTGGTATTGTGTGGTGTGGTTTTGTGTTGTAAGGTGTTGTATGAGTATTGTTTAGGGTAATCAGAGCTGTTCTCGCTCTCCAGGCTCTGACCTCTAAACAGGGCTGTGTGTCACTGGAATACCAGTTCATCTGGCTTGCCATCATGGGTTACTGTATTAATGTCAATACACACAGAGGTGTGTTGTGTTACTTCATGCCACGCTGAATGGAACTGACTGGGCTGAATGCTCTGACATGAAGATTGTGTTCTAGTTATAGCCCCCCCATTTTTGCCGAGACTGTGTGATATTTGTTTGCAAAATATCAGTCTAGATCAGTAATAGTGATAGTTTTCTACATTTGTGAACTGATCAGCTGAGATTTCTTTGTAAGGCTTTGTCCAAACTTACTTGTTTGTGTTTGTGAGGATATTCTAACTAACTGTTCTGTGTCTATGTTGTCTGGTTGGTCTTGTTTCCATCAGTGAAGGGAGCAACCTGACACCGGCTCACCACTACCCAGACTTCCGCTTCAAAACCTACGCCCCGCTGGCCTTCCGCTACTTCCGAGAGCTCTTCGGGATCAAACCAGATGACTACCTGGTAGGTCTAAACACTGCACCTGATCGAGACACATCCCATAGGTTAGAGTTCATCCTACCTATCATGTACAGTAGCTTTCTACAATAAATTAATTGGGATCAGTGGTGACTAAAGTGTATTTTACATGTATACATTTTAGTAATTTATCAGACACTTTTATCCAGAGCGACTTACCGGAGCAATTACAGTTAAGTGCCTTGCTCAAGGGCACATGAACAGATTTTTTTCACCTAGTCAGCTCGGGCATTCGAACCAGCGACCTGTTGAGCTTGTGATGACATTTCATACATGTGCTTTTCTTATAACTCATTTATGTGTTCTATTCATGTGCTATTCTATAAACCAATTTCTGTGTTCATGCAAGTGGCTGACTTGCATCCTCACTATCAGCAGCTGTAATTTATCAGCACGCCCAGACCTTGTTTTGAGAACGGAATATATCTCTGTTTCAAGGTCTCAGCTGAGAGAGAAGAAGCCTTGTGAGGAATGATTCAATTAAGATTGACTTTGAGTGTCCCTGTGTAAGAAGTTCCACATCAAGCTCTTAACCGCTAGTCTACCTGCCACCCTGTGAGAGCAGTGGTTTTACCCTGTTCTACGTGTCCAGCTGTGGTGGTGGTGATTGGGGTTGGGCTGGGTGTAAGATAATGGTCATGTTAATTGAGCATGCTCTCATTATGACGGGTTTAATTGTATCCCCTGCACATTGAAATGAAATGAGGCTGTAATTTCCCAGAGGGTGTGCGTGTATCAGGAGTTAACCCCGTGCTGACCGATCCAACTCAGGAGGCATGTCAGAGAGAGAGGCCCTTCAGGTCAAAGTCCTTACCACTCTCTAGTATTCTGCTGTCATTATCACTGGAATAGGTGGCGCAGAGGATAATACACCATAGAGTTTCAATATGCAGCACTACCATACAGTATATATACTACCATACAATATATCATACTGTATGCAGGAGCAGGCCCAGCTATTCACTGCATGATCTGTTATCTATATATTATTCCACTCACACATTACTTATCATTTGAAATGATTTTCTACCATTTATTTCTATTATGCCAATAGCTTGAGGTTTTGGATGAACACTCTTTACGTCAAGGCTGTTGCAGCCAGCCTCACCACAGCTCTTATGAATGCCTTGCCACGCTCTGCATTTATCATCTGTAATCATTGCAGATAAAAGGCTACACGACAGGCAAAGAAAGAGTGAAAGCCAGAGAGGGGCAGATTGGAAGTGAGAGAGAGAATGAAGGGTGACGCAAACACGGTCTTAATGTGTGTCCTTGTATTGATTATGCATTTATTCAGAGACTGGAGCAACAAATCAGCTTAATTAAGACACACACACACACACACACTACCCCCCAGGCTCCTGAATGCAAATGCAGATAAATTGCGGATGTGTTTGTGCTGTGGGCTCAACGTGATTGCAGACTGCCATCAGTCTGTGGAGAACCCCATGCCTTCTCTCTCTCTGTCTCTCTCTGTCTCTCATTCTCTTGCTTTCTCTCTCTCTCTCTCATTCTCTTGCTTTCTCTCTCTCTCTCTCTCTCTCTCTCATTCTCTTGCTTTCTCCCTCTCTCTCATTCTCTTGCTTTCTCCCTCTCTCTCATTCTCTTGCTTTCTCCCTCTCTCTCATTCTCTTGCTTTCTCTCTCTCTCTCATTCTCTTGCTTTCTCTCTCTCTCTCATTCTCTTGCTTTCTCTCTCTCTCATTCTCTTGCTTTCTCTCTCTCTCATTCTCTTGCTTTCTCCCTCTCTCTCATTCTCTTGCTTTCTTCCTCTCTCTCATTCTCTTGCTTTCTCCCTCTCTCTCATTCTCTTGCTTTCTCTCTCTCTCTCATTCTCTTGCTTTCTCTCTCTCTCATTCTCTTGCTTTCTCTCTCTCTCATTCTCTTGCTTTCTCTCTCTCTCATTCTCTTGCTTTCTCTCTCTCTCGTTCTCTTGCTTTCTCTCTCTGTCTCTGTCTCTCTCTCTCTGTCTCTCTCTCTCTGTCTCTGTCTCTCTCTCTCGGTCTCTCTCTCTCGGTCTCTCTTTCTCTGTCTCTCTCTCTCGGTCTCTCTCTCTCGGTCTCTCTCTCTCGGTCTCTTTTTCTCTGTCTCTCTCTGTCTGTCTCTCTCTGTCTGTCTCTCTCTGTCTGTCTCTCTCCATCAGAATACAGAGTGCTGTTTCCCTTTTACTGCACTTATCATTAAAAGTTAGTGTTTAATGGACACAGCACTACTGCCTTTCCTCACTGACTTCCCCTATTCCTTTGATTTCCACATAGAAGGGGTTCTGTTCGACTAAGGCTTTTCTGTTCACATGGAGAACAACACAAAATATGTTCTTGGAACGGTTGTTGTATGTGGGCTCTATTGCCAGAGGCTCATCTCATGTAAACTAAACTGGAAATGTTCTTGTGTGTACAGACATGGGCTTTGTTTGTGAAGGTACAACTGATAAACACACACACATGCTGGTGGAAACAATACATTCACCTGTGCCCTGAGGCTTATTGCTGGCCTTACGTGGGGGTGTGTGAGGTTGTGTGTGAAGTAGGGGTGTGTGTGTGTGTGTGTGAAGTAGGGGTAGGGGTGTGGGTGTGAAGAAGGGGGATGTGTGTGTGAAGTAGGGGTGTGTGTGAAGTAGGGGTGTGTGTGAAGTAGGGGTGTGTGGGTGTGAAGTAGGGGGGGTGTGTGTGTGTGAAGAAGGGGTGTGTGAAGAAGGGGTGTGTGAAGAAGGTGTGTGTGAAGTAGGGGTGTGTGTGGGTGTGAAGTAGGGTGTGTGTGTGTGTGTGTGTGAAGTAGGTGTGTGTGTGTGTGTGGGTGTGAAGTAGGGGTGGGTGTGAAGTAGGGGTGTGTGTGTGTGTGTGTGTGTGAAGAAGGGGGGTGTGTGTGTGTGAGAAGGGGGTGTGTGTGTGTGTGTGTGTGTGTGTGTGTGTGTGTGTGTGTGTGTGTGTGTGTGTGTGTGTGTGTGTGTGTGTGTGTGTGTGTGTGTGTGTGTGTGTGTGTGTGTGTGTGTGTGTGTGTGTGTGTGTGTGTGTGTGTGAAGTAGGGGTGTGTGTGTGTGAAGTAGGGGTGTGTGTGTGTGAAGTAGGGGTGTGTGTGTGTGAAGTAGGGGTGTGTGTGTGTGAAGTAGGGTGTGTGTGTGTGTGTGTGTGAGTGTTAATGAAATACCGTGCTAGAAAAGCCACGCAAGCATCTTTGAATGAATGAAACAGTATGTTTGCATTCCAGACCACACCAATTGGAATACAACTTGTTATTTTTTAACCACACAATAAACAACGGACGGTGTGTTAGGTGTTTGTCCATGGTATAAGTTGTGTTTTGTAAATCAGGCGAGAACCTTGTTTTCGTGAGGACGTTTCCCAGGATTAGGCAGCTCGTTCAATGACTTGATTGAGGCAGCACAAACAGATCTGCGACTAGGTTATGGTTGTACAGGCATACTGTACCTCACCAGTTGTATTGTTTTGTTGTTTTTACAGACATATTAAACCACTTATGTTGTGTGTTGTTTTTACAGGCATATTAAACCAGTTATGTGGTGTTGTTGTTTTTACAGGCATATTAAACCAGTTATGTTGTGTGTTGTTTTTACAGGCATATTAAACCAGTTATGTTGTGTTGTTGTTTTTACAGGCATATTAAACCAGTTATGTTGTGTTTGTAACGGCGTTCTTCGTTTGTGGAAAGAGAGTCGGACCGAAATGCAGCATAGTGGTTACTCATGACTTTAATAGACCAGCTGTGTGGTTGTTTTTACAGGCATATTAAACCAGCTGTGTTGTTGTTTTTACAGACATATTAAACCAGTTATGTTGTGTTGTTTTTACAGGCATATTAAACAAGCTGTGTTGTTGTTTTTACAGGCATATTAAACCAGCTGTGTTGTTGTTTTTACAGACATATTAAACCAGCTGTGTTGTTGTTTTTACAGACATATTAAACCAGTTATGTTGTATTGTTGTTTTTACAGGCATATTAAACCAGCTGTGTTGTTTTTACAGGCATATTAAACCAGCTGTGTTGTTGTTTTTACAGGCATATTAAACCAGCTGTGTTGTTGTTTTTACAGACATATTAAACCAGTTATGTTGTATTGTTGTTTTTACAGGCATATTAAACCAGCTGTGTTGTTTTTACAGGCATATTAAACCAGCTGTGTTGTTGTTTTTACAGACATATTAAAACAGTTATGTTGTGTTGTTGTTTTTACAGACATATTAAACCAGTTATGTTGTTGTTTTTACAGGCATATTAAACCAGTTATGTTGTTGTTTTTACAGGCATATTAAACCAGTTATGTTGTGTTGTTGTTTTTACAGGCATATTAAACCAGTTATGTTGTTGTTTTTACAGACATATTAAACCAGTTATGTTGTGTTTGTAACGGCGTTCTTCGTTTGTGGAAAGAGAGTCGGACCGAAATGCAGCGTAGTGGTTACTCATGACTTTAATAGACCAGCTGTGTTGTTGTTTTTACAGGCATATTAAACCAGCTGTGTTGTTGTTTTTACAGACATATTAAACCAGTTATGTTGTGTTGTTTTTACAGGCATATTAAACCAGCTGTGTTGTTTTTACAGGCATATTAAACCAGCTGTGTTGTTGTTTTTACAGGCATATTTAACCAGCTGTGTTGTTGTTTTTACAGACATATTAAACCAGCTGTGTTGTTGTTTTTACAGACATATTAAACCAGTTATGTTGTGTTGTTGTTTTTACAGGCATATTAAACCAGCTGTGTTGTTTTTACAGGCATATTAAACCAGCTGTGTTGTTGTTTTTACAGGCATATTAAACCAGCTGTGTTGTTGTTTTTACAGACATATTAAACCAGTTATGTTGTATTGTTGTTTTTACAGGCATATTAAACCAGCTGTGTTGTTTTTACAGGCATATTAAACCAGCTGTGTTGTTGTTTTTACAGGCATATTAAACCAGCTGTGTTGTTGTTTTTACAGACATATTAAACCTGTTGTGTTGTTGTTTTTACAGACATATTAAACCTGTTGTGTTGTTGTTTTTACAGACATATTAAACCAGTTATGTTGTTGTTTTTACAGACATGTTATGTTGTTGTTTTTACAGACATATTAAACCAGTTATGTTGTTGTTTTTACAGGCATATTAAACCAGTTATGTTGTTGTTGTTTTTACAGACATATTAAACCAGTTATGTTGTTGTTTTTACAGACATATTAAACCAGTTATGTTGTGTTGTTGTTTTTACAGACATATTAAACCAGTTATGTTGTATTGTTGTTTTTACAGGCATATTAAACCAGCTGTGTTGTTTTTACAGGCATATTAAACCAGCTGTGTTGTTGTTTTTACAGGCATATTAAACCAGCTGTGTTGTTGTTTTTACAGACATAGTAAACCAGTTATGTTGTTTTTACAGACATATTAAACCAGTTATGTTGTTGTTTTTACAGACATGTTATGTTGTTGTTTTTACAGACATATTAAACCAGTTATGTTGTTGTTTTTACAGGCATATTAAACCAGTTATGATGTTGTTTTTACAGGCATATTAAACCAGTTATGTTGTGTTGTTGTTTTTACAGACATATTAAACCAGTTATGTTGTTGTTTTTACAGACATATTAAACCAGTTATGTTGTTGTTTTTACAGACATATTAAACCAGTTATGTTGTGTTGTTGTTTTTACAGACATATTAAACCAGTTATGTTGTGTTGTTGTTTTTACAGACATATTAAACCAGTTATGTTGTTGTTTTTACAGACATTAAACCAGCTGTGTTGTGTTGTTGTTTTTACAGACATATTAAACCAGTTATGTTGTGTTGTTGTTTTTACAGACATATTAAACCAGTTATGTTGTGTTGTTGTTTTTACAGACATATTAAACCAGTTGTGTTGTTGTTTTTACAGACATATTAAACCAGTTATGTTGTGTTGTTGTTTTTACAGACATATTAAACCAGTTATGTTGTGTTTGTAACGGCGTTCTTCGTTTGTGGAAAGAGAGTCGGACCGAAATGCAGCGTAGTGGTTACTCATGACTTTAATAGACCAGCTGTGTTGTTGTTTTTACAGGCATATTAAACCAGCTGTGTTGTTGTTTTTACAGACATATTAAACCAGTTATGTTGTGTTGTTTTTACAGGCATATTAAACCAGCTGTGTTGTTGTTTTTACAGGCATATTAAACCAGCTGTGTTGTTGTTTTTACAGGCATATTTAACCAGCTGTGTTGTTGTTTTTACAGACATTAAACCAGCTGTGTTGTTGTTTTTACAGACATATTAAACCAGTTATGTTGTATTGTTGTTTTTACAGGCATATTAAACCAGCTGTGTTGTTTTTACAGGCATATTAAACCAGCTGTGTTGTTGTTTTTACAGGCATATTAAACCAGCTGTGTTGTTGTTTTTACAGACATATTAAACCAGTTATGTTGTGTTGTTGTTTTTACAGACATATTAAACCAGTTATGTTGTGTTGTTGTTTTTACAGACATATTAAACCAGTTATGTTGTTGTTTTTACAGGCATATTAAACCAGTTATGTTGTGTTGTTGTTTTTACAGGCATATTAAACCAGTTATGTTGTGTTGTTGTTTTTACAGACATATTAAACCAGTTATGTTGTTGTTTTTACAGGCATATTAAACCAGTTATGTTGTGTTGTTGTTTTTACAGACATATTAAACCAGCTGTGTTGTTTTTACAGGCATATTAAACCAGCTGTGTTGTTGTTTTTACAGACATATTAAACCAGCTGTGTTGTGTTGTTGTTTTTACAGACATATTAAACCAGTTATGTTGTGTTGTTGTTTTTACAGACATATTAAACCAGTTATGTTGTGTTGTTGTTTTTACAGACATATTAAACCAGTTATGTTGTGTTGTTGTTTTTACAGACATATTCAACCAGTTATGTTGTTGTTTTACAGACATATTAAACCAGTTGTGTTGTTGTTTTTACAGACATATTAAACCAGTTATGTTGTGTTGTTTTTACAGACATATTAAACCAGTTATGTTGTGTTGTTGTTTTTACAGACATATTAAACCAGTTATGTTGTGTTGTTGTTTTTACAGACATATTAAACCAGCTGTGTTGTTTTTACAGGCATATTAAACCAGCTGTGTTGTTGTTTTTACAGGCATATTAAACCAGCCGTGTTGTTGTTTTTACAGACATATTAAACCAGTTATGTTGTATTGTTGTTTTTACAGGCATATTAAACCAGCTGTGTTGTTTTTACAGGCATATTAAACCAGCTGTGTTGTTGTTTTTACAGGCATATTAAACCAGCTGTGTTGTTTTTTTACAGACATATTAAACCAGTTATGTTGTTTGTTGTTTTTACAGACATATTAAACCAGTTATGTTGTTGTTTTTACAGACATATTAAACCAGTTATGTTGTTGTTTTTACAGACATGTTATGTTGTTGTTTTTACAGACATATTAAACCAGTTATGTTGTTGTTTTTACAGGCATATTAAACCAGTTATGTTGTGTTGTTGTTTTTACAGGCATATTAAACCAGTTATGTTGTGTTGTTGTTTTTACAGACATATTAAACCAGCTGTGTTGTTGTTTTTACAGACATATTAAACCAGTTATGTTGTGTTGTTGTTTTTACAGACATATTAAACCAGTTATGTTGTGTTGTTGTTTTTACAGACATATTAAACCAGTTATGTTGTGTTGTTGTTTTTACAGACATATTAAACCAGTTATGTTGTGTTGTTGTTTTTACAGACATATTAAACCAGTTATGTTGTGTTGTTGTTTTTACAGACATATTAAACCAGTTATGTTGTGTTGTTGTTTTTACAGACATATTAAACCAGTTGTGTTGTTGTTTTTACAGACATATTAAACCAGTTATGTTGTGTTGTTTTTACAGACATATTAAACCAGTAATGTTGTGTTGTTGTTTTTACAGACATATTAAACCAGTTATGTTGTGTTGTTGTTTTTACAGACATATTAAACCAGCTGTGTTGTTTTTACAGGCATATTAAACCAGCTGTGTTGTTGTTTTTACAGGCATATTAAACCAGCTGTGTTGTTGTTTTTACAGACATATTAAACCAGTTATGTTGTATTGTTGTTTTTACAGGCATATTAAACCAGCTGTGTTGTTTTTACAGGCATATTAAACCAGCTGTGTTGTTGTTTTTACTGACATATTAAACCAGTTATGTTGTGTTGTTGTTTTTACAGGCATATTAAACCAGTTATGTTGTTGTTTTTACAGACATATTAAACCAGTTATGTTGTTTGTTGTTTTTACAGACATATTAAACCAGTTATGTTGTGTTGTTGTTTTTACAGACATATTAAACCAGTTATGTTGTTGTTTTTTTACAGACATATTAAACCAGTTATGTTGTTGTTTTTTTACAGACATATTAAACCAGTTATGTTGTGTTGTTTTTACAGACATATTAAACCAGTAATGTTGTGTTGTTGTTTTTACAGACATATTAAACCAGTTATGTTGTGTTGTTGTTTTTACAGACATATTAAACCAGCTGTGTTGTTTTTACAGGCATATTAAACCAGCTGTGTTGTTGTTTTTACAGGCATATTAAACCAGTTATGTTGTGTTGTTGTTTTTACAGACATATTAAACCAGCTGTGTTGTTTTTACAGGCATATTAAACCAGCTGTGTTGTTGTTTTTACAGACATATTAAACCAGCTGTGTTGTGTTGTTGTTTTTACAGACATATTAAACCAGTTATGTTGTGTTGTTGTTTTTACAGACATATTAAACCAGTTATGTTGTGTTGTTGTTTTTACAGACATATTAAACCAGTTATGTTGTGTTGTTGTTTTTACAGACATATTCAACCAGTTATGTTGTGTTGTTGTTTTTACAGACATATTAAACCAGTTATGTTGTTGTTTTACAGACATATTAAACCAGTTGTGTTGTTGTTTTTACAGACATATTAAACCAGTTATGTTGTGTTGTTTTTACAGACATATTAAACCAGTTATGTTGTGTTGTTGTTTTTACAGACATATTAAACCAGTTATGTTGTGTTGTTGTTTTTACAGACATATTAAACCAGCTGTGTTGTTTTTACAGGCATATTAAACCAGCTGTGTTGTTGTTTTTACAGGCATATTAAACCAGCCGTGTTGTTGTTTTTACAGACATATTAAACCAGTTATGTTGTATTGTTGTTTTTACAGGCATATTAAACCAGCTGTGTTGTTTTTACAGGCATATTAAACCAGCTGTGTTGTTGTTTTTACAGGCATATTAAACCAGCTGTGTTGTTTTTACAGACATATTAAACCAGTTATGTTGTGTTGTTGTTTTTACAGACATATTAAACCAGTTATGTTGTTGTTTTTACAGACATATTAAACCAGTTATGTTGTTGTTTTTACAGACATGTTATGTTGTTGTTTTTACAGACATATTAAACCAGTTATGTTGTTGTTTTTACAGGCATATTAAACCAGTTATGTTGTGTTGTTGTTTTTACAGGCATATTAAACCAGTTATGTTGTGTTGTTGTTTTTACAGACATATTAAACCAGCTGTGTTGTTGTTTTTACAGACATATTAAACCAGTTATGTTGTGTTGTTGTTTTTACAGACATATTAAACCAGTTATGTTGTGTTGTTGTTTTTACAGACATATTAAACCAGTTATGTTGTGTTGTTGTTTTTACAGACATATTAAACCAGTTATGTTGTGTTGTTGTTTTTACAGACATATTAAACCAGTTATGTTGTGTTGTTGTTTTTACAGACATATTAAACCAGTTATGTTGTGTTGTTTTTACAGTTTTTACAGACATATTAAACCAGTTGTGTTGTTGTTTTTACAGACATATTAAACCAGTTATGTTGTGTTGTTTTTACAGACATATTAAACCAGTAATGTTGTGTTGTTGTTTTTACAGACATATTAAACCAGTTATGTTGTGTTGTTGTTTTTACAGACATATTAAACCAGCTGTGTTGTTTTTACAGGCATATTAAACCAGCTGTGTTGTTGTTTTTACAGGCATATTAAACCAGCTGTGTTGTTGTTTTTACAGACATATTAAACCAGTTATGTTGTATTGTTGTTTTTACAGGCATATTAAACCAGCTGTGTTGTTTTTACAGGCATATTAAACCAGCTGTGTTGTTGTTTTTACTGACATATTAAACCAGTTATGTTGTGTTGTTGTTTTTACAGACATATTAAACCAGTTATGTTGTTGTTTTTACAGACATATTAAACCAGTTATGTTGTGTTGTTGTTTTTACAGACATATTAAACCAGTTATGTTGTGTTGTTGTTTTTACAGACATATTAAACCAGTTATGTTGTTGTTTTACAGACATATTAAACCAGTTGTGTTGTTGTTTTTACAGACATATTAAACCAGTTATGTTGTGTTGTTTTTACAGACATATTAAACCAGTAATGTTGTGTTGTTGTTTTTACAGACATATTAAACCAGTTATGTTGTGTTGTTGTTTTTACAGACATATTAAACCAGCTGTGTTGTTTTTACAGGCATATTAAACCAGCTGTGTTGTTGTTTTTACAGGCATATTAAACCAGCTGTGTTGTTGTTTTTACAGACATATTAAACCAGTTATGTTGTATTGTTGTTTTTACAGGCATATTAAACCAGCTGTGTTGTTTTTACAGGCATATTAAACCAGCTGTGTTGTTGTTTTTACAGACATATTAAACCAGCTGTGTTGTGTTTTTGTTTTTACAGACATATTAAACCAGTTATGTTGTGTTGTTGTTTTTACAGACATATTAAACCAGTTATGTTGTGTTGTTGTTTTTACAGACATATTAAACCAGTTATGTTGTGTTGTTGTTTTTACAGACATATTAAACCAGTTATGTTGTGTTGTTGTTTTTACAGACATATTAAACCAGTTATGTTGTTGTTTTACAGACATATTAAACCAGTTGTGTTGTTGTTTTTACAGACATATTAAACCAGTTATGTTGTGTTGTTTTTACAGACATATTAAACCAGTTATGTTGTGTTGTTGTTTTTACAGACATATTAAACCAGTTATGTTGTGTTGTTGTTTTTACAGACATATTAAACCAGCTGTGTTGTTGTTTTTACAGGCATATTAAACCAGCTGTGTTGTTGTTTTTACAGGCATATTAAACCAGCTGTGTTGTTTTTACAGGCATATTACACCAGTTATATTATGTGCTGTTGTTTTTCTCCTCAGTACTCTATCTGTAATGAGCCTCTGATTGAGCTGTCCAATCCCGGGGCCAGCGGCTCTCTGTTCTACCTGACCAGCGATGACGAGTTCATCATCAAAACCGTCCAGCACAAAGAGGCAGAGTTTCTCCAGAAACTACTCCCAGGTTACTACATGGTGAGTAACTTATCCAATCTGGTCTACGTTCCCTATACAGTGCACTACTTTTGACCAGGGCCCATAGAGCTCTGTTTAAAAGTAGTGCACTATATAAGATTTAGGGTTCAATTTAGGTTGCAAACCTAGTCTCAGCACTTTTAAACAGTGGAATAATACTGAGGTTTAAGGTTTGGGATTCATGGTTAACTGAGTGTTCAGAGCTATATGAACTCTAACCAATCCAGAACCTTAATAATCTACTAACTGCAATCCACCTCTCTCCCCACATCCACATCCACACACAGAACCTGAACCAGAACCCACGCACGCTGTTGCCTAAGTTCTACGGTCTATACTGCATCCAGTCTGGAGGCGTCAACATCCGGCTGGTGGTGATGAACAACGTGCTGCCGCGCTCTGTCAAGATGAATTACAAGTACGATCTGAAGGGCTCCACCTACAAGAGACGTGCCTCCAGGAAGGAGAGGGAGAAGGCCTGTCCCGTCTACAAGGACCTGGACTTCCAGGACATGCATGAAGGGCTCTACTTTGACGCTGACACCTACAATGCGCTGATGAAGACCTTACAGAGAGACTGCCTGGTAGGTGTAGACTGGGACAGGTGTGTGTGTCTGTCCGTCTGTCTGTCGGCTCAAACTCTGATTGTGTGGTAGGGCCTGGTGAAGCTGTGCTACAACACTGTCTTGAGTACCAAGAAAAGCAGATTATACAGCTGGTTTGAATGTTATGTCATTTTAACTTGCTGAGTCATCCCAGTATTGCAACGCATCTCAGCAAACACATGGCAGGAGCAATTTAGCAAAACAAAGCAGATTCCTCACATTCTTTCAGTATTGTATGCAGATTATGGGAGAGTCGTTCTGGCTTTTCCAGTCATGCTAGAATTAGAAACTAGAAGTACTATCAGATGAGAAGGCTCAGTTTACAGCACTATCTGTACGCTCATCTCTACAGTCTGCTGTTTTCATTCCCAAACTCTGGACTTAAATGGCCAAACTCCTTGTGATGTCATCCCTTGGACATTGGGTCAGATGCCAGAAGTAGGAAAGGGCACAGATTGTATTTGTAGTTGGACTCCCTCTGTCTCTGGGAAATCAGCAACCTCTCCCATTCAAACAGGATACTCTGCACTCAGTACACACACTCAAATAGTATACACTGCATACACGTACACACATGCATATATACTAATGCAAGTATGCACGCACGTGCGCCACACCCACACACACTCGCTCTCCACTCTTCCACTTCATACTCTGCTACATTGTATACAGGCCTAGAACAGTGTGTGTGATTGTAGGTTTGGACAGAGTGTTTTGAGAAAGGGAACTGTGTGTTGCTGCAGTGTTTGGCACTGGGACTGTGTGTTTCCACTGTGGGTTCATTGGGAGCTCTGTTCAGTTCCATGACAGCTCTCCAAACACTGAGTGTGATGAAGAAATGTTCCCAGCAGCGTGAGAGCGAGAAAGTAAGGGAGCGCACCAGCCTAAAGATAGGAGTCCAAACTGAGGCTGCATTCCTGTCTATTTCAGAGCAATAGCCACCAGATTAGCCTGTCTAATCTAGTGAAGTAGTGGGATCCGAGCTATTGTTCAACAGAAAGAGAACACCACAACTCTGCTCTGAGCAAGGAGCTACTTTGCCACACCTAAAATGTACATAGAACAAACAGGACCACAACAAGTCAAGCTGGAGATCTATAGGCCTACAGCACTACTATGCTGTACACTGTGTACAGAACATTAAGAACACCTGCCTTTTCCATGAAATAGACTGACCAGGTGAATCCAGGTGAAAGCTATGATCCCTTATTGATGTCACCTGTTAAATCCACTTAAATCAGTGTAGATGAAGGGGAGGAGACAGGTTAAATAAGGATTTTTAAGCCTTGAGACAATTGAGACATGGATTGTGTATGTGTGCCATTCAGAGGCTGAAATTCATAAAATGTAAGTGCCTTTTGAACAGGGTATGGTAGTAGGTGCCAGGCACACCGCTTTGTGTCAAGAACTGCAACGCTGCTGGGTTTTTCATGCTCAAATGTTTCCCGTGTGTATCAAGAATGGTCCACCACCCAAAGGACATCCAGCCAACGTGACACAACTGTGGGAAACATTGGAGTCAACATGGGGCAGCATCCCTGTGGAACGCTTCCGGCAAAAGGGGGGGATGGGGACGGGGACTCAATATTAGGATGGTGTTCCTAATGTTTGGAATACTCAGTGTATATCTGTCTCATCTCCCTCTGTTGTCATTGTGCTCTGCTCAGACCTACACTACCTGTTTGTGAATAGATAATTGGTTGATTGATTGAAAACACGTAATCAATAATAATGTGGACTGTCACAGATCATATGGTGAATAGTCTTATTCAGCTATTATTATACAGTATAGTTCTTACAACCCTATGTACTGTACATAACCCTGGCCGCCTTGGCTAGCTCTGAAGGGATATATCTCATGTGGGAGAAGAATGAAGTTGCCCCTAGGCACTGATCTAAGGTCAGTTTAGTATTTTCAACAGTTAAGTTATAGTTAGTATATGTGGAGGGTTAGCTTATCCTAGATCTGTGCCCCTAAGGACAACTTTAAACCAGAGGCTGTTAGGCCTGTGTTGTAACAGTGTGGGTGTTGTCCCTGACAGAGAGAGCATGGTAGTGTCTGTCTGTCTCTGTCTGACGGCACAGGGTGCTTCACTCTGTCCCCAACCAGGAAGTAGACCAGGAACAGGAAGGAAGACACACTTCCTGTTTAAGGTATCCAACCTTTGAAAACTTGGAAATGTTATAGCCTACGATGTGATTGTCAAGGACATTTGTTTTACTCCCCCATAACAATGTCATGGCTTCTGTGAACCAGGTTTTTACCACTTTCATTGTATCGGAGACTGAGCTGTTTTTCAACAGCAAACGAGAAGTGGTGACTTAATGAATGGAGTTAGTCTGCATGAGTAGCACGGTGTTGTGGGTATATATAGGCCTGTTTGGTAACAGGCTGTCCTGTGTGTTTCTGATGACTCTCCTTTGGGACACCGCCTGGAGTCACGCCTCGATGGATTTGGCTGCTATAGCTGGCTGATTCATCTCCTCTGCTCTCCTTGTGTTTGTTAACTAAACTCACACACTCCTCAATGTTGACTTTCTATTAGCTCAGAATGGAGGGGAAAGGATAACAGTGGTTGACAGAGGGCTGTGACGGTCATGGAATTTTGGGTGACTGTAATGGACCGGCCAAATGACAGTGGTCACCGTAATAACCGTTTCATGATGGTCTTCATCCGTAACCGTTGGTTACACAGTTATTCAGTAATTGTGCCAGCCCTATTCACAGACACTCTAAGATGACCTCTTGTTTGAAGTCTTTTAGAGGACCTCTGTCTCTCTGTCCCTCCCCATCTCTCTTCTCTCACTTCCTTTGTACTTCAAAGTATAAAGGGAACAGTGTTTCATGCAGGTCATTAATGTGCCAGGCTCAGGTTATATAATGACTGTTTGTTTGTGTCTGTCTGGGGTGGGGGGCTGTGTCTGGGGGGGGGCTGGAGCACAGTGTCTTTGACGTCATGATTCTGACACAATGTTTGTTTTTGAAATGTCTCCTTGTGTAAATGTCTTCCTCTTTTGTCTTTTGTTTAGTAGGGAGAGTTGTTAAGAGACAAAAATATATTCTGTAACTGTAACCCAGAACAGAAGTTCAGACTTCTTAAAATGTTTAACGCCAGTGAGCTGTGTGTACGTCTGAGCAGTGGTTGTACTGTAAGTGACTGGACTGTAGCTAGTTTGTTATTGTCACGGCTTCCTGCCTTCCCCTCCTGAGCAGTAAGCAAAGCGCCCCCTAAGCAGAATCTCTGTCCGTTTCCATGAGTAAGCAGTAAACCCCTAGTCACAGAGCCTGCTGCAACACCGAAAAACAGGAGAGTGGGATCGAGAGGGACGCGACAGACATGGGTGAGGGGGGGGGGAAGGAGATTCAGCCAAGGTATGGAGGGAAGGGGAGGTAAGGGGTGAGATGAGAGAGGGGGACCAGGAAGTGTCTGCTGCTGAATGTGGGTCACTGAGGGAAATGTAGAGTAGTATGTTTTTCCTTCCTCTCCTCTCTCCATCTCTCAACAAACTAAGAACATTAATAAACCATGCCCAGTCCTATGACTGGAAAGGGGAGGGGAGCGCGCATACACACAGACACTGCTTGGGAGCCATTGTTTGGACTATCTTGTAACAGAGAGTAATGAAATTGTCACTGCACTGCAGGGCTCTGAGATGTTGAGAGGATGACGATGTCAAATGGAATGACAGTTTAGCGAAGGGTACAAGGTTTTGTAAGGGGTTGCCAATCATGAGTGCTGAGGTCTGTTTGTGACTAGGGAAGAGGGACGTGGAGTGGCATTTAACTTGATGTCTGAAAAGGTTTTTGTCTGGGAATGTCCCTATTAATTTGAGACGGAAACAAACACGTATGCTCACATGCACGCACACACACATCGCCACACACACACATCGCCACACACACACATCGCCACACACACACAGCGCCACACACACACACACAGCGCCACACACACACATCGCCACACACACACATCGCCACACACACACAGCGCCACACACACACACACACACAGCGCCACACACACACATCGCCACACACACACAGCGCCACACACACACATCGCCACACACACACAGCGCCACACACACACACACAGCGCCACACACACACAGCGCCACACACGCACACACACAGCGCCACACACACACATCGCCACACACACACACCGCCACACACACACAGCCCCACACACACACACACACAGCGCCACACACACACATCGCCACACACACACAGCGCCACACACACACATCGCCACACACACACAGCGCCACACACACACACAGCGCCACACACACACACACACAGCGCCACACACACACACACACAGCGCCACACACACACATCGCCACACACACACAGCGCCGGATTATTGCAGGGGCTGAAGCTTCTGGTCTTCAGCCCCGATAATAAGGAAATATAAACTGTATATAATTAACTGCATAATGTGACTGGTCAATTGTGTGAGTCATGGGCTCGGCCCAAGAGGCAATGTTCAAAATACAACAGAGAGCATCATTTAGCGACAGAGGATCAATAGTTTATAAAAAATAACTGTGGATTAAGTTTTATCACAAGAATATTTGGGGATCTGCCAAAATAAACGAAACACCAACATAAAGTGTCTTAGTGATTTCTTTATCCTGCCCTGCACAAACACACAGAATGTTTGGGATTTGTTTTCTTCTCATTATTGTTATAGAACTCGTGGCGGGTCATGTTGTCCCCCTCTCCTCCTGCCATGTCATGTTGTTCCCCTCTCCTCCTGCCATGTCATGTTGTCCCCCTCTCATCCTGCCATGTCATGTTGTCCCCCTCTCCTCCTGCCATGTCATGTTGTCCCCCTCTCCTCCTGCCATGTCATGTTGTCCCCCTCTCCTCCTGCCATGTCATGTTGTTCCCCTCTCCTCCTGCCATGTCATGTTGTCCCCCTCTCCTCCTGCCATGTCATGTTGTCCCCCTCTCCTCCTGCCATGTCATGTTGTCCCCCTCTCCTCCTGCCATGTCATGTTGTTCCCCTCTCCTCCTGCCATGTCATGTTGTTCCCCTCTCCTCCTGCCATGTCATGTTGTCCCCCTCTCCTCCTGCCATGTCATGTTGTTCCCCTCTCCTCCTGCCATGTCATGTTGTCCCCCTCTCCTCCTGCCATGTCATGTTGTTCCCCTCTCCTCCTGCCATGTCATGTTGTTCCCCTCTCCTCCTGCCATGTCATGTTGTCCCCCTCTCCTCCTGCCATGTCATGTTGTCCCCCTCTCCTCCTGCCATGTCATGTTGTCCCCCTCTCCTCCTGCCATGTCATGTTGTCCCCCTCTCCTCCTGCCATGTCATGTTGTCCCCCTCTCCTCCTGCCATGTCATGTTGTTCCCCTCTCCTCCTGCCATGTCATGTTGTCCCCCTCTCCTCCTGCCATGTCATGTTGTCCCCATCTCCTCCTGCCATGTCATGTTGTCCCCCTCTCCTCCTGCCATGTCATGTTGTCCCCCTCTCCTCCTGCCATGTCATGTTGTCCCCCTCTCCTCCTGCCATGTCATGTTGTCCCCCTCTCCTCCTGCCATGTCATGTTGTCCCCCTCTCCTCCTGCCATGTCATGTTGTCCCCATCTCCTCCTGCCATGTCATGTTGTCCCCATCTCCTCCTGCCATGTCATGTTGTCCCCCTCTCCTCCTGCCATGTCATGTTGTCCCCCTCTCCTCCTGCCATGTCATGTTGTTCCCCTCTTCTCCTGCCATGTCATGTTGTCCCCCTCTCCTCCTGCCATGTCATGTTGTCCCCCTCTCCTCCTGCCATGTCATGTTGTCCCCCTCTCCTCCTGCCATGTCATGTTGTCCCCCTCTCCTCCTGCCATGTCATGTTGTCCCCCTCTCCTCCTGCCATGTCATGTTGTTTCCCTCTCCTCCTGCCATGTCATGTGATTCTGTCATTCCTTTGGAAGATGACGGGGACAACAATGCCCTCTCTCACAAAGCCAAACAAAGCCAAACCACGGCAGATCTCAAATGACACCCTATTCCCCATGCAGTGCTACAGCTGGATCTAGCCACTACGCCTAACATAAAAACATATGTAATGGAGACATTCCATCAAATGTCAATGTAAAAGCTGATAATTGTAATTATTTTAAGGACACTCCTGACCTCTAACGACCAACTAAAATCTAAAACTGACCTTACCTTAACCAAACCCTAACCATAACCTGATTTGACCAATTCTGAAATTAAATATCAGTTTGCAGGTCAGGAGTGTCCTTATATTTTTTTCCAGGGCAGGTTGGTGTGTGGCTCTATTCAAAATGGTTGCCTTTGAATAGGACGGGGGAGTCAAGAGGAATGGATGCAAATCAGAGACATGGAAAAGACCAAGCTCGAACAAGAGCACAAGTGTTTATTCTGAATGTTTGTGTGTATGTGTGGCTGGTGTGCGCACGTGTCTGTATGATTGTTCATGGTTTGCATTCGTCATAAAAGGACACTACAGAACTAATTAACCATGATTAAACCACCAAGAATAAAGCACGAATAAAGACACATTTACCTTGGGGATATCCTGGAAATAGCTGTTCTATAATCTTATTGTGGGTGTGCTCAGTCATGGTGCAATGGATTCAAGTTCTAGATACATCAGTGGTATGATAACATATCTAAAGGCCATCTTTGCTCAACTATATCCATCCTACTGTCCACTCCTAGTAAGGGTGTGTTTGTGTTAGTCTTTATTATCAAATATCCTCATTATGGACATATTAGTTCACATTTCTTACATTATGTCTCAAAAGGCAAATGAGCTGGTTCTGTTGTGGTCCTTTTACTCAGCCTGTTTTCTACTAGCCAGTTCCATATAACGGATGATGATGACTGAGTCCGTTATGGCAAGTTTGGAAGTTCCCGATGTTGGAAATACTGTTTACGGAATCCAACTGAGAGCATGACGATCATGATGACCATTCCTTGTTTCTCGTTGTCGTCTCTCTTACAGACAGACAGACAGTGCTATTCTTGGAAGTTTCGGGGATTGGTACAATAATGCTTAGAATAAGACGATTCCCGCGGTCCAATGATGGAAAATCAGGCAAACTACATTAGCAATTTTTTGGATGCTAATTCGATAATCCTCTCATGGCAGAAGGACTATAAAAATGATGACTTTCCACATATCACAATTGCCTATTTATCTTTGGTCACACAGAAATACGGGTCACACTTCAATAACCCAGATGATAAAAAAAACACTATTTTTGTTTAAAATGCACACAGCTGTTTGTGATACTGGTCAGATTCCGGACTTAGACCAAGGCCAACAGCTCCAACTGTTTCCACTCTTTGCTAGCCCAGGGGTTGTTTTGATGTGGTTTCAGATCATGTAATTAACTGTGTGGTTTCATGTTGTGTGCTGCAGGTGTTGGAGAGCTTTAAGATCATGGACTACAGTCTGCTTCTGGCCGTGCATGTTCTGGACCAGAGCCCGAAGGAGGGCGGCGAGCAGGGCCAGGCAGTGGGGGATGGCAAGCGGCCCGTGGCCCAGAGGGTCCTCTACTCCACAGCCATGGAGTCTATCCAGGGGGACGGCAAGGCTGCCGAGGCCCACACCACAGACGACACGTGAGTCAGCTCACCTCAGTCATACTGCCCATACACATTCAAAGACAACCACACGTACAGTACACAATCATATACACTGTAATAGCTTGATGACATTTACACGTACACACACTCACATTCACATACACTGAAAAATACATGGCAAAACTCTTACAAACAATGATCAAAACCCTTAATGTGTCTCCTGACCTGACTACATTCTGTGACTGGACCTGCATTTTACTGGGCTGTATTTCAGGATGGGTGGAATTCCTGCCAAGTCACACAAAGAAGAGAAGCTGCTTATTTTCCTGGGCATCATCGACATCCTGCAGTCCTACAGGTTTAACATTACTTCATAACATGCTATATTATATAGCATAATAACATACTATAATGTTCTGTAACATGGAGGGTTCGTTGCTACGCCCACAGACAATATTCTGATTGATTGGATATCAAGCAGCCACTCTCCTGGGTCCTTAAAGCATCATTTTCTATCCAACTCTGTTGAAAAGGGTTCTGTAGCTGTCAGTCTTTCCTATTCACTCTGGTGAAGCATTGATTTTCTGTCCCAATGCAGGGAGTAAGGGAGAGAGAAGAGTTAGTGAGAGGGAGAGAGAAGAGTTAGTGAGAGGGAGAGAGAAGAGTTAGTGAGAGGGAGAGAGAAGAGTTAGTGAGAGGGAGAGAGAAGCTCCTCAGTGTGACAAGCCTCGAGGGCCAGAGAGACAGAAGTGTCCCTAAAGCTTGTTCCCTTGTGGTCCTTCTGTAGCTCAGTTGGTAGAGCATGGCGCTTGTAACGCCAGGGTAGTGGGTTCGATCCCCGGGACCACCCATACGTAGAATGTATGCACACATGACTGTAAGTCGCTTTGGATAAAAGCGTCTGCTAAATGGCATATATTATTATTATTATTATTGTCCATATCTCAGGATCTCTAAGCTGACCTCAGGACCTGTCTGTCAGTGTCTTGGCTGGGGAGTTACATAATGATATCATTCCCCATATATCTTTTCATATGAATCATCTTCCCTTGCCAACTGTTTGCTTGCCTCAGTCCATCAATTGCACTGTCAAATGTAACTAGAATGGGAGCATATTATGTAACATTACATGTAATATTGCTGTGGTTCCTGTTCTGTCTTTGGTGTCAACGGGAAGCGTCTCAGGTTTTGGGTGATGGGGCTTGGTGAGGGGTTGGGTTTGTTGCATAACAAGCTCTGTTTGTGACAAGACTTCTTGTTTCCCCCTCAGATTCATTAAGAAGTTGGAACACTCATGGAAGGCCCTGGTCTACGACGGCGTAAGTTGATATGCTGCTGATTACGTGTGTCCTTCTGGACACACACCGTTCATAGGTTCCATTCTTATTGATCTCAAATAGCCCTCCCTGATAAAAGCCTGTATTGTCTTCTGTTCTGTCCTCAGGACTCTGTCTCGGTGCACCGGCCTGGTTTCTATGCCAACCGATTCCTCAAGTTCATGAGCACTTCGGTGTTCCGGAAGACTCCGAGTAAGTCTGCTGGCTTCTGTTCCTCAGTCCCCTATGACAGGGATACATTTATGTCACACATGCCAGGCACTGGGATCGGAAAACAAGTGTAATGGTATAAGGGGTATGAGGGCTAAGACTGAGACTACAATAACACTATGTCGTTGTGTCACGTACAGTTTAGTCAACTTTAAACCATTGGAAATGTTTGTACAGATTGATTTGTTAGTCACCAGCTGTGTTGAAGGCAACAACACAGCTGTTTTGATGTAAGGTATACATTTCTCCTGTAAGAGGACGTGATTGTGTTTTACCAGTTTGTTATGTGGATGATCCAGTGACACATACGCTGTTGTCAGTCAATGAAATAGGTCAGGTTTCAAACCCTCCCTCAGCTCCTCTCGCTGTGCTTTACGCTGACATACTGATATAGATTCTTGGCGGTTATGTGTCCATGCATACATTTATGTAGTTGCATATTTTAGTAGTTCTGTTCTGCCTTTAGTTCTTTCCCCAGAAATATCTTGTTATCAGAGAGGTGTTTAGTTTCTCCCTATTAACAGGAGTCTATGGTTGTCCTCTGTTTGGGTGGTGACCATGCCAGTCCCCCAGTGGGGGTAATTTAGGAACCCACCCCAGTGGCTGAAGCCCTTCTCACTTCAGGGTTTTGACTTGTGGAATGTTTCATGTTAAGATGAAATAAAGCAGTGTGCAATGCTGATTTAATGAAGATGGTTTGGGATTTAGATGCTTGGTATTATTATGGCAATGCTTCTGCACAGTTAGATACAATGGGGAGGGATTTCATGCTCTGCTTGGGAGTCAGAATGGAACATCGGGGGACAGTTTCGTAATGATCATTATGCGTTAACAGTTTGATCATTTTACTGCTACTTTGGGAAAGACACTTCAAGCTTGATTATGCACGATAATGGTTGCAATCAGGGTAATCTGTTCCCTCCATCGCGCCCTCTTTCTCTCTTGCTCTACACCTTCACTCTCATTCATACCCCCTCACTATCTCCCCAACCCCCTCTTTCTCTCTTGCTCTACACCTTCACTCTCATTCCTACCCCCTCACTCTCTCCCCAACCCCCTCTTTCTCTCTTGCTCTACACCTTCACTCTCATTCATACCCCCTCACTATCTCCCCAACCCCCTCTTTCTCTCTTGCTCTACACCTTCACTCTCATTCATACCCCCTCACTATCTCCCCAACCCCCTCTTTCTCTCTTGCTCTACACCTTCACTCTCATTCCTACCCCCTCACTCTCTCCCCAACCCCCTCTTTCTCTCTTGCTCGACCCCTTCACTCTCATTCATACCCCCTCACTATCTCCCCAACCCCCTCTTTCTCTCTTGCTCTACCCCTTCACTCTCATTCCTACCCCCTCACTCTCTCCCCAACCCCCTATTTCTCTCTTGCTCCCTCTCTCTCTCCTTATCTTCCTCTCTCCCTTCCCTCCGCTCTCCTTTTCTCTTCCCCCACCACTCGTTTCTGTCTCCCTCTCTCTTTTACCTCGCTCCCCATCCCACTCCCATCTCTTTCTCTCTCTCTCTGTCTCTCTGCAGCCATTCGCTTCTCCCCTTCTAAGAGGACTCACACATCCATCCCTGCTCTGAAGTCGTCCTCTCAGGAGATCCTGTCTTCTCAGAAGGAAGAGGAGGAGGAGTGGAGGCAGAGTCTGGGAGGAGCACGCAGTCTGGCCAGTCTAGACGGACAAGGTAGACCAGCACACAATTATCAATCATCCACACATTCATGTGTTGTAAAAACAAAAAGCACCTGAGAGAAATCACTTCCCAGATATGTCATGCAGACCATACCTCTCATTATGTCTGGACCGATGGGCCTTCGAAAACCACTTGGTCCCCGTAAACTAGTCCTTCAGTAGTGCCATAGTGTCTCCACCTCCAGCCCCCACTGAAATGTTACCTCACCGGAAAGAAAACACAGTCTATATCCTGTTATTAACAGCCAGTCCTCCTAACTCATCCCTCTCGCTGTCTCTCTCGCTGTCTCTCTCGCTGTCTCTCTCGCTGTCTCTCTCGCTGTCTCTCTCTTTCGCTGTCTCTCTTTCGCTGTCTCTCTTTCGCTCTCTCTCTCTCTCTCTCTCTCTCTGTCTCTGTCTCTGTGTGAGTGATTGAGTTAGCGTTATTCATGTAAACTCTTTCTGTGTCTCTTGAGGAGTCATTATCAGGCCCTGACTCCAGTGGCTGGCTGGATTAGAATCAGGCCCTGACTCCAGTGGCTGGCTGGATTAGAATCAGGCCCTGACTCCAGTGGCTGGCTGGATTAGAATCAGGCCCTGACTCCAGTGGCTGGCTGGATTAGAATCAGGCCCTGACTCCAGTGGCTGGCTGGATTAGAATCAGGCCCTGACTCCAGTGGCTGGCTGGATTAGAATCAGGCCCTGACTCCAGTGGCTGGCTGGATTAGAATCAGGCCCTGACTCCAGTGGCTGGCTGGATTAGAATCAGGCCCTGACTCCAGTGGCTGGCTGGATTAGAATCAGGCCCTGACTCCAGTGGCTGGCTGGATTAGAATCAGGCCCTGACTCCAGTGGCTGGCTGGATTAGAATCAGGCCCTGACTCCAGTGGCTGGCTGGATTAGAATCAGGCCCTGACTCCAGTGGCTATGTCCAACCTTCATATAACATGGTGGTCCTTCTGTAGCTCAGTTGGTAGAGCATGGCGCTTGTAACGCCAGGGTAGTGGGTTCGATCCCCGGGACCACCCATACATAGAATGTATGCACACATGACTGTAAGTCGCTTTGGATAAAAGCGTCTGCTAAATGGCATATACATACATATACATTTATATATTTTACATGTACAGTTTCATTTTCAATAGCTTACTCTACGTATTCTAGTGAACCAATTCCATGCATACCTTCGGTCTTGTTAGAAAACCCTATTTTGAGGGATAAAAGGTTCTTGTAGGGACAATTACACTAATTGTATGCACAATACATGGTTGCTTTATTATCTCAACTAATTCAAACCCATGTTCTGTCCTGTAGCTTCGACATCCAGTCTGTACTGTAGGTCTTTAGATCATGTGTTAAATTAATAGCACAGCACAAGCACCCAGGACTTTGTCCTTGCCCTGTCACATCTGCATACTCTTTTGGGGTTTAGGCCCAGGTTGCTGTTATACAAATACAGTTAATGATACATTGACTGACTGAAGGCATTATCAGTGAGGTCATGGCTTTGTGTGTATCTCTCAGTGAGGTCATAGCTTTGTGTGTATCTCTCAGTGAGGTCATGGCTTTGTGTGTATCTCTCAGTGAGGTCATGGCTTTGTGTGTATCTCTCAGTGAGGTCATGGCTTTGTGTGTATCTCTCAGTGAGGTCATGGCTTTGTGTGTATCTCTCAGTGAGGTCATGGCTTTGTGTGTATCTCTCAGTGAGGTCATGGCTTTGTGTGTATCTCTCAGTGAGGTCATGGCTTTGTGTGTATCTCTCGGTGAGGTCATGGCTTTGTGTGTATCTCTCGGTGAGGTCATGGCTTTGTGTGTATCTCTCAGTAAGGCCATGGCTTTGTGTGTATCTCTCAGTAAGGACATCGCTATGTGTGTAGCTCTCAGTGTGGCCATGGCTTTGTGTGTATCTCTGTGAGCTCATGGCTTTGTGTGTGTTTGTGTGTTTCTCCCAGTGTTTGGCTCCTACCTGCGTCCTGACCTAGTCCCTGACACCCCATCTTCATACGAGGGCTCCTCCATGGGAACCATCTCCTCCTCCTCCATCAACCTGGAGACCCAGTCTGAAGACAGGTACCTCTCCCCCCTCCCTCCCTCCCTCCCCCTCCCTCCCTCCCTCCCTCCCTCCCTCCCTCCCTCCCTCCCTCCCTCCCTCCCTCCCTCCCTCCCCTCCCTCCCTCCCTCCCTCCCTCCCTCCCTCCCTCCCTCCCACCTGGAGACTCTGTTCCCTCTATCTGAGGACCCCTTCCACCTGTCCTCTCAAAGGCCCAATTATAATCAGATATATTTACACTCTTGTGTAAATATTGGCAACAATTATTTTGACCTGGGACACCAGGTGAGTAAACGATTGAGCTAATCAGTGACTAAACCAACTAATCACCAGCAGGGCCCCTGCCTGCCATAGGGATTCCCCTGAGGGGAGAGTGTGACAGGAAGAGTGCGAGGGTGGAGAGTACAATGTAAATAATAACCGGTGAAATCACTGAGCTACCTGGGAGGCCAGATGGAAAACATAGGACTCCGCCTATTGTGATGACAAGCCACATGGAACAGGTGACTCAGAGTCCTCAGGCTTTGTGACAGTATGTTATACACTAGAGATACCCTGGAAGAGCCAAGAAAACCCTCACTGGACAGTTATTCACATTGCTCAACCTACATCCAGTTCAGATGCAGTGTGCAGGCCATAAACCATGGACTTTAAATTCTAACCTCCCTCTAGAAAGAACTGTTTATTTTCCTCTCATCTCTCCCCCCGTCTGTCTCTCCCCCCCGTCTGTCTCTCCCCCCGTCTGTCTCTCCCCCCGCCTGTCTCTCTCTCTCTCTCTCTCTCTCTCTCTCTCTCTCTCTCCTCTCTCTCTCTCTCTCTCTCTCTTTCTCTTTCTCTTTCTCTCTCTCTCTCTCTCTCACACACTCACCCCCCTCTCTCTCTCTCTCACACTCACCCCCCTCTCTCTCTCTCTCTCTCACACTCACCCCCCCAACAGGAAGTCTCTATTGTGATGCCTGCCTGGTCTTGTTCCCTTCTCAGGCACCTGTCTGTTGCCCTAAAATTGTCTATCAATGTGTTTCATGAATATTTGACTCAAGAATTTCAGAAGGTCTGATTAAGAGACATTGTTAGAAGAGGGAGTGTAATTTTCTGACAGGGTGACTTTTTCTATGTATGTACATAATCCCTTTTCTGAGGTGTGTGTGTGCCTGCATGTCACCTTTAAGAGGGGTAGGCAATAACATGCCATAAAATGGTAAACACATTCCTGAATTTAAGCAAAGTCAGGAGTCAGCTGACATGCATCAAGGAAATAGCCTGTTTCAGATGTACACCAGCCCCCAGTGCCCCCTGCTGTTCACGCGATGCTGTGTTTTAAAGGACGTTTATTTTCCCAGATTATTTGGGACTCTTTTTAGAGGTCCATAACCCAGTAAAGGAGTTCCACATAAAACATAATGTCCCAGAATTCCCTTACTTAAATGAACTTATCCTGTTTGTAAGTTCTTAGACATTAGCTTCCCCTAGAGACCTCTAGTCTATAGCCAGACACCAGACACACAGGTTTTCCTCTGTTTCCCTGAAGGGGGTTTCACCTGGCTCTCATTTTCATGTTGGATTCTTTGATTTGCTATGCAGTTAATCTTGCACTATGGCCAAAAGAAGGGAGCTATGTAGGGAATAGGGTGCCATTTGGGACTCTTATTTGTATATCTACTTATGTGTGTTTCTTGTTCTCCTGTTTCCCCTCAGAGATGAAATGGCGTCCAGCTCAACATTCACCCTGCAGGACAGCGCCATCTGTCTGACTTCAGAGCAGAGCACCATGGACATAGAGGTGGACATGGACCGGGATGATGGCTCAGTGCTCGATGTCTACTTGGTGAGTATTCACTCACTGGGTGTGTCCCAAATTACACCATATTCCCTACCTAATGCACTACTTTTGACCAGGGCCCATAGTGCTCTGCTCAACATCCTATTTCCGATAAGAAGATACGTTTTAAAAGGTTTTCTGCTCAAGGTTTTTTGTTTTTAAACCTTTATTTAACTAGGCAAGTCAGTTAAGAACAAATTATTATTTTCAATGAAGGCCTAGGAACAGTGGGTTAA
Source organism: Oncorhynchus keta (assembly GCF_023373465.1). Taxonomy (NCBI): domain Eukaryota; kingdom Metazoa; phylum Chordata; class Actinopteri; order Salmoniformes; family Salmonidae; genus Oncorhynchus; species Oncorhynchus keta. Next base: position 23,252,892 of record NC_068445.1, read on the forward strand.
CTGCCTTGTTCAGGGGCAGAATGACAGATTTTTACCTTGTCAGCTCGGGGATTCGATCTTGTAACCTTTAGGTTCTAACCACTAGGCTACCTGCCGCCCCAACATGACATGTTCTACTCTGATTCAGCCACTGTCTCCTGTATTCCTGACCCTGAGTGGGCTCTAGGAAATGTATCCTCCATATTTATTCATCTGGCAGATAAACACACCCCTTTTAATCAATTCAGAGTCAAAGATAATGTAGGTGAAACCCTTGGTTTTCAAATCAAATCAAATTGTATTTGTCACATGTGCCGAATACACCTTACAGTGAAATGCTTACTTACGAGCCCTTAACCAACAATGCCTTTTTAAGAAAAATAAGTGGTAAGTAATAAATAGATCAAATAATTAAACAGCAGCAGTAAAATAACAATAGTGAGGCTATTTACAGGTGGTACCGGTACAGAGTCAATGTGCGGGGGGGGGGCACCGGTTAGTTGAGGTAATATGTAAATGTAGGTAGAGTTAAAGGGTCCATGCATAAATAATAAACAGAGTGTAGCAGCAGTGTAAAAGGGGGAAGGCAATGCAAATAGTCTGAGTAGCCCATTGATTAGCTGTTCAGGAGTCTTATGGCTTGGGGGTAGAAGCTGTTAAGAAGCCTTTTGAACCTAGACATGGTGCTCTGGTACCGCTTGCCGTGGGGTAGCAGAGTAGCAGAGAAAACAGACTGTTCTCTCTGGTGCTCTCGATGGTGCAGCTGTGGAACCTTTTGAGGACCAATGCCAAATCTTTTCAGTCTCCTGAGGGGGAATAGGTGTTGTCGTTCCCTCCTCACGACTGTCTTAATGTGTTTGGACCATGATAGTTTGTTGGTGATGTGGACACCAAGGAACTTGAAGCTCTCAACTTGCTCCACAACAGCCCTGTCGATGAGAATGGGGGCGTGCTCGGTCCTCCTTTTCCTGTAGTCCAGAATCATGTTGTTTGTCTTGATCACGTTGAGGTAGAGGATGTGTTAGAGGTAGAGGTTGTTGTCCTTGCACCACACGGCCAGGTCTCTGACCTCCTCCCTATAGGCTGTCTCATCATTGTCGGTGATCAGGCCTACCACTGTTGTCATCAGCAAACTTGATGATGGTGTTGGAGTCGTGCCTGGCCCGTGCAGTCATGAGTGAACAGGGAGTACAGGAGGGGACCCCTTGTTGAGGATCAGCGTGGCGGATATGTTGTTACCTAGTCTTACCACCTGGGGGCGGCCCGTCAGGAAGTCCAGGATCCAGTTGCTGAGGGAGGTGTTTAGTCCCAAGGTCCTTAGCTTACTGATGAGTTTTGAGGGCACTATGGTGTTGAATGCTGAGCTGTAGTCAATGAATGGCATTCTCAAATAGGTGTTCCTTTTGTCCAGGTGGGAAAGGGCAGTGTTGAGTGCAATAGAAATTGCATCATCTGTTGGGGCGGTATGCAAATTGGAGTGAGTCTAGTGTTTCTAGGATAATGGTGTTGATGTGAGCAATGACCAGCCTTTCAAAGCACTTCATGGCTACAGACGTGAGTGCTACAGATCAGTAGTTATTTAGGCAGTTTACCTTAGTGTTCTTGGAGTTTCTCCTGATTTATCTGAGCTGATTCAGATGATAAATCAGGCTTGGGCCAAATCAAGGAAAACAGTTGTACTATCTCGATTTAAAAAAAGCTAAATCAAACTATTTTTTAAGCTCTATCTCTGACTCAGGTGGTGATCCTTCTACATTTTGAAAAACAGTAAATGCCCTGAAGTGTTCAAATTCCTGTTCTTCCCTGCCTAAGCAAGTTGTCTGACTCTGGCATCATAACTGAGAAGAATGGAATAAGTGGTACTTTTAATCATGTTTTTATCTCGGCAGGCTTTTTATTTGAGAGAAACGGTGGTGTAGTTGACCCTGGTCAGTCAATCGACTGCTCTTCCCTCTGCCAGCCTCTAGCTGACTCGATGGTTAACCCGTCAACTTCTAGTGAATCTTTGTTTTCATTTAAACAATTTACTACCTGTGATGTGCAAGATGCCTGGATTGATGGGGAAAAAATCCACTGGGGCTAATATACTTGATCCATTGTTGCTGCAGCTCTCTGCCCCCCTGATTGCTGAATCATTAACCCATATGTTTAACCTGATGATTATATCTGGTACTATCCCCAAAGTTTGGAAGGCGGCCTAGGTACTCCTCCTTAAATAAAGGTGAAATAAAAAAATGAAATAAAAGGTGGTGCCCTAAATAATTATCACCCTATTTCTAAACTTTCTTGCCAACTAAGATATTACAATCCTTGATTCATTCTCAGCTTTCTTTTTTATCTTTGAAATGTATGTACATCAGTCGGGTTTCAGACCAGGTCATAGCACCAGGTCCCTAGTTATAAATGTTGTGGTTAACTGTATGTATAAAAGGCAACATTGTGCTGCCCTTTTCATTGACCTGTCAAAGGCTTTCGATACTATTGATCACTCACTACTAATTAAGAGGCTTTCCTCAATTGGCCTCGACCAGGCTGCATGTAACTGGTTTAAAAATGACTTGACAGATATAACTCTGTGTATCTACTGATGGTGTTAAATCAGGTTTCCTGGATATTACGAAAGGTGTTGATTCTGGGTCCTGTAATTTCTACTGTTTACATTAACATTATCAACTTGTCTGTAAGAAATTGGAACCTGCACTTGTACTGTATGCTTATGATACTGTTGTGTATGCTATCCCCTCCACGGTTGACCAGGCTCTACCTGAACTACAGTCTGCCTTCGTTGTATTACAGAAACACTTTTTTGACCTGAAATTAGTACTGTTGTTCTCTAGAGCACATACAAATAAGTCTGATTTAAGCATACAGAACATCAGAAAGTATTCAGACCCCTTGACTTCATCCATATATTTTTTTAACGTTGCAGCCTTATTCTAAAATGGATTGAATTGTTTTTCAATAATAATTCAGGGCTCATCTGTAAAAGACACCGTGGTCTCTATATGACTCCCTGATAAAATACAATCAAATAAATAATTTAAAATAAAAGTCTGCTATAAAGTGCACTACTTTTGACCATTGGCCCATAGGGCTCTGACTAGCACACCCCTGTAGGAGCAGTTCTGTCAAATGGATATAATAACCTGTATTTCTAGTATTTACTCACACTGCACTCTTCTGTTTCAGTGAAAGGGGAGGCTTACAGACTACTACGATTTTGTCAATCGTCTTGACAATCACTACACTCCATTGGACAGGGCTCCTTTGACCCCAGGGCTGTTAAATCCACTCTGCCACTATTGCCAAACACAAAGGACTGGGATGCTCACACCTGATAGGCTGATGAACTAAAACAAGACACAAATGGAATTACATGTCAGACCTTACCAAGTGATGTTTGTTAGAGCGTGTCAGTGAAGTCCCTCATGGCATATATAGAAAATATACATTCATTTGAATGTTTTCATTTTCCTGCTGACCAGAAGTTATTACACTTTCTTCATAGTAGCTGGTTGGATAATGAACATTTAGTGAAGTGTAACAGTGACATGGAAAACACAAGGCCAATATGGATGAGCCTGGACTCATAATGCTGTTAAAAGAACGGATATTATATTAATTCTGAAACCACCAAGCCAAGGCCAAACTAAAGACTCATTGGCTGGTATGTTGAAGGTACCAAACCAACCAACACATTGCTATTCATTCCAATCAGACAGGATGAAAGGAGCCGTTTGAAGGCTGCTGTCGACTTGGGTCAATCAGCTTCATTGAAGAGGATGGCGATATACACTCGCCCGTCAAAATGGCACTTTGGATGTTAGTTATGATTGTAATAACTATTTTTCCTTGACGAACGTTGGATTAGTGGAATATGCACACCTGTGTATGTCATAAGTACAATGGTAGATTTTTATTGATGCACAGAAACTAATTTTATAGGGAGGGGTGTCAACTAAAGATTTCTCAGGATATCCTTTGATACTGAAGAACGAGTGTGTCCTCTATTGTTAACTAGTAGTTTGCCTCCATTTTAGACAGAATTCAGAATGTGTCAGATCTATGATTCCACCTGTCGGTTTTGATTATATATAGTTTGCTGAAGATAAATATTTTAATCACTGAATGTGAAGAATCCTATAAATAAAATGCGTTCCACTTGTTTTTCCCCCCAAAATCTTGAATATCAGTTGCAATCGATGCTTTGTTTAAAAAGAAAAACAGTACTCTCCATTTCCCTCATGTAGAAGACATCCTCACAACTGCAGAGATGTAAGTCTTAATTTCTGTAGTGTAACAATTTTAATTTACAGAACATTGCCCAAATGATAACACTTCAGACGTACAACAGAAATATACAAAGCGTGTCAATTCCTCAGACAAAATTAAAGGCTTAATGCATTCTTCAGCTGATGTCACTCCTCTGATCATCATGGCAATGTTGTTTCCCCATGGATTCTATGACCCCTCAAGCTGAGTGGAGGATTCTGACAAATGAGGTAAGAAATCCTGTGAAATGCTGACCCCAGTGTAGCGTCTCTGGTCGTATGATACTGTAACAGACTTCTTCCAGGGCTCATCCTGGTGTTTAAGGCATGACAGGTTAACGAAAAGAAATGGCCACCCCATCTCCTCAAAGACTTTGAAGCGAATGAAGAGGTCCATTTGAACACCCAATGATGTGGTAGGCTGTACATCAGCCATACAGCTAGCTGTATGTTACGGGGGGGGCAGCAAACTCGACAGTGGATACCAACAATTGATACCTTAGTGTTTATGGGTCACATTCAACAAATGACATCCATCTATACCATACATTCAGTTCGTTGTCATAAAGGACACCTTACTTTGAAAACAGGCGAGTTATGTAGTTCTTCCAATTCCAGTTTGCCAACATCCTTTACTTTCAATCCCTTAACATTACATACACTGGTAAACTAATGTCTCCGTACAATCCATTAGACTCCAGGGCAGGTCGTCACTAGGAGAGGACAAGACAAAGGCTAGCCAAACTCACACTGCTCTCAGTCTGTCTTTTTGTAGTCAAATTAGCAGCATGAAAACAATCAGTGGTTAATGCAAACAAAGTATAATTGGAAATGTACAAAACAATTTACAAAAAGCAAAGAATTGGTTGAATTGATTCAAAATATTGCCATAGAAATTCTTGAATTTATATACATATCCATGGACAGTTTGACGATGTTTGGTTGTTTTTGTGTCTCAGGTGGCTAGCAACTACTGGTAGAATAAAGCCCTAAACCAGTTTCTAGTCATTTGATGCAGATATTTCATCATGGGTAATATAGTTTGGAGACATTCTGGTAGACGGATTAATGGGTAATGTAGTCTGTGGGAGCCCCTTGAATGATCGTAAATGTAGCCATGTCTCTTCAGGATTAAATGTGTTCCCGCCTGAGAGAAAAGGAGATGGAAAGTTACCAAAAACTCATGGCACACAATGATCCTCAACATTGATCTGATTTAACAACTGTACTTGTGTGGTAGAGTGTAATTCAATATTTATTGTCTATATAGATTTCTTTAGGCTTGATCCAGCAATGCTGTATGGAGGCTGTGACCCAATTGCAGAGCCTCCAGAGGCCAAATCGAGCTCCGTAGAGCGATGTTGTGCACTTCCCAATGTATGTAACAATGCGGAAGGCTCCGTATAGCTCCACATTGACATGATTGTGTGATGGTAGGTCCTGTATAAACAAACTCACTTCCTTGACAACAGATCTGGGAAGCGCAAGAAGTATGAATGCCCTGACTTCTACAGAGGCCGTATCGCAGTACATGCTGTACGGCCATTGCGTATGCAGATTGACCATGCAGAGCCTTTTAGAGTGGGTTTGAGTTCGCTGCTACCTGTAGAGGTTTAAAAGAGGATGGGTTTCCCACTGGTCTTCTCCTGGACGTAGCCGGTGAAGCGTTTGAGGAACTTGGGGTACTCCCTCTTGGCCACAGCTCTGAGGACTGAGGCAGGAGCCCAGCCTCCAGGATTCACTAGGGAAAAACAACCACTCAGTCACTATATATCACATGGTGTGATAAAATCACTATACCAAACCATTAATCAACATTTAACTTCCATTATCTACCCACATAAAGCAGCTTGTATTTGTACATGGTCCAATAGGGAACATAGAAGAAAACAGGAGAAAAAAAAAACTGACATGTAGGTGGATAAACTTGACCGGGCTCATATGACAACCATGAAGTCCTCACCTAGTGGGGACCTGAAAGAACTTGGGTTGCTGTACTCACCGTTGGCCACGTAGGTGATCTTACAGAGGATGTTGTCCCTGCTGATCTCTTTGTTGCCCTCTGGAGGGCTCACAAGGGTCTGGCAGATCATGGCCACGTTGATTTTTGCACGGACACACCGGTTGGTGGGCTACAGAAAGAAAGGGAATGGATGAGAAGGTAAGAGAGCAGTAGCTATTCATCCCCTTCCAATTCAACATTGATCGCTAGCTCTATGCCATCATATATGGCAATAAGTCCTTTGTGTCTGTGGAACTCACCTGGGCGTTGTTATGATCCACAGAGAAGTTGCAGACCAGCCACGTGTCTGGGTCACTCTCATTGGTTGCCAGGATCTTCCTGATAGCGGATAGGTAGAGAACATCCCTCTGAGAGGCGGGCCATACTCTCTGAAACACAACCATTGGCTGTCAGTCAAACATGACCAGTCTTTAGACAACCCACATGTACAAGAGCCTGACACACTAGGGTGAACCTGAACTCCAGAGGTATGATTACCTTGTGTGTCTGGTAGACTATAACAGCATTGTCTGAGAGCGTCTCCACCACATTGAAATTTTCAATAGTGGCTGGAAGAGAAACAGATCAAGACTAGACAAATAAACAACAATTCAAGACATTGATTGTGTGCAAAGTAACCAAATAAAATGATGACTCTAGTCTAAAAAGAATCTGATGACGATAGACTCACTCTCCCAGTCGTTGCGCACGTCCGTGTCCCAGAAGTAGTGGCATAACTCATGTCCTGTCACACCCTTCACTGCATGGGTGGCCTTCAGAGGGTCCAGGACGATGCCGTTCTCCTCCACCTCTCTCCTGTACACCTGAGATAGCAGACAGTCACATGCATAAGCCATTATAGATGTATATTAGACCCATAAACACTGCACTGTTTACAGTGTGAGTGAGCAGAGCGGAGCACGTTAAACTCATCACTGTAGGTATAGTCTTCTATACTAGGCATGCAGGGAACAGTGTGTCTACTGTAGTATCTAGTTATGGTCGTCTATATCCTCATCTTCACCTTCATCTCACCCTCCTCCACCACCAGCTGCCAGTTGGCGTCTCCACCCATGTCCTGCAGGGAGTATGTCATGTGATTCTGGACCACCTCCTCCACCTGACACAGACACATCACATGTAGCAGGGCGTTGAGTCACTGTATTTTACTGTAACAGTCTGTACTACAGGCTGTTATTAGGAGACAGAGCATAACTGTCAGGGAGAATGTAAGGTACAGTATATTCAGGACACTGGGGTCCATGCCTCCTCATGCAGAGAAAGTGGGAGGGAGAAAGGGGTTACAACAGGAATCCAGTCATGCATTGCAGCATCTGCTGAGGTCAGCTCAGACCAAACAATGGATGGTGACCAGGGGCCTGGTGGTCTCAGCTTTACTCTTTTTAATGCTGTGGCTAACTGAATACTGGCACATAGCTCCTCAAGGAAACACAGCCTTTTGGTTTTTTTGCCCCTTTTTCTCCCCAATTTCATGATATTGAGTTGGTATTTACAGTCTTGCCCCATCGCTACAACTCCCGTATGGACTCGGGAGAGGCGAAGGTGGAGAGCCGTGCGTCCTACGAAACACAACCCAGCCACTGCTTCTTGACACAATGCCCGCTTAACCCGGGAAGCCAGACGCACCAACGTGTCAGAAGAAGAAACTCTGTACATCTGGCAACTGTGTCAGCATGCATGAGCACGGCCTGCGACAGGAGTCGCTAGAGCGCGATGGGACAAGGACATCCCGGCCGACCAAACTATCCCCTAACCCGGACGACGCTGGGCCAATTGTACGGCGCCCAATAGGTCTCCCGGGCACGGCTGGCTGCGACAGAGCCTGGACTCGAACCAGGATCTCTAGAGCACTGGCACTGCGATGCCGTTCCTTAGACCACTGGCGAGGCCCCTATAGACCTTTGACGAAAATTCTAGAACTGTTGATTATTGAATCTCGGCCCCTGATTTTTTGTTTTGATTGTAGAGAGCGCCATCAAGTTATAGCCAGTGGTTGTAGCAAGCTTCACTTCCCGCCATTGTAAATAAGAATTCGTTCTTAGCTGACTTACCTAGTTAAAGGTTAAATAAAAAATAAAATTCCCCTGTCCCAAATGTGTAATTCGCACTCCAACCTGTGAAAGTCAGCAACAAAGCGTTTAGTCTGCCGGAAAGCTAAAACAAGAAGAAAAAGTTTAGCTAGCTAGCTACTAGGGGTGGGTAGCTAAGGGTCAAGTGCTGTGTTGTTTTTTCCAAACAGGACAACGTGCGTTGATCACTGCAATGAAGGTCTGGCTACATTTGACTTTTCACTCAGTGTCTTACGGCCTAGCAATAGCGGTCTATTCTGTTAAAAGCTGTCCATGCCACCCAAAAAGCCAACTTTGTGCAAAAGGAAAATACATCTGTAGCTAGCTAGCCAGTAACTAGTTAGTTCTCAACTAACTAGCTAATTGGCTTGGGCAGTATGCCATATATAACATATGAAATAGCCAGGATGGTTTTATACCATTGAAACAATTTCCCACAAAAATTGCCCTTGAGCAAAGCACTTGACCCCCCACAAGTGCTCTTCACCCAGGGGTGCTACAATGCAGGGTGTTGGGAAAAGCAGAAGGTACATTTCCCGTTATAAGCAATGGACAAAGTATATATTCCCTCCATGTTATTGTCACAAGATGACTCTGCACATCTCTACACCTACACCGCTGTTGTCTCAATTGCACCACTGTTCAAGTAGTCCATGTATTGTACGATACTGCCATTATTGTATGTACGGCTACTATTTAATTGTGCTTTTTAAACTATCCTGTAAATTCAGAACAAATAAACAGAGTTTCTTACTATGCCTACCTAAATATTTGACACTGTGAAAGACTAAATGTCTATTACCTACTTTTGAGTATTATTGTGAATGAGTTGTGCATCACCCCAGCCAAACCTTCCCCTAACCCGGACGACGCTGAGCCAACATGTAGCTTAGTCAGTGTATGGGACTTCTCCATACACTAAGCTACATGTAAAACCGTTTCCGTCTTTATAAGTAGACTTCGTTTACTTTTTAAAATATTTTCTTTTACATGTTGAGTTCTCTGGGGCAGCTAGCTAGCAGGATATATAGTGGGGCAGCTAGCTAGCAGGATGTATAGTGGGGCCGGGCATTCTAAATTAGTTTGTTTACGTTCCAAAAAAGGTCTATATTTAAATCTACATAATTTTGTTGTTGCATAGTTTTATTTAATTATTGTATCTAAGATGCCTTGTAGCTCAGCTTGCCTAACTGTGTGCATTGATAAATTCAACTCCTAATGATTTTGCAAGTGGAATGTTGTTGAAAATGGATCCATTCAGGGCAGTTCTGGACAGTGTAAAGAACGGTTTCGGAGGGAGGGAAGGAAGGGAACACGAGTGCATCGGGAAGGAAGGGAACACGAGTGCATCAGAAAGAGATGGAACGACACAATGGGTATAGGACAGGTCATCAGACAGTGTGAAAGAAGGTAAACACAGTCAAGATCAATGTATGTATTACAGTTCCTAGTCATTCACATGCAGTCAGTCTCAGCCAGTAGAGTGCAGTGTAATGTGCATTCCCAGGAGGCAGGTGGCGCTCTGTTCTCAACACATACGGTACCTGCATGCTGAATCTGTGAACATCTGAGGCACTGACAAGCACAGCGGAGAACAGGGAAAAGTAGCTATGGGGCTATGCAGCAGAGGGGGAGGAGGGGAGAAAGAGTGTGTGTGTGTGGGGGGGTGAGATAGGAATGAGGAAAGAGAAAGGGGAGGTAGGGGGAGAGAGAAAGAGGACAAACTGAGAGAGAAAGAGAAATAACAGGTGAGTGAAAGAGGGGAAAGGTAGAGAAACATCCAGGGAATGAGACCAGGCATGCCACCACACATGAAAGACTAGCAGAGAGGGATTACCGCCCTTCACTACATGAAAGGGATTACGCAAATCAAACAGACTAAATCATTACGAGAGATCACTGTTACTCAATAAAATCTTTGAAATTGCTGCATGTAATTATCGGTTATACAATAATTGACAGCTCTACCTACACACACGTAAATATGACTGTCACCGATATATACAGCACATACCATAGACAGCATGTATCAAAACTCCAAGAGGAGTTCAGGTGTTATGGTTTGTCTCTAAAATCCTTTCCTCTCACTATGAAGCTGTTTCACTGTAACAATCCTGCCAGTACTATTGGAGCCTTCTGATCTCATCTGTAGGCTACATAAGAGAGACACCTGAGATCGTGTGTGTGTATGTATGTTGGTTTGGGACTCTCCAACATGGGTATTCTTGCTGATCTGCTTGCTCTCTTGCGTGCGTGTGTCTCTGCTCTCCTGACAGGTTGTTTTATGGTGGTGTCTTTATGTTCACATAAGGAAATCAGTCAATTGAAATAATTTAGGCCCTAATCTATGGATTTCACATGACTGGGAATACAGAATATATCTGTTGGTCACAGATCATTTTTTTAAAGTTAGGGCCGTGGATCGGGAAAACCAGTGACCACCATTTGCCTCATGCAACACGACAGATCTCCTTTGCATAGAGTTGATCAGGCCGTTGATTTTGGCCTGTGGAATGTTGTCCCACTCCTCTTCAATGGCTCTTCAATGGCTGTGCGAAGTTACTGGATATTGGCGGAAAGTGGAACACGCTGTCGTACACATCGATCCAGAGCATCCCAAACATGCTCAATGGGTGACATGTCTGTATGAGTATGCCGCCATGGACACACTGTTCACAACGTTGACGTCAGCAAACCGCTCACCCACACAATGCCATACAAGCTGTCTGCCATCTGCCCGGTACAGTTGAAACTGGATTCATCCCTGAAGAGTACACTTCTCCAGCATGCCAGTGGCCATCGAAGGTGAGCATTTGTCCACGGAAGTCGGGTACGGCGCCGAACTGCAGTCAGGTCAAGACCCTGGTGAAGACGATGTCAGCATGCCAATTGCACGCTTCCTCAAAACTTGAGAAATCTGTAGCATTGTGTTCTGTGACAAAACTGCACATTTTAAAATGGCCGTTTATTGCCTCCAGCACCTGTGTAATGATCATGCTGTTTAATCAGCTTTCCTAGTTACAACCTTATTCTAACATTAATTAAATAAAACATTTCTCAATCTACACACAATACCCCCTAATGACAAAGCAAAAACAGTTAATTTAAAACATTTAGCAAAAAAATAAAACATAATAATACCTTATTTACATAAGTATTCAGACTATTTGTTATGAGACTCGAAATTGAGCTCAGGTGCATCCTGTTTCCATTGATCATCCATGAGGTGTTTCTACATCTTGATTGGAGTCCATCTGTGGTCAATTCAATTGATTGGACATGATTTGGAAAGGCACACACCTGTCTATATAAAGGTCCCACATTTGACCGTGCATGTCAGAGCAAAAACCAAGCCATGAGGTCGAAGGAATTGTCCGTAGAGCTCAAAGACAGGATTGTGTTGAGGCACAGATCCCCAAGAACAGACTGACCTCCATCAATCTTAAATGGAAGAAGTTTGGAACCACTAAGACTCTTCCTAGAGCTGGCCGCTCAGCCAAACTGAGCAATCGGGGAAGAAGGGCATTGGTCAGGGAGGTGACCTCGAACCCGATGGTCACTCTAACAGAGCTCCAGAGTTCCTCTGTGGAGATGGGAGAACCTCCCAGGACAACCACCTCTGAAGCATTCCACCAAATCAGGCCTTTATGGTAGAGTGGCCAGACGGAAGCCACTCTTCAGTAAAAGGCACATGACAGCCCATGAAAAACAAGAGTCTCCGGTCTGATGAGGCAAAGATTTAACTCTTTGGCCTGAATGCCAAGTGTCACGTCTGGAGGACACCTGGCACCATCCCTAGGGTGAAGCATGGTGATGGCAGCATCATGCTGTGGGGATGTTTTTCAGAGACAGGGACTGGAAGAATAGTCAGGATCGAGGGAAAGATAAAACAATAAACGAAGCAAAGGACAAAGAGATCCTTGATGAAAACCTGCTCCAGAGCACTCAGAACCTCAGACTGGGCCGAAGGTTCACCTTCCAACAGGACAACGACCCTAAGCATACAGCAAAGACAACGCAGGAGTGGCTTCAGGACAAGTCTCTGAATGTCCTTGAGTGGCCCAGCCAGAGCCCGGACTTGAACCCGATCGAACATCTCTAGAGACCTGAAAATAGCTGTGCAGCGACGCTCCCCATCCAACCTGACAGAACTTGAGGATCTGCAGAGAAGAATGGGAGTAACTCCACAAATATAGGTGTGCCAAGCTTGTAGCATCATACCCAAGAAGACTTGAGGCAGTAATCGCTGCCAAAGGTGCTTCAACAAAGTACTGAGTAAAGGGTCTGAATACTTATGTAAATGTAATATTTTTTTAAAAACCTGTTTTTGCTTTGTCATTGAGGTATTGTGTGTAGATTGATAAGGGGAAAAAACAATTTAATCAATTTTAGAATAAGGTTGTAACAATTTTGAAAAAGTCAAGGGAATACTTTGAATGCACTGTACATCCATCAAATTGATTTATAAAGCCCTTTTTTATTTTTTACATCAGCCGATGTTACAAAGTGCTGTTCAGAAACCCAGCCTATATAAATGACAATTATTTGTTACCCGAATTTTAATAATCGTCACAACCCTATGTTTGTGTGTGTACCTGTTCGGCGAAGCGGTGGGTTCCGATGGTGGAGTATGTGTCTCCAGGAGGGACTGGGGTCAGTCTGGGTTTCCTCACCTTGTCTGACTGACACTGAGAACGTACACACAACACCACAGACAACTCTAATTATTCTCACAATACGCTCTCATAATACACTCAGTTGTGTAATCCCAAAAGGATCACACCTGTAGGTCTAATATCTAGATTCTAGATCTGAAAGGAAAGGACATGTTCTCTTTTTTATGCAAGGAAGGAAAATCCGCCACACAGACATTTCAAATGTATACAGAATGCCAGCAGGTGGGAACTAGTGAGCAGAGTAAAATAGTAACGTACCTGCTCCTCTATCTTGTCTTGTCTGTCCAGGGCAGCTTCCACCGCATCAAAGAACTCATCCTCCTTTATGAGGCTATTAGGACCCTCCTGTAGAAACAACACCATGACAAGGTACAACTCATTACGACAGATGTACTGTATCCAGGATGTACAAACTAGTAGCCAAATCAATGTCATGCAACATGAATCAATGTCCCACAATCTGATTGGTATATACCCACTATGACTAATACAATGGCATAACCATGAGCTATAATGTCATTTTTATAGTATCTATACTTATAAGCAAGTGGAAATAAATATTTAGCATTCTTGTTCACGTCTCACTTCCTGAGTCATTACTAAGTCAGATACCTATGATAAATCATGTGGATTGGTTCCAGTATTCATCGTCACTACAGGTGGAAGTGTCAGGACAGTTTTGGCAGTTTGAAAGGTTTGGAACTCTTACCTCGTAGTCGGGGCCTCCATAGTGAGATTTCTTCTTCAGTTCACTCAAGGCCGACTTGTAGGCATCCTCCACCCGTCTCCTCTTCTCCAGCTCCTGAACACACAGTCAATGGGTCAACTGGAAGGAATATTGTTCATGAAGAGGCTATACGCTTGTGGTAAGATAAATCGCCATCTCAAATCTAACTCAGTATACAGTATACTGGAAACACGGTACAAAAACGTCATGATACTTTTTTGAATATCATGGTACAGTTTCATATTATGTTACCATATTTTTCAGCCATACCAATCTAAAATAACCTTCTGGATCCTGTTATAAAACGTTACGTCTTCAAATAAAATTAAGATATTCAGTTGAATTTAGGCAACATCGACTAGTCTCATATCCGCTGGTCCAATAATGTCCACTTGACTTTCATGAGCATATCATGTGGCTGCAGTAATCAGCCTGCCGCATCCCGTATCAGTCCTCACTCGCCTGTTTCTCTCTGTTCGCTCTTCCTGGACATCTGTTCCTCCATCAGTTTAAATGTAATGTAGTCATGATGGTGAGCGGGGTTGCAGACCCTGATGAGTATTCTGTTAGATTTATACATTTGTTCTAAGGCACTCCATCGCAGTGCTTGAAACGTTAAGACAGATCCTGGTTCGATCCCGGGCTGTGTCGCAGTTGGCCCGGGTGCAGTGCACGCTGACACGGTCGCCAGGTGTACGGTGTTTCCTCCAACACATTGGTGCGGCTGGCTTCTGGGTTAAGTTTACATACACTAAGTTGACTGAGCCATTAAACAGCTTGGTGCGGCTGGCTTCTGGGTTAAGCGAGCAGTGTGTCAAGAAGCACTGCGGCTTGGCAGGGTCGTGTTTCGGAGGACGCATGGCTCTCGACCTTCGCCTCTCCCGAGTCCGTACGGGAGTTGCAGCGAAGGGTAAATAGTAAAAAATGATTACACACACACGGTGGGGCAAAAAAGTATTTAGTCAGCCACCAATTGTGCAAGTTCTCCCACTAAAAAAAAATGAGAGGCCTGTAATTTTAATCATAGGTACACTTAAACTATGACAGACAAAATTAGTAGAAAAAAAAAATCCAGAAAATCACATTGTAGGATTTTTTATTTATTTATTTGCAAATTATGGTGGAAAATAAGTATTTGGTCACCTACAAACAAGCAGGATTTCTGGCTATCACAGACTTGTAACTTCTTCTTTAAGATGCTCCTCTGTCCTCCACTCGTTACCTGTATTAATGGCACCTGTTTGAACTTGTTAACAGTATAAAAGACACCTGTCCACAACCTCAAACAGTCACACTCCAAACTCCACTATGGCCAAGACCAAAGAGCTGTCAAAGGACACCAGAAACAAAATTGTAGACCTGCACCAGGCTGGGAAGACTGAATCTGCAATAGGTAAGCAGCTTGGTTTGAAGAAATCAACAGTGGGAGCAATTATTAGGAAATGAAAGACATACAAGACCACTGATAATCTCCCTCGATCTGGGGCTCCACACAAGATCTCACCCCGTGGGGTCAAAATGATCACAAGATCGATGAGCAAAAATCCCAGAACCACACTGAGGGACCTAATGAATGACCTGCAGAGAGCTGGGACCAAAGTAACAAAGCCTACCATCAGTAACACACTACGCTGCCGGGGACTCAGATCCTGCAGTGCCAGACGTGTACCCCTGCTTAAGCCAGTACATGTCCAGGCCCGTCTGAAGTTTGCTAGAGAGCATTTGGATGATCCAGAAGAAGATTGGGAGAATGTCATATGGTCAGATGAAACCAAAATATAACTTTTTGGTAAAAACTCAACTCGTCGTGTTTGGAGAACAAAGAATGCTGAGTTGCATCCAAAGAACACCATACCTACTGTGAAGCATGGGGGTGGAAACATCATGCTTTGGGACTGTTTTTCTGCAAAGGGACCAGGACGACTGATCCGTGTAAAGGAAAGAATGAATGGGGCCATGTATCGTGAGATTTTGAGGGAAAACCTCCTTCCATCAGGGCATTGAAGATGAAACGTGGCTGTGTCTTTCAGCATGACAATGATCCCAAACACACCGCCCGGGCAATGAAGGAGTGGCTTCGTAAGAAGCATTTCAAAGTCCTGGAGTGGCCTAGCCAGTCTCCAGATCTCAACCCCATAGAAAATCTTTGGAGGGAGTTGAAAGTCCGTGTTGCCCAGCAACAGCCGCAAAACATCACGGCTCTAGAGGAGATCTGCATGGAGGAATGCAAATACAAGCAACAGTGTGTGAAAACCTTGTGAAGACTTACATAAAACATTTGACCTCTGTCATTGCCAACAAAGGGTACATAAAAGTATTGAGATAAACTTTTGTTGTTGACCAAATACTTATTTTCCACCATAATTTGCAAATAAATTCATTAAAAATCCTACAATGTGATTTCCTGGATTTTTCTTCCCATTTTGTCTGTCATAGTTGAAGTGTACCTATGATGACAATTACAGGCCTCTCTAATCTTTTTAAGTGGGAGAACTTGCACAATTGGTGGCTGACTAAATACTTGTTTCACCCCACTGTACATACATGGAGTCATTAAAACTGGTTTTTCAACCATTCCACAAATGTATTGTTAACTAACTATAGTTCTGGCAAGTCGGTTAGGAAATCTACTTTGTGCATGACAGGTCATTTTTCCAACAATTGTTAACAGATAGATTATTTCACTTATAATTCACTGATCACAATTCCAGTGGGTCAGAAGTTTACATACACTAAGTTGACTGTGCCATTAAACTGCTTGGAAAATTCCAGAAAATTATGTCATGGCTTTAGAAGCTTCTGATTGGCTAATTGACAGCATTTGAGTCAGTTGGAGGTGTACCTGTGAATGTATTTCAAGGCCTACTTTCAAACTCAGTGCCTCTTTGCTTGACATCATGGGAAAATCAAAAGAAATCAGCCAAGACATCAGAAAAAGAATTGTAGACCTCCACAAGTCTGGTTCATCCTTGGGAGCAATTTTGAAATGCCTGAAGGTACCACATCCATCTGTACAAACAATATGTATGCAAGTATAAAGCAAGTATAAACACCATGGGACCACGCAGCCATCATACTGCTAAGAAAGAAGATGCGTTCTGTCTCCTAGAGATGAGCATACCTTGGTGTGAAGGGTGCAAATCAATCCCAAAACAGCAGCAAAGGACCATGTGAAGATGCTGAAGGAAACAGGTACAAAAGTATCTATATCCACAGTAAAACAAGTCTTATATCAACATAACCTGAAAGGCCGCTCTGCAAAGAAGAACACACTGCTCCAAAACCTCCATAAAAAAGACGGACCACGGTTTGCAACTGCACATGGGGATTCGATCGTACTTTTTGGACAAATGTCTTCTGATCTGATGAAACAAACATATAACGGTTTGGCCATAATGACCATTGTTATGTTTGGAGGAAAAAGGCAAGCCGATTCTATGCAGTATTCTACGCTTGGACACTCTGCTCAAAATAGTTTAAATTCCAGTCTCATGCTCCACCAGAGGTAATTAAACGGACTCAAGACAAATGAGGCTGGCCTTTGTCTGGCATCCTCTAAGACTTGTCTTCCAGTAGCAGGAGGGAGGTGCTTCCTTGCTCATGATGCCCCACTTAGGTGCACTAAACCTGGCTGACTGGCTTGAGGGCTGTCACAAAGTACAAAGAGAACGAAGTGCCGCTTCGCACAATGAAATCCACAACAAACACTAAACGGAACAGTAGGCACACCTACTTCAAAAAGACACAGAATTACAATAACAACATGAAGCAGATTAAATGTCACACAGGATTAAAAACAAACTTTTACAAGATGGAAAAGGACACTACTGAACGGTGCTGCTGCCTACATCTCTACCACAGGTCCATTACAATTGTAATGACTAAGGATAGAAAGACAGATCACCTTTGGATTAGGATCATCTCCAACTCGAAACCAACTCAAATTCCAACTAACAGATCTGTCAAACTAGTGACTAAACCCTATTTTCAAAAAACTACAACAGTGGAAATTGATCCAAATACAAGTCCAAATATTGACTAGAAAAAAAGAGGGAGGGAGAAAACTAGGATACAACAGTCAGTTTTGGTTTCCATTAAGAGCGTATTCCAATCTTCTGTGGTGTGTTGGAAGCAGCCATCGCTGAGACTAGGCCTATTAAAGAAAAAATCTAAATGAGAAGTAGCCATTGGTCTGAAGCAGAAGGAAATTCACATGATCACCACAATGCCTACTCCACACATGCTCTACTAAGGTTTTCCAGCACACAGCTTTTACCTACTACAGTAGCAACACTACATGGCCAAAAGTATGTTGACACCCCTTCAAATGAGTGGATTCGGCTAATTCAGCAACACCTGTTGCTGACAGGTGTATAAAAATGAGTACACCGCCATGCAATCTCCATAGACAAACATAGGCAGTAGAATGGTCCGTTCAGAAGAGCTCAATGACTTTCAACATGGCACCATCACAGGATGCGACCTTTCCAACAAGTCAGTTTGTCAAATGTCTGCCCTGTTAGAGCTGCCCAGGTCAACTAAGTGCTGTTCTTGTAAAGTAGAAACATTTAGGAGCAACACCAGCTCAACCACAAAGTGGTAGGCCACACAAGCTCACAGAGCGAGAGCGCCCCGAGTAGCATGGCTGTGTGCTCGATTTTATAAACCTGTCAGCAACGGGTGTGGCTGAAATAGCTGAATCCACTAATTTGAATGTTATATGCAGTGCCAGTCAAAAGTTGACACACCTACTCATTCCAGGGTTTATTTAGACTATTTTCTGCATTGTAAAATAATAGTGAAGACATAAAAACTAGGAAATAACACATATGGAATCATGTAGTAACCAAAAAAAAGTTAAATGAAAATATATTTTATATCTGAGATTATTCAAAGTGGCCACCCTTTGCCTTGATGACAGCTTTGCTCACTCTTGGCACTCAACTAGCTTCATGAGGAATGCTTTTTCAACCGCCTTGAAGGAGTTAGACAGAAGATCTCAGCTAAACAAACATTTATTTTATCTGTCGCTCTGTGACTGCCGATAACTTCAGAACAAAGTTGACTACAGTACAAAGTTGCCAATGTCTTTGCAATTGTTATAAACAAGCAAAGGATAAAACGCTGCTTCAAATGAAAACAGATGACTGCATTGAAAGAAATACAGTAGGCTACATAGGCCTATATACTGTATTTCAATCACATTGAAATCAATTGAGTTCTATTTTCATAGTGTAGGCCTAACAATGTGTGCAATGTGACAAATGTTCAATTTAATGCATACCCTAAGCATTAGTATAAGCTTCCTCAATATTTGATCATTTCTTTCTAGGCGCTGAACCATTGTCAGTATCTAATGTTCAGGTAAGATTTGAATGGAGAGAGCTGAGCCAAGAGCAGTGCTGCTTTTCTTTCGATCCTATCAGTATCTGTAGGAGAATTAGGTTAAGAAAGGGTTAGGGTTAACTAAAATGCTCTCCAAACCTGCTATGAAAAGTATTTTAGGGAAATCAAGGTTGGTCTTGCTTCTCATGTGCCTGGTGTTAGCTAGCTCTGCAGCAACCGAGTTGTTGGTCCCAATTTTAGCATTGTCAGAAATGCTACAAAAAGATAGCACATCGTTGGTTCTTAAGGGACAGAAAATGAGCATGTGAGAGCGATAAACAAATTAAAACTGGTGCGCCTACAAACGTAGCCAATCCGCAATATTTTAAGTCCAATGCTCACTTTATGGACACTACAGTCTCGTTTTAATCCGACTGATACAAATTAAGCTATGAAGGCGCAGAAAATACTCTTAAAGCTCAATTGCTAACAAGCCTGTTAAAAATGCTGGTATGTGGTTCTTGGTAACGGCCAGACGGTTCATAACGAGAGGCTATGAGTGTGGTGTACCTCCAATCAAGTTGATTCGCTTCAACCAATACCGACACTATAATACGTACTGTAAAGAAGCGGCTGCAAGTCTGTAGTGGGATCCATCTCTGGCTTTCGTATTTCAGTATGTCGGCCCTCTTGTGTAGCGAGGGCTTCCAGGAAGACAGAAGGTACCACGATGTCCGAGCAGTCATCCTACTACTTACTCCAGTTTGTGTGTTGGAGTGTGTGTCCTGTCCTGTGACGCTCTCTCCCTGATCAACATATGCTACATTCAAGATACACACACCCAGCCACGCTGGTAGTCGAAACCAACTGCAGGCTACTCCTACCTCCCTTTCTTGGGTTGGGCAACTTGCCTTGAAAAAAAAATGGAAGAACTGGTTTTCAACATGCGAGCAGAGTAAGGATGTGAAGCTTAGTCATGTGTCTGACGCAAGGGAGGTGAATTCCTACAGACTGCAGTATCTACAAAGGACATTCTCAATTCTTAATCCACTCAAATCACCACTAAACCATTCAAACAATTAAACCATTCAAATGTGACTTTACGGAAATGCAGATGAAGTGTGGTTTATTTCACATGATGAAAACGAAAAGAGCCCTCTACCTTCAAAAGCAGGATCGTCTTGAAAGGTGTTTAACAAGTGCTGTCATTACAAAGTTCTTTCAGACAGAAAGTCAATCTAGCCATGTTTTAATAGTTCTAATAGAATGCAAACTCACTGTTATCTTCCCTGAAGAGTTGAATGTTTCTAAATCTTTTACATGCCTACTGCACAACTGTTGGACATACTACCTGAGGGAGATTCTTTCCAAACACATAACAGTCCGGCATAATGAAACTAAAAGCCAATTAAGGCAGAGTGGGGCATTGAGGTGACCAGATGCACCAATCACCTTCACACACATATTAGACTGGATCTGCCACCACAGGTTAGACAACGCCTCTGCTGAACCAGGAGTTGTGTACTGTCTCCTCTCACTGGCTTAAACCATAAACACACCAGTCCACTTCTATTTTACCAGCCATGTTCGATTAAAAATGATAACTCGTTCTCTTCTGCAACAACAACCTGACTGAGGAAGTGTCCCATGAGAGAGGTGAGGGGTCGAATGACCCTGTTGGTAGCTAAAGAAGACTTGTGAGAAAAAGAAGCTGTTACAGCAGTGGGCTGTGCCATACCTTGTCAAGTCTCTTCTGCCAGCTGTCCTCTCTCTTCACCATGAGTTCGATGCAGTGGGAGAGGGTGGACAGGATCCCAGCTGTAGTGGCCTTAAACGTGATGGCCTCACCCTTAAAGTCGATCCCATTCATGCCCTTAGGATTAGCAGCGGGAAACACTTGGAGAGAGAGATGACATGACACAGTTTGATGACATGGTTCCAATGTCACATGCCACCATTCTACACATAACTGGGCTTTAGGGGTGATGAAACTAAGATTTGTTTTCTGATCTGCTTCCTCAACACACATTTGGGAGGAACGCAGTGTTATCTACAGTGCAGCGCCCCTAGAGCTATTTTAGGGGTCAAGTGCCTTGCTCAAGGACACAAACACTCATATTGCTACAAGTAGTAGCAACTTTAGTAATAGTATAAGTGTGAATTTACACACTGATCCTCACACTTCTCTTTGCTGCCGTTGTTGTTGTAAAGGCAGTCGCCATCGGGCCGTGTGCTCAAGGGAAAGTCGTCTTCATCCTCCTCCACCACTGGAAAGGAGACAAGACTCCATTGATCTACCAGGGTTGCCATTCCATGTTCTGTGGCAAGTGTGGTTATTACAATTTACATGGCCAGTTCAATATGGAACTGTAAAACCCACAGAAAGCCCCTTCCAGGTATTCTTCAGTACCTCTGACTGTCCCTCTCCCTCCATGTTAGCTTATTTGTTTATTTTGATCCCCATTTGCTTTTGCAGAAGCTACTCTTCCTGGGGTCCACAGTCCCTCTCCCTCCATGTTAACCAGCTACATTAGGTCTACCTCTGTCTCTCTGGAACTCGTCCTTGGAGACGCCGTCTGCGCAGCTGTCAAAGTACTTCTGCAGCGTGTCCACCTGTCTGCAGAGGATGTCTCTGAACGTCTCCATCTCCGCCAGCTTCTCCGGCAGGCTGTGGCCCTTCAGGTCCAACAACACAAACACACGGGTTCACTGTTAGATCTTAACATAATTAAACAATCATGCATTGGGA
Organism: Oncorhynchus keta; assembly: GCF_023373465.1. Lineage (NCBI taxonomy): Eukaryota > Metazoa > Chordata > Actinopteri > Salmoniformes > Salmonidae > Oncorhynchus > Oncorhynchus keta. The sequence goes on from NC_068445.1 coordinate 23,274,711, forward strand.
ATCAACGGGACGTCTGCACCAAGTTAAGGTTTGTCCCTTGGTAATTAATGAATTAAACAAAATGCCTAGCTACACCTTTCCAGGGGCTGTATTGTCCAGGAGCGATTCCTGCGTATGCTAAATAACTATTTAAATGGGCGGTGTATACCAAGAAAAGCAGAATTCTGGCACGTTGGCGAAATGAAGCGGTTCCATGAAATTGACAAGCTTTTTGGGGAGACTCACATATTAGCAAAAGTTGTGAGATTGTAAGTCTTAGGTCAAAGTATGTAGAGCCATTTCGAAGGAAAGGCTGTACACAAAAACGACAATACTGAAAAGACTGTCCTCTCTAAAGTAATCATGTGAATGACAAACGATGGCTATGTATGTTACAGAATCTGAAATAAACATTCCAATCTTAAAGATCAAAATCTATCGTAACAAATTTGTCGTCATTTGGAATGTTTTTAAAAAGGTCAGTGGAAAGCATATTGCATAATTACAGGTAGCCTGAATAGTATGCAAGGCCAATTAGTCCTCTAATATTCTATTTATTGCATATACAGTGCTGTCTGGAAAGTATTCAGACCACTTGACTTTTGACACATTTTGTTAAGTTACAGCCTTATTCTAAAATGGATTAAATAGTCCCCCCCCCCCACTCAATCTACACAAAATATCCCATAATGACAAATCAAAAATTGGTTTAGACATTTTTGCAAATATCAAATTTACATAAGTATTCAAACCATTTTCTCAGGACTTTGTTGAAGCACCTTTGGCAGCTATTCCAACCTCGGGTCTTCTTGGGTATGATGCTACAAGCTTTGCACGCGTGTATTTGGGAGTTTCTCTCATTCTCTGCAGATCCTCTCAAGCTCTGTCAGGTTGGATGGGGAGCGACGCTGCACAGCTATTTTTTAGATCTCTCCAGAGATGTTCGATCAGGTTCAAGTCCGGGCTCTGGCTGGGCCACTCAAGGACATTCAGAGACTTGTGCCGAAGCCAATCCTGCAATGTGTTGGCTGTGTGCTTAGGGTTGTGGTCCTGTTGGAAGGTGAACCTTTGCCCCAGTCGGAGCTCCTGAGCGCTCTGTAGCAGGTTCTCATCAAGGATCTCTGTAATTTGATCCGTTCATCTTTCCCTCGATCCTGACTAGTCTCCCAGTCCCTGAAAAACATCCTCACAGCATGATTCTCCTACCACCATGCGTCACCATAGGGATAGTGCCAGGTTCCCTCCAGATGTAATGCTTGGCATTCAGGCTAAATAGTTCAATCTTAGTTTCATCAGAACAGAGAATCTCATTATCAAAAGTTACCTAAGGACACTTAGACAAACTCCAAGCAGGCTGTCATGTGCCTTTTACTGAGGAGTGGCTTCTGTCTGGTTGTCCGTCTGGAAAGTTCTCCCATCTCCACAGAGGAAGTCTGAAGCTCTGTCAGAGAGACCATCGGGTGGGTTCTTGGTCTCCTCCCTGACCACGGCCCTTCTCCCCCACTTGCTCAGTTTGTCTGGGCGAACAGCTCTAGGAAGAGTCTCGGTGGTTCCAAATTTCTTCCATTTAAGAATAATGGAGGCCACTGTATTTGGGTACCCTGTATTTTGGTACCCTTCCCCAGATCTGTGCCTCGACACAATCCTGTCTCGAAGCTCTACGAACAATTCCTTCGACCTCATGGCTTGGTTTTTGTGCTGACATGTCAACTGTGGGACATTATATAGAAATGTGTGTGCCTTTCCAAATCATGTCCAATCAATTGAATTTACCACAGGTGGACTCGAAGTTGTAGAAACAGCTCAAGGATGATCAATGGAAACAGGATGCACCTGGGTCTGAATACGTATGTAAATGAGTACCTGTTTTTTTATTTTAAACTTGATAAAAAACAGTTTTTCGCTCTGTCATTGTGGGGTATTTTGTGTAGATTGGGCAGTCCCTCCAGGATTCCGCGATCGCAAAATCAACCAATCAGCACATATTAGACGAGAGCTCGCAATTTTGACCAATTCCCGCACTTTTACTGTGGAAATGGCCCAATCAAAAAATCTCTTATTTGCCAACGAAAATAACAGTTAACTAGAGAAAGTCAACAATCAACAGTCACTTCGAATCAGCAAAGCATAAGAGAATGCCAGAACAGTTCCCACAGCAGCGGCAGATCACCATGACTGAATTGCAAAATGTATCGCAGAATTTCAGAATAGCTGCAGCAAAATCAAGCATTTTTGGCTGCAGAAATCACTTTATTTCCCCCGCGAAATCCTGGAGGGACTGATTAGGGAGAAAATCAATTGAATCCATTTTACAATAAGGCTGTAACGTAACAAAATGTGGAAAATGTCAAGGGATCTGAATATTTTCAGAATGCACTGTACATGTGCCTATACTGTCAATCCACTTTTCTGGACACTGGATTAAGTTGGTGTATTTTGGGGTGCTTTCATTTGAAAAGGACACTCCAGGACTGTTCAGATTGTTGATAAGGACTCTTCTCATCTTTCTATCCTTTAAGACATTAATGCCATGTATGAGAAATGCATTCCAGCTCATATTTTTCAAGATAATATTAGCTAGACAGAACATATCATTTTCAAGATATTAATAATTGCTTCTTTAAAAGTTTGAAGATTACATCTCAAAACAATCACACAAAATGTGGTGAATGCACAAGCTAAGACATGATACATCAATATCCATCACATCCACAACCGTCTGCTAAATGAAAAAATGAAAAAAAAAAATGAAAAAAAGGATACGGGCAATGAAGAGTTATAAAGCATTTATAGACCATATAAAACCTTGATAAAAGTTAACATCGGTCACAGCCTGTAAAGCTATGTGCATGTTTTAGAAAAACTTTTCCTAAAAAATATTCTGGATGTGACATAGGGGTGTTGGCTGGGACAGGCGATCTTTACAAGACTGTAGAACACGCAAACAAAACTCACAACACTTCAATTTGGTCTATACTGCTTCATTTACATCACATCTTCATAACCAACACTGGGGGACAGCTGTGAGTGGAGAAACAAGCACTGTGAGCTCTTTCAAAAAGCCATGAAATATGATTGACGGAAAAGCCTTCCGAGACTTGGCTTGCTACTCTTAAATTAACATAATTCATACAATTTCCGACTTAAACTTCTCAAATAAAGCCTGAACTCCAACATGTAGACCTTAAGGATAATTATAAACGTCGATTAATTTGGAAATTACTAACTATTTAGGCATGCGCAGGTTGACTTTCCCATGGAATTTCCCTGGAAATGTGTTGTCAGTGTTGTGGTGGTTTACCTTGAAGGAGGAAGTGGAGGTGGCAGAGAAGCCGCTGGCAGCAGAGGTGAGAGACAGCATGGAGCCATGACGCCTCAGACTGGACTCTGAACCAGACCCCGACTCCGCCTGGAGGGGTGGGGGGAGAATACATTAGACCAGTGTTCTCAACTCCGGTCTTCACGCACCCCCAACAGTACATATTTTTGTTGTGGCCCCGGAAAAGCACACCCGATTCTACTTTTTAACTAATCATCAAGCCTGTGACAAGTTGAATTAGATGTGTTTGTTCCTGGGCGACAACAAAAAGTGTGTGCTGTTGGGTGTACTTGACGACGGAAGTTGGGGAACACGTGTTCAACCAGTCTCCAGAGTAAGAAATACATTATTCTCCCAGCCAGTGAAATACAGAATCAAACCCTGAGAAACAGGTCTACTCCAGGTAAGCACAAGGATTTCCTTTAGTCCAATGGGATCTATTGAAGGGGGAACAGGACACTGACTACACTAGCTTGTGACCCAATAGGTTTGGAGGCCTATAGGAGGCTTGGTACAGTGCATTGTATGCTTGGGTATGGAGATGTCAACATTTGTCCTATCATGATTATATACTCAGAAAATATTGTGATATAGGATGGTATCCCCTATTGGCCAACCACTTTTAGCAAAAAAATACAATAAAACCCCAGCTATAACCTCCGTTAGGCTATAATCACAATCAAAGTTAATGTTGCTGAAAGCCTGGACGGAAAATATTTTCTAATATTCCTGTCTGGTGGAGACAGCTTCAGTATGTAACAGGTGTGTGTGTGTGTGTGTGGTGTGTGGTGTGTGGTGTGTGGTGTGTGTGTGTGTGTGTCCACAGGATGCAAGGGAAAGGGACCAGAGGCGTGCCTCTCGTGCTTCAGCCAGTCTAATCTGACCTTGCATTAGCTCTCACTTCACTTGCTACACATGTTGCTTCTTGTGGACTGTAGTGTCGCTCTGTCAGCTCTGATTGGCAGACAAAAACAACAAGCTCCACGTGAATGCTATACACCGACGTAGACAGAGAGAATGTATATTTCCTGACAGGACATTGAGCTGCTTTGGTGGAATTGTCCGCTGTGTCTAGTCTACATTCTCCCCTTTGCTTTCTTATTTGAAATGGCCTACAGCAAATGGATATAGGCAAAGAAGTCAGGTTGTCATAAACAGTAACTAGTAATGCTGCATAGTGCCATAAATACACTGAGTATACAAAGTGAAAGCTATGATGCTTTTTTGAGGTCACTTAAATCCACTTCAAATCAGTGTAGATGTGTGCCATTCAGAGGGTGAATGACCAAGACAAAATATTTAAGTGCCTTTGAACAGGGTATGGTAGTAGGTGCCAGGCGGACCGGTTTGTGTCAAGAACTGCAACGCTGCTGGGTTTTCCGCGCTCAACAGTTTCCCGTGTTTATCAAGAATGGTCCACCAACTAAAGGACATCCAGCCAACGTGACACAACTGTGGGAAGCATCTGTGTCAACATGGGCCAGCATCCCTGTGGAACGCTTCACACCTTGTCGAGTCAATGCCAGACAAATTGAGGCTGTTCTGAGGGCAAAAAGGCTGGTGCAACTCAGATGTTCCTAATGTTTGGTATACTCCGTGCATAACTCACCTTTCTGGTAAAAATAGTTATTTATTGCTAAGACATACTCACTTTTGACGACCAGCTCAAGTACTTATTAGTACCCTACCTCGTCTAAGAGTATCTTAAAATGAGACAACTCAGTCTTATCTCCCCCCAGAAAACGTGCACTCGTCTTTTCCCACTAGCACTGACTTTGCTGATAACCTCTGAGGGGAAAATGACTTACAACTGTGATGTGGTTGTTTCAGCTAGCTATCTTTAGATGAATGGAAGTTGCTCAGGATAAGAGTGTCTGCTAAACAGCTCAAATCTAGTACAAATATGATGGAGTTCCTATTCAAAAAAAGTGGGTGAATAGGGCATGAAGCATGCTAAGTTTAAATATCTACATATAGTAATGATCAGTTTAGGGACTCAGTCATTACATTTCACCTGCCTTATAACTGTAAAATAAATATGATGATATTTAGTGACAGTGAAAATTGGCACTGTTTTATAGAACTGACGACAATGAATGTACTGCCTCTGAGGAACACACACCATTCAACAACCCGCCGACCACTTTGTTTCCTCTCACTACCATATTTGGTAGTGAGGGGAAGGAAACGCCAAGCGGATGCTTCACATTTATACATCTGGTGAAATAACTCCTCATTGTTCTATCTGTGGCATCATCCTGGCCCTAACACACACACCAAGTTTTTCCTATTCGTCCCACATTCAACTGTCACAAACCAGTCGACCAGTTCCACTCAGGAGCAGTCATGTTGCAACATGTCAATTCCTGGGAATGGTAGCATACTGTAAATGTGGGATCTCAAATCACGATGCTTCCGGTTGCCACCATCTCTCACTTATTTGTATTTCTTGGCCCGGGACTTGAACTAGAAACTTTCTGGCTACTGGCTGCCTCTCTAACCTCTAGTCTTGGCTACCTCTACCCACTAGGCTGGTGCACTTATGTGTAAATCTTAAAGTATTGGAGAATAAATGTAAATTGCACATGCCAAGGGGAAGATCTCTGGTACTTCTGAGTACAAGAGAGAAAGAGATCCTTCATTCTTACCTTGTGTAGTTCGATGGAGTCAATCCATTGGAGCCGGTGCTCTGGGTCCTCTGCCCGTAGGTACCACACACTGTCGTTCACACTGATGTCAATACGACACTCGTCAAACTCGTGGGGCTGCAGGGAGAGACAGAGTGAGTGGAGACACGAGTGACTAGGCCTATACAGGAGACGTCAAACCCTACAGCAGAAAGTACTTTGGGAAAAGCAGTGCGTCTACCGCTTTAAAAACAAATATGAGTGGTCAATAGATCCCTCTTTCAGAATCAACTCAACAAGGCTCAAACACCCAACACTAGGCTATATTATTATGAGGGGCTTATTCCAATCAACATATTGGTTGTAGGAGGAATGTGGTTCGGACTAGAGGTGCAAAGGGTATACTACTTGAAACTTTTGAAGTTTACCAGAAAACTACCAGAAATTTATCATATGACATCTAGTGGCCTTTTAGGGAAATTCAGATTATTATCACAGGTGTATCTCTGGCCCTCTAAAGCATTATCTTAATATAAACCAACTTAGTGAATACTGTAAGAATATTCTGAAGATAAATACACAACGCAGAGGACGAGAGGTCAATAGAGTACTAACAATCAATGGAAATAGTAGTTTTTCTGTAATAGGGGATTAATGAGCAATGGGTATGGGAGGAATTTGTTGATACAGTGAGCCTGAAATAGGATACTTGTTATTTGGCCCAGTTTTATTGCAAGGAATTCTAATTGGCTCGGGCTGGGTTATAAAACGACATGCTGTCCCTTTGTTCTGTGGAGAACTGGGAGAGAACCACAGAAGAGCATCACTGAGGACAGGGGAGAATGATCATCTACCTCTCAGCATAATATCTATGATTTATCCTTTTTGAATAAACATATTTCCTCCCCTTGATTTGCTTTGGGGTCTGTGCTATTAAAGAATAACAACTGCTAACGTTTGGTGCCGTGACGAATTGGTCTGAACAACAAGAAAACTTAACTGTGTATTGATCCAGAGGAGAGTCTACTCTTAATCTCCTGATTGATGGCCATCAGTGCTGACTGAGTCTAGACCAATATAATTTTAAAAGAACCAAATCAGGTTAAAATTAGTGCATGCAATGAGTGAAACGTATCTGTGATGTATAAGGGTTCAAGTCCTTTGTTCTATTACAGAGTTTTGTCTTGCTCGGTTAGGGGTTAGAGTCCCTTCTTTTGTGAAACCTTCTTGTTGCATAGAAGCGAGTTGCTAGTTGAGTAGCAATTTTTACACGTGTGGTTAACGTAAGTCTTCAACACAGGGATACAAACCGGTGAGGGCCCAAAAAGATTACTTTTTTTCTCTTTTCACTGAAACATGTAAAAACATACAGTAATGTTGCAGTTAGCCATCACAGCCTTTATAATAGAACACTTGTGACCATACTCATCTAAATATTGCAATGGGGGAAAAAAAAACATCTTAAAGTAAAATATGAACGAAACAAACAGGCATTCTATTTTTGCTCTATGATAGTTGCCACCATAGTAGACATTGATCAAGTGCACAAGGTTGTGTACAAAATTAAAATTCACTAAGTAAAAAAATTTAATAATCCCCCTCACTCACACACAAGTTACTGTCAAATTCAACACAACGAAAGCAATATCTTTGGGCTACACCGCACGTTATTACATTGTTCACTTTCTACCTGTGGACATCTGTTCTACAATGTGCCAGCAGAGCATGAAACCCTTTTTTGGCATAAATGATCTCTTTCAGGCAGAGAGTACACCTTGCATAACCATTTGATCCACTGTATTGAAAGAGGGAAAGTGTGTGGCATTTCTTTCACCTCTATTGGCCTCCAGCATAAGCCAGGCCCAGCCCCAGCTACACTTGATCCATGAATCCACTTGTTTTTACCTAATTCTCTCATTCTGAAAATTAACCACATACTGTAGAGGGAAAACTTCAGTTCACAGATAGTTATTTCGTTAACATTTCACAGATTGCCAGGGTTCAGTGTGCAACTAAAACGTTATAATTTGAGGAACGGCAAGGAGACTGATACCAGTTAACTGGCAACTGCCTTTGCAACTTTCCAGCTCGCGCGCAGATTCTGTAACTAGCAAGTTGGTTGTGTCTTCTCTCTTCAGTCACGTGCTGCATTCTTTTATGTGAACGATTGGCTGAGCCCTGGATACAGCCAGTATTGCTCCTAACGCGCATCACTCACCTTCCATCATTGGCGCTACACAATTCACATAGGTCACATATTTTGGATTCAAAACGGCAAATTTGTCCGAAAGGTGACTAGTTTGCATCCCTGTCAACAAGCTTTTTTTAAGTGAACATAAGTTTTATGGGTAGCCAGGCCCTAGAGAGACAATGTGTTCTAGAAATGGTTTGAGTCCTCAAAGGGGGATATTTTGGGGTTAAATAAATATATAAACAGAGAGAGAGATATATATTATACAACTTTGAAGTTAAATGTAGCGCCATTGTTAAGTGAGAAAACCACTCTGGAAAAGGGTGGAACAGCTCCTCCGGATGAGAGTATGAAAAATATTTTAAATTCACTGTCTGGTGATATGAAGAACCATTTCAAAGTAGAGAAGTGTAGGCATGAGATAAAGAAATATTCTGTCATTGTTGACAAAGATGGAATCTGTCTGATATACAAAAAGCTTGGGGAAAAATACAGAGAATGTCTAACTCCTTGACAAAGTCACGATGATCTTTAACTGTATTAGCCGAAGAAAGAAAACAGGATGAGAAATTATTTCTGGAGAATCACGATAGAACATTGCAGAGAGATAAAGAAAGTTTGAAAGCTCTTGGTGGACAGATCAAAACCTTGAAGAAATTCAACAATTACAGGGAAGGGTCGTAAAAACAGACTTGGCTCCAACGTGTGGAGGACCCTTTGTTCCTTCAATCTACCCTCAGGCTGAGCTGCGCAAAGGATGATCGGCATTCAAGCATCTGGTCTGCATTGCCTGGCTTTGAGTCAACAGATTCTGACAGCAGCGATGAAAGATTTCTTAGGCCAACCAGAACACAGGCTGTAAAATGTAGTAAAGACAAACCTCTGGTGACAGTAATCACACAAATCAGCATCTCCAAAATACACTGCTCAAAAAAAATATGAAATATTCTTATTAAATACTTTTTTCTTTACATAGTTGAATGTGCTGACAACAAAATCACACAAAAATGATCAATGGAAATCAAATATATCAACCCATAGAGGTCTGGATTTGGAGTCACACTCAAAATTAAAGTGGAAAACCACACTACAGCCTGATCCAACTTTGATGTAATGTCCTTAAAACAAGTCAAAATGAGGCTCATTAGTGTATGTGGCCTCCACGTGCCTGTATGACCTCACTACAACACCTGGGCATGCTCCTGATGAGGTGGCGGATGGTCTCCTGAAGGATCTCCTCCCAGACCTGGACAAAAGCACCCGCCAACTCCTGGACAGTCTGTGGTGCAACGTGGCGTTGGTGGATGGAGCGAGACATGATGTCCCAGATGTGCTCAATTGGATTCAGGTCTGGGGAACGGGCGGGCCAGTCCATAGCATCAATGCCTTCCTCTTGCAGGAACTGCTGACACACTCCGGCCACATGAGGTCTAGCATGGTCTTGCATTTGGAGGAACCCAGGGCCAACCACACCAGCATATGGTCTCACAAGGGGTCTGAGGATCTCATCTCGGTATCTAATGGCAGTCAGGCTACCTCTGGCGAGCACATGGAGGGCTGTGCAGCCCCTCAAAGAAATGCCACCCCACACCATGACTGACCCACCGCCAAACCGGTCATGCTGGAGGATGTTGCAGGCAGCAGAACGTTCTCTACGGCGTCTCCAGACCGTCACGTCTGTCAAATGTGCTCAGTGTGAACCTGCTATCATCTGTGAAGAGCACAGGGCGCCAGTGGTGAATTTGCCAATCTTGGTGTTCTCTGGCAAATGCCAAACGTCCTGCACGGTGTTGGGCTGTAAGCACAACCCCCACCTGTGGACGTCGGGCCCTAATACCACCCTCATGGAGTCTGTTTCTGACCGTTTGAGCAGACACATACACATTTGTGGCCTGTTGGAGATCATTTTGCAGGGCTCTGGCAGTGCTCCTCCTGCTCCTCCTTGCACAAAGGCGGAGGTAGCGGTCCTGCTGCTGGGTTGTTGCCCTCCTACGGCCTCCTCCACGTCTCCTGAAGTACTGGCCTGTCTCCTGGTAGCGCCTCCATGCTCTGGACACTACGCTGACAGACACAGCAAACCTTCTTGCCAGAGCTCGCATTGATGTGCCATCCTGGATGAGCTGCACTACCTGAGCCACTTGTGTGGGTTGTAGACTCAGTCTCATGCTACCACTAGAGTGAAAGCACCGGCAGCATTCAAAAGTGACCAAAACATCAGCCAGGAAGCATAGGAACTGAGAAGTGGTCTGTTGTCCCCACCTGCAGAACCACTCCTTTATTGGGGGTGTCTTGCTAAATGCCTATAATTTCCACCTGTCTATTCCATTTGCACAACAGCATGTGAAATTTACTGTCAGTGTTGCTTCCTAAGTGGACAGTTTGATTTCAGTTTGACTTGGAGTTACATTGTGTTGTTTAAGTGTTACCTTTATTTTTTTGAGCAGGGTAGTTGGATGAATGGTCAAAAATGTTGAAACTAGAGGTTGACAGATTGATTTTTCAACGCAGATACCGATTATTGGAGGACCAAAAATGCCGATACCGATTAAATCGGACGATTTAAAAAAAACATGTATTTGTAATAATGACAATTACAACAATACTGAATGAACACGTATTTTAACTTATTATAATACATCAATAAAATCAATTTAGCCTCAAGTAAATAATGCAAAAACAAAGTGTTGGAGAAGAATGTAAAAGTGCAATATGTGCTATGTAAGAAACCTAACATTTCAGTTTCTTGCTCAGAACATGAGAACATATGAAAGCTGGTTGTTCTTTTTAACATGAGTCTTCAATATTCCCAGGTAAGAAGTTTTAGGATGTAGTTATTATACGACTATTTCCCTCTATACCATTTGTATTTCATTAACCTTTGACTATTGGATGTTCTTATAGGCACTTCAGTATTGCCAGTGTAACAGTATAGCTTCCGTCCCTCTCCTCGCTCCTCCCTGGGCTCGAACCAGCAACACAACGACAACAGCCACCCTCGAAGCAGCGTTACCCATGCAGAGCAAGAGGAACAACTACTAGAAGGCTCAGAGTGAGTGACGTTTGAAACACTATTATTGCGCGCTAACTAGCTAGCCATTTCACTTCGGTTACACCAGACTCATCTCGTGAGTTGATAGGCTTGAAGTCATAAACAGCGCAATGCTTGACGCACAACGAAGAGCTGCTGGCAAAACACATGAAAGTGCTGTTTGAATGAATGTTTACACGCCTGCTTCTGCCTACCACCGCTCAGTCAGATACTTAGAGACTTGTATGCTCAGTCAGATTATATGCAACACAGGACACGCTAGATAATATCTAGTAATATCATCAACCATGTGTAGTTAACTAGTGATTATGATTGATTGTTTTTTATAAGATAAGTTTAATGCTAGCTAGCAACTTACCGTGGCTTACTGCATTCGCCTTGGCTTACCTTGGCTTACTGCAGTCTCCTTGTGGAGTGCAACGAGAGAGAGGCAGGTCGTTATTGCGTCAGACTAGTTAACTGTAAGGTTGCAAGATTAGATTCCCGAGCTGACAAGGTGAAAATCTGTCGTTCTGCCCCTGAACAAGGCAGTTAACCCACCGTTCCTAGGCCGTCATTGAAAATAAGAATGTGTTATTAACTAACTTGCCTAGTTAAATCAAATTAAAATAATAATTAAAATCGGCACCCAAAAATAGCGATTTCCGATTGTTATGAAAACATTCCGATTAATCGGTCGACCTCTAGTTGAAATATCCACAAGATGTAGGTATGAAAACTTGGGACCATTTGAAGCATTAAGAAACTCTACAGTCTATATCCTTATGATGGGTTACAGTTATTAGCCTTTGTTTTGAATAACTATGAACATGGTGTACTTGAATAAAAGGTTTAAAGAGCTGTGGGTGGTGAAGAGCAACATGTAGCCGATGGATGGAGAACCATACATGTTTTCCTTAACAACCAAATTGGGGAGAGATAACCAAATGTGTTCAAAAACCAAAATAACCTTTTGTTGAATTTGAAGAAAGGTTTAGAGAAGAGGTGGTTAGACACAGTGGGTTACCCGACATGGAAGATGAAGATGCCCCATTTTTGGAGGAATTGAGTGTAATCACTCATCAGCTGATCCATACATTATTTGCGAAAAACATTTGTTGTTTCCACAACTAATGACTGGGAGAGACAAAACTATGGCGACATCAGACAGACGGTCACGACTGGACAGAGACATCAATCAGCATAATAAACTGTATTATCAGAGTTGTGCAGGTTCCGAGTGAAACCAACAACAATATCCGTTCAGCAGAAGAGAAACCTGGTGTGTCATTATTGTGGGATTTCTGGTCACTGGCAAAAATAATAGGATAAGCAGCATCAGTCTACGTGAAAATGGACTCAAGACAACAGCCCCAATGCTGATGCAGACATTTAAGAAGCCCTCTCCGGCTCAGCAGCAGAGTTTTCTGGATGATGTGGAGGTAAACTAACAGACCCCCTATTACTTCCAATCTCAGCTGGTGTACATATGAAATCAAATGGAATATATGTGAACATGATGGTTAACAACTTTGCAATACATTTTCTTTAGTAGATACAGGTGCTGAAGTCAATGTATTGCCCATATCTTATGCAAAACATACAGTGGGGCAAAAAAGTACTTACTCAGCCACCAATTGTGCAAGTTCTCCCACTTAAAAAGATGAGGCCTGTAATTTTCAACTATGAGACAAAATGAGAAAAAAACTCCAGAAAAATCACATTGTAGGATTTTTAATGTATTTATTTGTAAATTATGGTGGAAAATAAGTATTTGGTCAATAACAAAAGTTTCTCAATACTTTGTTATATACCCTTTGTTGGCGATGACAGAGGTCAAACGTTTTCTGTAAGTCTTCACAAGGTTTTCACACACTGTTGCTGGTATTTTGGCCCATTCCTCCATGCAGATATCCTCTAGAGCAGTGATGTTTTGGGGCTGTTGCTGGGCAACACGGACTTTCAACTCCCTCCAAAGATTTTCTATGGGGTTGAGATCTGGAGACTGGCTAGGCCACTCCGGGACCTTGAGATACTTCTTACGAAGACACTCCTTTGTTGCCCGGGCAGTGTGTTTGGGATCATTGTCATGCTGAAAGACCCAGGCACATTTCATATTCAATGCCCTTGCTGGTGGGAGGTTTTCCCTCAAAATCTCACGATACATGGCCCCATTCATTCTTTCCTTTACACGGATCAGTCGTCCTGGTCCCTTTGCAGAAAAACAGTCCCAAAGCATGATGTTTCCACCCCCATGCTTCACAGTAGGTATGGTGTTCTTTGGATGCAACTCAGCATTCTTTGTCCTCCAAACACGACGAGTTGAGTTTACCAAAAAGTTATATTTTGGTTTCATCTGACATTCTCCCAATCTTCTTCTGGATCATCCAAATGCGCTCTAGCGAACTTCAGACGGGCCTGGACATGTGACGGGCCTGGACATGGCTTAAGCAGGGGGACACGTCTGGCACTGCAGGATTTGAGTCCCTGGCGGCGTAGTGCGTTACGGATGGTAGGCTTTGTTACTTTGGTCCCTGCTCTCTGCAGGTCATTCACTAAGTCCCCCCGTGTGGTTCTGGGATTTTTGCTCACTGTTCTTGTGATCATTTTGACCCCACGGGTTGAGATCTTGCGTGGAGCCCCAGATCGAGGGAGATTATCAGTGGTCTTGTATGTCTTCCATTTCCTAATAATTGCTCCCACTGTTGATTTCTTCAAACCAAGCTGCTTACCTATTGCAGATTCAGTCTTCCCAGCCTGGTGCAGGTCTACCATTTTGTTTCTGGTGTCCTTTGACAGCTCTTTGGTCTTGGCCATAGTGGAGTTTGGAGTGTGACTGTTTGAGGTTATGGACAGGTGTCTTTTATACTGATAACAAGTTCAAAACAGGTGTCATTACAGGTAACGAGTGGAGGACAGAGGAGCCTCTTGAAGAAGTTACAGGTCTGTGAAAGCCAGAAATCTTGCTTCTTTGTAGGTGACCAAATACTTATTTTCCACCATCATTTGCAAATAAATTCATTAAAAATCCTAGAGAGATGTGAAACAAACCGTTATCAATTTCTCTTGGTCCAATGAAGATTGATGCAGGAGTGTGGATAGGCTCATTTGAACAACCTATTTTAGGTCTTGATGTTTTATGCAACTTGACTCTACATTGAACATTTCTGAAGGGAAGGTGACATGGCAAATTAGACAACTGCAGGGCTCTACAGTTCAGAACCATCCTATTTGGACTACAAAAACAAAATGAGTGTGGAACTTTCAATAAGGAACATGTGTGCTTGACAGGTGTTGTACCACCTTGCACAAAACAATATCCCATTAGCAAGGAAGCTATGGACACTACTAAAGTAGTGATTAAAGATCTATGGAACATGGGTATAGTTGAAAAGACACCATGCAATCCAGCTACTCTCATGTATCCTCCAGATACCACATTACTTGAACACGACTGTTGTGAATTGGTTTTGGATCAGCTCTCTGATAAGTTTATAGTCATTCTTTGGAAAACCGTGAGTTTATCTTATACACAGACAGTTCAATCATTGTGGGGGGGGGCTGGGCAGTTACTACAGTGGACAATGTGATAGTGACAGGTATGTTACCTGCAGGAACATCAGCACAGGTCGCGTAATTGGTGGCTTTGACAGAAGCATGTAAACAAGCTGAAGGAAAAACAGCTAATATCTACAAAGACTCAAGGTATGCTTTTGGTGTTACCCATTATTTTGTAAAAATATGGAAAAACAGAGGATTCATGACATCACTGGGAGCTCCTGTGAAGAATGGACCAGAGGTTAACAACAATTTTGAGACCACTTTTGAGATCTGGGGAAAACTTAAGAAATGTTCATTTTTGGGTGTAGATAACATTTCATTCAAGTGCGCACCAGCAAGACACTTACATGGCTAGCAGTGTTTCTGTAGCACACGTGATTGCTGAGTTTGCTAAACAAATCACTACTGGATTGATGCAAATAATCATGATCTCATTCTGCCAGGTAGGCATAGACTACTTTGAAGTAAACATTTAATTGAGAATATTTTTATGAAACCCTTTCCAACTACCAGAAGGCAGTTGTCATTAGCATCCTCGCAAACGACTACACAAAGCGGTAGACAAACGCGCACAAACGTGGGGATTCACGAGCAGTTGCCTCTTCAGAAAGATGAAGGAACATACGAATCACTTAGGCTACGCATTTCGTCCATGACATCATAATCTTTGGCAAATTAATTGATTCCCTACTAAGTTCAAGACATAATTAAATATTGTTGAATTATGTTTTAATGTCTGGATTACGTCCACATTCCCTGCATCGCAAATATTATAGGGCCTTAACTATTAATAAAGCTCCTCGTTTTATTTCCCGTAACAAAAAACTGCAGAGCCCCCACACAGTATCTGGAACATACATGTAATGCCTGCAAAATGTCATAAAGCTAAAACAATCCCCATGTGTTCCATTTCATAAGTTAGTTTCAACTTCTGATGTAGTGATGAGGGAGGGCTGCTGGTTTCTCTTTAACCTCCTCCTGTACCAATCAGTAATGGGTAGAAGTTGTCATTGTAACCAGATTACCCCTCCCCGAAACACTATCCATTGTAAAGAAAAACAAATCTGACCTTAGATCAGTTTCTAAGGGTAACAACACCCTACTCGTATCAAGCATGTCCTTAAGAACCTCTCTGCTGTCTGTGTAAATCAGAAGAACCATTAAGTCCACTGGCACAAGGCTCTATCAGACACAGACCATAAAGCTTGGCTTTATTTTTGCTCCTTCTCCAGGAGCACAGTGTGCTGCAATCTATCCCTATCTGTGTGTGTGGAGAGATCTGATTGAGAACACTGTAGCTGCCAATGCTGCAGTTGCTTCGCTTGTATCCTTGGGATGTTGCAGTTGGTTCGCTTGTATCCTTGGTTGTTAAAAAATAAAAATGTATTGTTGACGTTATCTATAGTAGTTAGTAGGGATGCACAATATATTAGTAAGCATATCGGAATCGGACGACATTAGCTAAAGATGCCAACATTGGTATAGGCCCGATGTCTAGTTTAACGCCAATGTTAAAAACCGATGTCAAAGCTACCGTGGATACATATATGAAGTAGGTGCATGACGTAATGACGCCACGTAAAATCCTAACCTACCCCACACAATGTCTGCTGTGTGGATCGAGCATCCAACAAGTCCAGCAGTCATTTGAAAGAGTAACAACATTTCAGCGAGACAACTCAAAAGGCGAAATCCATTTAAGCCAATATGGCGTTGGTAATAAAGCCTTTGTTCGACCGCAACTTCTGGGGTAGCTAGCTTTAGCTTGGTATCTAGCTAGCACCAATACAACCAGCCTGAAAATAATGACCAGCAGAAACTGCAGTCATGTTCATTATTCTAAGCAATGATTTAGGAATCCTTGTGATTAAGTATTAGCTAGGTTGCCACTTGTTGTTCGCCTACTTAACCCTGTTGCCCAAAGCTAACGTTATAAGCAGCCAGCTAGCTTCATCTGGCTAGTGATGCTCGACCGGACCGGGTTGTGAAGTTAGCCACAATAAGGATTAGGCACTAGTGGAATTTACGGTTCGCCTTTAAAATAAAACTGTCATTGACTGATGCAAATGAACAAATAGTAGAATTATGCAATACTTTTATTTTGAAGGCTAACCGCAAAGTCCACTATTGTGGCAAATCCTTATTGTGGCTAGCTTCACAGATGGGTCCGACCATAAATTAGGGTTATTTTAGATGACACCCAGCTATAAAGTTAGCTAGCTAACTATATAGCTACCGAAACAGATTGTCGTTGACACGTCAAGTATCTTTTTTGACACGCAAAAACCCAAACGGCGTTCCATAGAAATCCTGGTTGAGAATGAAACGACTG
Source organism: Oncorhynchus keta (assembly GCF_023373465.1). Lineage (NCBI taxonomy): Eukaryota > Metazoa > Chordata > Actinopteri > Salmoniformes > Salmonidae > Oncorhynchus > Oncorhynchus keta. The sequence goes on from NC_068445.1 coordinate 23,291,748, forward strand.
AACAACGAAACAGCACAGCAAGTAAGTGAAAGAAAAAGGTTTTGATTATGTTTTACTGGTAATGGGGACATATGGAAATGCCAACAAAGTAACTTTTCAGTCAGTGTAGTGTGTGTGTGTAACCTTTATTTACCTAGGCAAGTCAGTTAAGAACAAATTCTTATTTATAATGACGGCCCGGACGCTGCTGGGCCAATTGTGCGCCTCCCTATGGGACTCCCAAACACAGCCAGATGTGATACAGCCTGGATTCGAACCAGGGACTGTAGTGACGCCTCTTGCACTGAGATGTAGTACCTTAGACCGCTGCATCCATGCGTGCGTGTTACCTATTTACATGTGCTAGAATGCTTAAAAAGGACGCTAAAATGTTAAATATCGGTTATCAGTATCGGTATTGTTTTTTTTTGGCAAGGAAAATATCGGTATCGGCCAAAAATGTCATGTCGGTGCATCACTAGTAGTTAGTACCAGTATTACCATCATTAGCAACGCTAATGTGAAGATATTTTACCTTGTACGTGAAAATAAACGTAACAGAATACAAAACCTAATATCTCTGACAAACACACACATACTGCATGAAAAGAGCAGTGTATGATTTCCATCCCTCTTGGAAGAAGCACAGGATACTGAACAAATGCAGCAGACACTTCTGAGAGCGATGCGTAAACAGTAGCCTGCGGTGTTGTGACAGCATGAGGTTGAGCCATAGCCTGAGGCAGAATTATCTGACTTGCATTTTCTGCACAAATACTGTACCTACAGTGAGTGTACTGTACCGAGTCTATGGTGTACATCCTAACAGTGAAGCTGGCCTCTATTGAGCAAGACATTAACCGATGGCCAGTATTGTAGAGTAGTGAACTACATGTAGTTCAACTAATAATTTAACTACATCTTGCAGTAGCTTGGTGCTAGTTGAACTAAGTTCAGATCTTGGTAGTGTTTTTTGTAGTTAATTACTATTTGCCATGTATCTAACTACTGGACCTACATTACTTTTTTGGCAAAAATAAAATATGAGTAAAGTAGGAAATGGCATGAGACCTTCCTCATTCTCACTTGAAACATTGTTTTAATTTAGCCTATTAAACACAAACTTTCTGTTAACACTTAACTCCAGAATGATCTGTTCTTGCAATTTCAGGTCTATGATATTTAAGATTTAGATCTAGCTATTTCGGGATAAATAATCATGATGTAGTGAACTACGTTTTCAAAGTTACTTCATGTAAACTAAACTCAGCAAAAAAAGAAACGTCTTCTCACTGTCAACTGCGTTTATTTTTTATCAAACTTAACATATGTAAATATTTGTATGAACAGAACAAGATTCAACAACTGAGACAAACTGAACAAGTTCCACAGACATGTGACAAACAGAAGTGGAATAATGTGTCCCTGAACAAAAGAGGAGTGGGGGTCATCTGTCCTTCCTGTCTCCCTGTAGAGGTGTCTTAGGCATCTCACAGTACGGACACTGCAATTTATTGCCCTTGCCACATCTGCAGTCCTCATGCCTCCTTGCTGCATGCCTAAGGCACTTTCACACAGATGCGCAGGGACCCTGGGCATCTTTCTTTTGGTGTTTTTCAGAGTCCGTAGAAAGGCCTCTTTTAGTGTCCTAAGTTTTCATAACTGTGACCTTAATTGCCTACAGTCTGTAAGCTGTTAAGTGTCTTAACGACCGTTCCGCAGGTGAATATTCATTAATTGATTATGTTTTTTGCTCATTAATTGTTTGTTTTGTTTTTTTTACACCTTTATTTAACGAGGCAAGTCAGTTAAGAACAAATCTTATTTTCAATGACGGCCAAGGAACAGTGGGTTAACTGCCTGTTCAGGGGCAGAACGACAGATTTGTACCTGGTCAGCTCGGGGATTTGAACTTGCAACCTTCCAGTTACTAGTCCAACGCTCTAACCACTAGGCTACCCTGCCGCCCCGTTCATTGAACAAGCATGGGAAACAGCGTTTAAATCCTTTACAATGACGAGCTGTGAAGTTATTTCGTTTTTTACTAATTATCTTTGAAAGACAGGGTCCTGAAAAAGGGACGTTTCTTTTTCTGCCGTGTTTATATTACTCGTAAGGGTAGCTTTAGTGTAGCTTACCTTCTTCCAATGTTAAGTGACTGGTATCTTGGTAAACTATTTTCAGAGTAGCTTTCCAAAACACTGCCAATGGCTAGTTTCTGCATTCCTAAGACCTCACAAAACACAGATAGAAGAGTCTGTCGACAGACAGCTCAGGGATATTTGGAAAGGTGGCAGAAAGGGGTTGCGTCTTTGAGTCTTATTTTTGCCTTCATTATAAACAGCCTGAGTGCCACTGACTGTGTAGGTGTGGTGCTCGTAGTTAAAACCTTGTCGTCAGTTGCATTTACATAGTTCCTTTTTTCTAATGCTCTCTTAGAAGCACAAAGACACCTTTCACCTAAATGCCCAATACAGTAAAACAAATCCTGTGTTATACAGTACCAGTTAAACAGTACCAGTTAAACATTTTGACACACCTACAAGGGTTTTTATTTTATTTGTACTATTTTCTACATTGTAGAATAATAGTGAAGACATCAAAACTATGAAATCATGTAGTAACCAAAAAGTGTTAAATCAAAATATACTTTAGAGATTCTTCAAACTAGCCACCCTTTGCCTTGATGACAGCTTTGCACACTCCTGGCATTCTCTCAACCAGCTTCATGAGGAATGCTTTTCCAACAGTCTTGAGGGAGTTCCCACATATGCTGAGCACTTCTTGGCTGCTTTTCCTTCACTCTGCGGTCCAACTCATCCCAAACCATCTCAATTAGGTTGAGGTTGGGTGATTGTAGAGGCCAGGTCATGATGTAGCACCATCACTCTCCTTCTTGGTCATTGTCCTGTTGAAAAACAAATGACAGTCACACTAAGCGCAAACGAGATGGGATGGCGTAGCGCTGCAGAATGCTGTTGTAGTCATGCTGATTAAGTGTGCCTTCAATTCTAAATAAATGACAGACAGCATCACCAGCAAAGCATCCCCACACCATAACACCACTTCCTCCATTCTTCACGGTGGGAACCTCACATGCAGAGATCTTCAGTTGGCCTTCTCTGCGTCTCACAAAGACACGGCAGTTGGAACCAAAAATTTGGACTCATCAGACCAAAGGATAGATTTGCACCGGTCTAATGTCCACTGCTCATGTTTCTTGGCCCAAGCAAGTCGAAAGTCTCTTCTTATTAGTGTCCTTTATCAGTGGTTTCTTTGCAGCAATTTGACCATGAAGGCCTGATTCACGCAGTCTCCTCTGAACAGTTGATGTTGAGATGTGTCTGTTACTTGGACTCTGTGAAGCATTTATTTGGGCTGCAATTTCTGAGGCTGACAACTATAACTTATCCTCTGCAGCAGAGGGAACTCTGGGTCTTCCTTTCCTATGGGACTCATGGGAGCTAGTTTCACCAAAGTGCTTGATGGATTTTGCGACTGCATTTCAAGAAACATTCAAAGTTCTTGAAATGCTCCACATTGACTGACCTTCATGTCTTAAAGTAATGATGGACTGTCGTTTCGCTTTGCTTATTTGAGCTGTTCTTGCCATAATATGGACTTTGTATTTGACCAAATAGGGCTATCTTCTGTATACCATCCCTACCTTGTCACAACACAACTGATTGGCTCAAACACATTAAGGAAAGAAATTCCACAAATTAACAGGGCACACATGTTAATTGAAATGCATTCCTGGTGACTACCTCATGAAGCTGGTTGAGAGAACGCCAAGAGTGTGCAAAGCTGTCATCAAGGCAAAGGGTGGCAATTTGAAGAATATAAAATATATTTAGATTTGTTTAACACTTTTTTGGTTACTTTTTTGATTCTATGTGTTATTTCATAGCTGATGTCTTCATTATTATTCTATAATGTATAAAATAGTAAAAATAAAGAAAAACCTCTGAATGAGTAGGTGTCCAAACTTTTGACTGGTACTGTATACATCCACACTATGAGGTTGTAATAATACTGTGTAAATTATGATAATGTCCTTTAGATAGCCTGGCAGGTAGGAGCGTTGGGCCAGTAACCGAAAGGTTGCTGGAACTAATCCCTGAGTTGACAAGGTAAAAATCTGTCATTCTACCCATGCAAGGCAGTTAACCCACTGTTCCCTGGGAGCCGATGACGTGAATGTTGATTAAGGCAGCCACCCGCACCTCTCTGATTCAGAAGGGTTTGGTTAAATGCGATAGACACATTTCAGTTGAATCCATTCAGTTGTACAACTGACTAGTTATTCTCCTTTCCCTTTCCTTAGTGTAAGAGCTGTTAGAAACAACTGCCTGAAATTTCAGCCTGTTTTGGTGAGATGGATTTTTTGCCTGTCTGGTGACATTACCAGGTGGTAAATTAGTTAATAGACCAATGAGAAAGAGTTCCACACCTCTCTGCCAATAACAGCTCATTTGTAATTTCCCCTCCTAACTCAGACCTCTCCCAGAGAGCCCTAGAAAAATTCTTGCTTGAGAAATTGCTCTTTGATAAGAAGCTATTTTTGTTTCTTTTTGACCATTTAATTGAAACCAATCACAGTAAGGTATTTAATTGTTACTTAGTTGTTACCCAGAAATTATATTTAATATTGAGATAAAAACAGCTGCATTGGACCTAAGGGAAGTTACAACAACCCATATTATGGTTTTAATCTGATTTCAGTCATCTAATCCTATTGCACAAATAGCAGTAACACCATTTGTTTGGCCTCTATAGTGAACCATGGTATTTCAGAAAGAAAATATGTTTAACCAGGGAGTTGGATTTCAGTGTATCTAACCAACAGGAGGCCTGCCTGAGGAGAATAACGTGTCAACTGGCTAGAAACAGAAGCATGCCACACAAAGGATAACAGTATGTGGCCAGACATTACAATACAGAATCAGGATTTCAGATGCCCAATAAAGAACAATGTATATGTGTTTACAACTGGTGCTTCTTGTAGTGTCAGTATGCCCTTGTCATTTCACTTCCACCATTTCAGTGTCTGAACAAACATTTTTGCCAAAATGTGCCATAATGCTGCTTTCTGAGAGGAAATGAACATTTCCTCTTACTTACAGTGATGATAGCTTTGCTGAGACACAGAGAGCCCCTGCAGCCGTACTCCCGCTCATCCTCTGACTTATAGTAGCTCAGAGTGTTGTTCTTCAACACTACCCACCGGTCCTGCCATCCGTGAATGTAGTTGGTCCACTGTCAACAAAACATAAGAGCAGATAGTCAAGCCTACAACTCTACTAGCGGTGTACTTACAGTAGGACAGGGGTCATGTATTTAGTTTCACACACTATAGATGACAATGATTGGTTAAATTCATTTCCTGGTTAATTGAAAGAGAAGTAAGTGGGTGTTGCATATCCCACAAAAGGATGCTATTAAATGGCCAGGGACTGACATTAAAGGTCACCCTATTGCTTGAGGCAAGTGAACTGCACAGTGGAGCCTGCTTTGATGTTGTCCCATTGGGCATGTGATCAAATAAAATAACAACCAATCTGCAAAGAATTCCAGTAGCCTAAAACTAATCTTTCTGATTCCTCCCCATGTGTAGATGAAAGGCAGGCGATATATTGCACTTCTGTGTATAAATAGCTCATTTAAATTTTTGGTCAACTGATCAGAATCCTCGAGCAACCAAAAAAAATACTGGGCAAGTACCTTTCAGACTAATGTCAATCCCTGATTGCAATTTGGCCCAGGCAGCTTGTTATTAGTAACAGCGGCCATTTGTTTGTTGTACCTATTGGCTGATAGTAATTTAGATTGACAATGTTTTGATCAATCTGACCCAACCATTGTACACCATAGGGAAGTGTACAATGGGCACATCAAACTTTGAATAAAAGCTAGCAGGTATTTAGTTATTGTAGTTTTAGCATAGTGTTTTTTAGAGGATCAAGTCCTGAATAAAGATACATTGTTTGTCTTACCTTGCTTAGGACGCCACCGAGTTCAACAGGCTGCCCAGATTCGGGATCCACATCTTCATCGGAGCCCGACGAGTTCGAACTCTTCTCCGACATTTAACAACCAAGTTGTTGGTAGTTACCTAGAGGATAGCGTTTACCACGAGCAAATTAAAATACACAAATTGATAAGACTTGGCCTAGCGAGTGTTGCCAAATCGGTTAGAGGGCAAACGTTGTAGAAAAACATGAGACAGTAGAACTAAGCAAGCCACTCCTGATTGTCTCTGGCATGCAATAATTGCATGGTTAGCTAACTAACGTAGCGTTAAATCCACAACTTCTTGCGGGCAATGTGTTTCGATAGCAACACGACAACGTTTGCTATCTCAAGTTAGCTAGAAGCAAATACAATGCATTTAGCTAAAGCTAGTTAGCTGGCTAGCAATCCAGTCAAAACGCAGCAGTCAAAATAGTCCTTCTGTTTAAATGCGCCATATCCTCTACGATCAAATACACATGGTAAATCCTTTCAGAGACGCCCTCAGACTCCGAGAACTAACAGTACGATAGCTAGCCTCCCCGCGAATCTGTAGTGCGCTGTCATGAACGGGACGACCCAAACCTGTTTGCCTCCGCCTGTGGTTGTTCGGTATCATCGCCGCTATGCAGAAACGGCGCAAAATATATGATCTCTAAATCAAAATCACTTGCTACGATGTGATATTTCATTGTTTGAATAAATTAATCACGTTACATAGAGAGATCATATTAATAAATCAACAACACTGGCTCACCTGTTAAAGTTTATGTAGATGGACATGTATTGTCAAGGTTTTGTTTATCAGCGCTGTAGAGAAGGTTGCAATTGCGGCCGCAATTCGGGGCGTTCCTGGATGTTGGGCATTACTGCATCTTCTTCTTCAGTGAGGTTTAACAGCGGTTGGCATACAAATTATGATGATTATGATTACCACCAACAACTTGACCGGGATATACATCCATTATACTTTGATCCACAAAACAAAATGGAGAAATTATATCAACAATTACCAAACCTTAACCTTACACTCATTAATACCCACAACCCTATTTCATTATTTAAACCCATCTGGCTCTTTTCCCCAGGCCAACAGGACACCACCAACCAAAACACCCTATAACTCTTCTGAAGTCAAATATGGTACCCCCAAAAACTTCTCTGCCACCACAACATCTAATTTCTGTGACCTACGTTCCATCTCTGCTGTACAGTTGATAACCATAGCTATGAATGTTAATCCTATCAGGATCCCTCACCCTGACCCATCTCCCTCTACTTTTTTCAGTGTGTGAATATGACACCCTCTGCACTACTCTAACCCTGGTAACCTCAACCTGCCTCTCTCGCACCGGACACTTCTTTCTGATCCCCAGCACCATGGCCACCTCTACAATGAACACATACGCTTCTTTCCCCAATACTGCACATTCCTTTTGTCTCATGCCCTTCTGCACACTTCTCACACACTGCTGCCACTCCCCCCTACACACTGCTGCCACTCCCCCTACACACTGCTGCCACTCCCCCCTACACACTGCTGCCACTCCCCCCTACACACTGCTGCCACTCCCCCTACACTGCTGCCACTCCCCCTACATTGCTGCCACTCCCCCTACACACTGCTGCCACTCCCCCTACACACTGCTGCCACTCCCCCCTACACACTGCTGCCACTCCCCCCTACACACTGCTGCCACTCCCCCTACACACTGCTGCCACTCCCCCCTACACACTGCTGCCACTCCCCCCTACACACTGCTGCCACTCCCCCCTACACACTGCTGCCACATGCCCATAAACTTGACACCTGTAACAACGTAATGGGTTCAGCACAAAACCTTGTACGGGATAACTGAAATATTCTAACTTTCCTGTATCGGGCAAAGACTCAACATCAAAACTCAAAAGAACAGGCAATGACTCTCACCAGTCACGCCACCCAGTCTGCATCGCACCAAATGACGAGCATCACAAACACCGGGAATCTTCCCCTTCAGCTGGTCCACCTTCACCGCTACCCCAGTAATCACTCCTTTCAATGGCGCCCTATTCCTAAGAGCAAAGCAATAAACTGATCTCGCTCCCTCTGGGCAGAAGAAACATACACAAATATCACAAGCAAATATCACGTGTTACCTTCAATGACTCAGCTGCACCCAACTCCTTTACCACCCACCCTGAAACCACAAATGGATCTGCTAAAAGGCAAGGATTCACTTTCTCAAAAAATGTCACTCCTACTGGATGAGATTGTTCTTTATCATGTCCATTGATGAAAGGCTCGGGCTCTGAGCTCTTCACCACAGCTTCCACTCCACTTAACTCGCTCTCACTCATTTCTATTTCACCTCCAGCACTTGCCATGGCATACTCCTTGCTCTGCTTGTACTTGCCACCAGTCTTCTTCGCCTCCTCATCTCCCTTTCTATTGTCATCTTCATCAAATTCAACCTCAACCTCTGCTTTCCTCATTCTCTTCGATGCCTTCTTCCTCCTTTTCCTCTTTCCTTCCTCACAGCTGAAACAGAAGACTGTCTCCTGCAGCTTAGGTAGAGGCAGTAGGTCCCCACACTCATAACAGAAGTTCCTGTGGTCCCCGCTTGTCTCTATAGCCTTTTTCCACTCAACCGTCCCCACAAAATCCAGGTTCTTCTTCTTCTTCATCAATCAGCCTCTCTATACAGACAAGAGACTTGTCTCTCCGCCCTAACAATTGGAATAGGCTGTCTAGCTCCCGTCTATCCTTTCTATGGATTTGTGGATCTAATTATTTTCCAAATTTTTTAAATATTTGATGAGGGTTGTTGAATTCAACCACCTGTATTCCACAGGAGGTTGGTGTCACCTTAATTAGGGAGATCGGTCTCGTTGTAATGATGAGCGGAGTAGATGAAATGGTAACAAATACATCAAACACATGGTTTCCAGGTGTTTGATGCCATTCCATTTGCTCCGTTCCATTTGAGCTTTTCTCCCTCAGCAGCTACCTGTGCTGTATTCAATGGAGAGATGCTATGCTACTAGCCTCATGTCATGAATATGCATAGCCATCTCGAGACAACTCTGATATCAGGTGTTTTGCGGGATGTCATGTGTCCTTATATTTATATTGTACCTTTATATCAGTACACTCCTAACAAATTAAGCATTACGAAAATTATATTCAATCAAATAAACCTCACGTAGCAAATAGGCCATTCATTTGATGTTTTACCAAATTCTAAACTCATTGATCTACATACAAAAACTCCTTGCTTGGTGTGCATTTTTTTTAAAACGCCACCTGCTGGAGGGAGACACATTTTCTGCAGTTGGGCCTCTCTCTTTAACCTCTTCCTCAATTTCAATTCAATTCAATTCAAGGGCTTTATTGGCATGGGAAACATGAGTTAAGATTGCCAAAGCAAGTGAGGTAGACAACATACAAAGTGAATATATAAAGTGAAAAACAACAAAAATTAACAGTAAACATTACACATACAGAAGTTTCAAAACAGTAAAGACATTACAAATGTCATATTATATATATATATATATATATATATATATATATATATATATAGTGTTTTAACTATGTACAGATGGTTAAAGGACACAAGATAAAATAAATAAGCATAAATATGGGTTGTATTTACAATGGTGTTTGTTCTTCACTGGTTGCCCTTTTCTCGTGGCAACAGGTCACAAATCTTGCTGCTGTGATGGCACACTGTGGAATTTCACCCAGTAGATATGGGAGTTTTTCAAAATTGGATTTGTTTTCAAATTCTTTGTGGATCTGTGTAATCTGAGGGAAATATGTCTCTCTAATATGGTCATACATTGGGCAGGAGGTTAGGAAGTGCAGCTCAGTTTCCACCTCATTTTGTGGGCATTGAGCACATAGCCTGTCTTCTCTTGAGAGCCATGTCTCCCCACGGCGGCCTTTCTCAATAGCAAGGCTATGCTCACTGAGTCTGTACCTAGTCAAAGCTTTCCTTAATTTTGGGTCAGTCACAGTGGTCAGGTATTCTGCCGCTGTGTACTCTCTGTGTAGGGCCAAATAGCATTCTACTTTGCTCTGTTTTTCTTTGTTAATTCTTTCCAATGTGTTAAGTAATTATCTTTTTGTTTTCTCATGATTTGGTTGGGTCGAATTGTGCTGTTGTCCTGGGGCTCTGTATGGTGTGTTTGTGTTTGTGAAAAGAGCCCCAGGACCAGCTTGCTTAGGGGACTCTTCTCCAGGTTCATCTCTCTGTAGGTGATGGCTTTGTTATGGAAGGTTTGTGAATCGCTTCCTTTTAGGTGGTTGTAGAATTTAACGGCTCTTTTCTGGATTTTGATAATTAGTGGGTATCGGCCTAATTCTGCTCTGCATGCATTATTTGGTGTTTTACGTTGTACACTGAGGATATTTTTGCAGAATTCTGCGTGCAGAGTCTCAATTTGGTGTTTGTCCCATTTTGTGAAGTCTTGGTTGGTGAGCGGACCCCAGACTTCACAACCATAAAGGGCAATGGGCTCTATGACTGATTCAAGTATTTTTAGCCAAATCCTAATTGGTATGTTGAAATGTATGTTTCTTTTGATGGCATAGAATGCCCTTCTTGCCTTGTCTCTCAGATCGTTCACAGCTTTGTGGAAGTTACCTGTGGCGCTGATGTTTAGGCCAAGGTATGTATACTTTTTTGTGTGCTCTAGGGCAACAGTGTCTAGATGGAATTTGTATTTGTGGTCCTGGTGATTGGACCTTTTTTGGAACACCATTATTTTGGTCTTACTGAGATTTACTGTCAGGGCCCAGGTCTGACAGAATCTGTGCATAAGATCTAGGTGCTGCTGTAGGCCCTCCTTGGTTGGTGACAGAAGCACCAGATCATCAGCAAACAGCAGACATTTGACTTCGGATTCTAGCAGGGGAGGCCGGGTGCTGCAGACTTTTCTAGTGCCCGCGCCAATTCGTTGATATATATGTTGAAGAGGGTGGGGCTTAAGCTGCATCCCTGTCTAACCCCACGACCCTGTGTGAAGAAATGTGTGTGTTTTTTGCCAATTTTAACCGCACACTTGTTGTTTGTGTACATGGATTTTATAATGTCGTATGTTTTACCCCCAACACCACTTTCCATCAGTTTGTATAGCAGACCCTCATGCCAAATTGAGTTGAAGGCTTTTTTGAAATCAGCAAAGCATGAGAAGACTTTGCCTTTGTTTTGGTTTGTTTGGTTGTCAATTAGGGTGTGCAGGGTGAATACATGGTCTGTTGTACGGTAATTTGGTAAAAAGCCAATTTGACATTTGCTCAATACATTGTTTTCATTGAGGAAATGTACGAGTCTGCTGTTAATAATAATGCAAAGGATTTTCCCAAGCTTATACATATTCCACGGTAGTTATTGGGGTCAAATTTGTCTCCACTTTTGTGAATTGGGGTGATCAGTCCTTGGTTCCAAATATTGGGGAAGATGCTAGAGCTAAGTATGATGTTAAAGAGTTTTAGTGTAGCCAATTGGAATTTGTTGTCTGTATATTTGATCATTTCATTGAGGATACCATCAACACCACAGGCCTTTTTGGGTTGGAGGGTTTTTATTTTGTCCTGTAACTCATTCAATGTAATTGGAGAATCCAGTGGGTTCTGGTAGTCTTTAATAGTTGATCTAAGATCTGTATTTGATCATGTATATGTTTTTGCTCTTTATTCTTTGTTATAGAGCCAAAAAGATTGGAGAAGTGGTTTACCCATACATCTCCATTTTGGATAGATAATTCTTCATGTTGTTGTTTGTTTAGTGTTTTCCAATTTTCCCAGAAGTGGTTAGAGTCTATGGATTCTTCAATTGCATTGAGCTGATTTCTGACATGCTGTTCCTTCTTTTTCCGTTGTGTATTTCTGTATTGTTTTAGTGATCCACCATAGTGAAGGCGTAGACTCAGGTTTTCCGGGTCTCTATGTTTTTGGTTGGACAGGTTTCTCAATTTCTTTCTTAGATTTTTGCATTCTTCATCAAACCATTTGTCATTATTGTTGATTTTCTTCGGTTTTCAATTTGAGATTTTGCCTGCACCTCCGGTCCTGCCCCATAATGACGTGGCTAGCATGCGGAAGCAAATTCAAAACTCAGGAGTGAAGACCGAAGACAAGATGCATCAGCAAAGAAGATACTTATAATGGCGCTAAATTCGGCCAGTACACAAACAAAATATTATTTTGTTTTTGTCATTGATAGTTGGAAACTTGTTTCAAACGTTACTGGCTGTTTAGAATATTTTTAACCAACTGTTGGTACATATTGTGGTAGCTAGTTTGTTAACTTAGTTACCATAATTATTCTTTCTTGTTCTAACGTTAACTTTATGTATTAAATGCAGGGTCTCACTTGAGGTGAAGGATGGAGACTGGGGGGACCTCCTCCAGTGGGGAGGGCTTCCTCTCCAGAATGGCCATCAACGACAACAGGGCTGGAATGGAGGGCCTTGACAGGGACAAGATAAACAAGATCATCATGAAGTCCTCCAAGGTACCATGTTGAGAACTTCTGTCTGTATCCAAACACCCAAACTAACACTCGCCTAGACTCTTGAGTTAATACCCTAGTTAGCTACCTTACTGTAATGTAATGGCACAGGAACTGACAAACCCACTTGTTGAGGCCCAGTGTGTTCTCTTCTCACAGTGTAACATGGCCAATTACTGGAGGTCCTCAGCCTCTGTGTTTACCTTCTTCTCCTACAGGGCTCCAGGTTCTATGAGAACGAGATGAAAAAGGAACAGCAGGTGAACCAGCGCATTGAGAGGATGATGCTGCAGAAAGCACACATCACTGAGCAACAGTTGAGCAAAGCACAAACACAGGTACAGTGCAGGTGGGCTCTATACACACGCAGGCTCCCGAGTGGTGCAGCGGTCTAAGGCACTGCATCTCAGTGCTAGAGGCAACCGGCTATCACAACCGGCTGTGATTGAGAGTCCCATAGGGCGACACACAATTGGCCCAGCGTCGTTAGGGTTTGGCCGAGGTAGGCCATCATTGTAAACTGACTTTCCGAGTTAAATCAAATGTAAAAAACACACACATTATGCAACCTCTGACACACAGATACAGTAAGTGTATAGCTTCTACAGTATATTTTATTTTACATTTATTTATCTCGGCAAGTCAGTTAAGAACAAATTCTTATTTTCAATGACTGCCTTGTTCAGGGGCAGAACGACAGATTTTTACCTTGTCAGCTCGGGGATTCGATCTTGTAACCTTTCGGTTACTAGTCCAATGCTCTAACCACTAGGCTACCTGCCGCCCCCATATATTTAGGTGTTATAATTTGATTGAAGTTCTGTCGCCTCTGAACGTCTTGTTGTAGGTGGAAAAGATGACCTTTGACCTGGAGAGGGTTCGTGACTTGAGCCGTGTTATTGTGCACGTGGCCATGCTCTATGAGCATGCTGGTGAGATTCTATACAGGACTGTTAATTTGCTAGCAACATACTTTAGGCCATGTAGTGTATGTGGACACCTCTTCCTATTAGGGAATTTGGCCATTTCAGCCACACGTTGCTGACAAGTGTACAAAATGAAGCACACCGCCATGCATTCTCCATAGACAAACATTGGGAGTAGAATGGCCCGTACTGAAGTGACTTTCAACTTTCAACATGGCACTAATGAGACGTTTCATTGCATGTTTTCTTACCTCATGTACACTATATATACAGAAGTATGTGGACACCCCTTCAAATTAGTGGATTTGGCTATTTTAGCCACACCCGTTGCTGACAGGTGTATAAAATTGAGCACAGAAAACATTTGCAGTAGAATGGCCTTACTGGAGAGCTCAGCTACCTTCAATGTGGCACCGTCATAGGATGCCACCTTTCCAACAAGTCTGTTTGTAAAATTTCTGCCCTGCTAGAGCTGCCCCGGTCAACTGTAAGTGCTGTTATTGTGAAGTGGAAATGTCTTGGAGCAACAACGGCTCAGCCGCGAAGTGGTAGGCCACACAAGCTCACAGAACGGGAGCGGCGAGTGCTGAAGCGCATAACGTGTAAAAATCGTCTGTCCTCAATTGTAACTCTCACTACCGAGTTCCAAACTGCCTCAAGGAAGGAACGTCAGCACAATAACTGTACGTCGGGAGCTTAATGAAATGGGTTTCCCTGGCCGAGTAGCCACACACAAAGCCTAATATCACCATGCACAATGCCAAGTGTCGGCTAGAGGTGGTGTAAAGCTCGCCGCCATTGGACTCTCTGGAGTGATGAATCACGCTTCAGCACCTGGCAGTCCGACAGACAAATCTGGGTTTGGCTGATGCCAGGTGAACGTTACCTCCCCAATGCATAGTGCCAACTGTAAAGTTTGGTGGAGGAGGAATAATGATCTGGGGCTGTTCATGGTTTGGGCTAGGCCCCTTAGTTCCAGTGAAGGAAAATGTTAACTCTACAGTGACATTCTAGACAATTCTGTGCTTCCAACTTTCTGGCAACAGTTTGGGGAAGGCCCTTTCCTGTATCAGCATTACAATGCCCCATGCACAAAGTGAGGTCCATAGAGACATGCTTTGTTGAGATCGGTGTGGAAGAACCTGACTTTCCTGCACAGAGCTCTGACCTCTACCCCATCGAACACCTTTGAGATGAATTGGAACGCTGACATCAGTGCTGACTTCACTAATACTCTTGTAGCTGAATGTAAGCAAGTCCCCGCAGCAATGTTCCAACATTTACATTTACATTTAAGTCATTTAGCAGACGCTCTTATCCAGACTTACCTTCCCAGAAGAGTTATAGCAGCGAAGGGGGGGACCTACTCTATATTAATGCCCATGATTTTGGAAGGAGATGTTTGACGAGCAGGTGTCAACATACTTTTGGCCATGTAGTGTGCAAGCACAGGCTTCTCATGAGCGAGACAGGATTTGGAAGGCTGGCCACGCAAGACATTACATTACATTACATTTAAGTCATTTAGCAGACGCTCTTATCCAGAGCGACTTACAAATTGGTGCATTCACCTTATGACATCCAGTGGAACAGCCACTTTAAAATAGTGCATCTAAATCTTTTAAGGGGGAGGGGGGGGTGAGAAGGATTACTTTATCCTATCCTAGGTATTCCTTAAAGAGGTGGGGTTTCAGGTGTCTCCGGAAGGTGGTGATTGACTCCGCTGTCCTGGCGTCGTGAGGGAGTTTGTTCCACCATTGGGGGGCCAGAGCAGCGAACAGTTTTGACTGGGCTGAGCGGGAACTGTACTTCCTCAGTGGTAGGGAGGCGAGCAGGCCAGAGGTGGATGAACGCAGTGCCCTTGTTTGGGTGTAGGGCCTGATCAGAGCCTGGAGGTACTGAGGTGCCGTTCCCCTCACAGCTCCGTAGGCAAGCACCATGGTCTTGTAGCGGATGCGAGCTTCAACTGGAAGCCAGTGGAGAGAGCGGAGGAGCGGGGTGACGTGAGAGAACTTGGGAAGGTTGAACAC
The DNA here is from genome assembly GCF_023373465.1 of Oncorhynchus keta. NCBI lineage: Eukaryota > Metazoa > Chordata > Actinopteri > Salmoniformes > Salmonidae > Oncorhynchus > Oncorhynchus keta. Next base: position 23,307,195 of record NC_068445.1, read on the forward strand.
CAGACGGGCTGCGGCGTTCAAGACTATGGAGACAAAATAATATATAATTATATATTATTATTATTATATAGTTTGTGATACCAAATGTCTAGTTATGTGATGTCAAAATAAGAAAGCCAAGCTAGTTGACTTCGCTACCCAGAGGGAGGTTCATATCTGGCGATCTTTCTCACACTGGTTCTCTTTCATGTATGAACGAGTTTATGGTGTTCTAACTGGATCTGAAAGATGGCCCATTATTGAACTACAACAATTACCTTGTATTAAGCCCCAGGTTGTGTCTACAACTTGTATATGTTTTATCCTCTCTCCTCAGACAACTTCCAACTACCATGCAAGGAAGTTTGGGGTCCGTGCCACCATGCCTGGCTTCATCGCGAAGAAGCTCTGCCCAAACCTGGTTATTGTTCCAACCGACTTTGACAAATACAGAGCAGTGAGCGCTGAAGTAAGGATCTGACACACACAGTGTTTCAGTGGCCAGTGAGGCCTTTACTATATGTATAAATCCTCCCCAAACAGACATATGGGTCACTAATCATCCTATTCCTCTGCTAGGTCCAAGAGATCTTTGCAGACTATGACCCTCACTTCCTTCCCATGAGTCTGGACGAGGCCTACCTGGACATCAGTGAGCACCTGGAGCAGAGGAGGGTCTGGCCCTGCGTACCCACCATCTCCGGACCAACGACACTGAGACAGCTACATCCGTGTCAGTGCCAGGTCAGGAGTCGCTGTCTAAATACAGTGGATTACTGTGTAATAAATGTGTCATGTTCATTTGTTACACTGTGGGATTCCTTTTTTAAACCCATTTTGCAGTTATAGTTTACATACTGTGATAAAGTTGTCATTTGTAAGACAACTTTGAGAGTCAATTTTAAGTAGTTTGAATGCGATATAAAGACATGTTCTATGGTAGATATAACAAAAGTGAAGAGGGTTATTAAGAGCTTAATAGCATAAGCCTCATCTAATTCTTCCTTCATTTTCTGCCTGACAGAAAGTACATTAGAAGGGATTAGAACTATGTATGTGTAGTCCCTCTCGCTTTCTCTTATCTAGTTCACTTTTGCCACCTGTCAAGTATAGCGAGTGACAAGGGGGGCAGAAGATAAGAGACATGGACACACAGCTGTGAATCATCTCACACCTCTCTCTCTCTCTCTAGTTGAGGAGCAGGGTGATGGCCTACAGGAGACAGTAGAGGGTATGTCTCCTGTCCTGTTTGAGGACAGCCCCAGCTCCTCCTCCTGCCCCTTTCTGCAGGATGCTCCTGGGGGAGACGTGATGGTGTTTGGGACCTGTGCCGAGGAGGCGGTGAGAGATGCGTTTCCGCATCGAGCAGAAAACCTCACTTACTGCTAGCGCAGGTGAGAGAGAGACGCTGTGTGTTCATTTTCCTCAGAGGACACATTGTCTGAGTCCCTATTCTGTATGTAGTCACATCAAGCTTGTAACACATTTACCATGGGTCTTTTATTGGTTATTCTTCTAGGCATTGCCCCAAACATGATGCTGGCCAAGGTGTGTAGTGATAAGAACAAACCCAACGGCCAGTACAGACTCCCCTCTAACCGACAGGCTGTCATGGTATTCATACAGGACCTGCCAGTCCGGAAGGTAGGCTGCTATACACCTCAGCCCCAAACCTAGACAGCCTATTAAGGGATGTTTACTCAAGGATATTTTTTATGGATCATGTTGCTAGCTGATGGCCTACAAATAAATATGAGTAAAAGATGGTATTTTGGTGTGCCAGGTATCAGGCATTGGGAACGTGACAGAGAAGATGCTGGGAGCTCTCGGTATCACCAGCTGTATCCATCTTGGCCAGGAGATGGCGCTGCTGGCCTTGCTGTTCTCTGAGACATCCTGGCACCACTTTCTCGACATCTCCCTGGGCTTGGGCTCCACACACATCGAGAGGTTCTGGCCGGGCAGGCAGAGGGGGTGGGCAGGGCAGAGAGGGGCAACTATACAGTAGACTTGAGTCTGTCTGTTTTTTATTTACTTACAGGGACGGGGAGAGAAAAAGCATGAGCACAGAGAGGTAGTTGTTTTTCTTTTCTGGCAACATACAGTGAGCTCAAAGTATTTTCACAGTGACATATTTGTTTTTGTTTTGGCTCTGTACTCAAGCACATAGGATTTGAAATGACAGTTTACTATTAACCCGAAGGTAAACCTTAAAGTGCAGACGGTCAACTTTAATTTGAGGTTATTATATCCATATTGGGTGAACAGTTTAGAACTGACATAACTTTTTGTACATAGTCTCCCCATTTTAGGGAACTGAAAGTGTTTTGACAAATTCACTTGTGTGTTAAAGTAGTCAAGGGTTTAGTATTTTGTTCCATATTCTTAGCACGTAATGATTCCATCAAGCTTGTGACTCTAAAAACTTGTCAGATGCTGTTGCAGTTTGTTTTTGTTGTTTCAGATTATTTTGTGTCAAATAGAAATTAATTGTAAATCATTTGTCATTTTGGAGTCACTTTTATTCTAAATAAGAATAGAGTACTTGTTTCTGAACACTTCACCATTAACATTGATACTACCATGATTCTGGATAATAATGCATGAGTCGTGAATAACTATGAGTGAGAACATTTGAGTCCTCTCACCATTACCAATAATGGGAGGTTAGCCATTTTGGTTGGGTAACTTTCTCACTCATCAGTACCTTATCAACCATTCATTTCTATTTGGCACAAAATAATCCGAGACGCAACCAAAACAAACTGTAAATGCATCAAACAAGTTTGTAGAGTCACAAGCTTGATGTAGTTATTGCGTGCTAGGAATATGTGATCAAATGCTAAACTTTTTACTACTTAAATACGCATGTTAATTTGGGTTGCCTGGCTACCCAGACTCCTTGCTCCAGCCAAATGCAATGCCACGCCTACGGACGTTAGTTTCTTCTCCGCAATGAGTCTGGACCTGAGTACCTCCCCGACCTTTCACCGAATGCAAACCCATTTGGGGCCGTCTGATTAGTCCAGAAACCGATGGGTTGAGCCAGAACACACGTATAAAGTGGCGGTTTTAAAATTCGTCATTGGCTTTGATACTATGATACGTTAGAGACAATCTAATTGCTGACTTTTTTTGTGCAACACCCCTCGTCACCACAATCGACTTCAATGATGGCATTCTCAGACTAAAGTATGTAGCGAACGACAGACCAGCGGAAGAATTCAGTGTGAGTTGCCAGGCTATAAAACAGGGGGGGGGACTATGTACAAAAAGTTCTGTCATTTCTAAACGATTCACCCAATGTATTCGCCTCATAATAACCAGACTGATTGCCGCTGTGCAGTGAACATTCATGTAAGCTTGCTAGGCTACCGATATGGATGAAAATACCCTCAAATTAAAACTGACCGTCTGCACTTTAACCTCAGTCATTGTTTCATTTAAAATGCATTTATTTATTTCACATATCCAGTTCAGAGACAGAATTACAAAAAATGTCACTGTCCAAATACTTTTGGTCCTTACTGTATGTGTGAAATAAATAGATACATCTGGATTACTGCAACTCGCTGTTGGCTGGGCTCCCTGCCTGTGCCATTAAACCCCTACAACTCATCCAGAACGCCGCAGCCCGTCTGGTGTTCAACCTTCCCAAGTTCTCTCACGTCACCCCGCTCCTCCGCTCTCTCCACTGGCTTCCAGTTGAAGCTCGCATCCGCTACAAGACCATGGTGCTTGCCTACGGAGCTGTGAGGGGAACGGCACCTCAGTACCTCCAGGCTCTGATCAGGCCCTACACCCAAACAAGGGCACTGCGTTCATCCACCTCTGGCCTGCTCGCCTCCCTACCACTGAGGAAGTACAGTTCCCGCTCAGCCCAGTCAAAACTGTTCGCTGCTCTGGCCCCCCAATGGTGGAACAAACTCCCTCACGACGCCAGGACAGCGGAGTCAATCACCACCTTCCGGAGACACCTGAAACCCCACCTCTTTAAGGAATACCTAGGATAGAATAAGTAATCCTTCTCACCCCCCCCCCCTTTAAGATTTAGATGCACTATTGTAAAGTGACTGTTCTACTGGATGTCATAAGGTGAATGCACCAATTTGTAAGTCGCTCTGGATAAGAGCGTCTGCTAAATGACTTAAATGTAAATGTAATAAATAATGGAACATACGATAATACTCTTCCCACATCCAACATGTTTCTCTATCTCCTTCATTCTCTGTCAGGACATTTGGAGAGCTGGTTGCATTCGAGGAGTAGTTCTCTCTGTGCAGGCAGCTGTGTCAAGACCTGGCTCAGGACCTGCAGAAGGAGGCTCTCAAGGTACTCCACAGCAGTGGTTTTCAACCCTCTCCTCGGGGACCTCCAGACGTTTCACAATTTTGTTGTAGCCCTGAACTACCTCACCTGTTTCACCTTTTCAGAGGCTTGATGATTAGGAGGGGTTTGAAAGTACAGCTCGGTTCATTACAGTACACTTTTAGTAATGGTATAGATTGTGTAGCACATTTCTCCTCCTCGCTTAGAGTATATTTTCTTAAACACAAATTCACTTGGATTCATAGTAAAAATGTTTGAAATCAAACAACGATTCCCTAGTATTTGGCTTTTTGTGGCTATTCTTTTTTGTGATACAAAACCGTTCGCCAGTACATGGAACTGTGTTATGGCCGGCATTAGTATTCAGCACCATTGTGAACAGCCATTGTCTGGCTGCCTCTGGCTGCCTATTTTTTTCTCTGGGTAAGTGTTATGAGAATTTTGTTATCATTGTTCATAAACTTCAATTAATCTACTCAGTCTGCAACCCAGAGTTTGTAAGATTCTGATTTAAATGAAACAGATTTCTCAGCTTACAATAGTCAAAATGTTTATTCACGAGGACGTCCTAACATCAAAAATGCAAACCCAGTCTTTATAACACAAACAAGTTCAAATCTTAAGCTACGCCTTTCTTAGACAGTCTGTGTTTTTCCACTACATAGATACATTGTTTAATCTGAAACATGTTTCATAATCTTCTGCAAGCCTAACAGTTTCTCCCGTCCACGGGTGGAGACAGAATGTCCTGTAAGGAACACAGTAGTCCAGCTTGTCTGTTGATAGCTCCTCTTATCATTAGTTTCCCACTTGCACCCTGCTTACATACTAAAAAGGAACAAAAGGTCCTTGTTCTAATTCTGACTAAAACTACACACATCATCAGATTATAGTTTTATGATTCTAATCAATTTCATACAATTATATGGTTTCAGAGTGGAATTATTTAATTATCTTTCAACATATAAATTATTTTATCAGAAAGAGAGAGCAGAAAAGTGTTCTTGAACAGAAAGGATATTTCCTCAGAGAGGGTATTGAGAGGGTATTTTGGGGTCACAGAACATTACAATATCAGTGTTGGATCCCAGAATCATCTCACATAATTACTAGAGAGTCTGTTTCCCTCCAATCGATAGAGAGAGCTGCCTTGGCACGACCATCACCCCCTGGCTTAGGCCTAATGTTCTTTTGATAGCTGGAGGAAATAGAGAGCAATTATGGAGAATACCAGGAACCAGTGTGATCCTCAGCCTGCCTGGTGAATAGGCTGCTTGGGGATGATCATCACACTCTTAGGAAAATGTCTTAGATTCATCTAAGTGAAGAAGGGTCAATCAGTCAAATCAATGTCTGTTTTGTCCTTTGACTCCATCCCCAGGTTCAACCAAATGTATCCTGTAATTCCCCATGTCATTGTTTTGTTTTCTTCCAGGGCAAGACAGTGACGTTGAAGCTTAAAAATGTCAACTTTGAGGTGAAAACCAGAACGTGGACATTGCCGTGTGCCGTTGCTACGAGTGACGAGCTCTTTGCTGTCGCTAAGGACTTGCTGAACACTGAGATTGACAACATCAGCCCCCAGGCACTGAGACTGAGGCTCATGGGTAACCTTAATTCACCTTCTCTCACTGGTTTAAATGGAGTATACCACTGGAAAAAAATACTAAATATCACATTTCATGGCTGTTGTATATATCAATAATATATGAAGTACCTTCTACTGATTCTGTTATTAATTAAAATCAACCCTTGCGTGTCTGCAGGCATTCGAGTTTCCAGCTTTGTCAGCGCTGACGACAAGAAACCCCAGCAGAAGAGCATTGTGGGATTCCTCCAGAAAGGCAGGGCTGACTCCAGTAGCCCCTCACAGATCTCCTCCCACAAGCCTGTGAAAGAGCATCAACCTAAGCCTCCAGGCCAGACCCAGGCCTTTCCCTGCCCTTCCCTGGTACAGCAGAGCCAGGGGCAGGAGGATCACCCCTGGGTACCCAGCTGGGGAGGAGTGGAGGTGGGGAGGACTGGGGAGCAGCAGCAGTCCTTCTTCCAAAAAGCTCGCGCCCAGAGGCTGCGGCTGCAAGCTGAGAGAGAGGACCCACCAGAGGATGGAAAGTGGAACGTCTTAGAGACCAGACTGGGCCCAGCCTCATCAGCCATCAAGCCCAAACAGACACCGACACCCATTCAGAAGAATCCAAATACATCAGCAGAGACACAATTCTCTATGAGTGCATTGACAGCTTCTGACAACATGACACATGCACCTACAGCCAGCAGCACAGAGGCCCATGTGTCTACTTCATTGTGCTGGTCCACAGAGCCAGGGACAGACTGACCTGCCCTGTGTGCTTCAGGGAGGTGAACACCACAGACCTGACAGTCTTCAACAGACATATTGACCAGTGTCTCAGTGGGGTTCCTATGGAGCACAACATTCACACAGACACAGAACTAGAGAAAGGCTCCAGTGTCTGTGAGGAGGAGGTGGAGAAAGAGAGGGAAGGGGAGATTGAGAAAGAGAGAGCTGAAGGGGAAAGGAGGAGGGAGGAGGGATTGATGGAGATAGGTAGGGACCCACTTAGTAGGTGTATGTTGGACTCATTGGGCCTTCGATTGGACACTAGTGCAGGTGATAATAAAGGACTACTTCTGTATGAGACTAGTACAACTAATATTTCACTAAACGCTGTGGGCCTGAACCCTGTCTTCCTTAACACTTGTCCAAACGGAGGTGTGTCTATACCTAGAGTTACAGACCCTAACATCCTGAAGGGTTCATCTCAAAGTGACCCTCGTGTTCGTCCTTTGTCCCCAGGTGGCCCTCGGCCAATGACTACGCCCAAGGTTGAGTCACATGACCCCAGAGAACCCGCCCTCACCTGCCCAGTGTGTCAGGTGACACAGGACACCGATAACCTCACCCTCTTTAACCGACACGTTGACCTCTGTCTAAACCAGGAGATCCTGAGGCCCATTGTTGTGCAATTTATCCACCGCCATCACCTCATGTTTCAACATGATAATGCATGGCCCCATGTCGCATGGATCTGTACACAATTTCTGGAAGCTGGAAATGTCCCAGTTCTTCATGGCCTGCATACTCTTCAGATATGTCACCCATTGAGCATGTTTGGGATGCTCTAGATCAACGTATACGACAGCGTGTTCCAGTTCCCGCCAATATCGAGCAACTTCAAGCAACATTAAAGAGGAGTGGGACAACAGCCTGATCTATGCGCTGCATGAGGCAAATGGTGGTCACACCACATACTGACTGATTTTCTGATCCATGCCCTACTTTCTTTTTTTAAAAGTTATGCATCTGTTGGTGACATCTGTATTCCCAGTCATGTGAAATCCATAGATTAGGGCCTAATTTATTTATTTAAATTGACTGATTTCCTTATATGAACGGTAACTCAGTAAAATCTTTGAAATTGTTCAATGTTAAGTTTATTTTTTTGTTCAGTGTATTATAGTTTTGAATAAGGAAACGTAAATATCTAAATTGTTTTAGATTATATTTAAATGTGTATTTAAGATTGTTTCCACAAGAATATTGCTCAAAGTTACCACCATGTTGACATTTGCTGAATGAACTGTGTTGGCAATCAATTATTCTCCTTGTAAAACTTTGTAAAGTCTCTGTGTCAATGTTGATGAGTATTTAATGTGTGCAGTATAAATCCATTTAAACACACCTAAGGCCTCAACTACTTTCGGAGTTTTGATTGGAGCTTAGATTCATAATAATAGTATACTGTACATATAGGAGCTCAATAGTCAAATACACATGAATGACTAGAGTCAGTCATAAATCTGCACTCATACAGCTCACTACTCCAGGCTTAAGAGTGTAGATAAGGCAGTGCAGGTATTCTTATGCACTCACTTTGACCAGAAGTGATTCTGTGAAGGGTGTGGGCTTCCAGAGTAAACAGAGGTCAGCCTTCCAGCCCTGGTAATGTACATACACTGCTCCATTTCCACACCACTTTGTATTCCTTATGCAGTAAGACACTATCTGCTTCAGTAAAAAGATCCAGTTCCTGACCAGACTTTCTGCATTCATTCAGTAATGCTACATGGTTGTTTCGAAAGAGAAGTATTAAACAGAGACATACTGGGATCCAACCCAGGATACAGGGAGAAGTCACCAGATATTCACTATGGAAAGAATGTCCTTGAAGGAGAGGATGGGGGCACAGCTGATGAAGGAGCTGAACCTGAACCCTAAAACGCCGAAAAACACAAAAAAAGCAGTCAAGGGATTCACTGACTTTATACAGAACATGGAGACAGAGGAGACCAACAGTTACAATAACGAAGAAATGTGTGAGTACCAGGTATGTGTGAGTACCAGGTATGTGTGAGTACCAGGTGTGTGCCGGTGTGAACGTGTGTCCGTGAGCATGTAAATGGGTAACACCTAAGCCCTGTTTAGATTTGTTTTATTTTAATCAAAAACAGACGTTTTATTCAACATAACTTGAGTAAACACTGAACGTTAAAAAAGGGGGGGGTTGTGCCATCTGCACTGTTATTCAAGTGACAGTGTTTTTGAAAATGTTTAAGTGGAAATTGTTAAAAGTAGTCTTTGCATATAGTTGTAGGGTTTGTTTAACTTTTCAATCACTGGTTTTTGTTTGACATGCATGTTAGTGAAAAATTGGAGTCTCAGCATCACTCTGTCACAGTGGAATTGTCCTAAGGTCAAATTTAACAGTAAAAATAATAGCCTGAGGCAACAGAGCCTTACTTCTGCCCTCTTTAACAGGATCGGAAATTGAATTCTTGTAATTATGGTATTAAATGTTGAGAAACATTGGTGAATATTCATTCAATGCTAACATATTCTTTCGTAGACCAAAGCAAGCAATGAATATCCTTATCCTCTTAATTATAATGACTGTGCAAAGATTATGTTATGATAATATACTGTAGAAATGATAATGCTCTTGACCAAATCCCTGATCATCCTTATGGTTGAATCCGTGTTGGAAAACCTTAGGTGTGTTACCATGTATCTGTCATGGGTAATGGTTTGACTGGATATGAACATCCAGTGTGCAAAGAGCTGTGTTTGTATTGGCAACACACACACACACCTTACCAATTCCACCCTTATACTACTCATAATAACTGAAATTTCACACCCCCATGTTCTCAAAAGAAAAACATGCATATTGATGTATTACTTATTGTGAAGCACCTGGTGAGTCTTATGTGTTTGCAGTGCTGGAGCTAGAGAAGGAGTACATTGAAGCAGCAAAGATAAATGATGTGCAGACCATGAAGATTCTGGGAAAGGCAGTCAAGGTTGACGCAAAGAACTTGGTGAGTCAGTCCTCATATCCATAGGAACATCGTCTCCGCACTGCAGTTAGTGGGACTACTGGAGACTATCATGTACTATTTCTGTTACTTCTTTATTAGAACCATGTATTCTGTTCTGTGTCACTTGTTAGAATAACTTGTCCCATGCATTTACCCTAGCATGATCGCACTGCCCTGCACTATGCAGTTGCTGGAAAAAACATAGAGGCCGTCCAAGTCCTTCTCCAGCGCAGAGCAAACATCAATCAAGAGGACAAGGTAGGAAGACAACACTTTTCCGGCGTTACTTATGGTGTCTTTTAAAGCTTCTCCTCTTCAACAAACTCTCAGGAGAGAATGGCCATGGTTTGTCAAAATTAAACTATTTCTCTCTTTCATACATACTCACACAGCATGGAGTGACAGCCATCCACCTGGCTGCCTGGTTTGGGAGTCTGCCCATCCTGAAGTTGCTTGTGCAGGGTGGTGCTGATCAGAAGGTTGAGAATGCGGTAGGGAACCTCTGTTCCTATTCACGAAGGCCTTGAAAATGTCTCAGAAATCCCTTTCCTCGATCTGCTGGTCAGACCTAAGCTGTTCTCTGACATCTCAGCCATCTAGGATATCAATTACAATTGTCAACCATCAACACAATTTCTCCATAACCATTTGAGAATACAAAATGTCAAGTTGTCATGTACAGTGCCTTTGGAAAGTATTCAGACCCTTTGACTTTTTCTACATTTTGTTAGGTTACAGCCTTATTCTACATACAATACCCCACAATGACAATGACAAAGAAAACTTTTGTTTATTTAAATTTGCTAATTTATTAAAAAAGGATATATAAATAATAAGCTTAAGTTGACACCTATATTTGGGGAGTTTCTCCCATTTTTCTTTGCAGATCCTGTCAAGCTCTGTCAGGTTGGACGGGGAGCGACGCTGCACAGCTATTTTCAGGTCTCTCCAGAGATGTTTGATCAGGTTCAAGTCTGGGCTCTTGGCTGGGCCACTCAAGGACGTTCAGAGACCTGTCCCAAAGCCACTGCTGCGTTTTCTTGGCTGGGTGCTCATGGTCATTGCTCATGGTCCTGTTGGAAGGTGAATCTTCGCCCCATTCTGAGGTCCTGATCTCTCTGGAGAAGGTTTTCATCAAGGATCTCTCTGTACTTTTCTCTGTTCATCTTTGCCTCGATCCTGACTAGTCTCCTAGTCCCTGCCGCTGAAAAACACCCCCCAGACCAAGGCCCTTCTCCTCCGATTGCTCAGTTTGGCCGGGAAGCCAGCTCTATGAAGAGTCTTGGTGGTTCCAAACATCTTTCATTTAAGAATGGAGGCCACTGTGTTCTTAGGGACCTTCAATGCTGCAGACATTTCTTTGTACCTTTCCCCAGATCTGTACCTCGACACAATCTTGTCTCAGAGCTCTACGGACAATTCCTTTGACCTCATGGCTTGGTTTTTGCTCTGACATGCACTGTTAACTGTGGGACCTTATACAGACAGGTGTGTGTGCCTTTCCAAATCATGTCCAATCAATTGAATTCACCACAGGTGGACTCCAATCAAGCTGTAGAAACATCAAGGATGATCAATGGAAACAAGATGTTCCTGAGCTCAAATTCAAATCTCATAGCAAAGAGTCTGAATACTTAGTTGAAGTCGGAAGTTTACATACACTTAGGTTGGAGTCATTAAAACTCGTTTTTCAACTACTCCACAAATTTCTTGTTAAAAAACTACTTTGTGCATGACACAAGTAACTTTTCCAAAAATTGTTTACAGATTATTTCACTATCACAATTCTAGTGGGTCAGACGTTTACATACACTAAATTGACTGTGCCTTTAAACAGCTTGGAAAATTCCAGAAAATGATGTCATGGCTTTAGAAGCTTCTGATAGGTCAATTGGAGGTGTACCTGTGGATGTATTTCAAGGCCTACCTTCAAACCCAGTGCCTCTTTGCTTGACATCATGGGAAAATCAAAAGAAATCAGCCAAGACCTCAGAAAAATAATTGTAGACCTCCACATGTCTGGTTCATCCTTGGGAGCAATTGCCAAACACCTGAAGGTACCACATTCATCTGTACAAACAATGGTATGCAAGTATAAACACCATTGGACCATGCAGTCGTCATATCGCTCAGGAAAGAGACGCGTTCTGTCTCCTAGAGATGAACGTACTGTGCTGTGCAAATCAAAAACAAACAAAAAAGTGCAAAACGAAAGTATCTATATCCACAGTAAAACGAGTCCTATATCGACAACCTGAAAGGCCGCTCAGCAAGGAAGAAGCCACTGCTTCAACCCAGCTATAAAAAAGCCAGACTGGATTGCAACTGCACATGGGTACAAAGATTGTACTTTTGGAGAAATGTCCTCTGGTCTGATGAAAGAAAAATAGAACTGTTTGGCCATCGTTATGTTTGGAGGAAAAATGGGCAGGCTTGCAAGCCGAAGAACACCATCCCATCCATGAAGCACGGGGGTGGCAGCATCATGTTGTGGGGGTGCTTTGCTGCAGGAGGAACATTATGTGGATATATTGAAGCAACATCTCAAGACATCAGTCAGGAAGTTAAAGCTTGGTTGCAAATGGGTCTTCCAAATGGACAATGACCCCAAGCATACTTCCAAAGTTGTGGCAAAATGGCTTAAGGACAACAAAGTTGTCAACAAGGTATTGGAGTAGCCATCACCCATCCTATAGAACATTTGTGGGCAGAATTGAAAAAGCGTGTGAGGGCAAGGAGGCCTACAAACCTTACTCGGTTACACCAGCTCTGTCAGGAGGAATGGGCCAAAATTCACATTATTGTGGGAAGCTTGTGGAAGGCTACCTGAAACGTTTGACCCAAGTTAAACAATTTAAAGGCACTGCTACCAAATACTATTTGAGTGTATGTCAACTTCTGACCCACTGGGAATGTGATGAAAGAAATAAAAGATGGAATTTCACATTCTTAAAATAAAGTAGTGATCCTAACTGACCTAAGACAGGGAATTTTTACTAGGATTAAATGTCAGGAATTGTGGAAAAAGAGTTTAAATGTATTTGGCTAAGGTGTATGTAAACTTCCGACTTCAACTGTATGTAAATAAGGTATTACAGTTTATTTTTTATACATTTTCAAAGATGTCTAAGAACCAGTTTCGCTTTGCCATTGTGGGGTATCATGTGTAGATAGCTGAGGATTTGTTTACATTTATTTAACGTAACAAAATGTGGAAAAAGTCAAGGGGTCTGAATACTTTCCGAAGGCACTGTATGGAGATGGTTGTATTCTCACTTCTCAGCTGGGAATGAACATCATGCACTGTGCTGCCATCAACAACCACACTGACATAATGACATTCATCATCTACGACCTGATGATGAAAGAGCTGGACAAAGAGGACCTGGTAACTACATAGACATACAGTATCAGTAACCATTGCATCCATTTCAAATATTGACTGGGCTGAATTAGTTCAATAAGCTGACCCTTTTTCTTCATCTCCTACCCCCCCGCACCAATCTCTTTCAGTCTGGACACAGAGCGTTTGCTTTGGCAGCAGAGCATGGCTCTGTGGAGATGCTGCAGATGTTGATGGAGGAGGCATACAATATGGCCACCATGGAGGAAGACCAGGTGTGTGTGTGTGCCACACCTATCAGGGGGCTGTAGGACTGTTTATTCCTCTATCTCCTCTTCCTGTAAACTGTCTCTCTCCCTTCCTCATTTCCTCCTGCTTTTTCTCTTTCTCTAAATGCTAGAATAGGAACACACCTCTGCATTTGGCTGCCGGCAATGGCCACTTGGATGTCGTCCAGCTACTGCTGAAGAGCTTTGAAACTCGCAATGAAGTCAATATGGTAATGTCCCACTGTAAACGCTGTCTGGAAGGCCAAAACGTTCATATTTTAACCCTGCTTAAATTGAAAAAATAATCTTTAATGGTGAGTGAGTGCTGCGCATTTTCCTTTTCAATGGAATTGTTTGATTGCCAGCATGTGTGATGGTGTGTGCTCAATGGCTACACCTTGCAGTAGCTGCTTTAGGTCAATGACTGATGTATTTGTTGCAGGCTGGGGAGACGGCTCTATACCTGGCTGCTGGCGCTGCCCATGAGGACTGCGTCCAGGCTCTGTTGGAGGCAGGCTGTGACCCAAACATTGTCACCATGGTAGGCCTGTAAACATAAACCACACCCTCCAACTATTCACTAAAATGGCCGCCACCAGGCACAGTTACTAAATCACACCCTGTTTATTCTACTTCAGTACTGTACCTACTAATAGGTAGACCTCTCCTAGACCTCTCTATTCAATGGGAACCTCTCCTTTCGCCTCTTAGGACCAAAGCAGTGCTCTACACCCTGTCTCAGAGAAGGGCCACACATCGTTGGTGAGACTCCTCATAGAGAACTCGGCCCAGGTGGACTTACAAAACCAGGTGAGAGTGAGCATAGTGAACTGGTCCTACGTCTTGGTCAACCATGAATAAAGCCAACCTGTTATCTGTGTAATTACTCAGTCTGTAGTATGACCTGACATCAGAGAGAGTTTCTATATAATGGTCCATTTTGGTTGTGTCTCCATTGGCAGCACCTCCAGGCTCCTCTCTACCTGGCAGTGAAGAACTGTCACATCCCTGTCATCCACACACTGCTCGAGGCTGGCTGCAACATCAACGTCACTGATCACGTACGTACAACACGTATACTCAGTCCACATCAATGTTATAATGAATTAGTTGCGTCCCAAATGGCACCCTATTCTCTGCATAGTGCATTACTAGTCCCGGGTCCTGCCAAACGTAGTGCACTATGTAGGACAGACACTGTAATGGTTGAAGTTATGGGTTTGGTAATCTGACCCTAGATCTGTGGTTAAGGGAAACTTATACCGTGAGCTCCTGTCTGTCCTCCTAAGAGGTCCCAGACTGTCCTGCATGTCGCTGCAGAGCTGGCCAGAGTGGACATTGTTGAGATGCTTCTGAAAGCTGGGATGGACCTAGTCCTCCAAGACAAGGTGAAACATGGACACCGAGAATGATGATCTAACCATGAATAGGCTCATTTGACCCCTCTCCTCTTCACGGCAACTTCCCACTCAACTGTTTCTGTTTTGAGCAGCAGGGTAAGACAGCACTGGGTGTGGCAGCCCGAGCAGACGAGGTCATCATCGTTGACATGATCATCAAGGCAGAGAGATATTTGACATGGAGGATGGTAATGTTAACAGAGGACCATAATGGAAATAACTAACTTCATTGTGTGTTTGTTTATCCTCTAGAATTGTGAATTAATGTAGAATGTGTAGCCTACTGTTGTGTGAGAGACCTCCCTATAAGTGATATAGCTGTACTGTATGATCAAATGCAGTCAATTCAATCAGAGACTAATACGTTGCTGAAGTCATCTGCTAATCAATTTACTGGAGCTGGAAATCAATGATTATATTCATCACCGATTATTAATTTCCTAAAGTCACAACTCCAGATTAATCCCTGTAATACCATTAACGCTGGCAGTGGGGACATTATTTATGGACCTGAAATGCTTGACAATCAATTTCAGTGTCAATTTGATTTAGCATATCTTCCATACCCAACCTGACAGTCAAAGCAAGTGGCTCTGGCATTCAATAAGCATGGGACTATGTGTGCTTATCGCTGAACACTCACTGCTCTCAGTTTGTGAAGCTTGTCCTTTCTCAGGTGACTAGATGTGATTACCCTTCCAGGCCAACACTGAGCTTAATGAGAACGTTCACAGCCAGACTCCGCTGACGTTTAAATTAGACCACCGCACAGAGAGCAAACAGACCCGCAGCACTGCCTGGCACCTGGCCTACCGCCTGCTGAAGCCAGGTGACTGGAAGAGGCTGGCGCTGCACTGGCATTTCACTGAGCAGCAGGTGGCTGCCATCGAGGAGCAGTGGACAGGTGACACACACACACACACAACACCTTTGGCTCACAGTGTAGCGCAGGGGAAAATCATTCACAGGAATATCAATTGAAACTCATTCATTTATCAATACCAAGTAAGAGGGATTCTTTACTCATTTGACATTGTTCCAAAAACAAGCCACTTGGGTGACATTACCAAGGAAAGCCTTAACTACACTAAGTAATTTAACTCTTATTTTACCAGGTAAGTAAAGAACATATTCTAATTTAATGTGTGTGTGTGTGTAGGGCAGCAGAGCTACCAGGAACATGGGAACAGGATGCTGTTGATCTGGCTTCATGGGGTAGAGCTGGCCCAAAGGAGCCCTGCTAAAGAGCTGTACCAGGGCCTGCTTGCTATAGGCAACAAGACTATAGCAGGTATGAGGTGTCCATGACCCTTACCTCATAGGAAAATATAACATTTATGTTGAAGTCATAACAGCAAATTACAGATGGGTGTGTTGTTGTTTTACAGATAAAATACGAATGGACACAGAGGAAGGAGACATAAAGAAAACGACATAGGTGTGCTTGAGTCAACAAGATAATTTTTTTCCAAAGCATTTGTGTGGTTATTTTTCAATTGATCTTTATATATATATTTAGATTATTACATGTTTTACTCAGGGAACATTTTTGTACACAGCCTTGTGTACTTGCTCGATGTCTACTATAGTGGCCACTATAATAGAGCAAAAATAGAATGCCTGTTTTTCAATCAAATTTGATTAGTTCCATGCGCCGAAGACAACAGGTGTAACAGTAAAATGCTTACTTACGAGCCCCGAACCTGCAATGCAGTTTCAAAATATACGCATAAGAACAAGAGAAACAAGTAATTCTATTTCTACTTTGTTTTTCCCCCAAATTGCAATATGTAGATGTG
Organism: Oncorhynchus keta; assembly: GCF_023373465.1. Taxonomy (NCBI): domain Eukaryota; kingdom Metazoa; phylum Chordata; class Actinopteri; order Salmoniformes; family Salmonidae; genus Oncorhynchus; species Oncorhynchus keta. Next base: position 23,323,651 of record NC_068445.1, read on the forward strand.
TGTGTGGTCACAACCATTCTATTATAAAGGCTGTCGTGGCTAACTGCAATATTAGTGTATTATTTTGTCAAGACTTGAGTGTCATTTGCAGTCAAGTCTTGGCAACAAATAACATCGGATTGCTTTCTTTACTTTTTTTTAGTTGTGAGTCAGGTTCACATGAACCACTTTTTATTTTACAGACTGATTATGTAGATCATATTTGTTGTTGTTTAATTAGTTAACCTGCATTTCACCCCAGCAAGGATTTGTTGCATGTTTTGGTGGAGAAAGAAGTGTCACCTTTTTGGGCCCTCACCAGTTTGCGTCCCTGGGTAAAACTACTAGTGAAATGGTCATCATTTAAATAGAAAGATGGTTCCATCATTTTCCATTCCGGAGTGTTAGAAATATCAGGTGCAGGTGTAGCATATGTCTAAAATATTTGGGAATATTCAAATGTGCAGGTGTATCAGCTTGACTAAGTCATGTATGGAAGACTGTATTTGCATAGAAGGTGGGTGGAATGTTCCTATGCGATATGGTATTGTTTGTGTGTGTTTACTCAACCACTTTGATAGAGTGCTTGTGGTAGGCTGAGTGTGTTCTGGAGGAACTCTGGCCCTGCTGATTGGAGGAGGAGAAGCTGTGGCCTGACCCGCTGGGAGAGAGAAAGGGAGACAGGGTGAGGTTTCTACAGATCATAAATCTACTCGTTTGGTGATTTTGATTCATTGTAAAATAGACATGTTTGATGCTGATGGTGTACCTGTGTGACGGGGTGTTGGCGCTCCACCCATAGGTTGCTGGGAGTGCGGACGAAGCGTGCCGTGATGCATGCAGTCAAGGTTTTGGAGGCTTTCTGTTGACTCGCTGTGATCACCAGTGTACTGAGCTGATACATATTATTAAGGAACAGTCAATAAATACGGGACCTTTCACTTTTTGACAAATGGTGAGGAAAACGGTAACCAGAGACAGTGGCTGACACCCTTTTCCCAAACACTTCTCATCATGGATTTAGCAATGGTACAAACTCCTAGTCAATGATAACACCAATCCAATGATTGTAGATCCATGACAAAGTGGGAGAGGGGTAGAGAATCGGGACATAGCCACGATAAGCTCCCAGTGCCATAGATCAATGTTAGTACGAACCGGTCTGTGCTCTGTGGGAGCTTGCAAAGCCACTAACCTGTCTGTGGGAGCTTGCAGTGCCCCCTGGTGGTAGGGTGCTGTGGAACACCTCTGCCCTGGAACCCACCTGAGGGAGAGTGAGTGAGTGGGCGGATGTTAAGAGTGATCGTAGAAGCCCATAGATAGAGGAGATGAAGAAATTAGACAAACTGATCCACTGTAAATATAACAGGCCTATCCAATGTATCACATAGTGGGTGTTTGAGGAGTCAGTATTGTGACAATTACACCCATATGAAATACTGTTAATGAGAAAATGTTCAGCCTTGAGAAAGAATAGATACAACGGCAGGAAATGTGACAATATGTTTAATGATGGCGGAACCTGATCCATAATAGTGAAAACTTGCATGCACTGTAACTGTGTGAGAGTCTCACTGTCTCTGGTACAGGGGAGTCAATGTGGAGTGGGCTGAACCCGAACAGAGGGGGCGGAGCATCTGTGGAGGGAAGACCAATAAGATCAGTCATATAATGTCATACAGGTTTATGTCCTGAAGTAAGCTTCATAACTGGACAGGTCAAAGAGGACAAACAAATAAGCCCAATATGATCAAATCTGACCCAACATAAATCACATTGTCAGTTGTAAAATTAGACAAATGACTGACATTCCAGGCCCTCCCCCTAAAACAACCAACAAAGCTAAATTATTACACAGATAAATGAAACAGCAACAAGAAACACTAATACTCTTTTACTTTAAGCTGAACCCTACAATCTCATATACATGCATACGCCTGATGACCACACACAAACACAATCAGAAAAAGTCCTTGCCCATCAGTCAACGCCAGACCAAGGTTACAACCTCCACAAAGAGTACCACTCAGTCAGCACAAAAGATTTAGCATCATCACGCCATCCAATGAATGAATGAGCCAGAGGAATGAAAAACATCCCCCTCTCCACATAAATCTATACTGTCAACGTGTCAATAGTAGCAGACTGCACTCTATTGGACAACTAGTGTCTGTTTTACTGTAACAGGCTAATAAACCATGTGTAGGTTGATCAGATCATATGGACTGGGAAAAGTACACTTATTTTTTAAATAATCTGTTTTATGAATGAAAATGTCAGGAACAGAACAAAGTGTTTTGTTTTTTTTACCCTTTTTTCGCCCCAATTTCATGGTATCCAATTGTTTTAGTAGCTACTATCTTGTCTCATCGCTACAATTCCCGTACGGGCTCGGGAGAGACGAAGGTTGAAAGTCATGCGTCCTCTGATACACAACCCAACCAATCCGCACTGCTTCTTAACACAGCGCGCACCCAACCCGGAAGCCAGCCGCACCAATGTGTCGGAGGAAACACTGTACACCTAGCAACCTGGTCAGCGTGCACTGTGCCCGGCCCGCCACAGGAGTCGCTGGTGCGCGATGAGACAAGGCTATCCCTACCGGCCAAACCCTCCCTAACCCGGACGACGCTAGGCCCCACAGACCTCCCGTGTCGCCCCACGGACCTCCCGGTCGCAGCAGGTTACGACAGAGCCTGGTCGCGAACCCAGAGTCTCTGGTGGCACACTAGTGCTGCAGTACAGCGCCCTTAACCATTGCACCACCTGGGAGGCCCGGAACAGAAGTTTCTTGACAGAGCCGTGTGTGTTACTAACCATGTAGGTTGTGCGCCGTGTGTCCCTTTCCAGTGTGGAACATGCCGAGGCCCTCCATGTTGAGGACATGCACCCCTCATAAAAGCCTTCTTCATGGACTCCTCATAACGCTCCCTCTCTGCCCGCAGGCTCTAGATCTCAGCCTGGGCCGCATCCACCGCTGACCCGTGCTGCTCACTGGGAGAGGGAAAAGAAGGAGAGAGGGACGAGAAAGAGTGTGGGGGAGGAGAGAGAGGGATTAATTAATGTATCATCGTTGTTAAACGTACCGTAATTAAAATTCAAAGGTAACATTGTGGAAAACATGAGGCTAGATTGTTACTGAGGAATAAAGATTAAAGGGAAGCATGTTTCAAATCACTAACTCTGAACTGACCACAGTCTGCAATGTCTATGCTCCATTCCCTCTCTTCTCTCACTCACATTAATAACCATCTCTCCCTCACTGTGCAAGGCCTGTGTTCTGCTCTAGCTCCATTCTTTCTCTTCACGTCTATGGTACTGCCAATAACTCTAGCCGATTCAAATCCTCTCTTCCATTCCAATACCCCCCTCCCTCCGTTTCTGCTAGGACTGCTCTACTACATGTCTATGGCTCAATCACTGCTCTAGCTCCTCTTTCACTGGGCTTTCAGCCTCCATCAATTACATGTTTAGTCAATCAAGCTCACTCACTGTGATTGATGAATAACTACTGCACTAAAGCAATGTTATTAACCTCTCCACAAAACCTGGTTTACAGACAAACCTTCAAAAATGTGTATTTGCCATTTAAAAAGCTGTCAAATCAAATCAAATTTTATTTGTCACATACACATGGTTAGCAGATGTTAATGCGAGTGTAGCGAAATACTTGTGCTTCTAGTTCCGACAATGCAGTAATAACCAACAAGTAATCTAACTAACAATTCCTAAACTACTGTCTTATACACAGTGTAAGGGGATAAAGAATATGTACATAAGGATATATGAATGAGTGATGGTACAGAGCAGCATAGGCAAGATACAGTAGATGGTATCGAGTACAGTATATACATATAAGATGAGTATGTAAACAAAGTGGCATAGTTAAAGTGACTAGTGATACATGTATTACATAAGGATGCAGCCGATGATAGAGTACAGTATATACGTATGCATATGAGATGAATAATGTAGGGTAAGTAACATTATATAAGGTAGCATTGTTTAAAGTGGCTAGTGATATATTTACATCATTCCCATAAATTCCCATTATTAAAGTGGCTGGAGTTGAGTCAGTGTCAGTGTGTTGGCAGCGGCCACTCAATGTTAGTGGTGGCTGTTTAACAGTCTGATGGCCTTGAGATAGAAGCTGTTTTTCAGTCTCTCGGTCCCAGCTTTGATGCACCTGTACTGACCTCGCCTTCTGGATGATAGCGGGGTGAACAGGCAGTGGCTCGGGTGGTTGATGTCCTTGATGATCTTTATGGCCTTCCTGTAACATCGGGTGGTGTAGGTGTCCTGGAGGGCAGGTAGTTTGCCCCCGGTGATTCGTTGTGCAGACCTCACTACCCTCTGGAGAGCCTTACGGTTGAGGGCGGAGCAGTTGCTGTACCAGGCGGTGATACAGCCCGCCAGGATGCTCTCGATTGTGCATCTGTAGAAGTTTGTGAGTGCTTTTGGTGACAAGCCGAATTTCTTCAGCCTCCTGAGGTTGAAGAGGCGCTGCTGCGCCTTCTTCACGATGCTGTCTGTGTGAGTGGACCAATTCAGTTTGTCTGTGATGTGTATGCCGAGGAATTTAAAACTTGCTACCCTCTCCACTACTGTTCCATCGATGTGGATAGGGGGGTGTTCCCTCTGCTGTTTCCTGAAGTCCACAATCATCTCCTTAGTTTTGTTGACGTTGAGTGTGAGGTTATTCTCCTGACACCACACTCCGAGGGCCCTCACCTCCTCCCTGTAGGCCGTCTCGTCGTTGTTGGTAATCAAGCCTACCACTGTTGTGTCGTCAGCAAACTTGATGATTGAATTGGAGGCGTGCGTGGCCACGCAGTCGTGGGTGAACAGGGAGTACAGGAGAGGGCTCAGAACGCACCCTTGTGGGGCCCCGGTGTTGAGGATCAGAAGGGAGGAGATGTTGTTACCTACCCTCACCACCTGGGTGCGGCCCGTCAGGAAGTCCAGTACCCAGTTGCACAGGGCGGGGTCGAGACCCAGGGTCTCGAGCTTGATGACGAGCTTGGAGGGTACTATGGTGTTGAATGCCGAGCTGTAGTCGATGAACAGCATTCTCACATAGTTATTCCTCTTGTCCAGATGGGTTAGGGCAGTGTGCAGTGTGGTTGAGATTGCATCGTCTGTGGACCTATTTGGGCGGTAAGCAAATTGGAGTGGGTCTAGGGTGTCAGGTAGGGTGGAGGTGATATGGTCCTTGACTAGTCTCTCAAAGCACTTCATGATGACGGAAGTGAGTGCTACGGGGCGGTAGTCGTTTAGCTCAGTTACCTTAGCTTTCTTGGGAACAGGAACAATGGTGGCCCTCTTGAAGCATGTGGGAACAGCAGACTGGTATAGGGATTGATTGAATATGTCCGTAAACACACCGGCCAGCTGGTCTGCGTATGCTCTGAGGGCGCGGCTGGGGATGCCGTCTGGGCCTGCAGCCTTGCGAGGGTTAACACGTTTAAATGTCTTACTCACCTCGGCTGCAGTGAAGGAGAGACCGCATGTTTTTGTTGCAGGCCATGTCAGTGGCATTGTATTGTCCTCAAAGCGGGCAAAAAAGTTATTTAGTCTGCCTGGGAGCAAGACATCCTGGTCCGTGACTGGGCTGGATTTCTTCCTGTAGTCCATGATTGACTGTAAACCCTGCCACATGCCTCTTGTGTCTGAGCCGTTGAATTGAGATTCTACTTTGTCTCTGACTGACGCTTAGCTTGTTTGATAGCCTTGCAGACGGAATAGCTGCACTGTTTGTATTCGGTCATGTTACCAGACACCTTGCCCTGATTAAAAGCAGTGGTTCGCACTTTCAGTTTCACGCGAATGCTGCCATCAATCCACGGTTTCTGGTTAGGGAATGTTTTAATCGTTGCTATGGGAACGACATCTTCAAGCACGTTCTAATGAACTCGCACACCGAATCAGCGTATTCGTCAATGTTGTTATCTGACGCAATACGAAACATATCCCAGTCCACGTGATGGAAGCAGTCTTGGAGTGTGGAGTCAGCTTGGTCGGACCAGCGTTGGACAGACCTCAGAGTAGTTTCTGTCTGTAGGCAGGGATCAGCAAAATGGAGTCGTGGTCAGCTTTTCCGAAAGGGGGCGGGGTAGGGCCTTATATGCGTCATGATCCAAGGTTTTCCACCCCTGGTTGCGCAATCGATATGCTGATAAAATTTAGGGAGTCTTGTTTTCAGATTAGCCTTGTTAAAATCCCCAGCTACAATGAATGCAGCCTCCGGATAAATGGTTTCCAGTTTGCAAAGAGTTAAATAAAGTTTGTTCAGAGCCATCGATGTGTCTGCTTGGGGGGGGATATATACGGCTGTGATTATAATCGAAGAGAATTCTCTTGGTAGATAATGCGGTCTACATTTGATTGTGAGGAATTCTAAATCAGGTGAACAGAAGGATTTGAGTTCCTGTATGTTTCTTTCATCACACCATGTCTCGTTAGCCATAAGGCATACGCCCCCGCCCCTCTTCTTACCAGAAAGGTGTTTGTTTCTGTCGGCGCGATGCGTGGAGAAACCCGTTGGCTGCACCGCTTCGGATAGCGTCTCTCCAGTGAGCCATGTTTCCGTGAAGCACAGAACGTTACAGTCTCTGATGTCCCTCTGGAATGCTACCCTTGCTCGGATTTCATCAACCTTGTTGTCTAGAGACTGGACATTGGCAAGAAGAATGCTAGGGAGTGGAGCACGGTGTGCCCGTCTCCGGAGTCTGACCAGAAGACCGCCTCGTTTCCCTCTTTTTCGGAGTCGTTTTTTTGGGTCGCTGCATGCGATCCATTCCGTTGTCCTGTTTGTAAGGCAGAACACAGGATCCGCGTCGCGAAAAACATTCTTGGTCGTACTGATGGTGAGTTGACGCTGATCTTATATTCAGTAGTTCTTCTCGACTGTATGTAATGACACCTAAGATGACCTGGGGTACTAATGTAAGAAATAACACGTAAAAAAACAAAACTGCATAGTTTCCTAGGAACGCGAAGCGAGGCGGCCATCTCTGTCGGCGCCAGAAGAAGGTCTGCAGAACTGTGAGATATGGCGAGTGACAACTATTTATATAAGACCATGTTTATTCAGTCTCTGTTGTCCAGTTAGTGTAGCTAGCTACTGTTCTGTGCTCATGTGAAACTCTGGGTAAATTGTCTTATTTTAGTACAGAACACCCAACAAAAAAAATGCACATTTCAGTGTGTTAGAATTACATATGATTTCTGTTTCCACCTCCCCTGGACGAGGGCATGCCAGCCTGCCCACACCTTCCTCTTCAGCTGCAGACTGTAGTGCTGCTCTGCCAGCCGGGCACTGTGGGCCTGGAGAAGGGAGGGGACACGGGGGAAAGCAGGATAGACCAGGGACAGGGGGAGAAATGTTTAGAAAGACTCAACTACATTCAAACCCACAAATGAACAAGAAACAACTTAGATTTTCTACTTTTCAGATATTTAGTGAAAGATGTATTAAATACTGTAATTGTCAGTTTGAGAAACAGACGCCTCACAAGTCCTCAACTGACAGCTTCATTAAATAGTACCCACAAAACACCAGTCTCAACGTCAACAGGGAAGAGGTGACACCGGGATGCTGGCCTAGGCAGAGTTCCTCTGTCCAGTGTCTGTGTCCTTTTGCCCATCTTAATCTTTTCTTTTTATTGGCCAGTCTGAGATATGGCTTTTTCTTTCTTGTTTTTTCTTGTACTGGCCTGTCTCCTGGTAGCGCCTCCATGCTCTGGACACTATGCTGACAGACACAGCAAACCTTCTTGCCACAGCTCGCATTGATGTCTCATCCTGGATGAGCTGCACTACCTGAGCCACTTGTGTGGGTTTGTAGACTCAGTCTTATGCTACCACTAGAGTGAAAGCACTGCCAGCATTCAAAAGTGACCAAAACATCAGCCAGGAAGCATAGGAACTGAGAAGTGGTGTGTGGTCACCACCTGCAGAACCACTCCTTTATTGGGGGTGTCTTGTGTGATTGACATGGAGTTACATTGTGTTGTTTAAGTGTTCCCTTTATTTTTTTGAGCAGTGTATTATGTTAATCTCCAAGCTAAAATAAATCTCCAGACATTGAATAGATAGACAAAAAAGAAGCAGGGCAGGCTATCCTAGAGGCTGTCGCTCCATTCATGTTCTCCTCAGTGATAAATATTTCAGTAACCATGGTGACCAGGTGGTCTGGGCTGCTGTGTCTGCACCTCTCAAACGGCGTCTGCAGTCTGTCTGAGACAACAGACGACTTACCGGCCATCTTTTCATTACCTGGATCTTAAAGAATTTGTCTTTATTTTCTGCACACAAACCTGATAAACAAAATAATGTTTGATCCTGGGTGGCACAGTGGTCTAAGGCAGTGCATCGCAGTGCCACCAGAGATTCTGGGTTCGAGCCCAGGCTCTGTCGCAGCAGGCCGCGACCGGGAGGCCCATGGGTCGGCGCACAATTGGCCCAGCTTCGTCCGGGTTTGGGAGGATTTGGCCGCATTAGCGACTCCTGTGGCGGGCCGTGCGCAGTGCACGCTGACCAGGTCGTCAGGTGTACGGTGTTTCCTCCGACACATTGGTGCGGCTGTCTTCCGGGTTAGATGTGCATTGTGTTAAGAAGCAGTGTGGCTTGGTTGGGTTGTGTTTCGGAGGACGCATGGCTCTCGACCTTCGCCTTTCCCGAGTCCGTATGGGAGTTGCAGCGATGAGACAAGACAGTAACTACTACCGATTGGATACCACAAAATTGGGGAGACAAAAGGGGTAAAAATAATAATAATGTTTGATTAGAACTCTGGGAGCATCAAAATAGTATATTATAGTTGTATATATCCTAAAGCCTGTTCAGTCTCATGGTCTTTATAATAATGCTTTTTATTGGACTAAATAGAAAGCATATAGCTGTCTGCTTTGGCTGTGTGTGACTACCCTCAGACATGTGTTCGTGTGCCCTGGGCTCTACTATAACAAGGGAAGCCCTTGCTGCTGACCCCACCCCCCTGCTAGAGCATTTCCCATCTTCAGCTACAGAAACTGAGCCTGGGAGGCAGAGAGAGTGAGAGAGAAAGAAACAGAGCGAGAGACAGAGTGTGACCGTAACAATGCAAAGTAAGACTGGTTCCTCATCCAGGAATGCATTTACGTCAATATCTTAATTAAGGAAGAAAAAAGCACTCTAAAGAGCAGTTTGGGTATGATCCCAGCATAAATCAGGCGCACAAAATCCTGCCTGCTTTTTTACATCCCAGTGCACTACTCCATGACAGTTTAAGCTCTACAACGCAACTAAACATGTCACGGTCTGGAGAAAAGACTGAAACCGGGTGTAAGCTTGGTTTAAGCTTGCTTGTGGTAGGTAACAGAGAATTAATGGTTCTTCTGATATTAAATAGAGTACCTCAGACAACTAAATCTTGTAATAAATAATGTGGAAATTGAGCAAGTTGAGATGACTAAACTGCTTGGAGTAACCCTAGATTGCAAACTGTCATGGTCAAAACATATTGATGCAGTTAGTAGCTAAGATGGGGAGAAATCTGTCTATAATAAAGCGATGCTCTGCCTTAACAACACTATCAACAAGGCAGGTCCTACAGGCCCTAGTTTTGTCGCATCTTGACTACTGTTCAGTCGTGTGGTCAGGTGCCACAAAAAAGGACTTAGGGCAATTGGCTCAGAACAGGGCAGCACGGCTGGCCCTTGGATGTACACACAACTAATAATAATATGCATGTCAATCTCTCCTGGCTGAAAGTGGAGGAGAGATTGACTTCATCGCTACTTTTATTTATGAGAGGTATTGACATGTTGATTGCACCGAGCTGTCTGTCTAAACTACTGGCACACAGCTCGGACACCCATGCATGCCACAAGAAGTCTCTTCACAGTCCCCAAGTCCAGAACAGACTATGGGAGGCACACAGTACTACATGGAGCCATGACGACATGGAGCTCTATTCCACATCAAGTAACTCATGCCAGCAGTACAATTAGATTTGTTTAAAACAGCTTAGGGAACAGAGGGGACTGTGATGCAACACAAACATTGGCACAGACACATGCATACACACACAATAACATACGCACTATACATACACATGGATTTAGTACTGTAGATATGTGGTAGTGGTTGAGTAGGGGCCATGTATTGTAATGTTTTTAAAATAGTATAAACTGCCTTAATTTTGCTGGACCCCAGGAAGATGGGGATCCATAATAAAATATCATCAAGCTATTCATTTCTCCATGTCAAGTGTTTGGGTGCTTGTGAAATACACATGGAACATTTAACAACTTGTTGGACTTCGTGCATTTGAGTCTATGTAGGCCTGGGGTATTAAAAAAACGATGACAGAGAGGATCATTTCTTGAAATCCAAATCCTTTATGACAGTTGATCATTTGAAGGAAGCAATGTGGAGGGCCTCAAGCTGTGTGTCTGTCAGAATGGCTTAGTGTAACGAGTGTGTGTGGTTGAGCAGCAGCCCACTGTACCTGCTGAGTGTTAGGGCCTAGCGTCATTGTTTCCACGGGAACCTTGTTCATCTGCAGACAGTTGTGATGCGTTCAGAAGCTGCAGTTGAGCACTGGGCTGCGGCTCATACTCAGGACTGACCACTGCATGGTGGAGAAGTTCTTCATATTCATCCTGTCCATAATGAAAGAAGAGCGTGAGACATTGAATCCTGAATAAAGTTCTGCATAGATACTGCATGTCTCCATTGCAACTTCCAATGATCACTCAAAACAGTCAAATTATGTTTTTTTTTACATGAAGAATTGTATTTATCTTTTTTGAAGACCTCTCCACAAATCTGTAAAAGGAAGTGCTTTGTTACCTGCAGCTCAGATGAGACCGAGCTGCCCCGATCACAGTCCCCTGGTAGAACTGGACTGCTCGAATCCCCTTCATCTGAGGGAAGATTAAAATACAAAAAAAATGTTTATTTTACTAGGAACAGCACTTGGAATGGTCCCGTGCTGATGAAGTCAGATAGCATGATTGACAAATACTAAATAGTTCATTAACATAAAAAATAAATAAATAAAACCTAGATAAACTATTATACTTAATTCAAAGATTTTGCCTAGAAGTGGACATGTCGAATTTATAAGGTAGCTATAGCGAGGGTAGTCTCGCAAGGCCATCCTACAAAATCTATTTTGGTGATTCGTCAGGTGATGGCATAAAGTTTAGGCTATATTTCCAAGTGAATGGGTTGCTTGCTTTCACCAAACAAATGTTCAAAGAGCAGATGATTGACTGGGGAAAAAAACAACGATAGATTGGATCAACTTGTAATGAGTGGCAGCAGACTGCTAAACTATGTTCAACATAATTTAGCTAGATAACAAACGTTAGTAACCTAGCGAGTGCGAAAACACACACTGCAGCTTTGAAACATTGTCTTGTATAATGTCATCATTTTCAAAAATAGCTAGATAACGTTATTCAATTACTGCTTTTTAGAGTATCTCGAACTAGCTTCGTCTTGCGTTTGTTTGTTTGTAATTGGTTGAATTTGACCGTTTCAACCCGCTTGACTTGCGTTTCAAACTGGCTAATTTTAGAACAAGGCGCGATTAGGTTGGTTACTGAGTCGAAGGTCCTTATACTGCAGTACTTTTGATTGGGCAGTGCGTTTCCCTGGTAACAGTAGGCGGAAACAACACTGAACTCGACCAGAGGCGGAGGAGGAAGCCATATTACCCAAACCAAACCACTGCCCCAAACGGCCTGAGTGAACTATATTCCTTTATACACCATCTTCGGCTACATGTCATCTAAGATGATCCAAGTGGTCATGCTGTAATTTTAGCTATCTATAGTACTGCTACTGGTATAATTAGCTGACCAGATGTAATGTTAGTCTACTGTTATATTTAAGTGAACATATTGCCCTGCAGCAAGTGAACATATTGCACTGTAACGTTAGCTAGTGTTGCAAGTTTAAATTGATTTGTCAATGCTTCTTTATAATTTGCCATTAATAAGCAGGGGAAAACACAGTGGGTGTGTGTATACATTCTTGTTTGGTAGCGTATGACAGTTAGTGGCAGCAGCACTACTTACTGGTGGTTTTGTAGCCCACAGCAGACCATTGTGATGGTTAATGCATTAATTAAAACAATCAATCAGTCCCACTTATCCGTCTGAAGTAGGTATAAGTCTTTGGTGAATACCACCACCCTGAGAACCTGCCTTTAGACATTATAGTGTTTGTGTCAGCTGGGCAACTGCTGACACATCGCTAGGTTCATTACCCGTACGAGCGAAGACAGAAACGCCTTTGAGGTCATGAACCTCGTGCTTAATGGCATTAAACCCCATATGTGTCAGAGGCCTGGCAGACTGGAACGGAGGTGGGACAGACAGCAGAGACATATGGTCCCTCTTGGCCACGGCAGAAATACCTGTGTTGCTCTTGGACTAGGACCTCTTTACCACCGGGATGTGCAGGGAATAGGCTGCTATGGCACTATCAGGCACGATGCTAGCAGCATTGATATGAGACTTGGCAATTCTTTGAATTAGATACATGAGGGAAAACACTGTGTAATGCCATATGTGTCTGTGTCAGTGTAATACTCTCACTCTGAGATTAAACTGACATCTTAAACTGGGCTATTCTGCCAAGGCCGAACACTAGTGCCAAAAAGCAGCTTAACAACCGATCCCCTGGCATAGCATAGGCTACTCCAGTTGAGGAAGAAGTGTGGATTTCAGGTCACTATAACATATTGTTTAAGATATGTCTTTTGTTACAAGAAAATAAGGCAATAAGACATGGTGAAGTATGCAATGAAACCACATAGATATGATTTTATCATTATGCATCTTGACAGTATGGGTTTTAACCTGTCTGGATGCACAGAGAGGATAATCCCTGTTGCACTGAGGGGGGTGCATCATGTTCTGATGAATGACAGAACTGTGTAGCTTCACACGGATTACCTATTTCCATTCCACATATGCACCATATTTAGACATTTTAAAGGGATATGTTTCTCACAATTTCTCTTTGAAGATGACATTGTCACCAGAGCTTGCTTTGGCAGCTTCCCTGCCCTTTATTATAGCATTAGTGAGCAACTGCTCATTTGTTATGCTTTGGTTAATAAGATATCATAACAAAACAAGGCATGATAAAATAATCCTTACAATGTGTGTGTGTGTGTGTGCGTGCGTGCATGCGCGTGTGTGTGTGGCAAGAGTGAACCAAGGAAAATAAAGTGTCACAAGAATCACAATGTCAAAATGACAAGAGATATGAAGCTGTAAATGCCCCTCCACCCCATTCCCAATCCGAGACTGTATGGCCTGTCTCCAACAGACAATGTGGTTCATCATTGGATACGATGGTCTACCGGTAAGCACATGTGTGTGGTTCTGTGTGTGGGTCAAACAATATCCAAATATTGATCACTATTATTCACTGTTTCTGTGGTGCACATATATTTTTACACATGGAATGATTGATATATTTTCCCTTCAACAAATCAATGGTAATAGCTGTGTTTGGATCTTAAAACTCATTCATTCTTGTAGTGGAAAGAGGTTATAAACGACTGTTGATAGGGGTGAGATTAAACAGTGTATTACTCCCCAACCCCCTCACTAGATCCACTTTGTAAATACCACCTTAGTTTTAAAAAGTAAATGCAACTGGGCCTGTGTTGAAATGGGATGCAGCTCACATCCTTCTCTCCTAGCCTGTAAGAAGTTCAATCTGCTCCAGGACAATAATCACAATCTGTTTGACTTTCCTCCCCCTGGCATTTTAGCTCAGGTATGTAAGACTATTCAGGACCTTGAAATGGTAGACAGGACAGAAATGAGAGAATAATGTTCTGAGGTAAAGCTGATTGAGTTGGAAAAAACAAAAAAGTATTCAGTTTTTTGTTGCTGATGTTTGATTGTTTAATTATTCATCTTGACAAAAAAAATACAGACCTTTGTTTATACAGCAGTCAAAAGTTTGGACACACTGTCACGACTTCCGCCGAAGTCGGGTCCTCTCCTTGTTCGGGCGGTGCTCCACGGTCGGCGTCGCCGGTCTTCTAGCCATCATCGATCCACTTTTCATTTTCCATTGTTCCCGTGGCTGTGCCCTTCCCCGTTCACGCCTTAGACAGTCGACCATTAGGGTCAGGGTTGATTAGGGAGGCCACCGCTCCCCTGGGCATGGTGACGCAGGGGGGTCACAAGGAGAGAATCAGTCTCTTCCTCATTGACTCTCCTGCGTTTCTCGTGGTGCTAGGCCTACCCTGGTTAGCTTGTCATGGCAATGGAGGGCTCTCACGGGGTGGTCGCGAGAGTGCTGGGGGAGTTGTTTAGGTGTTTCCGTTGGTGCTACTACGGTGGAAAGTCCAGACCAGGTCTCCACCGTGCGCATTCCCCCTGAATATGCCGATTTGGCTCTCGCCTTTTCCAAAAAGAAGGCGACTCAATTACCACCCATTGACTGGGTGATTGTGCGATAGATCTCCTGGTAGACGCTGCACTTCCCAGGAGTCACGTGTATCCCCTCTCACAGGCGGAGATGGCGGCTATGGAAGCATATGTCTCCGAATCCCTGCGCCAGGGGTACATTCGGGTCCTCTACTTCACCCACCTCCTTGAGTTTCTTTTTTGTGAAGAAGTATGGAGGTCTGCGACAGTGCATTGACTACCGAGGCCTAAATCAAATCACGGTGAGGTAAAGTTACCCGCTACCTCTTATCGCTACAGCGATTCAGTCAATGCACGGGGCGTGCTTCTTCACCAAACTAGATCTCAGGAATGCTTACAGCCTGGTGCGTATCTGGGAGGGAGACGAGTGGAAGACGGTGTTCAGCACGACCTTAGGGCATTATGAGTACCTCGTCATGCCGTACAGGTTGATGAATGCTCCATCAGTCTTCCAAGCCTTTGTAGATGAGATTTTCAGGGACCTGCACTGGCAGTGTGTAGTGGTGTATATTGATGACATTCTGATATACTCTGCTACACGCGCCGAGCATGTGTCCCTGGTGCGCAGGGTGCTTGGTCAACTGTTGGAACATGACCTGTACGTCAACGCTGAGAAATGCCTGTTCTTCCAGTAGTCCATCTCGGGGGTGGAGATGGAGAGTGACCGCATTTCAGCCGTGCATAATTGGCCGACTCCCACCACGGTAAAAGAAGTGCAGCGGTTCCTAGGGGTTGCCAATTACTACCGGAGGTTTATCCGGGGTTTTGGTCAGGTAGCGGCTCCCATTGCCTCACTGCTGAAGGGGGGCCTGGTACGTTTGCAGTGGTCGGCTGAGGCGGACAGGGCTTTTGGTCACCTGAGGGCTCTGTTTACCTCGGCTCCCGTGCTGGCACATCCGGATCCCTCTTTGGCCTTCATATAGGAGGTGGACGCTCCCAAGGCTGGGATAGGAGCCGTGCTCTCTCAGCGCTCGGGTACGCCACCGAAACTCGGGGGACCGGGAGCTGTTGGCTGTAGTCAAGGCTCTAAAGGCGTGGAGACATTGGCTTGATGGGGCTAAACACCCTTTTTTCATCTGGACTGACCACCGCAATCTGGAATACATCCGGGCAGCGAGGAGACCAGGCAAGGTGGGCCATGTTTTTCACCCGTTTTGTTTTTTCCCTTTCCTACAGACCAGGTTCCCAAAACGTGAAGGCAGACGCACTGTCCCGACTGTATGACACAGAGGAGCGGCCCATGGATCCCACTCCCATACTCCCGGCCTCCTGCCTGGTGGCGCAGGTAGTGTGGGAGCTGGACGTGGACATTGAGCAGGCGTTACGTGCAGAACCCGCTCCCCTCCAGTGTCCCGCTGGGTGTCTGCACGTTACGTCTGCTGTCCGTGACCGGTTGATCTATTGGGCCCACATGTCACCCTCCTCTGGCCATCCTGGGAACGGTCGGACGGTGTGCTGTTTGGTTGGGAAGTACTGGTGGCCTACCTTGGCCAACGACATGAGGGTTTATGTTTCCTCTTGCTCGGTGTGCGCTCAGTGTAAGGCTCCTAGGCACCTGCCCAGAGGGAAGCTACACCCCTTACCCGTTCCACAGAGGTCTTGGTCGCACCTGCCAGTGGATTTTCTTACCGATCTCTCCCCCCTCACAAGGAAACACCACGATCCTGGTCTTTGTGGATCGTTTCTCTAAGTCCTGCTGTCTTCTCCCTCTGCCCGGTCTCCCATGGCCCTACAGACTGCAGAGCCCTTGTTTACGCACATCTTCCGGCACTACAGGGTGCCTGAGGATAAAGTGTCTGATCGAGGTTCCCAGCTCACTTCGAGGGTCTGGGGGTCTCGATCAGCCTTACCTCTGGGTTTCATCCCGAGAGTAATAGGCAGGTGGAGAGAGTGAACCAGGATGTGGGCAGGATTCTGCGGTCGTATTGCCAGGATCGGCCGGGGGAGTGGGCAGCGTTCGTTCCACTAACCTCTCCCCCTTCCAGTGCGTACTGGGGTAGCAGCCGGTTCTGCCGCCTTGGCATCAGAGTCGGACCGAGGCTCCTGTGGTGGACGACTGGTTCAGGCGCGCGGAGGAGACATGGGACGCCGCCCATGTTCACTTCCAGTGCGGACCGTCACCACAGTGAAGCCCCGGTATTGGCACCGGGGGACTGTGTCTGGCTCTCGAACCGGAACCTGCCCCTCCGCCTGTCCTTACCGGAAGCTGGGCCCGCGGTTTGTGGGGCCATTTAAAGTCCTGAGGAGAGTGGAGGTTTGTTATAGGTTACAGCTTCCCCCTGATTAGCGTATTAACCCCTCGTTCCATATGTCTCTCCTCAGGCCGGTGGTGGTTAGCCCGCTCCAGGAGTCTGAGGTGCGGGAGGTTCCTCCGTCCCCTTTGGACGTCGAGGGGGCCCCGGCGTACTCTATTCTCTCTATATTGGATTTGAGGCGTCGGGCGAGGGGCCTTCAAGTACCTCATGGAGTGGGAGGGGTACGGTCCGGAGGAGAGGTGCTGGGTTCCGGTGGAGGACGTGTTGGACCCTTCAATGCTGCGGGAGTTCCACCGTCTCCGTCCGGATCGCCCTGCGCCTCGCCCTCCGGGACGCCCCCGAGGCCGGCGTCGGCTCGCTGCTGGAGGCTGCGCGTACTGTCATGACTTCCGCCGAAGTCGGGTCCTCTCCTTGTTCGGGCCGCACTCGGCGGTCGGCGTTGCCGGTCTTCTAGCCATCGTCGAGCCACTTTTCATTTTCCATTTTGTTTTGTCTTGTTTTTCCACACACCTGGTTTCAATTCCCTCATTTACTTGTTGTGTATTGAACTCTGTGTTCCCCCCATGTCTTTGTGTGGGATTGTTTATTGTAGTGCTTGTGCATGTTCCCCGTGAGC
Organism: Oncorhynchus keta; assembly: GCF_023373465.1. Classification (NCBI taxonomy): domain Eukaryota; kingdom Metazoa; phylum Chordata; class Actinopteri; order Salmoniformes; family Salmonidae; genus Oncorhynchus; species Oncorhynchus keta. The sequence continues at coordinate 23,340,951 of NC_068445.1, forward strand.
GCACAACAGGTTCTTTTTGTGCCCATTTATCTTGCTGTTCTGGATGCATTTGGTTTTGCTTAATAAATCTCCGGTTATTACCCAGTTCTGCTCTCCTGCTCCTGACTTCTCTGCCGCCAATTACGCACCCTGCTACACACACCTACTCATTCAAGAGTTTTTCTTTATTTTTACTATTTTCTACATTGTAGAGTAATAGTGAAGATATCAAAACTATGAAATAATACATATGGAATCATGTAGTAACCAAAAAAGTGTTAAACAAATCAAAATATATTTTAGATTCCTCAAAGTAGCCACCCTTTGCTTTGATGATAGCTTTACACACTCTTGGCATTCTCTCAACCAGCTTCACCTGGAATGCTTTTCCAACTTTCTTGAAGGAGTTCCCACATGTGCTGAGCACTTGTTGGCTGATTTTCCCTCACTCACACTCGGTCCAACTCATCCCAAACCATCTCAATTGGGTTGAGGTCAGGTTATTGTGCAGGCCAGGTCATCTGATGCAGCACTCCACCACACTCCTTCTTGGTCAAATAGCCCTTACACAACCTGGAGGTGTGTTTTGGGTCATTGTCTTGTTGAAAAACAAATGACAGTCTCACTAAGCTGCAGAATGCTGTGGTAGCCACACTGGTTAAGTGTGCCTTGAATTCTAAATACATTTCTGACAGTGTCACCAGCAAAACACCCCCACACCATCACACCTCCTCCTCCATGCTTCATTGTGGGAACCACACATGTGGATATAATCTGTTCGCCTACTCTGCGTCTCACAAAGACACGGCGGTTGGAAACAAAAATCTCAAATTTGGACTCATCAGACCAAAGGACAGATTTCCACCGGTCTAATGTCCATTGATCTTGTTTCTTGGCGCAAGCAAGTCTCTTCTTATTATTGGTGTCTAGTAGTGGTTTCTTTGCACCAATTTGACCATGAAGGCCTGATTCACGCAGTCTCCTCTGAACAGTTGATGTTGAGATGTGTCTGTTACTTGAACTCTGTGTAGCATTTATTTTGACTGCAATTTCTGAGGTTGAAAACTCTAAATAACTTATCCTCTGCAGCAGAGGTAACTCTGGGTCTTACTTTCCTGTGGCACTCCTCATGAGAGCTAGTTGCACCATAGTGCTTGATGGTTTTTGCGACTGCACTTTCAAAGTATTTGAAATTTTCCGGGTTGACTGACCTTAATGTCTTAAAGTAATGATGGACTGTCGATTTCTCTTTGCTTATTTGAACTGTTCTTGCCATAATATGGACTTGGTCTTTTACCAAATAGGGCTATCGTCTGTATACCACCTCTACCTTGTCACAACACAACTGATTGTCTCAAACACATTAAGAAGGAAAGAAATTCTACAAAATAACTTTTAACAAGGCACAACTATTAATTGAAATATATTCCTGATGACTACCTAATGAAGCTGGTTGAGAGAATGCCAAGAGTGTGCAAAGCTGTCATCAAAGCAAAGGGTGTTCACTTTGAAGAATCTCAAATGTAACATAATTTTAGATTTGTTGAACACTTTTTTGGTTACTACATGATTCCATATGTGTTATTTCGTTGTTTTGATGTTGTCACTGTTATTCTACAATGTAGAACATAGCAAAAATAAAGAAAAACCTTGGAATGAGTAGGTGTGTCCAAATGTTTGACTGCTACTGTACATTAGTCAGATATCAAGAATCCCTGCCTGGGGTGGAGTGAGCTGGAACTGAGTGCCATAGAGAAGAGTCATCGATGGCCTATGCTCCCAAAGGAGCGATGGGCCTAAGGAAGTAAGTAAGTTTGTTTAATACATTACGCTACCTGATGCATGTACATGTACTGTACAATGTACAGTATTTACCTCCTATAATTCATTTGGTTATAGTACTGTAATAAACTGTAAATAACATAACTTTCTACAAAACTGCTGCTGCTGCCTACAATCGATTTGAATTAGATCTGTCTGCAGAGAGCCACAATTCCTGACAACAACAACAATGTGCTGTCATCAATCATGATGATGTTAACCCATTTGCTGCCCATATCTGACAGTGGTGACCTCTCATACAAGACAATGGGGATAATAGTCAGTGAAGCACTTTTCTTAGCTGCCTGCTGTTTTCAGAGTACTTTTGATTGCATGTTGATGATATTGGCCATCCCCCTCAGGCTACAGTCATTTATCACATCACCATGACAATAACACCAGTGTCCTTTTGCTTTTATGATGCTCTTTTCCAAAACAATCACTGGCTACTTGGTATTGTGTCTGTAAATATGGCCATGCTGTCTCCATTTATATAATGTAAGTATACTCCCTGGCAACTGTGTAAGAGAGGGCTAAAGGTCTGCTGACCAATAAGAAAGAAGAAGAGAGGAAACAAGAGAGTGGGAAGGTGGGAGCTAAGTCAGTTACCTCTCCCACTAGGCAAAAACAATTATCATCAATGTCTGAATCGCTGTCTGGACAAAGATAACACACTTTATGGCTAGACTGCAGCACTAGTCTACCCGAGCTATAACTATTAATGGCTGCTAATGTGCATCTCTGTGTATCTATGGGTATAGGCATGTTTGGTGTAAGTAGGATTCTTTGAAATGTGAATGAATATGTGATATGATGGTGTGTTTGTGTGTGTGTGGCCATGTGCGTCAGAGTTTGTGTGTGTGGCCATGTGCGTCAGAGTGTGTGTGTGTGTGTGTGTGTGTGTGGTGTGGGAGAGAGAGGGCCATTCTGTTCTCCCGTACATTAAGCTAAGTGCTCCTTGGCTCTCCAGAAGTAGTAAATGGAGTCTTAGGCCTGAGGAGATGTTGTCTTCCAGCTCTGAATGAAAAGCAGAGAGTGTCCCCAGCCTCAGATCACCGCTCCTGTGAATCATCAAAATCAGAGGACAAAGACAGGTACCTCTCTTTTGTAAGTGTGTGTGTGAGTGAGTGTGTCCATGCCGGTATGTGTGCATGTGAGTGTGTCTCTGTATATAAATGCATTTCTTCATGTGGGAAATGTACTGTGATGGTATTTAATTCACGCTACGTACGGTATATCGCCTGTGTCAGCACTCTTTCCATTTCTTGACATTCAAACAGAATCCCCCCTAAAAATATATCAACATAATACCACCAACTCCTGACAGTATCATTACACCAGTGCTACCCTCTACATCTCTGAATTTAGCTCAAACTGCTGGAATCCATTTTAAATGCAATCCTTTGACAATCATATCTTACTATGACTTAAATCTCATATACAGCAAGAGGTAACCCCCACAGAGGAACATTAAATGGGATGTTTTGTGCAGATAATAATAATCTCTCTGCAGTGGATCTTGTTCCTCTGTGGTACTGCTGCGACGGATTTTGGTCTTTAATGATGTGAGTACTGTAGGACTGAGTGTGCTGCCGCTTGCATCAGTCCCTCACTTTATTCTCTGACCGTCTCTCTCCACAGCTCTTGGGTTTGAGAAGTGCTAGGATTTGACATAACAAGCACAGTGCTCACTGTCTCTCACTTCATCAGAAGAACCTACTTATCTTTGAGAGAGCCTGTGTTCCGTTATGTAATTATACAGCATTATTATACATACAGTCTTTGTGTGATATTCTGTAACAGGTAAGAATTATAATCTGTGTCATACTGTATTGTGTGCATAGAAATAACTAAAATAATAAACTCTCAGATACTTATGAAGTCTTTTTTTCTTTTCATGACTGATTGCAGTTACTTTCATCAGCTATATTACTCATATTCAATGCTGAACAGGGAAACAGTGATCACTATGCCCTCAGTGTTATTGCTCAGAGAAGAAGGTGCACTGACCTGGGCGTGTTGATAGATCAGGGTGATACTTTGAAACACTTTGACTAAATTAATAGCATTCAGGGAGTTCATGTTGCAACAGCCAATGTTCTGCCAAGTAATGATGGGTGCCATTCATTATAGATTGAGAAGCATTAGACACGCATGGCATCTTGTTAATTGATTGTCAGTCAGTATTCCTCTTCTGGTATTCTTCTGGTGACACCAGCCTTGGGTCATGGATTGCCCTGTATTGCTCTGTGCAGGTGCACACCTATGTTAGCAGAAAGGGAAGAACTCATATTAATATCCCAATTGAAATTCTGTTTTAACATTTAGTGAGAGCAGATCCCGTGCTTTTCACAAAAGGCCAACACATAATTCCAATTCTCCTTTATGCCAATGTTAATGTTCTTTTCACTGTTTTTCTTAGATTATACTTGAGAAAAAGCCCGATCTGTGGTTAAGTATAGAGTTATAACAAGAATGAACCAGACAGAAAGCTTCACACTGAGACACAAAAGAAAATAGATGTAACCTACTAATGTAAGGCCGAATTAAGTAGGAAAGCATGCCTATTCATATTTGCTTGGGTCATCTTGATGAATTCATGCTTGTAACTAATCAAGCATAAAACAAACAGTGGAACCTGTAATGTTTCTAGTGGTTGTTCAGATTAGGACTGACTCATGATTCAGCCATTTAGCTTATTGAGAGAAAATTGTGGTGTGGCCCACATATCACATTGGCCTAATTCACCGAATTTTCTGAAGAACTTTAATGGAAAGGTCATGAATAATTCATGTATCCAGTGTCTGTCCTATCCACCAACGCGATGTAGTAGTGGTGTTTTTAAGGCGCAAATTCATCACTGAAATAATTTATGGAGTCAGGACCATGGACAGCGGTCATTCGCGGAAAATGTCTTTCAGGACCGTGGATAGCGTAATATGAAAAAGCTGATGTCGCCTAGTTGGCCTTCTGTGGTTACAAACTACACTAAACAAAAATATAAACGCAACATACAAACATTTCAAAGATTTTACTGAGTTACAGTTATAAATAATTCATTATCCCCCCGTTCAGAAATATTACACCTAACGCACTGCGCTTTTAGCAGGATGAACTACTTTCAATATTATACCAGCCTTGTATGTTTTCAAATATTTAAGATACATAATTAATCATTTTAATCAAGTGAACTTGAAAACATTGCTATGAGGTGAATTTGTAAATGTGTTTTATTTAGCCTACACACTACGCTGTTCGAGACTGTGGCGGGAATTATAATTTGGCACAATGGTTTGCAACAGGTCGAGCTGTTGTCGCATCAAGTGGAATTTGAAATGATGCTGGCGAGAACAAAACTGACTCGATTACAATAACGAGTCACAATGATACACTGCCACATTAACATAAGGCTATATGGCACAAACTTTTCAGCAAATACAATCCGTTTTACAGCACAATTAATTTGCCTTTCAAATGTATGCCATTCATCTTCAGCATGTCATCTGAATTTCTTTGTTGTTGCTTTGCCCCAAAAACATGCAAAAACGATCCATTTCCATTGCTCAGTATGAAACTTTAACAATGTATTTGAAGAATAACATGAGCTCTTAAATCTGTAGAAAATATGTTCGTTAAAAAGCCTCGGTCTGGAAATCAAAACCTCTCATCACATCCTACAGTACTGCACGTCGCAGTGTTTCACGTCATTCTCCCTCTAACGAGATTGTTCCATTAGATGGAATTGCCTGCATCACTCAATGAAATACAATTTTTGATTTTACTTTCTCTCCTAGCTATCCCCTGCCCCTTCCGCCCCCCTCTCTCTCTTTCTCTCTATCTCTCTCTCCCTCTCTCTCTGACTCTCTCCTTTTTCCTGAAGTAGCCTACTGCAGAGAGAGAACTGCATCGAAAAAACACACCGGAAGACATGAACTACCTCAGTTCTACAGTGTGATAGCAGCAAATTCAGATTCGTAAGACACAAGCAACTCGCCTGGTCCAATGGCTAACAATCAGGGCCATCCACTTTTCCTCTCTCAAACAAAGGTAAGCGCTTTGATTTCTCGAGGGAACGTTGTGGGAAAGCAGAGGTTGTTCTTATTCAAGTAGGCTAGCCTACAGTGATTCGTTTACATTGCTTCATATAGCCTTTCGCGGAATACAGCATAATGTTAATTATAGGCTAAGTGTAAAGTAAAATAGCAAAATACACTTTTTGATATTGTCTTATGCAAAGTTCGGTTACGTAGGCCTAATTATTGTATGACTGACTGCAGTGCAACTGTGAGGGGGATGTTGGCAGGAATACCCACTTTATTTAGAATAAAATGCTTCATAGCTTACGTCTGAAGTTTACCAGATTTTTCAGTGGAATTGCCTTTGAAACCATACTGACAAATATTATGTGCTTGGTGTTTTTGTTGGAATGGAGTGTCTATGCGTGACTTTTCTTTATAGTCCGTGTAAAACATGTGCTTCAAACCATCCAGATACACTACTTGGAGTATTTGGGATACTAAGCTATAATGTTGGCTAACATCAAAGAATACAGTTTGGTTTTAGTCCTGTTACATCAAGGCTATCCCTTTAGACATACCCACCAAGTAAAGTCATGATGTCCATGATATTTGTTCTTTATTCAAATAAAATTGAAGTCAATAGTTGCTAATGTATAAAATCTCTGCAAGTCTGAAACAAGCTCTCGTCTGCGTTGAATGAGTATCATGCGGCCAGTCACCCCGGGCGCTTAAAGCACTCTGCATACCGCCAAAAAGAGCGCAAGGCTGCGGTTACAGTAGCGAGCTGGGTACTGATTCAACGATTGATAGGCTACCAAAGAGAACGTCCAGTGAAGCGGACATTTGCATCAAAGTGCTCAGTAGTAGGATAATTATAAGCTTGCTTGGTAACATTTAAGTTGTCTTCAAAACGGCTTGACATATTTTCATGTGAGGTTTTGTCTAGCTGGACAGTTGGTGGGAAATATGAGACTATTTTTCTTTAGCCTCACTTGACTTTTAATGGTGTTGACAGCAAAATGAAGTCATGTGTAGGCCATGGCTTTCAGATGAAGGAAAAAGCTCATGGAAGAGGAAAGGGCTGTCTTTTTCACATCAGATCACCAATCAATCCTGTTTCTTATATGCTTGACACACCCCACTGGGCACAGACTCAATTCAAAGTATATTTCACATTGGTTAAACTTAATTCTATTGAAATTATGTGGAAACAACATTCATTCAACCAGTGTGTGCAAGGTGGGTCAAATCTAAACCCAAACCATTTTCTCCCAGGTGGACCATACAAAATAGGGTGTATGGGGTACTCCAGGGGTACTAGGACCCCTAGGGGTACTTGGCCTATCTACAAGGGGTCTTGAGAAGACTCATGAGACCATAGGCCTACTGGTGAAATGCACATGAGGGGGTACTTCAGGGGTACTCCGGGTAGAGCACAATTTAGTTGGTGGTACAGTAACTAAAAAAGATTAGGAACCAACCACTATAGCAACCCCACCTGACTCAAAGCTACATCCTTGAGAGGTAGTTCATTGACACTGGCCCAATGACAATTCAGTAAAAGTGGAGGCTCCAAATAGACCCAGTGTGTCAGCCTTGTAAGTCCCCCGGTCTAAGCACGAAGCAAATGAAACATTAACAGATAAATCATTTGCATATATCTTGAATGAGTCAACCCGGTAATTACTTGGCATTGTAAAATAATGTTATTCAGCCACGTCCTCTAAACTCGCTTGCCCATCTTCAATGAACATTTGAACCACAGAATTGAATCCTTGTTTTTCATACTAGAATACTTCTCTTACTCAGTATACCCATAGTACTGTTCTTTATCAGAGCAAGGTTTTTCCTGCACAAAGTCTCACATCTCTTCACACATGCATGCCTCCATTTTCACAATTTTCTCTCATGTTGTATTTTGGGTTTGCCTCTTTCCAAACGGCTGTCAACCTGGTGAAGCACAGCCACAGACTATAGTGTAAAAGCTGCATCCAGCAGCAAGTGGTGTGCTCTCCAGCTTCTCTGTTAGGGCTCTCTGTGTTTCCTAGCTCGGTGGTAAGTGGTGTGCTCTCCAGCTTCTCTGTTAGGGCTCTCTGTGTTTCCTAGCTCGGTGGTAAGTGGTGTGCTCTCCAGCTTCTCTGTTAGGGCTCTCTGTGTTTCCTAGCTCGGTGGTAAGTGGTGTGCTCTCCAGCTTCTCTGTTAGGGCTCTCTGTGTTTCCTAGCTCGGTGGTAAGTGGTGTGCTCTCCAGCTTCTCTGTTAGGGCTCTCTGTGTTTCCTAGCTCGGTGGTAAGTGGTGTGCTCTCCAGCTTCTCTGTTAGGGCTCTCTGTGTTTCCTAGCTCGAGGGAACGTGTGCTCTCCAGCTTCTCTGTTAGGGCTCTCTGTGTTTCCTAGCTCGGTGGTAAGGGGCTGGCATGGCTGGGTGACCATATGGGCCAAACAGGAACCAGTGTGTGTTCTCTGGGAGCCAAGGCACATAACCTGTTTGGATCATCCCTCCCTTCCTGACTCAAATGTAACTGCTAAGTATTATGTGACATAGTTCTCGTAAATGGGAATTAGGTGATATTCTAATACAAATCCCAGAGATCAGTAGCAGTTACCTGATATATCATTGGCCATTATACCCTGCATCTGTGAAATCAGCTGGATGTGCTGTTCAGTGGAATGCAATGTATTTCAGCCTTTAGTTTTAATGTAGGACACACTGTAGTGTGGGGAGTTGAGTGCATATCCAAGTGCCATTCATTTTGACCAGCACTGTCACGTGATATCACAACACTATTAGTTCCATTCATATTAAATCAAAGTTTAATGGTCGCATAAACAGGTTTGCAGATGTTATAGCAGGTGCAGCGAAATACTTGTGTTTCTAGTACTAACAGTGCAGTAAAATGTATCAATACAATAACAATACACACAGAACGAGTAATATCAGAATGAGCAATGCCCAAGCCCGGAATATATATATATATATAAATTGTGTGTATAGACAGCATGGACAGTTTATGAATAGAAAAAAGGTGTGTACAGCAGTATTAATACAGGATGAGCCATGACTAGAATACAGTATATACAGTACATATAAAGTGGATAAAACAGTGTGTAAATATTGTTAAAGTGACCAGTGTTCAATGTTTCTATATACATGGGGCAGCAGTCTTTAAGCTGCAGGGCAGAGTACCGGGTGGTAGCCAGCAAGTGACAGTGTCTAAGGTGCCAGGCAGAGTAACTGGCAAGCTATGGAGAGCCATGTGGTTGTGGGCGGTGCAGTTGCCGTACCAGATGGTGATGCAGCCCGACAGAATGCTCACGATGGTTTATCTGTAGAAGTTCAGGAGCATCTTAGGAGTCACGCCGAATTTCTTCAGCCTTCTGAGGTTGAAGAGGTGCTGTGGCTCTTCTTCACTACGGTGTGGGTGTGGTGGGACCATTTCAGGTCCTCAGTGATCCTCTCTACTGCGGCCCTGTCGATGTGAATGGGGGCGTGCTCTCTCTGCTGTCTCCTGTAGTCCATGATCAGTTCCTTCATTTTGTTGATGTTGAGGGAGAGGTTATTTCCCCGGCACCACTCCGCCAGGGCACTAACCTCCACCCCGTAGGCCGTCTCAGCATTGTTGTTGATCAGGCCTACCACTGTTGTGTATCCACTAAGTCACAAGGGACAGAGAGTACAGGAGGGGGCTGAGCACACACTGCCTAGGTGACCCCTGTATTGAGTATCAGCATAGAAATGGTGTTGTTGCCCCGCCTCACCACCTGGGGGCGACCCGTGAGGAAGTCTAGGACACAGTTGAACAGGGAGGGGCTCAGATCCAGGGCCACTGCAGTGGTGAGGGAACTGTTCTATTGTTATTGGCATGGGGGGAATTCCTATGTCCTATCTACACTAAGCAGGGGATTGATTGAAGTCAACATAAAAATGAATAATTCCAGTTATTATAGGTTAAAAAGGGATTGCCAACCGGCAACAGCAGTACGAAGTAACCATAAAAGTTTACATTAAACCGTTCGCCATTATCAAAATGTCCTTGTGAAGGTTGACTCCACTACAGAGCACTATTGAAGCAGGTTTCTTTCAGGGGTAATCTGTGTACCTACATGGCTAGTGGGCCTTAGCTCTCCTCCATTCCTCTCTCACTTTCTCTATTCTCCTTCAACCCTCTCTCTTTATTTTCTGTCTACCCCTCTCCTCTTTCCAGTTACCCATCTCATCTCTCCTTCCTCCTCTCCCCTTCATCTCTCTCCACTCCTCCTGTCTCCATTCCACTCCCTTTTCCCATCCCTCTTTATACATTCCTCTCTTTGTTCTGTATTCCACCATCTCTCTCTCTCTCCATGTAATATCATCAGGATCTCCAAAATGAATACCTCCCAGGCCCAGGCTTTTTCTTGCAGATGAGGTCATGCGGTCTCCATTTTGATGGGATTACGTGCGGGTCGGTCCATTTAGAGATTGGACCTGCCCTGTCTGATGCTGATGGAACAAACGGTCTACCCACGCTTGTCTTTCAAAGGGGAGGACACTCACAAGTCAAACATGACTAAGACTGAATACATTCAAATATAGATTGCATCCCCAACATTGGTTGAATGTGAAAGTATGTGACAGGATATTGAATAAAAAACAGTGTGGATTAGTCTAATAAGGAGCATAAGTTGCTAGTATTTCCATCATAGGATGTTTGCACTTGTATTCACATTGAACCACATCATTAAAAATAGTCCAAATGCAAGTGGAGTGCATAAAGGGAGGGCAAGGACACTGGCAGCTCATTTTTCATTACTGCTTTGTGTGAGTGAGTGAGTATGTTTGGTCCAGTCTGTCATTCAGACTGCACAAAGCAGGAAGTATTGATGATCTATTATGATCTTATGAAAACATATGAAGTGTTTACTGCCCTCAGTAGGTGTTGGTCAGGAAACCAGTAAACTCCTCTTGCTACATAATAGCTTTGTTTTTCATTCTAACCACCTAATTAGTACAGTGCATTTGGAAAGTATTCAGACTCTTTGACTTTTTCCACATTTTGTTACGTTACAGCCTTAATTCTAAAATGGATTAAATTGGTTATTTTCCTCATCAATCTACACACAATACCCCATAATGACAAAGTGAAAAACAACAACAACCTTATTTACATAACTATTCAGACCCTTTGCTATGAGACTCAATTGATTGAACATGATTTGGAAAGGCACACACTTGTCTATATATACCAAGCCATGAGGTTGAAGGAATTGTCTGTAGAGCTCCCAGACAGGTTTGTGTCGAGGCACATATCTGGGGAAGGGTACCAAAACATTTCTGCAGTGAAAGTCCCCAAGAACACAGTGGCCTCCATCTTTCTTAAATGGCAGAAGTTTGGATCCACCAAGACTCTTCCTACAACTGGCCGGGGGAGCAATCTGGGGAAAAGGGCCTTAGTCAGGGAGGTGACCAAGAACCCAATTGTCACTCTGACAGAGCTCTAGAGTTCCTCTGTGGAGATGGGGAGGACCTTCCAGAAGGACAACCATCTCTGCAGCACTCCACCAATCAGGCCTTTATGGTAGAGTGGCCATATGACAGCCCACTTGGAGTTTTCCAAAAGGCACCTAAAAGCTCAGACTATGAGAAACAAGATTCTCTGGTCTGATGAAACTAAGATTGAACTCTTTGGCCTAAATACCAAGCATCACATCTGGAGGAAACCTGCCACTATCTCTACTGTGAAGGATGGTGGTGGCAGCATCATGCTGTGGGGATGTTTTTCAGCGGCAGGGACAGGATCGAGGCAAAGATTAACAAAGAAAAGTACAGAGAGATCCTTGATGAAAACCTGTTCCAGAGCACTCAGTACCTCAGACTGGGGAAAAGGTTCACCTTCCAACAGGACAACAACCCTAAGCACACAGCCAAGACATCAGAGGAGTGGCTTCGGGACCAGTCTCTGAATGTCCTTGAGTGGCCCAGCCAGTGCCCGGACTATTCTGGTTAGGGCCAGTTTGCGCTGTTCTGTGAAGGGAGTAGTACACAGCGTTGTACGAGATCTTCAGTTTCTTGGCAATTTCTCGCATGGAATAGCCCATCATTTCTTAGAACAAGAATAGACTGACGGGTTTCAGAAGAAAGTTATTTGTTTCTGGCCATGTTGAGCCTGTAATTGAACACACAAATGCTGATGCTCCAGATACTCAACTAGTCTAAAGAAGGACAGTTTTATTGCTTCTTTAATGAGGACAACAGTTTTCAGCTGTGCTAACATAATTGCAAAAGGGTTTTCTAATGATCAATTAGCCTTTTAAAATCATAAACTTGGATTAGCTAACACAACATGCCTTTGGAATACAGGAGTGATGGTTGCTGATAATGGGCCTCTTTACGCCTATGTAGATATTCCATAAAAAAATCAGCAGTTTCCAGCTACAATAGTCATTTACAACATTAACAATGTCTACACTGTAATTCTGATCAATTTGATGTTATTTTAATGGACAAAAAAATGTGCTTTTCTTTCAAAAACGAGGACATTTCTAAGTGACCCCAAACTTTTGAACGGTAGTGTATTTCCCTTTAGTCCAAAAGGGAGACTCATTATGCATGAGATCAGATCCAGCAAATTGTCCTCAAATCAAATGTATTGGTCACATACACACTGTTAGCAGATGTTATTGCGAGTGTAGCGAAATGCTTGTGCTTCTAGATCTGACAGTGCAGCAGTATCTAACAGGTAATATCTAACAATTCCACAACACAACCTAATATCTAACAAATTCGTCAACAAAACCTAATACACACGATTTAGTAAAGGAATGGGATAAGAATATATAAGTATAAAATATATGGATGAGCAGTGACAGAGCAAATAAGATGCAATACATAGTAAAGAATAGATAGTGAAGGATACAGTATACAGTATATACATATGAGATGAGTAATGCGAGATATGTAAACATTCTTAAAGCGGCATTATTAAAGTGACTAGTGTTCCATTTAATAAAGTGGCAAATGAAATCAAATCTGTAGGTAGGCAGCCGCCTCTTTGTGCTAGTGGTCGCTGTTTAACAATCTGATGGCCTTGAGATAGAAGTTGTTTTTCAGTCTCTCGGTCCCAGCTTTGATGCACCTGTCCTGACCTCGCCTTCTGGATGGAAACAGGGTGAGCAGGCAGCGGCTCGGGTGGTTGATGTCCTTGATGATCTTTATGGCCTTCCTGTAACATCGGGTGGTGTAGGTGTCCTGGAGGGCAGGTAGTTTGACCCCGGGGATGTGTTGTGCAGACCGCACCACCCTCTGGAGAGCCTTGCGGTTGTGGGCGATGCAGTTGCCGTACCAGGCGGTGATACAGCCCGACAGGATGCTCTCAATTGTGCACCTGTAAAAGTTAGTGAGGGTTTTTCGGTGACAAGCCACATTTTTTAAGCCTTCTGTGGTTGAAGAGGCGCTGTTGTGCCTTCTTCACTACACCGTCTGTGTGCGTGGACTATTTCAGTTTGCCGAGGAACTTAAAAACTTTTCACCTTCTCCCCTGCTGTCCCGTCAATGTGGATTGGGGGGCTGTAGTCAATTAACAGCATTCTTACATTAAAAAGTTTTCTCTGTTTCCTTCTTCTCAAACTCTCATTTAAATCTCTATTATAGTGTCATCTTTAACCTGTAACAAAATGCAGGTTGACGTTTATTGTCATGAGTCTTGTCTTGGAGGCAAAACTGAGTGATTTCCCCTTAGATATGCCAGATACAAAGTTATAATTGGCTATATTGAAAAAAATAATGTAAATACAGATGTGCTTTTTTTTCTTAGTTTGAGGATTAGGCATTGTTGTTAGCAATGTGGTTAAGGTTAGGTTACATTTGATGACTTTGTGACTGTGCCAGCTAGTTACCACTCTGCAGACCGACCTCCAGAACTAGATTCATGGCAAAAAATGCTAACCTGCTAACACCATAAATACTTTTCTCAGTTTGTGATAACTTTTTATTAGTGTCAGTAGCCCGGCAGAATGCCCTAAAATCATTTCTTGAATCTGGTCATTTGTCTGCGGTTTAGTTGTAAAGTTGCAGCCAAGTAATAGTTGACCTAGAGTTTTTTCCCCAGTCTAAAGAGGCTGAAGGAAAGCAGAGGCACCATCCATCACCCAGACAGAGGCTATCGCTAGACCAGGGCCTATTTCAAGCCATCCTCAGACAGTTCACACTAATGGTAGCTGCATGTCTTGTGTTAACCCTCTGTATGCCAGTCCACTCAAATCAAATCTTATTGGTCACATACACATATTTATCAGATGTTATTGGTCACATACACATATTTATCAGATGTTATTGGTCACATACACATATTTATCAGATGTTATTGGTCACATACACATATTTATCAGATGTTATTGGTCACATACACATATTTATCAGATGTTATTGGTCACATACACATATTTAACAGATGTTATTGGTCACATACACATATTTATCAGATGTTATTGCAGGAGCAGCGACATGCTTGTGTCCCTAGCTCCAACAGTACAGTGGTATCTAACAATTCACAACAATAGACACAAATCTAAAAGTAAAATAATCAAATGAAGAAATATCTATATACATATTTCCCGCGACAGAGGAACCCTACTGGGCCAATCTCTGGGAGTGGTATGGTAAATAGCAGTGTGACTGCCCCTGTTGATCTGGCGGCCTGTGCTTTCTCAGTCTCGTCAGTGGTGGTCAGGTGAGGTGGAGTGTGAGGGCCTTGGTATGCACACAGGTCTTCACTGATCCTCATCACCACTGACAGGGCGGCTTGGGCTATGCTCTACAGACTCTCTGACAAACAGACACTGGACACACACACACACCCACAACCCACTGTGTGTGTGTGAGAGACAGAGAGCATGAGTGAGAGAGCATGTGTGTGTGTGTGTGTGTGTGTGCGTGCGTGCGTGCGTGCGTGCGCGCGCGTGTGTGCGTGCGTGCGTGCATACGTACTTTGTATTTAGAGGTGTGTGATCACCCAACTCATGACCTGCATGAAACACAAGGAAGAATCAATGTCTTGAGAGTCTGTCAGGAGTCTTGACAAGCCACTGGCAGGGCCTGACTCTGAGTTCACATAACAGAAGCAGAGTTCTAAAATATAAACTGCAGAATGGGATCCAATAGGAGAGTAGTACAGTATAACAGACGGGTTGAGACAGACAGGTTTTCATATTAAATCGCAGAAGATGGTTATTTAACAACACCGAACCCGAGTGTCCTCTGTAATACAGCTCAGCGAAGTTCATCTAAATAAGGTTCTCTGTAAAAAAAGAGCAGTCCAAGACAAAGCAGTAACACAGGACCCTGCTACTATAGACAATGATAAATAACACAGGACCCTGCTACTATAGACAATGATAAATAACACAGGACCTTGCTACTATAGACAATGATAAATAACACAGGACCCTGCTACTAGAGACAATGATAAATAACACAGGACCCTGCTACTATAGACAATGATAAATAACACAGGACCCTGCTACTATAGACAATGATAAATAACACAGGACCCGGCTGCTACCCAGCTACTATCGACAATGATAAATAACACAGGACCTTGCTACTATAGACAATGATAAATAACACAGGACCCTGCTGCTACCCTGCTACTATCGACAATGATAAATAACACAGGACCTTGCTACTATAGACAATGATAAATAACACAGGACCCTGCTACTAGAGACAATGATAAATAACACAGGACCCTGCTACTATAGACAATGATAAATAACACAGGACCCTGCTACTAGAGACAATGATAAATAACACAGGACCCTGCTACTATAGACAATGATAAATAACACAGGACCCTGCTACTAGAGACAATGATAAATAACAAAGGACCCTGCTACTAGAGACAATGATAAATAACACAGGACCCTGCTACTAGAGACAATGATAAATAACACAGGACCCTGCTACTATAGACAATGATAAATAACACAGGACCCTGCTACTAGAGACAATGATAAATAACACAGGACCCTGCTACTATAGACAATGATAAATAACACAGGACCCTGCTACTAGAGACAATGATAAATAACAAAGGACCCTGCTACTAGAGACAATGATAAATAACACAGGACCCTGCTACTAGAGACAATGATAAATAACACAGGACCCTGCTACTAGAGACAATGATGAATAACACAGGACTCTGCTACTAGAGACAATGATAAATAACACAGGACCCTGCTACTAGAGACAATGATAAATAACACAGGACCCTGCTACTAGAGACAATGATAAATAACACAGGACCCTGCTACTAGAGACAATGATAAATAACACAGGAATCTGCTACTAGAGACAATGATAAATAACACAGGACCCTGCTACTAGAGACAATGATAAATAACACAGGACCCTGATACTAGAGACAATGATAAATAACACAGGACCCTGCTACTAGAGACAATGATAAATAACACAGGACCCTGCTACTAGAGACAATGATAAATAACACAGGACCCTGCTTCTATAGACAATGATAAATAACACAGGACTCTGCTACTAGAGACAATGATAAATAACACAGGACCCTGCTACTAGAGACAATGATAAATAACACAGGACCCTGCTACTACCCTGCTACTATAGACAATGATAAATAACACAGGACCCTGCTACTATAGACAATGATAAATAACTCAGGACCCTGCTACTATAGACAATGATAAATAACACAGGACCCTGCTACTAGAGACAATGATAAATAACACAGGACCCTGCTACTATAGACAATGATAAATAACACAGGACCCTGCTACTAGAGACAATGATAAATAACACAGGACCCTGCTGCTACCCTGCTACTATCGACAATGATAAATAACACAGGACCTTGCTACTATAGACAATGATAAATAACACAGGACCCTGCTACTAGAGACAATGATAAATAACACAGGACCCTGCTACTATAGACAATGATAAATAACACAGGACCCTGCTACTAGAGACAATGATAAATAACAAAGGACCCTGCTACTAGAGACAATGATAAATAACTCAGGACCCTGCTACTAGAGACAATGATAAATAACACAGGACCCTGCTACTATAGACAATGATAAATAACACAGGACCCTGCTACTATAGACAATGATAAATAACACAGGACTCTGCTACTAGAGACAATGATAAATAACACAAGACCCTGCTACTATAGACAATGATAAATAACACAGGACCCTGCTACTATAGACAATGATAAATAGCACAGGACTCTGCTACTAGAGACAATGATAAATAACACAGGACCCTGCTACTATAGACAATGATAAATAACACAGGACCCTGCTACTAGAGACAATGATAAATAACACAGGACTCTGCTACTAGAGACAATGATAAATAACACAGGACCCTGCTACTATAGACAATGATAAATAACACAGGACCCTGCTACTATAGACAATGATAAATAACACAGGACCCTGCTACTACCCTGCTACTATAGACAATGATAAATAACACAGGACCCTGCTACTATAGACAATGATAAATAACACAGGACCCTGCTACTAGAGACAATGATAAATAACACAGGACCCTGCTACTAGAGACAATGATAAATAACACAGGACCCTGCTACTAGAGACAATGATAAATAACACAGGACCCTGCTACTAGAGACAATGATAAATAACACAAGACCCTGCTACTAGAGACAATGATAAATAACACAGGACCCTGCTTCTATAGACAATGATAAATAACACAGGACTCTGCTACTAGAGACAATGATAAATAACACAGGACCCTGCTACTAGAGACAATGATAAATAACACAGGACCCTGCTACTAGAGACAATGATAAATAACACAGGACCCTGCTACTAGAGACAATGATAAATAACACAGGACCCTGCTACTAGAGACAATGATAAATAACACAGGACCCTGCTACTATAGACAATGATAAATAACACAGGACCCTGCTACTAGAGACAATGATAAATAACACAGGACCCTGCTACTATAGACAATGATAAAAACACAGGACCCTGCTACTAGAGACAATGATAAATAACACAGGACCCTGCTACTATAGACAATGATAAATAACACAGGACCCTGCTACTATAGACAATGATAAATAACACAAGACCCTGCTACTAGAGACAATGATAAATAACACAGGACCCTGCTACTATAGACAATGATAAATAACACAAGACCCTGCTACTAGAGACAATGATAAATAACACAGGACCCTGCTACTAGAGACAATGATAAATAACACAGGACTCTGCTACTATAGACAATGATAAATAACACAAGACCCTGCTACTATAGACAATGATAAATAACACAGGACCCTGCTACTAGAGACAATGATAAATAACACAGGACCCTAAATAACACAGGACTACTATAGACAATGATAAATAACACAGGACCCTGCTACTAGAGACAATGATAAATAACACAGGACCCTGCTACTATAGACAATGATAAATAACACAGGACCCTGCTACTAGAGACAATGATAAATAACACAGGACCCTGCTACTATAGACAATGATAAATAACACAGGACCCTGCTACTAGAGACAATGATAAATAACACAGGACCCTGCTACTAGAGACAATGATAAATAACACAGGACCCTGCTACTATAGACAATGATAAATAACACAGGACCCTGCTACTAGAGACAATGATAAATAACACAGGACCCTGCTACTACCCTGCTACTATAGACAATGATAAATAACACAGGACCCTGCTACTATAGACAATGATAAATAACACAGGACCCTGCTACTAGAGACAATGATAAATAACACAGGACCCTGCTACTATAGACAATGATAAATAACACAGAACTCTGCTACTATAGACAATGATAAATAACACAGGACCCTGCTACTAGAGACAATGATAAATAACACAGGACCCTGCTACTATAGACAATGATAAATAACACAGGACCCTGCTACTAGAGACAATGATAAATAACACAGGACCCTGCTACTATAGACAATGATAAACAACACATGACCCTGCTACTATAGACAATGATAAATAACACAGGACCCTGCTACTACCCTGCTACTATAGACAATGATAAATAACACAGGACCCTGCTACTAGAGACAATGATAAATAACACAGGACCCTGCTACTATAGACAATGATAAATAACACAGGACCCTGCTACTATAGACAATGATAAATAACACAGGACCCTGCTACTATAGACAATGATAAATAACACAGGACCCTGCTACTATAGACAATGATAAATAACACAGGACCCTGCTACTATAGACAATGATAAATAACACAGGACCCTGCTACTATAGACAATGATAAATAACACAGGACCCTGCTACTATAGACAATGATAAATAACACAGGACCCTGCTACTATAGACAATGATAAATAACACAGGACCCTGCTACTATAGACAATGATAAATAACACAGGACCCTGCTACTAGAGACAATGATAAATAACACAGGACCCTGCTACTACCCTGCTACTATAGACAATGATAAATAACACAGGGCCCTGCTACTATAGACAATGATAAATAACACAGGGCCCTGCTACTAGAGACAATGATAAATAACACAGGACCTTGCTACTATAGACAATGATAAATAACACAGGACCCTGCTACTAGAGACAATGATAAATAACACAGGACCCTGCTACTATAGACAATGATAAATAACACAGGACCTTGCTACTATAGACAATGATAAATAACACAGGACCCTGCTACTATAGACAATGATAAATAACACAGGACCCTGCTACTATAGACTATAAATAACTATAGACAATGATAAATAACACAGGACCTTGCTACTATAGACAATGATAAATAACACAGGACTCTGCTACTATAGACAATGATAAATAACACAGGACCTTGCTACTATAGACAATGATAAATAACACAGGACCCTGCTACTATAGACAATGATAAATAACACAGGACCCTGCTACTATAGACAATGATAAATAACACAGGACCCTGCTACTATAGACAATGATAAATAACACAGGACCCTGCTTCTATAGACAATGATAAATAACACAGGACTCTGCTACTAGAGACAATGATAAATAACACAGGACCCTGCTACTAGAGACAATGATAAATAACACAGGACCCTGCTACTATAGACAATGATAAATAACACAGGACCCTGCTACTAGAGACAATGATAAATAACACAGGACCCTGCTACTATAGACAATGATAAATAACACAGGACCCTGCTACTAGAGACAATGATAAATAACACAGGACCCTGCTACTATAGACAATGATAAATAACACAGGACCCTGCTACTACCCTGCTACTATAGACAATGATAAATAACACAGGACCCTGCTACTAGAGACAATGATAAATAACACAGGACCCTGCTACTATAGACAATGATAAATAACACAGGACCCTGCTACTATAGACAATGATAAATAACACAGGACCCTGCTACTAGAGACAATGATAAATAACACAGGACCCTGCTACTATAGACAATGATAAATAACACAGGACCCTGCTACTATAGACAATGATAAATAACACAGGACCCTGCTACTAGAGACAATGATAAATAACACAGGACCCTGCTACTACCCTGCTACTATAGACAATGATAAATAACACAGGGCCCTGCTACTATAGACAATGATAAATAACACAGGGCCCTGCTACTAGAGACAATGATAAATAACACAGGACCTTGCTACTATAGACAATGATAAATAACACAGGACCCTGCTACTAGAGACAATGATAAATAACACAGGACCCTGCTACTATAGACAATGATAAATAACACAGGACCCTGCTACTATAGACAATGATAAATAACACAGGACTCTGCTACTATAGACAATGATAAATAACACAGGACCTTGCTACTATAGACAATGATAAATAACACAGGACTCTGCTACTATAGACAATGATAAATAACACAGGACCTTGCTACTATAGACAATGATAAATAACACAGGACCCTGCTACTATAGACAATGATAAATAACACAGGACCTTGCTACTATAGACAATGATAAATAACACAGGACCCTGCTACTATAGACAATGATAAATAACACAGGACTCTGCTACTATAGACAATGATAAATAACACAGGACCCTGCTACTAGAGACAATGATAAATAACACAGGACTCTGCTACTATAGACAATGATAAATAACACAGGACCCTGCTACTAGAGACAATGATAAATAACACAGGACTCTGCTACTAGAGACAATGATAAATAACACAGGACTCTGCTACTATAGACAATGATAAATAACACAGGACCCTGCTACTATAGACAATGATAAATAACACAGGACCCTGCTACTATAGACAATGATAAATAACACAGGACTCTGCTACTATAGACAATGATAAATAACACAGGACTCTGCTACTATAGACAATGATAAATAACACAGGACCTTGCTACTATAGACAATGATAAATAACACAGGACCCTGCTACTATAGACAATGATAAATAACACAGGACCTTGCTACTATAGACAATGATAAATAACACAGGACCCTGCTACTATAGACAATGATAAATAACACAGGACTCTGCTACTATAGACAATGATAAATAACACAGGACCCTGCTACTAGAGACAATGATAAATAACACAGGACTCTGCTACTAGAGACAATGATAAATAACACAGGACTCTGCTGCTATAGACAATGATAAATAACACAGGACCCTGCTACTATAGACAATGATAAATAACACAGGACCCTGCTACTATAGACAATGATAAATAACACAGGACTCTGCTACTATAGACAATGATAAATAACACAGGACCCTGCTACTAGAGACAATGATAAATAACACAGGACTCTGCTACTAGAGACAATGATAAATAACACAGGACTCTGCTACTATAGACAATGATAAATAACACAGGACCCTGCTACTATAGACAATGATAAATAACACAGGACCCTGCTACTATAGACAATGATAAATAACACAGGACTCTGCTACTATAGACAATGATAAATAACACAGGACTCTGCTACTATAGACAATGATAAATAACACAGGACCCTGCTACTAGAGACAATGATAAATAACACAGGCAATAGGGCTACTGAAAAATGAACAATACATATAAAAGGATCATTGGTCAGAAACCAGCCAATGAGCCAAACAGGATAAGCAGAGTCACCTTGAATCAGCGGTGTCATTTTGCCCAGTAAAATTGCATTGTGGGAGTTGGAGCCGGGGCGGTGATTTGTGGCCTCCTGACAGGGCTTCATTGTTCATTAGGCCCTATAGAGAGCAGCTCAGAGACACACTGGATGGACGACCTCAAAGACACCCTTAGTCTCTCACACACCCTCATTCTCTCTCACACACACACACACACACACACACACACACACACACACACACACACACACACACACACACACACACACACACACACACACACACACACACACACACACACACACACACACACACACACACACACACACACACACACACACACACACGCAATCTCACTCACACACATAATCATCCGTGGGTTCTGTTAATCAAAAATACTACAATTTCATCATTTATATTTGACAAAATAAGGATACACACCTGTCTCCAACAGAATCAGCCTTCTTCCATTGGAGGATTTAGTAAATCCTTGGTTGACAGTTTCCAATATACCTCCTCTTCCCACCAATCCGCAATGTATATTTTATGCAAGCTATAATATGAGAGTGCAGCCAGGGAGATTAAGTAAATCTGTGATATAATGTAGGTCTTAGTTTACACTTTGATCACACACAATAAATCATGTCACATTGCAGGGATATGTTGGGGTCTCCACCAGCCAACCCAGGCCTCTGACGACTGGGAGGGTTTCCCCTGCCCACTATGTGTGTGCCCTAATTAATGTGTATGAAATCAGTGACCATGCCAAATCAATTTCCTTCCAACACCCACTGTTTGTGTGTGTGTGTGTGTGTGTGTGTGTGTTGGTGACACTGGTCATTTGCCTTCAGTTTTCCTGTGAATCCTCCCCTTGCATGGATTAAAGGATGACACTAAGGTTCTGCTTGGGTCGCCACATCCACCGTAATATACCAGCGCTTTATCAAAGACACATTTATTTGGGCCAGAACCTTGTTTATTAGTTCCTTCTCCAACACAAATTAATATGATTCGGCACATTTCCTATCTCTGTTTAAGGCCTGAGACTGGTGTCGACTCATGAAATATAGAACAGGAGAGCTCTCCCGGGAATTGAATGTACTTTGTGAATATAAACTGAGAGTAATATGCCAAAGCCATTTTCTTCACATCACTCAAAGAAATGATCAAAAGGAAAGGGAGCAGGCAGGCAGGACGGTGAGTGAATGTTTAAGATAGTTTGGTGTCTGCTGTTTCTGCATCATTGTCTGGTTATGAATGTAGCTGTGGAATTCACCTTATCTGACTGGAACCTTTCTGTCTCTCCCCCTGTCTTTCTGTCTCTCCCCTGTCTCTTTCTTTCTCTCCCCTGTCTTTCTGTCTCTCCCCTGTCTCTTTCTCTCTCTCCCCTGTCTTTCTGTCTCTCTCTCCCCCTGAATTTCTGTCTCTTCCTCTGTCTTTCTGTCTCTCCCCCTCTCTTTCTGTCTCTCCCCTGTCTTTCTGTCTCTCCCCTGTCTTTCTGTCTCTCCCCCTGTCTTTCTGTCTCTCCCCCTGTCTTTCGGTCTCTCCCCCTGTCTTTCGGTCTCTCCCCCTGTCTTTCTCTCTCCTCCCCTGTCTTTCTGTCTCTCCCCCTGTCTTTCTGTCTCTCCCCCTGTCTTTCTGTTTCTCCCCCTGTCTTTCTGTCTCTCCCCCTGTCTTTCTCTCTCTCCCCTGTCTTTCTGTCTCTCCACTGTCTTTCTCTCCTCCCCCCCTGTCTCTCTCCCCCTGTCTTTCTCTCCCCCCCTGTCTTTTTGTCTGTCTCTCCCCTGTCTTTCTGTCTCTCCCCTGTCTTTCTGTCTCTCCCCCTGTCTTTCTCTCCCCCTGTCTTTCTCTCTCTCCCCTTGTCTTTCTGTCTCTCCCCCTGTCTTTCTCTCTCTCCCCCTGTCTTTCTCTTTCTCCCCTGTCTTTCTGTCTCTCCCCCTGTCTTTCTCTCCCCCTGTCTTTCTCTCTCTCCCCCTGTCTTTTTGTCTCTCTCCCTCTTTCTCTCTCTCCCACTGTCTTTCTCTCTCTCCCACTGTCTTTCTGTCTCTCCCCCTGTCTTTCTGTCTCTCCCCCTGTCTTTCGGTCTCTCCCCCTGTCTTTCTCTCTCCTCCCCTGTCTTTCTGTCTCTCCCCCTGTCTTTCTGTCTCTCCCCCTGTCTGTCTGTCTCTCCCCCTGTCTTTCTGTCTCTCCACTGTCTTTCTCTCTCCCCCTGTCTTTCTCTCCCCCTGTCTTTCTCTCCCCCTGTCTTTCTCTCTCTCCCCCTGTCTTTTTGTCTCTCTCCGTCTTTCTCTCTCTCCCACTGTCTTTCTGTCTCTCCCCCTGTCTTTGTCTCTCCCCCTGTCTTTCTGTCTCTCCCCCTGTCTTTCTCTCTCTCCACTGTCTTTCTCTCTCCCCCTGTCTTTCTCTCCCCCTGTCTTTCTCTCCCCCTGTCTTTCTGTCTCTCCCCCTGTCTTTCTCTCCCCCTGTCTTTCTCTCTCTCCCCTTGTCTTTCTGTCTCTCCCCCTGTCTTTCTCTCTCTCCCCCTGTCTTTCTCTTTCTCCCCTGTCTTTCTGTCTCTCCCCCTGTCTTTCTCTCCCCCTGTCTTTCTCTCTCTCCCCCCTGTCTTTTGTCTCTCTCCATCTTTCTCTCTCTCCCACTGTCTTTCTCTTTCTCCCACTGTCTATCTGTCTCTCCCCCTGTCTTTCTGTCTCTCCCCTGTCTTTCGGTCTCTCCCCCTGTCTTTCTCTCTCCTCCCCTGTCTTTCTGTCTCTCCCCCTGTCTTTCTGTCTCTCCCCTGTCTTTCTGTCTCTCCCCCTGTCTTTCTGTCTCTCCCCTGTCTTTCTGTCTCTCCACTGTCTTTCTCTCTCCCCTGTCTTTCTCTCCCCTGTCTTTCTCTCCCCCTGTCTTTCTCTCTCTCCCCTGTCTTTCTGTCTCTCCCCCTGTCTTTCTCTCTCCCACTGTCTTTCTCTCCCCCTGTCTTTCCCCCCTGTCTTTCTCTCCCCTGTCTTTCTCCCCCCCCTGTCTTTTTGTCTCTCTCCGTCTTTCTCTCTCTCCACTGTCTTTCTGTCTCTCCCCCTGTCTTTGTCTCTCCCCCTGTCTTTCTGTCTCTCCCCCTGTCTTTCTCTCTCTCCACTGTCTTTCTCTCTCCCCCTGTCTTTCTCTCCCCCTGTCTTTCTCTCTCTCCCCTGTCTTTCTGTCTCTCCCCCTGTCTTTCTGTCTCTCCCCCTGTCTTTCTCTCTCTCCCCCTGTCTTTCTGTCTCTTCACTGTCTTTCTCTCTCCCCCTGTCTTTCTCTCCCTCTGTCTTTCTCTCTCTCCCCCTGTCTTTCTCTCTCTCCCCCTGTCTTTCTCTCTCCCCCTGTCTTTCTCTCTCTCCCCCTGTCTTTCTCTCTCTCCCCCTGTCTTTCTCTCTCTCCCCCTGTCTTTCTCTCTCTCCCCCTGTTTTTCTCTCTCCCCCTGTCTTTCTCTCCCCCTGTCTTTCTCTCTCTCCCCCTGTCTCTTTTTCTCTCTCCCCTGTCTCTTTTTCTCCCTCCTCCTGTCTTTCTGCCCCCCCCCTCTTTTTGTATCCCCCCTTGTCTTTCTGTCTCCACTGTCTCTTTCTGTCTCTCCTTCTGTCTTTCTGTCTCCACTGTCTCTTTCTCTCTCTCTCTCTGTCTTTCTGTCTCTCCCCCTCTCTTTTTCCTCGTCTTTCCATCTCCCCCTCTCTGTTTCACTCACCCCGTATTTCTTTCCCCCCTTCTCTTTGTCTATTTGTCCCACAGCCGGACCAATGAACACCACAGCCAGTGAGGGTATCTTCCTGTGGTGACTGCAGAGTCCAGGGTTTTCCCCTGTTGCATCTTCAGATCCACCACTCTGCTCTGCTCCCAAACCCCTCCACCAGTTTACATCCATCTCCCTCCTACCCTTCCTACCCCTCTGTACTTCCACCCCTGAACCTCCATCAGAGTAAAAAATGGACGACAGCTACGATAACAGGACTTCCTTAGTGAAGGGGGCCAAGGACATTGCCAAGGAGGCCAAGCGGCACGCCGTGAAAAAGGTCAACAAGGTCGTGGACAGCGCCACAGACGAGTACTCCCAGCGCAAATACAGCCGGTTTGAGGACGAGGTAGACGAGGGGGACGACTTTTACCATAATCCCCTGAGGCAGGACGGAGGCTACAATGACAATGACCAGGCCAGTGATGCCAGCGATGCCACAGAGGGCCATGATGATGAAGATGAGATTTACGAGGGGGAGTACCAGGGGATCCCAGCGGCTGGAGACAGGAAGGCCAGGGAGGGGCAGGTGGCTCTGGGGCAGCCCGTTACAGACAGCCTGAGAGAACGTAAGGAGCTGGAGAAGGAGAGGCAGGCGGACGAGGAAGAACTGGCCCAGCAGTATGAGCTGATCATCCAGGAGTGTGGCCATGGCAGGTTCCAGTGGCAGCTGTTCCTGGTGCTGGGCCTGGCCCTCATGTCGGATGGGGTGGAGGTGTTCGTGGTGGGGTTCGTTCTGCCCAGTGCCGAGACGGACATGTGTGCTCTGGGTGGCTCCAACTCCAGATCTGGATGGCTAGGTAAGGGGTTTGGCGTTTGGAGTGCGTGTGTGCATGTGTGTGTTCATTTGTGTGTAAAACATCAAATCAAACTTTACTGGCCACATACACATATTTAGCAGATGTTATTGCGGAATGCATGAGTGCTATAGCTGGTTTGTGTAAGAAGAAGACAGGATTAAATTACTGTTGTCCACCTAGACTAGGCTCAAATCCCTGTCATTCGCGTGAAGAACAGATGGAAATACAGGAGGTGGAGATTGGGGTACCTTGTGAGGCTGGTCATGGCTCACATCAACAGCATTATCCCGGAAACCCTAGACCCACTCCAATTCGCATACCGCCCAACAGATCCCCAGATGACATAATCTCAAATCGCACTCCCACTGTCCTTTCCCACCTGGACAAAAGGAACCCCTATGTGAGAGTGCTGTTCATTGACTACAGCTCAGCGTTCAACAACACAGTGCCCTCAAAGCTCATCACTAAGCTAAGGACCCTGGGACTAAACACCTCCCTCTGCAACTGGATCCTGGACTTCATGACGGGCCGACCCCAGGTGGTAAGAGTAGGCAACAACACATCTGCCACGCTGATCCTCAACCTCGGGGCCTCTCAGGGTGCATGCTTAGGTCCCTCCTGTACTTCCTGTTCACCCACGACTGCATGGCCAAGCAGGAATCCAACACCATCATTACATTTGATGACGGAGCTAGGAGTGTTGGATCCGTGTTGGATCAGACTAAAGGTGTGTCATCACAAGCCATCAGAGTGCACAGCTGAACATTGTATGCTGGAAAACACTCGGTTGGTTATTTTTTATTAAAACAAACCGCAATTCATTAAATACAAATACCAAACTTGTTTTTGTGTGGATTCTGCGACGCGGTTAGATTTTAAGAGCTAGGAAACACCGCTAACCATACAATAGTACTAAGTGGCTGTAGTACAAAAACACCGGTCGTCGTCGTGGGAAAGGCGCATTGTTAAAAACTTTTTGTTGACAACTGGCTGCAGTAAAGACCCAACCTGGATACCAAGGATATCCTGAGGAAAATCGACGACTATCAACAGCTTTACGCTATGGAGCAACAACATACTCCATCATGGAAAGATCTGGCTACCTCACAAAAGAACCAGACAAAAAACGAAAGACAGATTCATCTATTTACTTACCGTTGAAGTAGAGTGCTCTGGCTGGAATCCATGCATCACTGGACAAGTTGTGTGAGGAGGTAGCAGGGCTGAGGGGGAGTTTGGAGTTTAGCCAGAGTGAAATTCTCACGCTCCAAGGAGAAAACAAGGCACTCGCGGCCAAGGTAAAAATCCATGATTCCAACATGGATTGTCTACTCAGGGAAAACAGGGTGATGAGGGAGTCGCTACTAGACATACAAAGTCATGGCATGCGTGAAAGTCTAATATTTTCTGGGATTCCTGAGGACGCATCCAATAACCCAATAATCCAGAGGGCGCGATCAGAGAATTCATGCAATCCGCCTTGAAACTTCCTCTAGAGACTGTAAACAAGGTGGCTTTCCACCGAGTACAACAAGACCAAGGGTCCCCGACCGATCATCGCAAAATTTGAACACTACCAACAAAAGGAGCTGATTAATAGCACGGGAACGGAGCTTAAAGGGACCATATTCGGTCTCAATTACCAATTTCCACAGGGAGATAAACAGACTTTGCAAGAGGCTGTATCCTGTACAGAGGCAACAGAGGGAGAGGAGTAAGCGTGTCTTTCTCATTGTGGACAAACTCTTTATAGATGGACAGCTATTCCGAGACAGCTCCATAACACCATGGCTGTACTAAATTCTACAGGGGCTTCAGGTTAGAAAAAAAACACATATGGACTTATACATACACATACACTGTTGGTCTCACTCTCTCTTTCTCTCTTTTCTCTTCTCTTCTCTCACTCTCTCCCCTCTCTCTCTATAGTCAAGAACTGTTCTATAATTTAATGTTTCTTGTTTGTCTATATTTTCTATGTCTTTGTCTACATGTTTATATATGTTTACAATAAGCAAGGGGAAGATATCAGAATAGGGACATTGGGGAATAATAACATATTGTACGGGATACATTTGTGCTGTAGTGAAGCCATCTCTATTTTAAAAAAATACATGTTATTTCACCTTTATTTAACCAGGTAGGCTAGTTGAGAACAAGTTCTCATTTACAACTGCGACCTGGCCAAGATAAAGCATAGTAATTCAACACATACAACAACACAGAGTTACACACGGAATAAACAAAACATAGTCAATAATACAGTAGAACAAAAGAAAACAAAAAGTCTATATACAGTGAGTGCAAATCAGGTAAGATAAGGGAGGTAAGGCAATAAATAGGCCATGGTGGAGAAGTAAATACAATATAACAATTAAAAACTGGAATGGTAGATGTGCAGAAGATGAATGTGCAAGTAGAGATACTGGGGTGCAAAGGAGCAAGATAAATAAATACTGTATGGGGATGAGGTAGGTAGATAGATGGGCTGTTTACAGATGGGCTATGTACAGGTGCAGTGATCTGTGAGCTGCTCTGACAGCTGGTGCTTAAAGCTAGTGAGGGAGATATAAGTCTCCAGCTTCAGAGATTTTTGCAATTCATTCCAGTCATTGGCGGCAGAGAACTGGAAGGAAAGACGACCAAAGGAGGAATTGGCTTTGGGGGTGACCAGAGAGATATACCTGCTGGAGCGCGTTCTACGAGTGGGTGCTGCTATGGTGACCAGTGAGCTGAGATAAGGCGGGGATTTACCTAGCAGAGACTTGTAGATAACCTGTGGCCAGTGGGTTTGGCGACGAGTATGAAGCAAGGGCCAACCAACAAGAGCGTACAGGTTGCAATGGTGGGAAGTGTATGGGGCTTTGGTGACAAAACGGATGGCACTGTGATAGACTACATCCAGTTTGTTGAGTAGAGTGTTGGAGGCTATAGTAATGCAAGGTCTCTTTCATGATCATGTGAAACGTCAATTACTATGGAAATTCTGGGATGTGTTTTTCAATGATTTTAAAGGTAATTATGATTCAACTATGATGGTGATACGATATTGATTACAATTATCATGAATATTAAGGCTACACACTACATGTTACACACAGACACTCAACCATGCAAATTGGCGGGGTTATTATTTATTTGGCTATCACACATTAGTCTTACTCTTATACAGACATCGTACACACTCTCACTAAATCACATCCAATATCATACACATCAACCTACTCAGATTTACTACACACATAATATCTTGTCTCAATGTTCTAATATCTGTGGCATTGGCTCACAGGCAAAACAGGCAAGAGAATAAAACAAACATTGCTAGAACCTATTTCTTGAAATCTAAATATCAGACATTTAAAAGCTCTACTTTTGACTGTCATAATACCTCTGATGGCAATAACTTTACAAGCACTAATTGTGGTCAATTTAGACTGAGAATAGTATCTAGTTATGGTAAGTTGGAATAAAAGGTTATAAACAAAGGTTAAAAAAGTTTGAATAGGAGAAAGAATTCGATCGGATCATCTAATTGGCCTTCACATAACTCTTATAGAATTTCCACGTGGACATTGGAAATTGAAACAGAGTTTACTGTAGGAAAACCTATTTTTAACTAAGACAAAATTATTTATGACTGAATTGTTCCAATATAATATAGGTTCAGCAAATCCCTTTATTGTTTGGTATACCTTTAAATGTACATTCTGTCACGTTCTGACCTTAGTTCCTTTGTTTTGCCTTTGTTTTAGTATGGAATTGGGGTGGGCAGTCTATGTTATTTTTTCTATAATTTGGGATTTCTGTATTTGGGCTGGTATGGTTCTCAATCAGAGGCAGCTGTCATTCCTTGTCCCTGATTGAGAACCATACTTAGGTAGCCTGGTGCCATGAAGCCGGCTCAGCGCATCTGGTCTCCAGTGCGTCTCCCTGGGCCGGGGTACATGACACCAGCCCTACGCATGGTGACCCCGGTTCGCCAGCACAGCCCAGTGCGGTCTATTCCACCTTGCCGCATTGGCCTGGCTACGGGGAGTATCCAGCCAGGTAGGGTTGTGCAGGCTCGGTGCCCGAGACCTCCAGTACGCCTCCACGGTCCGGTCTATCCGGTGCCTCCTCCATGCACCAGGCCTCCGGTGGCAGCCCCCGCACCAGGCTGTCTCTTCGTCTCCTCCCTACAGGTGCTCCCGCCTGTCCAGCGCTGCCAGAGTCTCCCGTCTGTCCTGAGCTGCCAGAGTCTCCCGTCTGTCCTGAGCTGCCAGAGTCTCCCGTCTGTCCTGAGCTGCCAGAGTCTCCCGTCTGTCCTGAGCTGCCAGAGTCTCCCGTCTGTCCTGAGCTGCCAGAGTCTCCCGTCTGTCCTGAGCTGCCAGAGTCTCCCGTCTGTCCTGAGCTGCCAGAGTCTCCCGTCTGTCCTGAGCAGCCAGAGTCGCCCGCCAGTCAGGAGCTGCCAGAGTCACCCGCCAGTCAGGAGCTGCCAGAGTCACCCGCCAGTCAGGAGCTGCCAGAGCTGCCGGTCAGTCAGAAGCTGCCAGAGCCGCCGGTCAGTCAGGAGCTGCCAGGGCCGCCGGTCAGTCAGGAGCTGCCAGAGCCGCCTGTCAGTCAGGAGCTGCCAGAGCCATCCGTTACTCCGGTGCTGCCGGAATGGCGCTGACGGAATCCCCTATAGGTTCCGGTTTTGAGTTGGGGTGGGAAGTCTATGTTCTTTTTTCTATAATTTGGGATTTCTGTGTTTGGCCTGGTATGGTTCTCAATCAGAGGTAGCTGTCATTCATTGTCCCTGATTGAGAATCATACTTAGGTAGCCTGGTTTCACCTTTGAGTTGTGGGTGATTATTTTCTGTTCTGTGTTTTGTGCATTCACCACACTGTTCCGTTTCATTCGTTGTCGCTTTATTGTTTTCTGTTGAGTGTTCATTTATTCTATTTATTCTAACATACCCTCGTAAAACTGACCATCCTACCGATCCTCGACTTCTGCCATGTCATTTACAAAATAGCCTCCAATACCCTACTCAATAAATTGGATGCAGTCTATCACAGTGCAATTTGTTTTGTCACCAAAGCCCCATATACTACCCACCATTGCAACCTGTACGCTCTCGTTGGCTGGCCCTCACTTCATACTAATCGCCAAACCCACTGGCTCCAGGTCATCTACAAGACCCTGCTAGGTAAAGTCCCCCCTTATCTCAGCTCGCTGGTCACCATAGCAGCACTTACCTGTAGCACACGCTCCAGCAGGTATATCTCTCTAGTCACCCCCAAAACCAATTATTCCTTTGGCCGCCTCTCCTTCCAGTTCTCTGCTGCCAATGACTGAAATGAACTACAAAAATCTCTGAAACTGGAAACACATCTCCCTCACTAGCTTTAAGCACCAGCTGTCAGAGCAGCTCACAGATTACTGCACCTGTACATAGCCCATCTATAATTTAGCCCAAACAACTACCCCTTCCCCTACTGTATTTATTTATTTTGCTCCTTTGCACCCAATTATTTCTATCTCTACCTTGCACATTCTTCCACTGCAAATCTACCATTCCAGTATTTTACTTGCTATATTGTATTTACTTTACCAACATGGCCTTTCTTTTGCCTTTACCTCCCTTATCTCACCTCATTTGCTCACATCGTATATAGACTTATTTTTCTACTGTATTATTGACTGTATGTTTGTTTTACTCCATGTGTAACTCTGTGTTGTTGTATGTGTCGAACTGCTTTGCTTTATCTTGGCCAGGTCGCAATTGTAAATGAGAACTTGTTCTCAACTTGCCTGCCTGGGTAATAAAGGTGAAATAAATCAAATCAAATAAATTAGAGGATTAGAAATCCAAGGCTTAAAAACAAAGGTGTCCATATATGCCGATGACTCAAGTTTTATATCAAGTCCGCAAGCTAGATCCCTGCAATGTCTCATTGAAGATCTAGATGACTTTTCTGTGCTCTCTGGACTAAAACCTCATTTTATTAAGTGTACAATATAACGTATTGGATCTTTAAAAAATACAACTTCTACATTACCCTGCAGTTTACCTATAAAATGGGCTAGTGGTGAAGTAGACATAGTTGGTATTCATATCACAAAATATATAAATAATCTCTCCACAATGAATTTCAATAGAAAACTTGTAAAAGTAGACAAGGTCCTGCAACCATGGAGAGGTCTATTTATGGAAAAATTGCCCTGATTAACTCCATAGTCATATGTCAGTTTATTCACTTACTTATGGTGCTCCTGATGATTTGTTTTCCAAATCATATGATCCAAAAAATATTTTGATTTATCTGGGACACTAAACCAGACAAAATAAAGCGACTGTACCATACTGATTGCAAAATAGTTGGGAAGAGATTTTTGATGTACCGATTCCATGGTACAAGGTGTATGAGTTGATATATAAAACAATGCAAGACAATATAAAACAATGCAAGATTCAAGACTTGCTTTTCAGCTAAAATTATTATATAGAATTATTGCCACCAACAAAATGTTGAATATATGGGGCATAAAATCATCGAAGCTCTGCAGATTTTGTTGTGAGGATACAGAATCAATAGACCATTTATTTTGGTACTATTTTGTCATTTTCATCCATTCCTGAACCTGAGACCAGAAACAGGTTCAGGAATGGCAGAAAATGCATAACATTGATCTAAAAATCTAAAACTGACCGTAGAAATAGTACTGTTAGTGAGACTGAAAAGACTTGGCATGGGTCCCCAGATCTTCAAAACGTTCTACAGCTGCACCATTGAGAGCATCCTGACCGGTTGCATCACCGCCTGGTATGGCAACTGCTCAGCATATGAACGTAAGGCACTACAGAGGGTAGTGCGTACAGGCCAAGCTCCCACTTTGTTTTTACACTGCTGCTACTCGCTGTTTATTGTCTACGCATAGTCACTTTACCCCTACCTACATGTACAAATGATCTTGACTAACCTGTACCCCTCACATTGACTCGGTACCGGTACCCCTTGTATATAGCCTCATTATTGTTATTTTATTGTGTTAAAAATATATACATACTTTAGTTTATTTAATAAATATTTTCTTAACTCTATTTCTTGAACTGCATTGTTGGTTAAGGGCTTGTAAGAAAGCATTTCACGATAGGTCCACACCTGTTGTATTCGGTGCATGTGACAAATAACATTTGATTCGATTTGATTAGAGTACAATGTAAAGGCATCCGCATAAATTGGTTCGGTTTGCTCCTAGCAGATCTCAGCTAGGCAAAGCGACCGTCTGTGCTCTCATACTCCCTAAAGACCTTCGCTTGGAAATGAGAAAAGAAAGGGCAATATTACTGTTGCTTGTCCCTCTTGATTAAACAGACTACCCCTCTTGCCAATCGGGAGACTCTTGGGTATGTTGTGGTGGACTGTCATTACAATTGCTTTTCGGGAACCTGGTAAAATTATTAAATCATTGTCAGCATGTAGTCAAAGCTTTAACTAATTTCCGAGCTAACTGGTGCTCTCCAATCATTTCCTGATATCGACAGCAGATGGGTGTTGTATTCATGACATTGATTACTTAGCTAGCTAATATACATTTTAAGAAAACAAGTGATATTAAGTGGCTTGTTTTGGTGGTCAATGAGACAGAGAGCTAACTTAGCTAACCAGTTGAGCAAGAAAACAATGTAACAAAACTATAATTTAGGATTTGGAAAATATTCAAAGAAAATTTGTCCTTGGTGTCGGACTCGACAGTTGCTATCCATTGGAGCTGTTTGGCGCAGTATTTCTTGGTCGTCACTAGTTACAACAGCCACAGAGTCATAAATCCTGCCTATTTCTAAATGTCCCTTCTTAAAATATGATTTTAAACCTAACCGTAATCACACTGCTAACCTTATGTCTAACACAAACCTTAAATTAAGACCAAATAACAAATTGTAGTTTTCATAAATTATTTAGGATATAGCCAAAATTGACTTTTGGCTGTGCTATCTAATGGAAACCGTATTTCTCAAGTAAATAAATGTGCATGAAAACTAGTCTACTCTCGTTGAATGACAACAAAACCTTCATGGTCCTACTCCTTTCAGAAGTAGTTCTGTTGACCAGTCACCGACGAAAGGGCGTAGACTTCGGCAACCAAACTTCGACTTGCCTAAAAAAGCACCAAAACCAACAAAAACGTCACAAAATGTTGTCATAATATATGCGCAAACTGTTTCGACTTTGTATAAAAAGTACTCAATTGTCAAACTTGAGTAAAAGTAAAGAAACCTTTAGAAAATGACTCAAGTAAAAGTGAAAGTCACGCAGTAAAATACTACTTGAGTTAAAGTTTAAAAGTATTTGGTTTTCAATGTACTTGGAACTGCTAAAATGTACTTAATTATCAAAAGTAAAAACCATTTAAAATTCCATATATTAAGCAAACCAGATGGCATAATTTCTTTATTGTTTTGACGGATAGCTAGTGTAACGGCTTTCCTCCTGGGAAGGAGAGGCGGACCAAAATGCAGAGTGGATATAGTTCATGTTTTTAATATAGGAAAACTCAACATGAACATAATACAAAACAATAAATGTGGCAAAACCGAAACAGCCCTATCTTTTTTAAATAAAAAAGTATTTATTATCTTCAATACCATTAATTCTTTACAACTCATGATTTACATACATACTCAAATAATGGTATTTTAATTAAACTAATTAAACTAAACATAAACCCCAAACAAAACCTCAGGGGAGCATCTTCCCTCCCAGTCACCCTACAAAATACCTTTCCCTATCTCCCCGTCCCTAATCTATCCCCTTACAAATCTAAATGACACCCAGCCCTAAACCCCCTTACACCTGTCCCGAGCATCATGCCGCCCCCACTTCCTCTCCTCCCTCTTCATCCTCCCCTCAAATCTCCTTCCACCCTCCTCACTATCCCTTCCACCCCCAATCTCGCCCTGTCTTCACTATGTTCTGCCTTGCTTCCCACAGCCTCCGTTTAAAGAGACTCATGAAAAGCCAGAGCAGAAACCTGTCCCTATCCGTCCCTCTCGCTCTCCCTACACCTCTCTCTAACCTGGCCCACGTCAATACAAAATCCCCCTTACCAAACCTAACAACACCCGTGCCCTAGCCCATACTACTCCGGCAAAGGCACAGTCCCAAAAGACATGGCGCACAGTCTCCTCCCTGCCACAAGAGGATCTTGGACAGATGGGGGATTGCACCAAACTATACCGGTACATGATGGAACATACCGGCAAGCACTTATGGAGGCTCAACCAATTCAGGTCCTTGAGCCTATTGTCCAGACCCTGCGCCTGCACTCCCTCCCAGACCGCTTCCAAGATGCCCACTACAGGCGCCTCGAGGACCCGTGTTAGACCACACCATTACGCTTCTCGCCTGATATGAGAAGAACACCCGCAGGAGGTAACCGGACGGGTGTATCACTGGCTGAGCAAGCTCCGTTAACAAGAAAGAAACAAAAATTGTGTCCAGCTTGAGAGGGAAATGTGGTACCCCCTACCTCCCTCCTCGATGGGACAGATCATGCGTGCCCTGGCGACCCACTCGCACCTGCCACTCCACATAAACTGAAACACAAGCCTCACTAGAGGCCTCCTCAGACAAGCCGGCAATGGGTAGATGTACGCCAAATACAAAAGAGACTGCAACACATCCACCTTTAGGAACAGGACTTTGCCCATAAAAGACAAATACCTAGCCTTCGACATTGCTCGTTTCCTCTGTACCACTGCAATACGCATGTTCCAGTAATGGCAGCCCCCAGAGGCTCCATGTACAGAACGAAGAGGAGAGCCGAGAGTGGGCACCACTGCCTGACCCCAGACGAGAGGTCAAAAACGTCACCCAAGTGACTATTTACACTAACTCGGCACCCCGCTCCGACATATAATGTACGAATCCATCCTATGAACTTTTCCCCAAATCCTAATCGACCTAACACTCGGAATAAAAATGATCTATTCACGCGATCAAAGGCTTTCACCTGATCTAGCGCTGCTACCATTAAAGGCAGTCCTCTATCTTCAACCCAAGCGATGGAGTCCCTGATTAACTGTAGGTTCCATCTAATAGAGCGGCCCTCTACCCCGCACGTCTGATCCTCATGGACGAAGTAGGGAAGGGCTGTGCGCAACCGGTCTGCTAAAACCTTTGCAAGTAGCTTGTAATCTACACACAGCATGGTCAACGGCCGCCAGTTGCCAAGGTCTGTTACTTCCCCTTCTTATATAAAAGTGACAGCACACCAACAGCCATTGATCCCCCGGGACCCCCGTCTCAAGGATGGCCTTCAAGACTTCGAGGGCCACTGGTCCAAGTATACCCCAAAACTTGAGATAAAACTCAGCCGGCAGCCCATCCATCCCAGGCACCTTCCCTTTTCCCATCCTCCTAAGAGCGCTCTCAACCTCTTCTAGTGACATCTGGGCCTCCATCACTTCTCTAATGTCCTCCGGCAACCGCCTGGACAAGTGTTCTAAAAACACATTTCCCTGCTCTACATCTATTTCCCTTTCCTTAAATAAACCTTGGAAATTATCAGTTGTCACCCTGACCATATCCTCTGGTTCTCTAACTATACTACCATTTTCTTCCCTAACACCATGCATTACCTTCCTACTCTGTCTTGCCATAACCAACTTAAAGAACATAGCAGAACAAGTCTCATTATGTTCTAGAAAGCCACTATGCGCACGCTCCAGGAAAGCTCGAACCTTCCGCTCCTGCAACTCCCTGAGCTGCGCCTTTAGGGTTGCGGATCTCTCCCAGTCAAACGACCCGCCGAGGTTGCCTGCCTCGTATTCGAGTTCAATTAACCTTTGGATACGATCCAC
Source organism: Oncorhynchus keta (assembly GCF_023373465.1). Classification (NCBI taxonomy): domain Eukaryota; kingdom Metazoa; phylum Chordata; class Actinopteri; order Salmoniformes; family Salmonidae; genus Oncorhynchus; species Oncorhynchus keta. Next base: position 23,378,343 of record NC_068445.1, read on the forward strand.
CTCCCTCCTCTCCTCCCTTTTTTTCCTCTTGCAATACCCTATTATAAAAGCCCTAATCCTCACCTTAACTAATTCCCACCACTCTAACACCCCCTCGCACATGGACCGGAGGCCCTCAAGCCTCCAAAAGAAACCATAAAACCCGTCAACAAAAGCCTGCTCCTCCAGCACATCCCGATCTAGCTTCCAGTACCCCCTACCAAAGAGGCAGACTGGCGACCCCACCTGCAGGAGCACCCCGTCGTGATCCGAAAAGAAAACAGGCAACAGCCGCCCAGACAACTTACCCAAAGACATGGGTACAAAAATATAGTCGAGCCTCCGCTCAACCCCCCTGGAGTTGCGCCATGTAGGACCGTCCATTTTCGGAGTAGTGTGCAGACCACCATCTACCAGACCATGGCAAGCCATTAGCCTGGCAATGGCGCCCGCACTGCTCCACCACTCCTCCCTCGCTTTCTTCTCTCTCATGCTCCTCCACTCGGTTGCCTTCTTCCGCCGCTTTTCCTGGTTCTCCTACTCCCGTGCCTACAGTTTCCTTCTCTCTTCCATCCGCCGCTTCTTGCTCCTCCTCCTTCCTTGTGGCCTTCCCCTCTGGACCTGTACTCTGGTCATGAGGCGTGCTTCCTTCCCCTTCTCTTCTTTCCCCATCCCCCGCCCCTGCTCCCCCCCAGCCGCAGACGCATATGACCTCTGACGGGCCGGGCACCCCCGCAACAGGTGTGCTGACGAGCCACACCCATGGCACGTCTTAGGCTTGTCACAATCCCTCGCCTCGTGATCCTCAGATGCACAAAATCTGCATTTTCTTGTACTGCACGAGGCGAATATGTGACCGTAGGCCATACAGCACCTGCAAAATGGGGGCTGACGTGCATAAAACAACATCCCCCTGTCAGCCCCTAGGGAGAACATAGCAGGAGGATGGAGGTAGCCACCATGTCCCTTTGGGTCCTCTCTGAGGAGGGCCTGGAAGCCTCTCCTCCCATTCCAAAACCCAAGGGAGTCTTTGAGGTGCCTTGCTGAGGAGACGTTATCCATGTATCTCCCCAGAAAAGCCCTCACCTCTTCGTCCTTAACGTAAGGGTTGTAAATGTTGACAGTTACAACCCTAAAGTTATTCTTCGCCAGGCTTGTTATTTCGTAGTGGCACATCGGCCTCTCACCTCCCACTGCTCTTGCCCTTCTCAGGATATCATCGTGTTTTTCCTCTGTATATAGTGCCACGTCGTATGCTCCCTCCAACGAGTTGCCTTGGAAACAAAACACGTCCTTCACCGTCAGCTTTAGAATCCCCATCAATATTATCCTTCCAAAAGATTCCCGTCCTAAAGGCTCCAACTCCTTTTCCTTCCAAGCAAACCGAATCGTGTTGGCCAGCCCAATCCCAGGGACCGACCGTGTTGATGTATTTAGCACCATCTCCGCAAGGAGAATGGCGCTCGTTCTCTTCACTTCCAAAACAAGGAAAAAAGAAAAACCAAAGTGACCGAGCCTATCTGGTGAAACGACACAGAGACAGGAACAATCACCCACCAAACCCAACACAAAACAGGCTACCTAAATATGGTTCCCAATCAGAGACAATGACTAACACCTGCCTCTGATTGAGAACCATATCAGGCCCAAACACAGAAACAGACAAACTAGACATCCAACATAGAATGCCCACTCAGATCACACCCTGACCAAACAAAACATAGAAACATACAAAGCATACTATGGTCAGGGTGTGACAGCTAGGGGCACACTCCAGCAGACATAATTTTAAAATTTAAGCATTTGTGTTTAGTGAGCCCACCAGTTCAGAGGCAGTAGGGATGGCCAGGGATGTTCTCTTGATAAGTGTGTGAATTTGACAATTTTCCTGTCAAAATGTAACGAGTACTTTTGGGTGTGAGGGAAAATGTATGGAGTAAAAAATTACATAATTTTCTTTAGGAATGTAGTGAAGTAAAAGTAAAAGTTGGCAAAAATATAAATAGTAAAGTAAAGTACAGATACTACCCAAAACGACTTAAGTAGTACTTTAAAGTATTTTTACTTAAGTACTTTACACCACTGCTGGGAAGCATACGGTAAGCTTGATGGTATGTTGATTTCTTTGCCCATGTTGAGGGACTAGTTTTCACAATGTGTTAACTTGGAGCCACGATAGTGCAAATGGTTGCAGGTCTGTAATCCATCACTAGCAAGTCTGACATTACATGTGTGTCCAGGGGCTTTCTGTGTCATACTGTAAAAACATGGAATCAGTCAGCCCTCAACCCCCCTGCACAGTGAACCATAGCACTGCTACTTATGTTGCTCCATGCGCTGCTTCCCCTTATTCATCCCGCATTGTTGGGAAGGGCATGTATGGAAGCATTTCACTGTAATTCTACACCTGTTGTTTACGAAGCATGTGACAAATACAATTTGATTTGCTCAATCATGTCCCCTCTTTATCCATCTCTATCTCTTTCTCTCTCTCTGTCTCTCTCTCTGTATCTCTCTCCTCTCACTCCTCTCTGATTACCTCGAGGCTCCTCCCCTGATGAGGTGACTTAGGCTGAACGTGATTGTGTTTGTGATTGTGTTTGTTTGGGTGTGTGTGTGTGTGTGGACACACTCCATGATTACTTTGACCTTGTTGGAATCCAATTGGGCTTTTACAGGATAATTATACTTAATTACAGTAAACAAATGGAAAAGAGGGTATGTGCTATACAGGTGCAGTGGTAATACTGTATCTATTCTACATTAAAAAGGTAAACTACATGTAACTTAATTGCTGTTGAATAGAGCTCAGTTATCCAAGCATAGGTGATATGTCTCTGTTAATGATGCTATGAGTATAGTCTCAAACTGCCAACTTACTGGTAGGCCAACACTTTTACTGCCTCACTATATCTAGGTATTTGTCTCTTTTCTGCAAAGCATAAATTGTACCTAAGATTCAAATACACTAAATCATTTGCAAAGGCCACAAATCCTTCTATTTCAAAAGCACCAACTAGTTGTTGGCGGTGTAAGCATATTTACTTACACATCTGTACATTCTGTATCAGTACAACATGGGTGTGATTTGGTGGTAAGTTAGTTACACTTGAGGAGACTTAGTTTCCATGCAGACAGATCTCAGGGAAACATGAATCACATCCCGCATCGCAGGGTGGTCAAACTGAGCCCAGAGTAAGTGAATAATGCAATATGAAAAACACAAAGGCCTGTACGGGATGCACAACAAATATTACAGAATTCAATTTGGACCTAACAAGATCCCACAGGAATCTTAACTGCTGCATGTGATTGAGGGAGGAATGAGAGGTTCTAGAGTGGGAGGTGAAAAGGAGAGAGAGAACAGTGAGCAAAAAGAGAAGGATAAAGGGGAGTGGCAGGAATGGCATTGAGTGAAGAGATAATGAAGAAAGAATGATATAGGGGAGGAGAAAGGAAGAGGAATAAATGGGATGGAGGGAGGGAAAAGTAAGTAACAGAGGAGAGGGAGAGGAGAGGGAGCAGATAGGGAGGGAGGGGGATGTGGGAGGAGAGGGAGCAGATAGGGAGGGAGGGGGATGTGGGAGGAGAGGGAGCAGATAGGGAGGGAGGGGGATGTGGGAGGAGAGGGAGCAGAGAGGGAGGGAGGGGATGTGGGAGGAGAGGGAGCAGAGAGGGAGGGAGGGGGATGTGGGAGGAGAGGGAGCAGATAGGGAGGGAGGGGGATGTGGGAGGAGAGGGAGAAGAGAGGGAGGGAGGGGGATGTGGGAGGAGAGGGAGCAGATAGGGAGGGAGGGAGATGTGGGAGGAGAGGGAGCAGAGAGGGAGGGAGGGGGGATGTGGGAGGAGAGGGAGCAGATAGGGAGGGAGGGGGATGTGGGAGGAGAGGGAGCAGATAGGGAGGGAGGGGGATGTGGGAGGAGAGGGAGCAGAGAGGGAGGAGTGAGAGCACAGATGGAAGGGGAGGAATGTGGGAGGAGAGGGAGCAGAGAGGGAAGGGGGATGTGGGAGGAAAGGGAGCAGAGAGGGAAGGGGGATGTGGGAGGAAAGGGAGCAGAGAGGGAAGGGTAATGTGGAAGGAAAGGGAGCGGAGAGGGAAGGGGCATGTGGTCGGAAAGGGAGCAGAGAGGGAAGGGGCATGTGGGAGGAAAGGGAGCAGAGAGGGAAGGGGGATGTGGGAGGAAAGGGAGCAGAGAGGGAAGGGGGATTGTGGAAGGAAAGGGAGCAGAGAGGGAAGAGGAATGTGGAAGGAAAGGGAGCGGAGAGGGAAGGGTGATGTGGGAGGAAAGGGAGCGGAGAGGGAAGGGTGATGTGGGAGGAGAGGGAGCAGAGAGGGAAGGGGGATGTGGGAGGAAAGGGAGCGGAGAGGGAAGGGGGATGTGGAAGGAAAGGGAGCGGAGGGGGAAGGGGGATGTGGGAGGAAAGGGAGCAGAGAGGGAAGGGGGCTGTGGAAGGAAAGGGAGCAGAGAGGGAAGGGGGATGTGGGAGGAAAGGGAGCAGAGAGGGAAGGAGGATGTGGAAGGAAAGGGAGCAGAGAGGGAAGGGGGATGTGGGAGGAAAGGGAGCGGAGAGGGAAGGGGGATGTGGGAGGAAAGGGAGCAGAGAGGGAAGGGGGATGTGGGAGGAAAGGGAGCAGAGAGGGAGAGCAAGAAGAAGGAGACTTATCTTCTAACACTTCATCTTATCACTTTCCACCTCCTTAGTTGTCCTCCTTTTCTCTTTCTGTAACTCTCTTTATTTTCTCACTCAATTTTTTCTTCGTTCTCCCCTTTTTTTAGTCTCTCTCATTCTCTCTTTGCATCTCACTCCCTCCCTAAAATCTGTTGATGGCGCTTGAGCAAGGCACTTAACCCTAATTTGCTCCAGGGGCACCATAGTAGTATGGCTGACCCAGTAAAACAACACATTTTACTACACCTATCTGGTGTATGTGACAATCAAATATATTTTTTAATCTCTCTCCCTGTCTCTGTCTCTCTGTCTATGGTAGCTAGCTGGCAGGCTGTGAGTATCTGCATGGTCCAGGCCAGGGGCAGCTGAGCATGGCTAAACTGCAGTGAGATCGCAGTGCCACTGCAGAGATTACACTACACACTACTAGCGCAGAGAGAGTGTGTGAGGGAGAGCGTGTGTGTGTGTGTGTGTGTGAGAGAGAGTGTGTGCGGCTCACAGAGAACCTGCAGCCACCACCAATATCAGTGTAATAGTGCTGTCTTATCGAGCGCTCATTGAATCAAAATACTTCATGTCTATCTATTCATTACCCTTAATGCAAGGAAGCTTAGACGCATTACTGAGCTGAATGAGATTTCCCATTTTGCTTGCACTCCTAGACCAAGATAAGTATACTTTCATAAAGATTTGATTGAAATCTTTGCTACCAACCAAAATCAGTCAGAGCCCCAATCTTTCTTTCTGCGGGGGTGGTGGTTTCCTTCCGGCAAAGAGGGGGCATGAAACCCATCAAGCCTGACATGATGTAGTACAAATGTGATTACATGCTGCTCAGTGTAAATGAGCTAAAGAGAGGAGAGGGAAGGAAAAGGAGAGGAGAGGAGAGGAGAGGAAAAGGAGAGGAGAGGAGAGGAGAGGAGAGGAGAGGAGAGGAGAGGAAAAGGAGAGGGAAGGAAAAGGAGAGGAGAGGAGAGGAAAAGGAGAGGGAAGGAAAAGGAGAGGAGAGGAGAGGAGAGGAGTGGAGAGGAGAGGAGAGGAGAGGAAAAGGAGAGGAGAGGAGAGGAGTGGAGAGGAGAGGAGAGGAGAGGAAAATGGGAAGAGAGGAGGAGAAGAAACGGAGAGCAGAGGTGAGGAAAAAGGAGAGGAGGAGATTGGAGGAGATGAGAGGGGAAGAATGGGAGGGGATGAAAGGAAAGAGGAAAGATGAGAATGAGGAGAGGAGGACACAAGCAGAAAAACAAGAGCGGGGAGAGAGAAGCACAGACAGAAAGAAAGCAGAGAGGAAATGAAAGATCAGAATAGAGGAGAAAAGAGATGAGAGAAGAGGTAAAGTGAGAGAATGAAACAGTGAAAGATACAGGGAATCACCCCACCGTTGTTCACAGTGACAGAGTTAGCTCCAGACAGGCATGCTGTGTCCTCTATATGCTGTATGAATAAAACAGAGCAAGCATTTTGTGTGGCACTGAAACAATTTGCCCCTCTAAGAGCGAAGAGCATCAAAGCGTGAAATCGGAAAAGAGGCCATGATGCAGCTGAGCGCTCTCACCACTCTCATGGGGCTCCTCAGGATCTGACAGCACAAACAACACCACCACCACCACACCAGTCACTAGGGTCTTCCTCTCTTTCTCCCTCCCTCTCCCCTCTCTCTCTCCTCTCCCTTTCTTCAACCCCTCTCACACTCTCTTTCTCTAAACTCCCCTCATCTCTTTCTCTATCTCTCACTCTCTTATTCTTCACTCCTTTCCTCTTTTTCAGATCTTCTGCTTCATTCTCCTCTCACTCTCACATTCTCCTCTCACACACAATTTTCTCCACCCTTTTCTATTTACTTACAGTATTCCCCTCTCATTCTCTATTTGCCCTTATCGCCTCCCCTTTACTCTTTTTCTTTCATCATCTCTCATCTTTCAGTGTCTAGTTTTCGAGAGCTGCTGAATTATGATACTTAACTGTGTGTTTGTGTGTGTGTTCTGCCGCACTGCTCAGCTCCAGCGCCTCTCCCTCTAGAGAGTGTGTTGGTGTGTGTCTGAGTGTTTGCTGAACTTCCCTGTTTTGGAAATGTGTTTGGACATATCTGGGATCTATGCTAGTGCTTTGGTGCAGTTCTGACTCAGGGTGTTTATTTGATGACGCTGTACCACAGAGTTTCGTTGCCATGCCATTCACCAGTCCCATTTCAAATACTGTGTATTCTCTTAGTTTGCTCCTAATATCTGCATGCTCCATTTTAGTTCAAACTTCCACACTGGTCCCAAATAATTGCAGTAGTGTGTGTGTTTTGCTGTCAAAGACTCAGCCTTGTTGCACCCTGTTGAAGAAACCCAATCACCCAGACAGTCAGTAGTTTCAGAGACCCTGTTCTCTTCTATCACCTCCTGCCTGGCCACAGATCACCTCATCATCACTACTCTCCTCTTTCACAGACTATCTTCCCCTACAGAAACAGACTCTCTCTCACCCTGTCCTTCCACTAGACATTCTAGATGTGACCTGTGTAGACATGCTGTCATCTATCTCTCCCTCCAGCAGGCCTCTGGGCCACAGCCTATACATTTAAATTGTGTTCACATGTGAATAGCCTTAGCTTTCCTCACTTTGCTTCTATATGGATGGTGAGGGGAAAGCCTGTGACAGAGGCTAACATGTGAATAGACCTGCCTGTCTGTTGGCCTGCAGGTTTGAATGAAGCCAAGCTAAATCAATGCATCAGCTGAGTTTGATAGTGAGGGAATTCCAGTTAATTTTAGTTACGAGTCTATGAGCTGCCTTACCATCTCTCTCTCTCTCTCTCTCTCTCTCTCTCTCTCTCTCTCTCTCTCTCTCTCTCTCTCTCTCTCTCTCTCTCAACACCTCCCCCTCTCTCTCTCAACACTTCCCCCCTCTCTCCAATGTCCCCTCTCTCTCTCGTCCCAACTAGTGAATCAGCCATGACAGGACAGGGAGTGGCTGAGATAATGGGGAGCACTAAGCCACTTTGACAAACAGGGCTGTCTGTCTCTAGGCTGGTCTTAATTGAGGGGTGAATGTCTATTTTGTCATATCTATTCCTGTATGTCATTTAGTATAGCAGCACTGTATAATATTTAGTAATAATGTGTCATACAGTTGAAGTCGGAAGTATACATACACATAGGTTGGAGTCATTAAAACTTGTTTTTCAACCACCCCACAAATCTCTTCTTAACAAACTATAGTTTTGGCAAGTCGGTGAGGACATCCACTCAGTGCTTGACATAGGTAATCTTTCCAACAATTATTAACAGATAGATTATTTCACTAATAATTCAAAGTATCACAATTCCAGTGGGTCAGAAGTTTACATACACTAAGTTGACTGTGCCTTTAAACAGCTTGGAAAATTCCAGAAAATTATATCATGGCTTTAGAAGCTTCTGATTGGCTAATTGACATCATTTTAGTCAATTGGAGGTGTACCTGTGGATGTACCTTCAAACTCAATGCTTCTTTGCTTGACATCATGGGAAAATCAAAAGAAATCCACCAAGACCTCAATAACAAATTGTAGACCTCCACAAGTCTGGTTCATCCTTGGGAGCAATTTCCAAATGCCTGAAGGTACCACATTCATCTGTACAAATAATAGTACGCAAGTATAAACACCGTGGGACCACGCAGCCGTCATACCGCTCAGGAAAGAGACGCATTCTGTTTCCTAGAGATGAACGGCCTTTGGTGCGAAAAGTGCAAATCAATCCCAGAACAACAGCAAAAGACCTTGTGAAGATGCTGGAGGAAACAGGTACAAAAGTATCTATATCCACAGTAAAATGAGTCCTATCTCGACATAACCTGAAAGTCCGCTCAGCAAGGAAGAAGCCACTGCCCCAAAACCACCATAAAAAAGCCAGACTACGGTTTGCAACTGCACATGGGGACAAAGATCGTACTTTTTGGTCTGATGAAACAAAAATAGAATGGTTTGGCCATAATGACCATTGTTATATTTGGAGGAAAAAGGGGGAGGCTTGCAAGCCGAAGAACACCATCCCAACCGTGAAACACGGGGGTGGCAGCATCATGTTGTGGGGTGCTTTGCTGCAGGAGGGACTGGTGCATTTCACAAAATAGATGGCTTCATGAGGGAGGAAAATGATGTGGATATATTGAAGCAACATCTCAAGACATCAGTCAGGAAGATAAAACTTTGTCGCAAATGGGTCTTCCAAATGGACAGTGACCCCAAGCATACTTCCAAAGTTGTGGCAAAATGGCTTAAGGACAACAAAGTCAAGGTATTGGAGTGGCCATCACAAAGCCCTGACCCCAATCATATAGAACATTTGTGGGCAGAACTGAAAAAGTGTGTGCGAGCAAGGAGGCCTACACCAGCTCTGTCAGGATGAAGGGGCCAAAATTCACACAACTTATTGTAGGAAACTTGTGGAAGGCTACCCAAAATGTTTGACTCAAGTTAAACAATTTAAAGGCAATGCTACCAAATACTAATTGAGTGTATGTAAACTTCTGACCCATGAGAATGTGATGAAATAAATTAAAGCTAAACATAAATCCTTCTCTCTACTATTATTCTGACATTTCACATTTTGAAAATAAAGTAGTGATCCTAACTGACCTAAGACAGGGAATTTCTCCTAGGATTAAATGTCAGGAATTGTGAAAAACTGAGTTTAAACGTATTTGGCTAAGGTGTACGTAAACTTCCGACTTCAACTGTATGTATGCAATGAAGATTCTTATCTTATGTAATGATTTTAAATGCACTAGTTTAAAAAAAAATGTATAATGTGTGACTAGTCCTTTTTCGATGCTCTGTCAATACTACTCCCAGTTTGCTGCAGTGTAACAATTGCTTGGGTTGGTCCAGGAGCAAACTGGCGCCTAGCAATGTGCCTGGTCATAAACAGAGCTTCAGGACAGTCAGGGGGATTGAACCTATAGTGTGTAGACTAGATTCTGCACAGTTAAATATAAATATATTGTCACGTTCGTTATAAGGATCAGACCAAGGCGCAGCGTGGTATGCATACATTCTTTATTATGTTTTTCCTATTATGTTGCATTACAACCTGCAATTTAAATGGATCTATATTTGGATTTCATGTAATGGACATACACAAAATAGTCCAAAATGGTCAAGTGTAATGAAAAAATAAAAAACCTTGAAGTGATGCGTGCATATGTATTCACCCCCTTTGCTATGAATCCCATAAATAAGATCTGGTACAACCAATTACCTTCAGATATCACATAATTAGTTAAATTAAGTCCACCTGTGTGCAATCTAAGTGTCACATGATCTGTCACAGGATTTCAGTATATATATACAGTGGGGAGAACAAGTATTTGATACACTGCCGATTTTGCAGGTTTTCCTACTTACAAAGCATGTAGAGGTCTGTAATTTTTATCATAGGTACACTTCAACTGTGAGAGATGGAATCTAAAACAAAAATCCAGAAAATCACATTGTATGATTTTTAAGTAATTAATTAGCATTTTATTGCATGACATAAGTATTTGATACATCAGAAAAGCAGAACTTAATATTAAAAGCAAGAACACAAACACCATCCAATCATGCTGTGGGGATGTTTTTCATCGCCAGGGACTGGGAAACTGGTCAGAATTGAAGGAATGATGGATGGCGCTAAATACAGGGAAATTCTTGAGGGAAACCTGTTTCAGTCTTCCAGAAATTTGAGACTGGGACAGAGGTTCACCTTCCAGCAGGGCAATAACCATAAGCATACTGCTAAAGCAACACTTGAATGGTTTAATGGGAAACATGTAAGTGTCTTGGAATGGCCTAGTCAAAGCCCAGACCTAAATTCAATTGAGAATCTGTGGTATGACTTAAAGATTGCTGTACACCAGCAGAACCCATCCATCTTGAAGGAGCTGGAGCAGTTTTGCCTTTAAGAATGGGCAAAAATCCCAGTGGCTAGATGTGCCAAGCTAATAGAGACATACCCCAAGAGACTTGAAGCTGGAATAAAAAATATTGACTTTGCGGGAGTGAATAGTTCACTCAAGTTCTCAGTTTCTTGTTTGTTTAACAATAAAAAATATTTTGTATCTTCAAAGTGGTAGGCATGTTGTGTAAATAAAATTATTCAAATCCCCCAGAAAATCAATTTTTATTCCACATTATACCATTTCCACATTATACCATTTCAACTCGGTGATACTGTAGATTTATTTTCTTCATGATTCACGTGTTCCTGTCACCAGTGCTGAGATAATCACAACTTCAGGTGCTGTGCAGTAAAACACACGGCGATCAACACATGAATGAGGTAATTGGATGTCCTTTAGGGGCTACTACACAGTATCATCAAGAGTCAACTGTTTTATTTATCTTACTGTTTTATAAGGTGTGCGTCCCACAACAATCAATCAATTAAATGTATTTATAAAGTCCTTCTTACACATGCTCATGTCACAAAGTGCTGGTCAGAAAGCCAGACTAAAACCCCAAACAGCAAGCAATGCAGGTGTAGAAGCATAAGCATGGTGGCTAGGAAAAACTCCCTAGAAAGGCCAGAACCTAGGAAGACACCTAAAGAGGAACTAGGCTATGAGGGGTGGCCAGTCCTCTTCTGTTTGTGCCGGGTGGAGATTATAACAGAACATGGCCAAGATGTTCAAATGTACATAGATGACCAGCAGGGTCAAATGATAATAATCACAGTGGTTGTAGAGGGTGCAACAGGTCAGCACCTAAGGAGTAAATGTCAATTGGCGTTTCATAGCCGATCATTGAGAGTATCTCTACCGCTCCTGCTGTCTCTAGAGAGTTGAAAACAGCAGGTCTGGGCCAGGTAGCACGTCCGGTGAACAGGTCAGGGTTCCATAGTCGTGTAACAGTATAACTTTAGACCGTCCCCTCGCCCATACCTGGGCGCGAACCAGGGACCCTCTGCACACATCAACAACAGTCACCCACGAAGCATTGTTACCCCTCGCTCCACAAAAGCCACGGCCCGGTTCCCCAGAGAAAGGGGAACTACTACTTCAAGGTCTCAGAGCAAGTGACGTCACCGATTGAAACACTATTTAGCACGCACCGCTAACTAAGCTAGCCGTTTCACATCCGTTACAGCCGCAGGCAGAACAGTTAAAACTGGAGCAGAAGCACGACCAGGTGGACTGGGGACAGCAAGGAGTCATCAGGCCAGGGAGTCCTGAGGCATGGTCCTATGGCTCAGGTCCTCCGAAAGAAAGAAAGACAGAAAGAAAGAAAGAAAGAAAGAAAGAAAGAAAGAAAGAAAGAAAGAAAGAAAGAAAGAGAAAAAGAGAGAGAATTAGAGAGAGCATGCTTAAATTCACCCAGGACACTGGATAAGACAGGAGAAATACTCCAAATATAACAGACTGACTCCAGCCCCCCGACACATAAGCTATTGCAGCATACATACTGGAGGCTGAGACAGGAGGGGTCAGGAGACACTGTGGCCCCGTCAGACGGTGGTTGGCTTCAAGATGGCCCGAATGGCTTGATGATTAGAAATTACCTCAGATGATGTCCCCATCTTTATTCCAAGATGGCGTAGCAGTGTGTTTTATTTTGTCCCGTCTGTTTTATCTTGTCCCGGCTGTTTTGGTTAGTGATTATTGTCTTATTTCACTGTAGAGCCCCCAGCCCTGCCCAATATGCCTTAGCCCTTTTGTCCCACCCCCCACACATGCGGTGACCTCACCTGGCTTGACTGGTGCCTCTAGAGACAAAACCTCTCTCATAGTCACTCAATGCCTAGGTTTACCTCCACTGTACTCACATCCTACCATACCCTTGTCTGAACATTATGCCTTGAATCTATTCTTCCACGTGCAGAAATCTGCTCCTTTTACTCTCTGTTCCGAACGCACTAGACGACCAGTTCTTATAGCCTTTACCTGTACCCTTATCCTACTCCTCTTCTGTTCCTCTGGTGATGTAGAGGTCAACCCAGGTCCTGTAGCCCCCAGCATCACTCCCATTCCCCAGGCTCTCTCATTTGTTGACTTCTGTAACCAAAAAAAGCCTTTGTTTCATGCAAGTTATCAGAAGCCTCCTCCCTAAGTTTGTTTATTCACTGCTTTAGCACACTCCTCCTTCCCTGATGTCCTAGCAGTGTCTGAATCCTGGCTTAGGAAGGTCACCAAAAATCCTGAAATTTCCAACCCCAACTACAACATTTTCCGGCAAGATAGAACTACCAAAGGGGGCGGAGTTGCAATCTACTGCAGAGATAGCCTGTAGAGTTATGTCAAACTATCCAGGGCTGTGCCCAAACAATTCGAGCTTCTATTTTTAAAAATCCACCTTTCCAGAAACAAGTCTCTCACTGTTGCCACTTGTTATAGACCCACCTCAGCCCCCAGCTGTGCCCTGGACACCATATGTGAATTGCCCCCCATCTATCTTCAGAGTTCATACTGTTAGGTGACCTAAACTGGGATATGCTTTTAACACCCCGGCCATCCTACAATCTAAGCTAGATCCCCTCAATCTCACACAAATTATCAAGGAACCTACCAGGTACAACCCTAAATCCATAACCATGGGCACCCTCTTAAGACCCTCTGTCTTCAACCAGGATCTCAGATATCACTGCCTCATTGCCTGTATCCGTAATGGGTCCGCGGTCAAACGACCACCCCTTATCATTGTCAAATGCTCCCTAAAACACTTCAGCGAGCAGGCTTTTCTAATCGACCTGGCCCGGGTATCCTGGTAGGATATTGACCTCATCCCGTCAGTAGAGGATGCCTGGTTTCTCTTTTAAAGTGCTTACCACACCATCTTAAATAAGCATGCCCCATTCAAAAAATGTAGAATTAAGAACAGATATAGCCCTTGGTTCACCCCAGACTTGACTGCCCTTGACCAGCACAAAAACATCCTGTTGCGTTCTTCATTTGCATCGAATAGCCCCTGCGATATGCACCTTTTCAGGGATGTCAGGAACTAATATACACAGTCAGTTAGGAAAGCTAAGGCTAGCTTTTTTCAAACAGTCTATGGAGAATAAGAGCACCTCCTCCCTCCCAGCTGCCCACTGCACTGAGGCTAGGAAACACTGTCACCGATAAATCTACGATAATTGATCATTTCAATAAGCATTTTTCTATGGCTGGCCATGGTTTCCACCTGGCTACCCCTACCCCTACCCCGGCAAACAGCTCTGCACCCCCTGCAGCAACTTGCCCAAGCCCACCCCCGCTTCTCCTTCACCCAAATCCAGACAGCTGATGTTCTGAAAGAACTGCAAAATCTGGATCCCTACAAATCAGCTGGGCTAGACAATCTGGACCTTTTCTTTCAAAAATTATCAACCCGAAATTGTTGCAACCCCTATTACTAGCCTGTTCAACCTCTCTTTTGTATCGTCTGAGATTCCCCAAAGATTGGAAAACTGCCGCGGTCATGCCCCTCTCCAAAGGGGCGACACTCTAGTCACTCTGGTTTCCGAGCTGGTCATGGGTGCACCTCAGCCACGCTCAAGGTCCTAAACAATATCATAACTGCCATCGATACAAGACAGTACTGTGCAGCCGTCTTCATCGACCTGGCCAAGGCTTTTGACTCTGTCAATCACTGCATTCTGATCGGCAGACTCAATAGCCTTGGTATCTCAAATGACTGCCTCGCCTGGTTCACCAACTACTTCTCAGATAGAGTTCAGTGTGTCAAATCAGAGGGCCTGTTGTCCGGACCTCTGGCAGTCTTTATGGGGGTGCCACAGGGTTCAATTCTCGGGCCGTCTCTTTTCTCTGTATAAATCAATGATGTCGCTCTTGCTGCTGGTGATTCTCTGATCCACCTCTACACAGACAACACTATTCTGTATACATCTGTCCCTTCTTTGGACACTGTGTTAATAAACCTCCAAACGATCTTCAATGCCATACAATTCTCCTTCCGTGCTTTTAAATGCTGTTAAAACTGTTAAAACTAAATGCATGCTCTTCAACCGATTGCTGCCCGCATCCGCCAGCCCGACTAGCATCACTACTCTGGACAGTACTGACTTAGAATATGTGGACAACTAAAAATACCTAGGTGTCTGGTTAGACTGTAACTCTCATTCCAGACTAACATTAAGCATCTCCAATCCAAAATGAAATATAGAACTGGCTTCCTATTTCGCAACAAAGCCTCCACTCATGCTGTCAAACATACCCTCGTAAAACTGACTATCCTACCGTTCCTTGACTTCGGCGATGTCATTTACAAAATAGCCTCCAACACTCTACTCAGCAAATTGGATGTTGTCTATCACAGTGCCATCCATTTTGTCACCAAAGACCCATATACTACCCACCACTGCAACCTGCATGCTCTCGTTGCCTGGCCCTCTCTACATATTCATCGCCAAACCCACTGGCTCCAGGTCATCCATAAGTCTTTGCTAGGTAAAGCCCCGGCTTATCTCAGCTCACTGGTCACCATAGCAACACCCGTAGCACGCGCACCAGCAGGTATATTTCACTGGTCATCCCCAAAGCCAACTCCTGCTTTGGCCACCTTTCCTTCCAGTTCTCTGCTGCCAATGACTGGAACGAATTGCAAAAATCCCTTTAGCTGGAGACTTATATCTCCCTCTCTAACTTTAAGCATCAGCTATCAGAGCAGTTTACCAATCACTGTACCTGTACACAGACAATCTGTAACTAGCACACCCATCTACCTCATCCCCATATTGTTATTTATCTTCTTGCTCTCTGGCACCCCAGTATCTCTACTTGCACATCATCATCTGCACAGGTATCACTCCATTGTTAATGCTAAATTGTAATTATTTTGCCTCTATGGCCTATTATTGCCTTACCTCCCTAATCTTATACATTTGCACACACTGTACATAGATTTATCTATTGTGTTATTGACTGTACGTTTGTTTATGTGTAACTCTGTGTTGTTGTTTTTGTCGCACTGCTTTGCTTTATCTTGGCCAGGTTGCAGTTGTAAATGAGAACTTGTTCTCAACTGGACTACCTGGTTAAATAAAGGTTAAATAAAAAATAAATAAAAATATCACCAAGTAAAATTATGAGTATGTGCAAATGTACTTGGAGAATAAAAATGATCCTGACTACGGCTAAGTGTGAATGACCCCAGTTTGACCCCTGGAATAAGAGAGTTAAATCAGACCCCCATCTATCCACAACAGCCTACTGGGGAGATGAGACCTGAAACAAGTCATAGAACAAATGAGGTGTATCTTGCTGAATTTAAATGATTCGACCAGACATCATGGCTTCAAGCTAAATTATAGCACACCATGTGTAAGCGGAATATGGACAAATCTATCTTCAATCTGTTGTTTATTGTCATAGTGAGTGACATTTAGAATTAAAATGACAGCTCTGTAGTCATGAGGGAGTTATCCTTTCGACTCAATTTTATGTTTACTCGTCGATTTATCTGTTTATACTGTATGTAGGTTTATGTTTGTTTCTTGAACTGATGTATTTGGACGGTGTCTGAATCCTCTGACTCCTTTCGGAGGAATCGTATTTGAGGGAAAAGCATTTATACTGTATATTTGTTGTTGTTGTACTTTTACCCCTTTTTGTGATATCCAATTACAAATGTACTTGGAGAATACAGTCTTGTCCCATCGCTGCAACTCCCCTACGGACTCGAGAAAGGCGAAGGTCTAGAGCCATGCGCACTGCTTCTGGACACACTGCTCATTTAACCTGGAAGCCAGCCGCACCAATGTGTCAGAAGAAACACCGTCCAGCTGACGACTGAGGTCAGCTTGCAGGCACCCGGCCCACCACAAGGAGTCGCTAGAGCACGATGGGACATGGAAATCCCGGCAGGCCAAACCCTCCACAAACCCGGACCACACTGGGTCAATTGTGCACCGCCTCACGGGTCTCCCGGTCTCGGCCGGCTGTGACACAGCCCGGAAACAAACCTGGGTCTGTAGCGACGCCTCAAGCACTGCGATGCAGTGCCTTAGTCCACTGCACCACTAGGGAGGCCCTCAGGAAAAGCATATTTACACTAGTCTCTTGACCAGGACGTCAATGCATTAAAGTGGAACTGACAGGATTTTAACTACTATGCAGATATGAAACAAACAGACAATCATAATATTAGTCAACAAAATATTAAATTCCCAGTATATGCAACAAAACCAACTTCATAAGAGGTTTTAAAAATAGGTTCAGTTTGACTCATAATTCCATTACATACAGAAAGTATTGTTGGCAGAATATATGGATGCAGTTCAATACACGATTAATATAACTCGCTAATACATTTCTTGGATGTATAAAAATATTGCTATCAGATTGTAAATCACGCGCTGCCTGGAACATTGTTTTCTGCCTCCACCCATTCAGGATGCACTCTTTTATAACAAAAATATAAACTCAACATGCAACAATTTCAAAGATTTTGTTGAGTTACAGTTCATTGGAAAATAAGTCAATTGAAATAAATTAATTCACACTGCTTTATCTTGGCCAGGTCGCAGTTGTAAATGAGAACTTGTTCTCAACTAGCCTACCTGGTTAAATAAAGGTGAAAAAATTAATTAATATAAAATAACAAATTAGGCCCTAATCCATGGATTTCACATGGCTGGGCAGTGGTACAGCCATGGGTCGGCCTGGGAAGTCATAGGCCCACCCACTGGGGTGCCAGGCCCAGCCAATCAGAATAAGTTTTCCCCACAGAAGGGCTTTATAACAATAGTTCTCTGCACCCCCCATCCCCTCTGAAGAAGCCAGATATGGAGGTCCTGGCCTGCATTGTTACACTTGGTCTGTGGTTGTGAGGCCGGTGGTTTCATGCGGTCTGCGGTTGTGAGGTCGGTTGGACGTACTGCCAAATTCTCTAAAATTACATTGGAGGTGGCTTACAGTAGAGAAATACATATTGAATTCTCTGGCAACAGCTCTGGTGGACATTCCTGCAGGCATCATGACAATTGCACACTCCCTCAAAACTTGAGACATCGGTGGCATTGTGTTTGTGACAAAACTGCACATTTTAGAGTGGCCTTTTATTGTCCCCAGCACAAGTTGTACCTGTGTAATGATCATGCTGTTTAATCAGCTTCTTGATATGTCACAACCTGTCAGGTGGATGGATTTTCTTGACAAGGCTAAAATGCACACTAACAGGGATGTAAACAAATATGTGCACCAAATTTGAGAGAAATAAGCTTTTTCTTCTGAGATCTTTTATTTTAGCTCATGAAACATGGGAATGACACTTAACATGTTCTGTTTATATTTTTGTTCAGTAAAGTTTCAATGACACAATATTTTCGACCAAAACTGACAAATGTAACTAAGGCTGGGAATGTCAATGCAATCAAACTAGCAAGGGCAATGATCACAAGTTAGTCATAATGTGTCTAATAGGATAGCGTATCTATTTATGTAACTATTTATTTAGCAAGATAAAAACACGGAGCCTAACATTAGCTAGCTGGCTGCTGCAGCTAGAGATGCAGGTGTCATTTGGTTAGCTCGCAAGAAATGTGAATCGCTTTGCTAGCTAGCTAGTTATGCTGAACTTGAAAGGCTTATCCATGTTGTGTTTATAAATTCACTCTGGCTATCTACTCCGATTTCTCATCTTAGCGTGCCAGAGGCCCCCAAAATACCTGAGGAATTTATGAATGTTTAACACTTGTTGAATATGACCGGTGTTAGTAAATGTTGGCAAAAAAAGTTATTAAATTGTTATCACAGTTAGTCACTAATGCTCTAGATACCATGTAAACAGCCTAACCAGCTCTGCTAGGGCAAGTCAAATGGCCAGAGGGAGGTGTTCTCTCATTTTATGTCTGGAAGTAGCTCTGAATTTACTAATGGACAATCTGATAACGCTCTGAATTTAGGAATGACAGAGCGCACTATGGAGGCAATTCACAACCGCACCCTTAGTTGTCAATCAAATTTGTTTTGGCATATATCAAATGGGCGGGCAAGCAGGGAAATTATCATTCAGTTGTCAAAATGTGGGTTGGGATAAGCATGCATTGGCAGGCAAGCTGCAGAAGGATGAGCAGGCTACTTACTATTCCCCATCGTTTATCAGTGCAATTTTAAACTCCAACTAGGTGAAAACATTTGAGTGGGTTTATCTAATGTTCCCTCATTAAATTTTAGCTCATCTCTCTCTGGCTAGCATTAGTTGTCTACGTTGGTGTTGTTGATGTGCATAACTGAGGTTAGAGAAAGCCTACCTTTCAAAATGGTTTGATCAATAGAACTGTGAAGTTCCCAAATGTAAGAGGACTGTTATATTGACATATTTTCAGAAATCCATTCAGGTGTATTTTGTGGCTTTTGACCAATGCGTTCTAATTATCTAAAGTCTGTTGCTGCTGCCTGTAAACACACAGTCCAGTTCAAAGTGAATGATGGCAGGCCCATGTGGTAAATGGCTTATTTGCTTATAGGCCTACTGTAGCTCTGATTGGCTATGGCGCACCGGTCTGCGTGGACATTTTTATTAGGTTTTATTTACTGCAGTGTCTATTAATTGTCCAAACACATGGCCACTTTCCCAATCTATGTTGATATCGAGTTTTCACAAATACCTTATGTACAGTGGATTCGGAAAGTATTCAGACCCCTTCACTTTTCCACATTTTGTTACGTTAGAGCCTTATTCTAAAATTGACTAAATAAAATAAAAATATCCTCATCACTCTACACACAATAACCCATAATGACAAAGCGAAAACAGGTTTAAAATTTTTTTTTGAAATATATATAAAATAAAAAAAGAGAAATACCTTATTTACATAAGTATTCAGACCCTTTGCTATGAGACTCGAAATTGAGCTCAGGTGCATCCTGTTTCCATTGATCATCCTTGAGCTGTTTTTACAACTTGATTGAAGTCCACCTGTGGTAAATTCAATTGATTGGACATGATTTGGAAAGGCACACACCTGTCTATATAAGGTACAGTTGACAGTGCATGTCAGAGCAAAAACCAAGTCATGAGGTCAGAAAAATTGTCCGTAAAGCTCGGAGACAGGATTGTGTCAAGCCACAGATCTGGGGAAGGGTACCAAAATATTTCTGCAGCATTGAAGGTCCCCAAGAACACAGTGGCCTCCATCATTCTTAAATGGAAGAAGTTTGGAACCACCAAGACTCTGATGAAACCAAGATTGAACTCTTCTCCCTTTATGCCAAGAGTCACATCTGAAAGAAACCTGGCACCATCCTTACGGTGAAGCATGCTGGTGGCAGCATCATGCTGTGGGGATGTTCTCCAGTGGCAGGGACTGGAGACCATAGTCAAGATCGAGGGAAAGATGAAAGGAGCAAAGTACAGCGAGATCCTTGATGAAAACCTGCTCCAGAGCACTGAGGACCTCAGACTGGGGTGACGGTTCATCTTCCAACAGGACAACGACCCTAAGCACACAGCCAAGACAACGTAGGAGTGTCTTCGGGACAAGTCTCTGAATGTCTTTGAGTGGCTCAGCCAGAGCCCACAGGTGCTTCAACAAAGTACTGAGTAAAGGATCTGAATACTTATGTAAAGGTGATAGTTCTTTTTTTTTTTTTACATTTGCAAAAATGTCTAAAAAAACGTTTTTTCCTTTCTCATTATGGGGTATTGTGTGTAGATTGATGATGATTTAAAATAAATACTTTTTTCGAATAAGGCTGCAAGGTAACAAAATGTGGAAACAGTAAAGGGGTCTGAATACTTTCCGAATGCACTGTAATTCCCAAACATTGTGTGAATTTGTGAAAATGTTAAAATTGCCATATCTAAGTGGTGGCTTGTTAAAATGCTGTCAGTTCCACTTTAAAGGTCCCATGATGCTGTTCTTTTAAAACTTAATATCAAATAATTTCTCTGTAACAATTAAGTACCTTACTCTGATTGTTTTCAGTTAAAATTGTACAAAATAAACAAAAATAGCTTCTTAGCTAAGAGCAATTTCTCAAGCAAGAATTTTGCTAGGACTGTCTGGGAGTGGTCTGAGTGGGGAGGGGAAACTGAAAACTGCTGTTATTGGCAGAGAGGTTTGGAACTCTCTTATTGGTGTATTAACTAATTTACCAGGCAGGCCAAAACTCCATTCCACCAAAACAGGCTGAAATTTCTGGCAATTTTTACAATTTCTCAGTATTATTCTAACGTTTTAGTGTGGAAATATTAAGCAGAAAAATCCAGTTTTTTGACTGCACTGAGCCTTTAAATAATGTAATCATAGAAATCCATACAAAATTGACTATGTGGCCATACCAGGACAATATAATTAAAGGTGGGTACTTTGAAGGCTTGAGAAGAGTACTCTCTTGTGAAGATTAGAGAAGAGCAGAGTTCAGTAACAGTACTTTGGTGTTAATAATACAGAAGAATGGATCATAGTGTTCCAGTCAGACACCAAGATCATGATCATCAGTGTGGGAACCCCATGCTGTTTTGTCTGGGGCATTGATTCCTCTCCACATTACAGACATTAAAAAGGAGCAGAGGCTTCTTTTTTAAAGTCACCCTGTATTACTGACCACACTCTTTATCCCATTGATTTATGTTACACGAGTGGGTTCAGGTCTATTCCATTCTGTATTTACTCATCACATCACTGTGGGAATAGGAATGGGTTGTGTTTTACGGGAAGCGACCCCCCACCCTGTAAATCTTCATGTAGTTCCTTAGCATTCTTACATGGAACAGGAATTGTATAGTTCTTAATGTAAATATTTATGAAATGTACTCTTGGAATGTGCAGTAATTAAACACAAAACTGGAAGAAAAGTGGAATCAAGGCGAGAGAGATACTTTGTTGTTCTTTATCAACTTGTTCCTGCATGAGATATAGCTTTAACAGTCAAAAGTTAACATGAAAGAGCTGGATTTACTAAGTTGTTATTCTACCAAACAACACTTAAACATCTCCCCTCAGGAGAAGTGAAATGTATTATTCAACACAGATTGAGTCATTCAACAGATTTGGTGATTAAACGTTCTTATTGATGAACGATCATCAACACTAATGGGCCTTAACGGGGCTCCATACTTTACTGTGACACTTTTACACCCTTCACTTTAGCAGCTAGCCCACTCTGACGAGCCATGAATGTGTGAGAGCCATTAATCTGTACGTTCCAAATGGCACCCTATTCCCTATATATTGCACTACTTTTGACTAGAGCCTTATGGACCCTGGTCAAAAGTAGTGCACTATAAAATAGGGTGCCATTTGAGATGTGCCCAATGTCTCCTGGCAGGGATCTGATGTCAGGTAGAGAGGGACTAGAAGTGATTATGACGTTGCATATTAAATAGCAGGGGATATATATTTTTGAACTTGTGTTCTGCTGAAGGATCCATTAGACCATATGAGTTCATTAGGATTAGCTTTTAAAAGCTACCGCAGCTGCTCTTAACTACACATTCAAAATTCACTGAGTATTATTTGTTTGAAGGTCCAAAGACAACTGCTTTGATAATTGCTTTGTGCTGTGCAGATAGACATGGTTCAAATCTAAAGTCCCCCCCCCCCCTCTCTCTCTTTTTGCAGGCAGTATTGTGTACCTGGGGATGATGGTGGGGGCATTTTTCTGGGGGGGCATGTCAGACAAGGTGGGCCGCAGACAGTGTCTGCTCATCTGCATGTGTGTGAACGGCTTCTTCGCCTTCCTGTCCTCCTTCGTTCAGGGCTACGGCATGTTCCTGCTCTGCCGCGTGATCGCAGGCTTTGGGTGAGTCTGAAAGACCAGGCTAAGAATGGAAAGCAATGTGCAATGTGCTACTTATGTCTTAAAGAATGGAGTAATGAATCCCCATAGTAATGCACATTAAACAAACAATAGGACACTGCAAACTCCAAATGACACTGGAGATTCAAACATGTATTGTGAGTTGTGACATGAACAAGACAACTGACTTAGCTATGTAGCCTAATTAGGACAAAACTACCTACCACCTTGATGAATCCTTTCAACTCCTTCATCAAATAGTCCTGCAGTTCTACTTTCTTAACTCCTTAATTCCCATAGACTTCCTTTCACAGTAGATCATCATTAATTCATTATCTTATGTTGTAATTCATCTGTTTTGGTTTATTTAATGAATATGTGCACTGAACAAAAATATATGCAACATGTAAAGTGTTGGTCCTATGTTTCATGAGCTGAAATAAAAGAGCTCAGAAATGTTCCATATGCACAAAAAGCTTATTTCTCATAAATGTTTTGCACAAAATGGTTTAAATCCTTGTTGGTGAGCATTTCACCTTTGCCAAGAAAATCCATCCACCTGACATGTGTGGCATATCAAGAAGCTGATTAAACAGGATGATCATTACACAGGTGCACCTTGTGCCGGCGACAATAAAAGTCCATTCTAAAATGTGCAGTTGTCACACAACACAATGCCACCGACATCTCAAGTTGAGGGGGCATGCAATTGGCATGCTGACTGCAACAATGTCCACCAGAGCTGTTGCCAGATAATTAAATGTTCATTTCTGGACCAAAGTCGCTTTCGAGAATTTGGCAGTATGTCCAACCGGCCTCAACTGTAGAACACATGTATGGTGTCATGTGGGCGAGTGGCCTGCTGATGTCAGCGTTGTTAAGAGTTCCCCATGGTGGCGGTGGGGTTATGGTATGACCAGGCATACTCTACGGACAACGAAAACAATTGCATTTTATCGATGGCAATTTGAATGCACAGAGCTACGTAACAAGATCCTGAGGCCCATTATCGTGCCATTCATCCGCCTCCATCCACTCATATTTCAGCATGATAATGCACAGCCCCATGTCGTAAGGATCTGTACACAATTCCTGGAAGCTGAAAATGTCCCATTTCTTCCATGGCTTGCTTACTCACCAGACATGTCACTTGTTGAGCATGTTTGGGATGCTCTGGGTCAACATGTATGACAGCGTGGTCCAGTTTCCGCCAATATCCAGCAACATCGCACAGCCTTTGAAGAGGAGTGGGACAGCATTCCACAGGCCACAATCAACAGCCTGATCAACCTGATGTTGTTACGTGGAGTGGAACAGGGAAACCCAAGAGCAGACTCAGATGAGGAGACTGGGATAAAGTAGGTATTTAAGGTATTTATTCAAACACAGGTGGAAGATGGAGTGCAGGGGGCTGAAGCTGGAGCGAGAGGGGTTGGGACAGGGTAAGCAGGTCCGGAGGGGAATCCAAGGGAGCAGTAGAGTGGGGAATCCAGGACAGAGTAGCAAGATGTGGAGACGCGGGACTGGAGACCGGAACCAGAGTCAGAGTGGGCAGAACTGTAGTGGAGAGGAAAACCGTGTCAGGCAAGGAAAACAGGCACAACAGGATAACAGAATCTTAATAGTAACAAACGGCTAAAACAGTAGACTGACTGAGCAGATATTACAATCTGGCAGTGTGGAAGTGGCAGGACTGAGTATTTGTAGAGGTATTGATTATGGAACAGGTTGCAGCTGGTGGGGATCTGCTCTGACTCCAGCACACCTGTCTCCGCCCACACAATCACACACACACACACACACACATAGAGAGAGGGAGAGAGCAGGGGGAGTGGTGGCAGGTCAAGGAGACACAGGATGAGCAGCAGAGGGTGTGGCAGGAGCAGATGTAACAGATGTGTCTCGCTGCATGAAGCAAATGGTGGTCACAGATACTGACTGGTTTTCTGATCCACACCCCTACCTTTTAAAAAAAGTTGTTTGTGATCATCAGATGCATATCTATATTCCCAATCTTGTGAAATCCATAGATTAGGGGCCAATTAACTTGTTTCAATTGACTGATTTTATTATATGAACTGTAACTCAGTAAAATCTTTGAAATTGTAGCATGTTGCATTTATATTTTTGTTCAGTATAGTTGTAAATGACTCTGTCAACATGTTCTCACTCCCCGTCTGATATTTCATCCATGTAATCGCTAGAGGTTTTCATCTCTCCTGTCTAGGAATAGGATTGTGTGACTAATCAATGTGTCAAACATCCCTGGGTCTGTAAGTATTGTCAGTGTGCTCCTAACATCCATAATGAAAGCCTTTAGTTTACACCAACTAGGCTATACCAGTGATAACATGGATTCAATACAGGGAATTAAAACCTTGTTTCATTGAGGTGTGTCTTTGCAGAGAGGTTTGTGCATCTTATACTTGGAGTGGATTAGTGCTTTCAACATTGCTGGTAAAATACTTTACAATGTTCTTTTAAAACAATTTGCAGGAAATAATTTCCCTCAATTATCACATTCATTGAAAAAAAAGAATGCACAAGAATGATACAAGCAATATCTCAACAAATGTTTTTTATTTGTATTATATACATTTGTATGAAATCCAACCCATGCCTTATATCATAGGAGGACTGAATATTGTCCATTTTATCATGAAATGACAACATTCTGTCCTTTTTGTTTCAGTCTTGTTGGCCTTAAGTGAAAGGCTCTGTGATAAATGATTGTCTAAAAAGTAGCACTTGGCAGTTAAAGGCAGCTTTATGATGGAAAAGTGAAATGTTATTTGGAAACTATTGTACTAGCCTGGTACAACCATTCTGATGTCGCAAGCTTACATTCTGTTTCGCTACACGGTGAAAATAAGCAAGAGTTCAGGATGACCAATCAGGCTACTACTTACTGTACAGCACCGTTTCTGAATGTCCATACTGTTATTCACTGGCTGCATGGTCTCTAGCCTCACATGTCTGGGAATGTAAGAACAGAGCATTGATTTATCCAGAGAAAACATGGGAGGGATGTAATGGTCCCTGTCAAGAGCTCATTTACAAATTGCCTCCCCGCCCCTCTCCACAGAGAGACTCAGAGTAATCGAAAAGGTTTGCCAGGCAAACTGCCTTCTGGGAGCAAGCAGGTGTTGGAGTCTCTGAGGACTGGCTCTAAGCCTAATGGTTAACTGGAAAGCCAAGGAATTACCCTTTTGGCAAAGTTTGAGGAACATTTTTCCAGTGTTTGTTCCTATTGTCTACTTTTACAGTAGTAAAAATTTAACCACAGTTTGAAAGCTGTGTCACATCTGAAAAATACAAAAGGTTCCTCCAAGAAAATAGAAGCGCCACAAAATCTTTAACATGCAGCAATATGTACTATAGTTAAGTTAGAATAATTTACATAAATAATTTCTAGGGGTTGATAGAATGTTGCCCTCTGCAGAATCTGTGTCCCTACTCAGTGTCCTGTCCTTGTGTCTCCTTCAGAACAGGGGGGGTTGTGCCTATAGTCTTCTCCTTTTTTGCGGAGGTGCTGTCCAGAGAGAAGAGAGGGGAGCACCTGAGCTGGCTGTGCATGTTCTGGATGATTGGAGAGATCTATGCTTCAGCCATGGCCTGGGCCATTATACCACACTACGGTGAGTCTTTATGCTTCAGCCATGGCCTGGGCCATTATACCACACTACGGTGAGTCTTTATGCTTCAGCCATGGCCTGGGCCATTATACCACACTATGGTGGGTCTTTATGCTTCAGCTATGGTCTTGGCCATTATACCACACTACGGTGAGTCTTTATGCTTCAGCCATGGCCTGGGCCATTATACCACACTACGGTGAGTCTTTATGCTTCAGCCATGGCCTGGGCCATTATACCACACAACGGTGAGTCTTTAGGCTTCAGCCATGGCCTGGGCCATTATACCACACTACGGTGAGTCTTTATGCTTCAGCCATGGCCTGGGCCATTATACCACACTATGGTGAGTCTTTAGGCTTCAGCCATGGCCTGGGCCATTATACCACACTATGGTGGGTCTTTATGCTTCAGCCATGGCCTGGGCCATTATACCACACTATGGTGGGTCTTTATGCTTCAGCCATGGCCTGGGCCATTATACCACACTATGGTGGGTCTTTAGGCTTCAGCCATGGCCTGGGCCATTATACCACACTATGGTGAGTCTTTATGCTTCAGCCATGGCCTGGGCCATTATACCACACTATGGTGAGTCTTTAGGCTTCAGCCATGGCCTGGGCCATTATACCACACTATGGTGGGTCTTTATGCTTCAGCCATGGCCTGGGCCATTATACCACACTATGGTGGGTCTTTATGCTTCAGCCATGGCCTGGGCCATTATACCACACTATGGTGAGTCTTTATGCTTCAGCCATGGCCTGGGCCATTATACCACACTACGGTGAGTCTTTATGCTTCAGCCATGGCCTGGGCCATTATACCACACTATGGTGAGTCTTTATGCTTCAGCCATGGCCTGGGCCATTATACCACACTACGGTGGGTCTTTATGCTTCAGCCATGGCCTGGGCCATTATACCACACTATGGTGGGTCTTTATGCTTCAGCCATGGCCTGGGCCATTATACCACACTACGGTGGGTCTTTATGCTTCAGCCATGGCCTGGGCCATTATACCACACTATGGTGGGTCTTTATGCTTCAGCCATGGCCTGGGCCATTATACCACACTATGGTGGGTCTTTATGCTTCAGCCATGGCCTGGGCCATTATACCACACTATGGTGAGTCTTTAGGCTTCAGCCATGGCCTGGGCCATTATACCACACTATGGTGGGTCTTTATGCTTCAGCCATGGCCTGGGCCATTATACCACACTATGGTGGGTCTTTATGCTTCAGCCATGGCCTGGGCCATTATACCACACTATGGTGGGTCTTTAGGCTTCAGCCATGGCCTGGGCCATTATACCACACTATGGTGAGTCTTTATGCTTCAGCCATGGCCTGGGCCATTATACCACACTATGGTGAGTCTTTAGGCTTCAGCCATGGCCTGGGCCATTATACCACACTATGGTGGGTCTTTATGCTTCAGCCATGGCCTGGGCCATTATACCACACTATGGTGGGTCTTTATGCTTCAGCCATGGCCTGGGCCATTATACCACACTATGGTGAGTCTTTATGCTTCAGCCATGGCCTGGGCCATTATACCACACTACGGTGAGTCTTTATGCTTCAGCCATGGCCTGGGCCATTATACCACACTATGGTGAGTCTTTATGCTTCAGCCATGGCCTGGGCCATTATACCACACTACGGTGGGTCTTTAGGCTTCAGCTATGGTCTTGGCCATTATACCACACTACGGTGGGTCTTTAGGCTTCAGCTATGGTCTTGGCCATTATACCAATAAATCAAATCATATGTTGTTGGTCACATACACATGGTTAGCAGAAGTTATTGCGAGTGTAGTGAAATGCTTGTAACTAAACCTACTAAATGATTAGATGGTTATAATGTGTCTGAATGTGGTATATTATTAAGACACAATGTTAAAACTCATCTGCAGAAATCCAGGTTGGCAGAGTACAACCAGTGGAGGTGAAGGTTTCGCTGTGACCGTGGGTGAAGGTGCCAGTTTGCCCTGCTGGCACATGAAGGAATGTAATCTCTCTAAGCGGCTGCAGACTGAGAGAGGGACAGTTTACGTGATTAATGTTGGCCTGTAAACGACAGGGATACACATATGTGCACTCAAAGACAAACACACACACACACATACTCACAGGCACATGGACAAACACATAGGGATATTTAAGGAATGAAGGTGTGCCGGTGGGAGATAGAAGGCTGTGATTTACGACGCTGCTACGCTGGAAATAAGCAGCACATATCAATAAAGATGAAGGAAAATGGCCTTTCCTCTGTTTATTCCTCAAACTGTCTCTCTCTCTCTCTCTACGCCTGTCTCTCTCTCTCTACGCCTCTCTCTCTCTCTCTCTCTCTCTCTCGCCTCTCTCTCTCTCTCTCTCTCTCTCTCTCTCTCTCTCTCTCTCTCTCTCTCTCTCTACACCTGTCTCTCTCTCTCTCGCTCTCTACACTTGTCTCTCTCTACGCCTCTCTCTCTCTCTCTCTCTCTCTCTCTACGCCTCTCTCTCTCTCTCTATGCCTCTCTCTCTCTCTTTACACCTCTCTCTCTCGCTCTCTCTCTCTCTCTACGCCTCTCTCTCTCTACGCCTCTCTCTCTCTCTACACCTGTCTCTCTCTCTCTACGCCTCTCTCTCTCTCTATGCCTCTCTCTCTCTCTACACCTGTCTCTCTCTCTCTACGCCTCTCTCTCTCTACGCCTCTCTCTCTCCCTCTACACCTGTCTCTCTCTCTCTACACCTCTCTCCCTCTCCCTCTCCCTCTCTCTCTCTCAACACGCCTGTCTCTCTCTGCTCAACCTTTCTTTCCCTTTCACTGCTTCTTTCTTTTTTTGTCTGTCTCTCTTTCCTCTTTCTCTCAATATCTCTCCCACCCGCCTTTTACTCTCCCCCCTCTTCCCCCTCTCCTTCTCTCTGTCTGGGGATGTTATTCTTGATCAAACATAATTAGCTTTTCCTTCTTGCTCTAACGTAACGAGACAAAGCCACAGCTAGCCATGATTTATGTCAGGGGTGTGGGTGACGTCAGTGAGGGGCTTCTGAAGTGGCAGCATGGAGGATATGAGCCGGCTGCACTGAGCCACTGAAACTCCTGCTTGTACAAACACTGACTGCACTGTAGACGTTGAAGGCAACGATACCTGACACAGTGGGGGTCCATTTAAGTTGAGGGCGCTGGTCACATCCAGATGAACACACACACACACACACACACACACACACACACACACACACACACACACACACACACACACACACACACACACACACACACACACACACACACACACACACACACACACACACACACACACACACACACACACACAGGGAGGATCGGTTTCAAAAGCCACTGTTTCTCTCTATTTTGCAGTGGCTATAGAGGATGGCTACACATACAATCTGGGAAACTTAGCGAGTCACTGTGAAAGCTCTGCTATCAGATCTACAGATGTCCCTGTGAAGGCATGTCAGTAGACCCACTCTGCTCTCATTCTTCCTGACACACTCTGTCCTCTCTCTCTATGCTCTTTGTCTATCCTATCTCTCTCTCTCCTCTCTCTCAGTGCTCTCCCTCTCTATCCTCCCCCTCAATGCTTCCCCTCTCTGTCCTCTCTCTCTCTCTCTATCCTCTCTTTCCAATCCCTCTCTCCCCCCTCTCTTTCTCTCTGAGTGTGCCTTGCATACTCCAGCACTTTTCGATGGTTTTTATGTTTTCCTAAACTGCCGCAGTGCCCGCCAACAGTGATCCTGAGGAGTAATCTATTGTCTAATACAGAAAAACATAATGATAGATTACCACACATCTACCACCTCATTGGTGTTTAATACTCCACTAAATCTCTTTATGTAACTTCTCATATGCCTTCAACACTCGGCAGCTCCTAATGTGTCCTAAAACCCCATGACAAACACACGGCTAGATACTACAGAAGCCTGAATCAGCCTGCAGAGATCTCATCATACTACAGGATACTGCTACCTTTTCTCACACTACTAGTGCTCTGGTGGGAAGTTATATTGTGTGTCCCAAATGACACCCTATTCACTGTAGTGCACTACTTTTCACTAGTGCCCTAAGTTGGAGAGGGTGGGGGCTACACACTGCTGTTGTTTCCAGCTGATACACTTTCCCTTGTTCCTAGTGCCTTCAAGTGCTGTCACATGATTGCGGTCAATTGATTTGTTTTCGTGCTGTTCTTTTTTCTATGAACAAGCCTTACATGGAATGGTCTGGTTTCCATTGACAAGTAGCAGAATGGGGCTGTTTCTGAGAACTGAAACGTGTTTAATTGTCTCTCAAATGGTTATTTAAAAAAATGGTTGTGCTGCAGCAGTTTCACTATTCTGCAGTTTACCTGAGTCACTAAGTTGTGACCAAAGTGAAAGCAAAGTCAGATAATGGACTATTGTAGGCCACAACATTATGAGCCTCTCTCCTTCTCTCTCTCAGCTCTCTCCTACAAGGTCACCCCACAGCTACCTCTCCTACACTCTCTTCTCCTCTCTCTAAGGTCTCTCTCTCTTCCGTGTCTCTCTCTCGTTTCAGGTTTCTCTACCATATCTCTTTCTCTACTAAGCTCAGGCCCCTCAGGTCTCTCTCTCCTCTCTCTCAAGTCTCTCTCTCTCTCCTTCTCTCTCAGGTCTCTCTCCTTCTGTCTCTCTCTGAGGTCTCTCCCTTCTCTCTCCTTCACTCTCAGGTCTCTTTTCTTCTCTCTTTCTCCTTCTCTCTCAGGCCTCAGAGATGCAGAGCGCTACCCGACTCAGTCATCCATAAACTTAGTCAATTATGTACATAATCCCGGTAATGAGATTTCCAATGGCATGGGCAAAACACTAACCCTCTGGGTCTCACAGCACAGCTACACCCCCATAAAAAAGGCACTCACTGCAGCACACCAAATCTTATACACACACATACATGTGCGTACACACACACACACATTACCACCACCATTGGCATGTGTACACACACGCACGCACGCACGCACGCACGCACGCACGCACGCACGCACGCACACACACACACACACACACACACACACACACACACACACACACACACACACACACACACACACACACACACACACACACACACACACACACACACACACACACACACACACACACACACATGCCTCCATCCATGCAAAAACACATGCATTTACACCAACACCCACATTAACACACACACAATACCCTGAATGTAAGGAATTAAGATGGTCTTCATGGTAATACGTTATTGGGAATCCTTGGCATCGTTCCACACACAACTACAGGACTGCGTCATCATTACTCAGCACAAAACCACAGTAACACCCCAGTCTTATACATTAACACTAACACAGTGAGTGCACAAAAGGATGTAGAGTTTACATGTGCCACCACTGTACTGTGTTGGGTGGTTGAAAATATATCAGAATTCTCATAACACTCTAGAATTAGAGCCATTGCTCTTTAAAAGGAATGCATTTTCAACATCTATGACAACCTTTCTTTCTGCTTTGAACATAGCTGGCTTGACCTCCACAGTGGTTGAGAAACAATGGTATAAAATCCAGTTTCAATCTGCTGTTTAGATGATTTCCCAGCAGTAATTTCCTCACATTAACGTTAACATCTCCCACCCCCTTACCTCCCTCTCCTGTTGATGGATAATGGTATTATTCCCTCAAAGCATGTGCAAAAAGACACAATCCAGAGGGAGAGACGTGGGAGGTCACGACTAACACGACAACCTCCCCCTCTCTCCCTTTTTCCCCAAATACGAATAGGTAACATAAGCACACACACACTGCATTTACCCTTTTACACTAATGTAGCTACATTCCCACACACAGAAGAACAGTCATTTTCAGTACAAAGGACATGAGGACAGCAAAAAATAGCCTCGTTTTCTATTCACCCTTTTACTGTGAAAGATGTTTGACTTTTTAGATGTTCCCTCGAATTTTCACCAACACCCATTGACATGGGCAACAATTAAGATATTTATAATCTATTTCACAGAAGGTAAAAAAAACATACATTTAAAGGTTTGAATGGTTATACTGTGCCTGAGGGAGAACACCATAAATTGTAGTGCTGTACATGGCTAGTTCAGTGTTGAGGCTAAGATTGTTTACATGGCTGTGTACTAATTACAATGATTGAGGAAAGATATAATTTAGCAGCCGTTTTCAACTCAAAGACATCACTAGTCCAGCACGTTCCTCTCCAATTGAATGCTCCAGAAAATGACTTTACAATGTGCTGAGATAAGTGTCATTTAGAAAGGGGGAAATGGAAATTGATTGTGTGTGTGTTGCTGCTATGATGATTAATGGGACACAGTCTGCCTGTCGGATGAGATCAGGTGCAACATGATTTTAAAGCTGTAATATGTAACTCTTTGGGCGGCCTGACCAAATTCACATAGAAATGTGAGTTATAGATAATTCTCATTTAACGCAAGTATGAATGTGTGCTATTTCTATGCTTCCTGTTCTTAAGTTTAGTTTTTGCGTCTTTTACTTTAGTTTTTGTACACCAGCTTCAAACAGCTGAAAATACAATATTTTGGGCTATTGAAAATATATTTCACAGTGGTTTAGATGGTACAATGATTGTCTATACTTGTTTTGCTTGTTTTGTCACATAAACTGAAATTAGGCGAACTATTCGAATTTTAGCCACCAGAAAATGTCGGAGCAATGTCTGCATATTGCACCTTTTTAACTTAATTCATTAATAATTGCGCCTTTTTAACTTTAACAATCACTTATTTTCCAGCACATTCAATGAACCTGTCTCTCTAAAGCTCTCCCAGGCCTCCACAGATTCATTCATCTATCCTCTCACACGTCCCACTGCAGTGGTGGGGCCAGCTTTCATTAAATGACATGTTTTATTAACAGCGTTAAATCAGGTTCACATTACAAGACTCCCATAACACCATTCAAAACATTGTTTGAGTGAAAGATCTAGAGCCCTCCACCTGATGAGAATACATCTGATATCATTCAACCAGTGTTCCCAAGGGACCCATATGCAGTTCAATAGCATTGCTGGTGATATTGCTATTCTGAATTGCAGGATAATTGTTGCCTGACTCATACTGAATTTAATTCAGCTCTATCGATCGATCCATCTGAACCCACAGCACCATCCTAGAAGTTGTTTGTGCTTACGTCAAAATTGCGTGATGCATGATTCATGATTCATTTAGGCCAGCTCTCATTCAACCCATCGGTTTCTGGGACCAATCAGAACGTTTTGATTGGTTTGCATTCGAGAAGTCGTCGGAGTAGAAGCAAATCCAGACTCATTGTGGTGAAGAAACGTTAGTGGGCGTGCCGTTTGGCCGGAGCAATGTGGATGAGTGGCCCGGCAAGGATAATTGCCAGCTGGTTTAAAATGTCCTTTTCTTTCCTTTCCATGTTGGGTGTGTGGTCTTCCAGAATAAACACCATAGGAATTGTGCAACTAGAACAGACATCAAATCACCAAGGGAAGCCACAACCAGTTGCTCAAAAGTAACTTAAAAAAACAAACTCTTCTGACAATGTTGAGTTACTATGAGACCAACGACAAGCTAAATACTGTATGAATAAAAAAATTGAGGCTCCCTCTCTTGAGAATGTGACCCTAATGTAAAATATGCTGATGTGTTCTCTTGTATGTGATTGGTTGCTGATGGGTTCTCTTGCGTGTGATTGGTTACAGGCTGGAGTTTCAGTATGGGTTCGGCCTACCAGTTCCATAGTTGGAGGGTGTTTGTGGTGGTCTGCGCCCTGCCCTGCGTCTGTGCTGTGGTGGCTCTCACCTTTATGCCTGAGAGCCCCAGGTTTTACCTGGAGGTAAGGTAAAGCATTATGGGAAATGGGGTTTTAGGGAGAATGTTTGCCCCTCACAGGCTACATCAGTGGGGGAATAATAGGAGGTTGGAGGGAGGAGCTATAGGAGGACGTGCTCGTCGTAATGGCTGGAATAGAGTCCATGGAAAGGTATCAAACATATGGAATCCACATGTTTGACTCTGTTCCATTAATGCCATTCCAGCCATTACAATGAGCCCATTATCCTTTAGCTCCTCCCACCAGCCTCCTCTGGTGGGCATGAATGGTCTCAGCTTTTCAGTTCAAGAGTTTCAATCTGAACAGTTTAGGCAACTAAATAGGCAACTGTAGACCAATCCATTCCCAGATAGGCATAAAGCCTGATAGTTGGTTATCATTAGCCCAGGGCCCTTAGCCTAAAGCCCTATAGCATCTATTTCCTCAGAAAACCATTGAACAGAGTGCATTATCCTAGGTTACTATCATGTTTAAGAGTGTTTGTGAAAGTTTGAGATAATTTGTTCTTTAACAGAAAGGCCTATGAGGCAAACAGTGAGTCAGCCTAATGTTTCAGCAGCAGAGGCCTTGGCTACACATTCCACGCCATTTCCCATGGTGTGTCTGCGATGGCAAATAAGAAAGCAAAAGGTCTGTGACAGTAGGCCTGTTACTGTAGGAGAATTACCCTTTGAAGTAAAATGAGTCATCATTGTCGTGACTCCTGTCATCTCAGCCCATCTCCTCCTGTGTGAGCATGACTGTCACGGAGGAGCGCTCCCATTTCTTTCTCCATTAATCCTGTTCATTCCCTCTGCTTTCTCCCTCCTGTCAGGTGGGGAAGCATGACGAGGCTTGGATGATCCTCAAGCAGATCCATGACACCAACATGCGAGCGCGTGGGCAGCCGGAGAAAGTCTTCACCGTGAGTTGTTCCCAGCCTGTATAACCGGCGCCACTGTGACCTGTTCAAATCTGTGCTGAGGATCATATCTGTGATATGAGAAGGTTTTGAAAGGCGGTTTGTGTCATTCAAACACACGATGGAAAGAGCATCCCAATCGATCCGCATTTAGAGCTTTGAATTTGGAGTCAGATTTCCTGTCTTTGTAAAGCAAAATAAAGCCTTTCAATCCTCTGATACAAACCTCTTTAAAGTAAAATAAAGCTCTAGCAAACCACGATAAAGCTGTAGCCTATATTTTTCAGATGGAGGATTTTGCTGCTAATGCAATACCATAAGGGCTCAATCAATCTGGCATTGCAAAACCTGGGTATCATCTCTTTAAGGAATGTGCATAGCCTACATGTTTCCATGGGAAAATCCAATTGCAATGCAAAATAGTTGTGGATACATACTGTAAGCGAACCAGGTCAATTCCAATTCCTCTTAGAGGTGGCTCCAGGGTCCGTGTTTCCTTGTACCACCCAGAGAGGGATATCCAATGAAGGGATGATACACAGACAACCTTCCAGTTACATTTCTCCACCAGCAGTAGCCTACATGAAAGAAACAGCATTAACATAACTTTTGATTGAATTATGTTATTGAAAACTCAATTTCCCATCATCCCCATCCCAGGTGAACAGAATCAAGATCCCCAAGCATCTGGATGAGCTGGTGGAGATGAAGTCAGAGTCGGGGAACGCAGTCTCCAAGGCCCTCTTCAGGTCAAAGACAGAGCTACGTGGGGTGGGTTTTCTCTGCCTCTCCACCTTTTGGCTCGCTAGATGGTCATGATATCCTGCACTGCACTCTCACAAATCATTATTGATGTGTCTCTCTTCTTTCTCCACGCAGATCTTGGTTAACTTTATGAAGTGTTTTGACTACCCTCTGAAAGAAAACACTATCAAGCTGGCTATTGTGTGGTTTACACTGTCATTTGGGTAAGCTTTGTGTTGTAATGCAATAGACTGCCGCTCCCACCCTCTCTCCTGATAGAGCGTTTTGTTTCTCCATTTAGAGATGTACATAGAAGTCAAAATATGCTAATGTCCTTCGTCAGGAAATAGCAGAGGCGTGAGCTTGCAGATACTTTGCATTTCTGTCAGCTGTCTAATGCAGCAGCTCCCTGCTCTCAGGAGAACTACTGAATCAATACACTTCCATTGGGCTCTCCTCTCAGTGTGACAGGATGGGAATGCAAGCAACCTGAGGAAAAGAAAAAACCCAACACAAATGTTGCATTCTTCCCCTATAGTGCCAATACA
Source organism: Oncorhynchus keta (assembly GCF_023373465.1). Taxonomy (NCBI): domain Eukaryota; kingdom Metazoa; phylum Chordata; class Actinopteri; order Salmoniformes; family Salmonidae; genus Oncorhynchus; species Oncorhynchus keta. The sequence goes on from NC_068445.1 coordinate 23,414,342, forward strand.
TTTAGACCGTCTCTGGTTTAATATACTGTAAAGACCTGTCTTTCTGCCCATTTGTTAAGTCATATCCACTCATTTGACTCCCTACACCCACCTTGTGGTACGTACATAATCTAACCTGTGTGTTTGCGACGCCACTGTATCTGTGTGTGTGGATGCAGGTACTACGGCCTGTCTGTGTGGTTCCCTGACGTCATCAAGCATCTTCAGGCAGACGACTACGCCTCCAAGGTGAAGATCCACAGCAACGAACGCATCGAGGACTTCACCTTCAACTTCACCCTGGAGAACCAGATCCACACCAACGGGGTCTTCATCAGCGACAGGTAGGAAGGAAGGAGAAAACTTCCACACTAATGAATCATGGTCAAGTAGTTATAACTTCATCCTCAATAAAAAGGGGACTTTATAGACTAAAATGGAGTATGGATGAAAAATGTGAATCATTATTATGCCACTTTTATATTCTCATGGCATGTTGATTTATCTGCACTGTCTCTGTCAACTAGATAAGATGGATCAACTTTATTAAGCTGAATACAGAAAAGCCACCAAAGAGTTCAATGTAAATGTAGGCATTAGTAACTAACCATGTCCACACATACACTTTCCTCTGTTGACCGGTCCAGATTTCTTAATATGAAGTTGAAGTCCGTCACCTTCATTGACTCCACCTTCCGTAACTGCTACTTTGACGACGTGACGTCGGTGGGATCCTACTTCCGGAACTGTACCTTCATCGAGGCGTTCTTCTACAACACTGGTAAGACAGACGGACAGACGGACAGAAACACTTTTCTTCTAAGCCATCACTCCAGAATCAAAAAAGTTATATTCCATTTTGCAACACAGACACAGTATATGGTTTCATAGACACAGTATATGGTTACACAGAGAATGGGTGAATGGGTATTGTGCTTTCTCAGCTATTGTACTGAGTCAGCCAGGCTTCTTTCCCTATTTTTGATGGCAGACATCGATGAATCAAAACTGATAGACGGCACAGAGGTGATCGACAGCTCGTTCCACCACAACAAGACGGGCTGTCAGATGACGTTTGACGACGACTACAGCGCCTACTGGGTCTACTTTATCAACTTCTTGGGAACTCTAGCTGTTCTACCCGGCAACATTGTTTCTGCACTGCTCATGGATAAGATTGGACGCCTTTCGATGTTAGGTACATACATAGACAGTCTGCATAGTCTGTTCTTAGGGCTACCTTTGTCATGAGCATTACTGTAGGGTGTTAAAATAAAAAAGAATGTGGTTGTGTGTTTGTGTGCGCTTGTGTGTGTGTGTGCCTGTGTCTGTTTGTGTATGAGACAGGTGGCTCCATGGTTCTGTCAGGGATCAGTTGTTTCTTCCTGTGGTTCGGCACCAGTGAGTCGATGATGATCTTCATGCTGTGCCTTTACAACGGCCTGAGCATATCAGCCTGGAACTCACTGGACGTGGTCACCACAGAGTCCTTCCCTACAGACAGGAGGTATGGTTAGAAGCTTTATAGGAATACTCCATTTCTATGTACACACAACACACATGCACAAACACACAAATATACTTACAAAACCCTTTAAATCATTCAATTGCATTTGTAATTTGTTTCTATCTCTCTCTCTTTCTTTCTCTCTCAGAGGGACAGGTTTTGGGTTCTGTAATGCTCTGTGTAAGTTAGCTGCCGTGTTGGGGAATGTGATCTTTGGTTCGCTGGTTGGCATCACCAAGGCCATCCCCATCCTCCTGGCCTCATCTGTGCTGGTGTGTGGAGGTCTGGTGGGGCTCCGGCTGCCTGATACTCGGGCCAACGTCCTCATGTAGCCCCAGGAAGGACCACCTCATCTGGGGAAGACCTGGGCCAAACCTGGGGACGGCATGGGAAGCAAGGCGCAGAATGGTGCAAAGGGTTTAGTTCAAATGTTTCCTTATGGATTTTGACATTTGATTTCTTTATTGCCCCTTCTGGTCTCACAGGGAGTTCAATTGCATAATCCCCCATCCCATATCTCTTTAAAACAGTATACTTTTACTTTATCAATGTATTTATGTACAGGACCCATGTACCAGACCTTCTGGATACATCCCTGGGGTCGAGAGAGAACTCCTATTTCTTAGTGAATGTATTGTTTGGGAATGTCACAACACCCCTCTAAGATGAAATCAATATTTTAATCTTATTTTATCATGCCATAATCATAACAGTTAGTGGATATTTTAGTTAAGCCTGTGGCTCATTGGCTAACTATATGACTTATTGCCTGTGGATTATGTCCATCCATACCATCATAGTATTAGCTGTGAAGGAAACTCTGTGGGTCCTGTAGTCTGTTCTATAGTTGGTTGATGTGAAGTCTAGATCAGTGGTGTATGTGTGAGGAAATATCAGTGTCAATGGCTGTCGGATATGAGTTGGCTGGTGGAATCAGTACTGGGTTAGTGATATGAGAGTTGTGTTAATATTAGTAGTGCCTGTTGCGTTGAACTGTATGAGTACAGTTTGTCTGGAGCCATTGCAGGGACAGAGTTAGTGAGGGCTGTAAATATCAATGTGTTTTTATTAGGCCAAAACAGATGGAGGAGAGAGGGAAAAACAAGCTGTAATGAGCACAGCCAGCCTGCTGTGGGAGAGAAGGGGGAATAGATGATCAGAAAGAATGGAGAGATCACACAGCTGCAACACAGGTGGCCTGGACAGAGAGACAGCCAGACTGGCAGGGAGGCAGAACCAGAGCGAGAACAAGGGTATTTCTGAGCTACCGTGAAGAGTATAGATGGATCTTTGTTAGGCTTGACGTGTTCTCCTGTCTTTTCACATGATGTTTCTACTGTATGTACCCTGCACTTGTTATGTCTGCTGGATATGTACACATACCCTGAACCGTCAACCACGAAGAGTCATGGTGATGGACATGATTTAACCCGCAGGAGCTGGTTTGAAGCAAAGCTTCTCACAGATAACATCAGAAACTATAATAACATGTTAGTTTATTACTTTACACTGACAGATGCATAACAAGGTTTTTATCAGTGTTCTACCCCAGACTACCACATTCACATATAGACACTCAGATCTCCAAGCCCTTTGCACCAGTTCTCTACCCAAGAATAAAAAGGCCATATTTAATAACTGTAATTGTTGTTATTTGAAGTGTACATACTAAATCTATCAATATGTCTTAAGATATTTACATTATTTGCAGGTATGTATCTGCAGCTGTTCTAAACATAGTTTTTCTCTGTATAAAATATTGTTCTCTCCTCCTATATGTTGTATTGTATGCAGGCTCGCAGAAAGGGCTTTGTTTATGTTCAGTAATATTGTTCTCTCCTCCTATATGTTGTATTGTATGCAGGCTCGCAGAAAGGGCTTTGTTTATGTTCAGTAATATTGTTCTCTCCTCCTATATGTTGTATTGTATGCAGGCTCGCAGAAAGGGCTTTGTTTATGTTCAGTAATATTGTTCTCTCCTCCTATATGTTGTATTGTATGCAGGCTCGCAGAAAGGGCTTTGTTAATGTTCAGCCTTTTTATTTGGCGTTTCTGTTTAACGTTGCTTGTGGCATTGAATTTATATAGACATGTCATGCTGCTTCCTATTCAAGATACTGAAGGGCCTTTTTTAAAATGTGCCTCTCCTTCGGTGGAGCGTTCTCCGCATAGAAAACAGAAGGGTACAGTAGGTAAACAGGAAGTTAACTGTGTGTGTGGTATGTGATGTCCCTTCTCACTACAGTCAGCATTTTCAAGTACATCATTACATTGGTGTGACCGTGACAGATAAGGTACAACATCCATCCTATCCGTTTCATCGGTTTAAAAAAAGATGCCCCCCCCCCCTTTTGAGATGAAGTTGGAAGATGATCTCATTTAAACTGAATTGGGGAGAAACTGAGAGCAATAAGCTATTTATTAACTACTTGTATTAGAGTGAGTGTAACTGCTTGCATATTCTAAGCTATTTTTTAAAGTTGTACAACTTTTTGAGTAAACAATTTCAGTGCTTGTTATAAATTTTAAAAATGAAACACCATACTGACAGTTTGGATGACATTTTAGAATCAGTAACAAAATATTTTAGCCAGATATACACACTGTGTGTACACTATGAACATGATTCAATACAAAGTTCATTTACAAATCTACAAGTCAAATCTACAAGTCTACATCTCTACATGGCTCTGTAGTGTTTTCACATCTAATTCACAAGTCTACATCTCTACATGGCTCTGTAGTGTTTTCATATCTAATTCACAAGTCTACATCTCTACATGGCTCTGTAGTGTTTTCACATCTAATTCACAAGTCTACATCTCTACATGGCTCTGTAGTGTTTTCACATCTAATTCACAAGTCTACATCTCTACATGGCTCTGTAGTGTTTTCACATCTAATTCACAAGTCTACATCTCTACATGGCTCTGTAGTGTTTTCCCATGCAATTCACAAGTCTACATCTCTACATGGCTCTGTAGTGTTTTCACATCTAATTCACAAGTCTACATCTCTACATGGCTCTGTAGTGTTTTCCCATCCAATTCACAGGTCTACATCTCTACATGGCTCTGTAGTGTTTTCACATCTAATTCACAAGTCTACATCTCTACATGGCTCTGTAGTGTTTTCACATCTAATTCACAAGTCTACATCTCTACATGGCTCTGTAGTGTTTTCCCATCCAATTCACAGGTCTACATCTCTACATGGCTCTGTAGTGTTTTCACATCTAATTCACAAGTCTACATCTCTACATGGCTCTGTAGTGTTTTCACATCTAATTCACAAGTCTACATCTCTACATGGCTCTGTAGTGTTTTCACATCTAATTCACAAGTCTACATCTCTACATGGCTCTGTAGTGTTTTCACATCTAATTCACAAGTCTACATCTCTACATGGCTCTGTAGTGTTTTCACATCCAATTCACAGGTCTACATCTCTATATGGCTCTGTAGTGTTTTATGTGGCTTACTGCCGGTGTAGCACGCCTGTTTGTGTGTGTGCTGTTTCTGTGAGTATATCGTAGTTTTAGTAGTCCACTGTATCAAAACTGCTGTCTGCTTGCCCCCTCCTCATATCTAAAGAACAGGGCAGGCTTCCAATAATTGGTACACGTAGGGGTGTACGCTTGTGTTTGCTTTACATCGTCTTGGATACAGTAAAGTCTGTTTTCTGATTGTTTGTGTCTTGGTATGCATCACAAATTAGCAACAACTGACTTTTTGACGACTTCATGATTTTTAAGTGATGACATAATCAACTAAACTTGAGTATTTATAGTAGTAACAGTGACATGGCAAAGCCATTCTCATTAGGCTGATGTCAAACCACAGCTACTGACTACTGTTACCACCTCAGCAGTGATATGCATTCAATAAGGTACCAGTTGTTTATGAACAAGGATTGCAGCTATATGATGGGTACTGGATGTGTTTAAGCCTCTTAACCTAATTGTGACAGCATTGACTATGATATCTTACAAAATATAAATAAGTATCTATTTATTTTGTTTTCTGGGGGTATTGTGTGAGTATGTGTTTGCTTGCGTGTGTGTACAGTGAGGAAAAAAGTATTTGATCCCCTGCTGATTTTGTACGTTTGCCCACTGACAAAGAAATGATCAGTCTATAATTTTAATGGTAGGTTTATTTGAACAGTGAGAGACAGAATAACAACAAAAAAATCCAGGAAAACGCATGTCAAAAATGTTATAAATTGATTTGCATTTTAATGAGGGAAATAAGTATTTGACCCCTCTGCAAAACATAACTTAGTATTTGGTGGCAAACCCCTTGGTTGGTAATCACAGAGGTCAAAAGTTTCTTGTAGTTGGCCACCAGGTTTGCACACATCTCAGGAGGGATTTTGTCCCACTCCTCTTTCCAGATTTCTCCAAGTCATTAAGGTTTCGAGGCTGACGTTTGGCAAGGCCACTCCAGGACGTTAATGTGCTTCTTCTTGAGCCACTCCTTTGTTGCCTTGGCCGTGTGTTGTGGGTCATTGTCATGCTGGAATACCCATCCACGACCCATTTTCAATGCCCTGGCTGAGGGAAGGAGGTTCTCACCCAAGATTTGACGGTACATGGCCCCGTCCATCGTCACTTTGATGCGGTGAAGTTGTCCTGTCCCCTTAGCAGAAAAACACCCCCAAAGCATAATGCTTCCACCTCCATGTTTGACGTTGGGGATGGTGTTTTTGGGGTCATAGGCAGCATTCCTCCTCTTCCAAACACGGTGAGTTGAGTTGATGACAAAGAGCTCCATTGTGGTCTCATCTGACCACAACACTTTCCCCCAGTTGTCCTCTGAATCATTCAGATGTTCATTGGCAAATTTCAGATGGGCATGTATATGTGCTTTCTTGAGCAGGGGGACTGCAGGATTTCAGTCCTTCACGGCGTCGCGTGTTACCAATTGTTTTCTTGGTGACAATGGTCCCAGCTGCCTTGAGATCATTGACAAGATCCCCCCGTGTAGTTCTGGGCTGATTCGTCACCGTTCTCATGATCATTGCAACTCCACGAGGTGAGATCTTGCATGGAGCCCCAGGCCGAGGGAGATTGACAGTTCTTTTGTGTTTCTTCCACTTGCGAATAATCACATCAACTGTTGTCACCTTCTCACCAAGCTGCTTGGCGATGGTCTTGTAGCCCATTCCAGCCTTGTGTAGGTCTACAATCTTCTCCCTGACATCCTTGGAGAGCTCTTTGATTTTGGCCACGGTGGAGAGTTTGGAATCTGATTGGTTGATTGCTTCTGTGGCACGTGTCTTTTATACAGGTAACAAACTGAGATTAGCAGCACTCCCTTTAAGAGTGTGCTCCTAATCTCAGCTCGTTATCTGTATAAAAGACACCTGGGAGCCAGAAAGCCTTCTGATTAAGAGGGGGTCAAATACTTATTTCCCTCATTAAAATGCAAATCAATTTATAACATTTTTGACATGCGTTTTTCTGGATTTTTTTGTTGTTATTCTGTCTCTCAATGTTCAAATAAACCTACAATTAAAATTATAGACGGATCATGTCTTTGTCAGTGGGAAATGTACAAAATCAGCAGGGGATCAAATACTTTTTTCCCTCGCTGTATGTGTGTGTAAATATTGTACATAATCAATGCTGTAATTTGGGGATTTTTATGCTTTTTGATTGAGTGATGCGTCTCCAGCTTTGTTCAAGCGATAACCCCATGTTGTACATCTGTGTCTCCTCGACTACTGTGTATATAAACTTGCATGCGTGTATGAAAACTTATTTTTCTTCTTCTACCAGAATAACTTTTTTTTTTAAAGTTAATGTGTCACTATAGTTAGTTTTTGTTTAGCCATTTTGTTGAAGTGAACAAGGTGTGTGCTCAGATTAATATAGATGTGTATATTATTGTGAAAGGAATGCCAATCGTGGGCAGGTCTATAAACATGAAGCTGTGTAGAGAAATATTTGCCAAACGATGCCCTGCGAATATTGTTTTAATTAAAGGGGATTGGCAGGAATCGCAGGCAGTGCTGTTTATGAGCGTCAAGTATATGAAATAAAGAATGATGTTCTCTAGCAAATTAAATCATGTGTTCCTCTGGATATAAAGCTACACAACATTGAGTACATTGCAGCTTACATAAATAGATCTACTGCAGGTAATTTTGGAGACAATATTATGTCAGAGTGCATGCACACTGGAGAGCATGGGCGCAAAAACACTACACCTCAATAACAATAGCATTGTTTAGTTCTCACAATCACAACTCAAAAAATGTAATTGTATGAGTTACTGTGCCTTCAATGTTTGCAAATCAGATATCAATTGTTGTTGGGAATAAAAAAGGTCAATTTTCAATTAGTATTGTTGGGTTCTGAGAATATGAAATATACTTATTCATGTCACTGAGGAAGAGAGGGTAATGTATAACGTTTACATTATGTCAGGATATGTTATTGTTAGCCATCAGGGATCCTATGGGAGGGATCCTCTGGGAGGAGAAGAGACACAGTCTGGTACCAGGCACCATGACAGACGTGAGTTGAGCAGGGAAGCGATCACATGTGGCAGGCATTGATAAGGGGAGAAATCTTTGGATTTGACATCAAGGGGGTTGAGGTCAGGTCAGGTCACCTTAAGGGGGAAGGATGGGTTTATTACCCCATCACTTCGTCTTCTTGTTGAACCATGAAATATGTCAGGGTTGGAGAGAAGGAGGAGTGCATCTAAATTGGAGTATACATACTTGTGTTGGTTGGAAACATGTTTTGTCTGATGCAGCTGTATTGACCCTCTGGGAGAATTAACTTAGCTTTCATAGTGTCCGTTGAGTTTATACTCTGAGAATTAGAACCTAACAGTATAGTTTACTATAATTCCAGTCTATAAAGTAGGAAAAGATACAGTTGAACCAAAGTAAGGGCTTATGGTATTAGTTTTAAACAACAACACAAACAACAGCAACAATAAAGACATTTCCATATTCACTGGCTTGTTTTCATAGCTAGTAGGCATTAAGCATGAATAGTAATTACATTTACCCCTGGCTTTTCCATTTTAATTAGAAAAACAAACCTTCCAACAAAACAAACAGATCAAATGTACATGTAAATGTAACTTGGAATTTGGAGTTAATGCCTTCTCACACACAGTATTTGAAAATGTCTACAATGGAATGCCTGCTTATTGCCCTGCAATGGCAACATTAGCACAGCAGAGACAAGAGAAGTTTCACAGCATATCACAGATTACTCCTGGTCCCTGCTGGTTGACTTAAAATAATTCATAAATTGCTACAGGCAGGCACATATACCCTTTTCGCACTACCGCCCAACTGAGCCAAGCCATACCGAGCTGTACTACACTGGTCTGGTTACATGTCATCCACCGTAGTTGCTGTAACAATGCTGGAAAGGAGAATATGAAAAGAAAATCCAAGTCGGAACCATATGGTTCAGGTCGGATTGATGGTGTGAAAAGGTACTGGTGCAGCCTGTCAGCCTACAGTGCATTCGGGAAATGTTCAGAACCCTTCTCTTTTCCCAGATTTTGTTACGTTGCATCTTATTTTTTGCAAATGTATAAAAAACAGAAATACCTTATTTACATAAGTATTCAGACCCTTTGCTATGAGACTCGAACTAGATCTCAGGTGCATCCTGTTTCCATTGATCATCCTTGAGATTTTTCTACAACACGATTGGGGTCCACCTGTGATAAATTCAATTGATTGGACATGATTTGGAAAGGCACATACCTGTCTATATCAGGTCCCACAGTTGCCAGTGCATGTCAAAGCAAAAACCAAGCCATGAGGTTGAAGGAATTGTCCGTAGAGCTCCAAGACAGGATTTTTAAATGTTTTATTTATTTATTTCACCTTTATTTAACCAGGTAGGCTAGTTGAGAACAAGTTCTCATTTGCAACTGCGACCTGGCCAAGACAAAGCATAGCAAATCGACAAATACAACAACACAGATTACACATGGAATAAACAAAACATACAGTCAATAATACAGTAGCACAAAAGAAAACAAAAAGTCTATATACTGTGAGTGCAAATGAGGTAAGTTAAGGAAATAAATAGGCCATTGTGGTGAAGTAATTACAATATAGCAATTAAACACTGGAATGGTAGATCGGCAGAAGATGAATGTGCAGGTAGAGATACTGGGGTGCAGAGGAGCAAAATAAATAAATAAATACCAGTATGGGGATGAGGTAGGTAGATAGATGGGCTGTTTACAGATAGGATGTTTACAGATAGGATAAGTACAGGTGCAGTGATCTGTAAACTGCTCTGACAGCTGGTGCTTAAAGCTAGTGAGGGAGATGTGAGTCTCCAGCTTCAGAGATTTTTGCAATTCGTTCCAGTCATGGGCAGCAGAGAACTGGAAGGAAAGACAACCAAAGGAGGAATTGACTTTGGGGGTGACCAGTGAGATATACCTGCTGGAGCGCGTGCTACGAGTGGGTGCTGCTATGGTGACCAGCGAGCTGAGATAAGGCTTTACCTAGCAGAGACTTGTAGATAACCTGTAGCCAGTGGGTTTGGCGACGAGTATGAAGCGAGGGCCAACTAACGAGAGCGTACAGGTCGCAATGGTGGGTAGTTTATGGGGCTTTGGTGACAAAACGGATGGCACTGTGATAGACTGCATCCAGTTTGTTGAGTAGGGTATTGGAGGCTATTTTATAGATGACATCACCGAAGTCGAGGATCGGTAGGATGGTCAGTTTTACAAGGGTATGTTTGGCAGCATGAGTGAAGGATGCTTTGTTGCGATATAGGAAGCCGATTCTAGATTTCATTTTGGATTGGAGATGCTTAATGTGAGTCTGGAAGGAGAGTTTACAGTCTAACCAGACACCCAGGTATTTGTAGTTTTCCACGTATTCTAAGTCAGAGCCGTCTAGAGTAGTGATGCTGGACGGGCGAGCAGGTGCGGGCAGCGATCGATTGAAAAGCATGCATTTAGTTTTACTTGCGTTTAAGAGCAGTTGGAGGCCACGGAAGGAGAGTTGTATGGCATTGAAGCTCGTCTGGAGGTTAGTTAACACAGTGTCCAAGGATGGGCCAGAAGTATACAGAATGGTGTCGTCTGCGTAGAGGTGGATCAGAGAATCACCAGCAGCAAGAGCAACATCATTGATGTATACAGAAAAGAGAGTCGGCCCGAGAATTTAACCCTGTGGCACACCCATAGAGACTGTCAGAGGTCCAGACAACCGGCCCTCCGATTTGACACACTGAACTCTATCAGAAAAGTAGTTGGTAAACCAGGCGAGGCAATCATTTGAGAAACCAAGTCTGTCGAGTCTGCGAATAAGAATGTTGTGATTGACAGAGTCGAAAGCCTTGGCCAGGTCGATGAATACGGCTGCACAGTAATGTCTCTTATCAATGGCGGTTATGATGTCGTTTAGAATCTTGAGCGTGGCTGAGGTTCACCCATGACCAGCTCTGAAACCAGATTGCATAGCGGAGAAGGTATGGTGGGATTCGAAATGGTCAGTAATCTGTTTGTTAACTAGGCTTTCGAAGACCTTAGAAAGACAGGGTAGGATAGATATAGGTCTGTAGCAGTTTGGGTCTAGAGTGTCACCCCCTTTGAAGAGGGGGATGACCGCGGCAGATTTCCAATCTTTGGAAATCTCAGACGATACGAAAGAGAGGTTGAACAGGCTAGTAAATAGGGGTTGCAACAATTTCGGCAGATAATTTTAGAAAGAGAGGGTCCAGATTGTCTAGCCCCGCTTATTTGTAGGGGTCCAGATTTTGCAGCTATTTCAGAACATTGGCTATCTGGATTTGGGTAAAGGAGAAATGGTGGGGGCTTTGGCGGGTTGCTGTGGAGGGTGCCGGGCAGTTGACCGGGGGGCCACGTGGAAAGCATGGCCAGCCGTAGAGAAATGCTCAGAGCAGTGGGCAGCTGGGAGGAGGTGCTCTTATTCTCCATGGACTTTACAGTGTCCCGGAATTTTTTTTGAGTTAGATTGTGTCGAGGTACAGATCTGGGGAAGGGTGCTAAAAAAAATCTGAAGTATTGAAGGTCCCCAAGAACACAGTGGCCTCCATCAATCTTAGATCGAAGAAGTTTGGAACCACTGTTCCTAGAGCTGACTGCCTGGTCTAACTGAGCAAGTGGGGGAGAAGGACCTTGGTCAGGGAGGTGACCAAGAACCTGATGGTCACTCTGATAGAGGTCTAGAGTTCCTCTGAGGAGATGGGAGAACCTCCCAGAAGGACAACCATCTCTGCAGCACTCCACCAATCAGACGGAAGCCACTCCTCAGTAAAAGGCGCATAACAGCCGATTGGAGTTTGCCAAAAGGCACCTAAAGAATTTCAGACAATGAGAAACAAGATTATTTTGTCTGATGAAACCAAGATTGAAGTCTTTGGCCTGAATGCCAAGCGTCACATCTGGAGGAAACCTGGCAACATCCCTACAGTGAAGCATGGTGGTGGCAGCATCATGCTGAGGGGATGTTTTTAATGGCAGGGACTGGGGGACTAGTCAGGATCGAGGCAAAGCTGAATGGAGCAAAGTACAGAGAGCTCCTTGATGAAAACCTGCTCCAGAATGCTCAGGACCTCAGACTGGGGTGAAGATTCACCTTCCAACAGGACCTCAGACTGGGGTGAAGGTTCACATTCCAACAGGACAATGACCCTAAGCACATAGCCAAGAAACGCAGGAGTTGTTTCGGGAGAAGTTTCTGAATGTCCTTGAGTGCCCAGTCAGAGCCCGAACTTGAACCTGATTGAACATCTCTGGAGAGACCTGAAAATAGCTGTGCAGCGATGCTCCCCATCCAACCTGACAGAGCTTGAGAGGATCTGCTGCGAATAATGGGAGAAACTCCCTAAATACAGGTGTGCCAAGCTTGTAGCGTCATACTCAAGAAGACTTGAGGCTGTAACCGCTGTCAAAGGTGCTTCAAGAAAGTACTGAGTAAAGGGTCTGAATACTTATGTAAATATGATAAATATTTGTTTTTATACATTTGCCAAAAAATGTAAAAACCTGTTTTTGCTTAGTCATTATGGGTATTGTGTGTAGATTGATGAGGGGAAAACACTATTTAATACATTTTAAAATAAGGCTGTAATGTAACAAAATGTGAAAAGTTGAGGGTATACTTTCTGAATACTTTCCGAATTCACTGTATATGCATTTCTCAGGCCTGTTCGAAACCCATTAGCAAAACGATCAGGGAGTAAAAAGCATTGCTGAGTAATCCAAAGGAAATGTGTTTAGTGGTCACTATGTGTGTGTCCAAAATCCCCCCTCTTCCCTCTTTATAGTGCACTACTTTGACCATAGCCCTATATGGGCCCTGGTCAAAAGTAGTGCATCACTCAGAATCCCCTCAACCTGCTGACCCAGGCCCTAACTACAGCATTTGGGGCCCTGGAGCATCGACCTCCTATAGCCCCCCACCCCCTGGAGTTGTTGAAAAGCAGCTAACTTCCTGCAATTCTACACTGTTTGCCATGGGGCAGGGTTTTTTTTGTTGCTGTTTCATAGCTCCTCTCATGCTTTTATTTCGATTTTGCGATGAGGCTGAGAGAAAATGTTGCCGTTTTAAGCGAATTTCCTGCTATTCTACACATTTTGCCCTGAGGCTAAGAGAACATTTAGCATTTTTAAAGCTAATTTCCTGCAATTCTAAAAATATTGCTATCATAATATGCTATCCAAACCCCAAACGTGTCAAGTGTGCCTGTTCGGTAATCCGGTAATCCGGCTTTCAGTTGAACCCAACCTTGACGTGTGAAGTGAAACCTTCTGATGTCTGCAAGCCTAACTATCATCACCATACATTTTTCTATAAACCAATCAGATACACTTTTTATACCCTTTTATTGTAATGATTCCACTGACACCCATTTCATTTGCTGTCTTGTCATTCTGACAGCAAGAGATGGACAGCTGTCATGATAAATTGGTCGCCAGGTGGTGCTGAGGACAGCTAGAAAATTAGAGCGTCAGATCAGGGGCGTATTCATTACGCCAATTCTGTTGCAAAACGTTTCTTAAACGGAAGCAAACGGAACAAAATTCGGGAGGGATTTTCCTGAATTTGTCCAATTGTAAATCTCGTGTTAGTTGCAACACGTTCTATTTTGCAACTGTTTGTCTAATGAGTACACCACTGGGGTATTCATTAGTCAGATTATGTTGCCCAACGTTTGGTCTGTTGAAGCTCTGTGCTATGGCAAGAAAAGCTCAAAGAGAAACAAAGAGTCCATCAATACTTTAATTATTTTCTCGGATTCCGTTGGAAAATGTTTGGTCGGTTGCACAACGGAAACAGTGTACTCTAGGAACCATATGGAAGCAAACGGGACAAAAGAAAATGGAGATAACAATTTGTCCAATATAAACGCGTTTTCGTTGGGAAACGTTTTCCGTTTGGAGTAAACGGTTTCCGTTGCAAAACGTTGCGCAACCGACCAAACGTTTTGCAACGGAATCGGAGTAAAGAATTTACCCCAGTTCAGAGCGCACTGACTGTGAACACTTGCACTGAGACAGAGGAAACCTCAAGCACTTTCTGACATGACCCAGCAAAGGTGAACAACGCGATGGGAGTTCTGCTGAGAAAGTGACAGGAGGCATATCGAAGAAAAGGAAGTTTAGAAAACTAGAAGTTAATATTCTCTCGATAGTGTCACATCTAAGAATATTGTTTTGACTCATCTTAAAACCAAAAGCGCGGTTTATGGTTTGCTGATAGCTAGCATTGGTTGGGCAACATTCATCAAGTTCATAACCGGGGGAACAGAGGCAGGATGTACTATGAAGAAAAAGCTAATTCACATAAGCCACGTTATGGAAGTAAGTAAAAGTGTCCTAACCCACCATTTGTAAATAAATTCAATCGACAGTTTTTATTGTAGCTTTCATGTTTCAAGTGGTTTTGGCAGGGCGCGTATTTGGCCTTATAACTGCATGTTCGATGATGAGCCACAGGTGTTTATTGGAGCTACCATTTGATCTATTTATCCTTTATTTAACTAGGCCAGACAAACCATAGGACTACTGTGCATGTGCACCGCAGAACAGTTCGATTTTCACCTTGAAATATATTCTGCATAAACGACTGTAAACTTTGAAAAAGCTATCAAACTCTGATGTAATGTTGTCAAACATGGAATTGTAGGCATATTGTTTGCTATGGATGGGGAAAAGTACGACACTACTCTGGCCCCAGAGGACTGGAGTTGTCCATCCCTGACTAGTCTGTACTCACTCAGGCTATTGTCAGTGACCCTGACCCTTTATCAGATACAGTTCTACTAACCATTTGCACCCATAAAGCGAGGGAACTATTTGAGGACTATTTGAAGTGGCCTGTGTGTGCCCCACATCACCTCAGACAGACATGATCCATCTTCAACAACTCTTTTCTCAATCCAGAAGGTAGCCCTATTTGGTAAAAGACCAAGTCCATATTATGGCAAGAATAGCTCAAATAAGCGAAGGGAAACAGTCCATGATTAATTTAAGTCATGAAGGTCAGTCAATCTGGAAAATTTCAAGAACTTTGAAAGTTTCTTCAAGTGCAGTCGCAAAAAACATCCAGCGCTATGATGAAGCTGGCTCTCATGAGGACCGCCACAGGAAAGGAAGACCCAGAGTTACCTCTGCTGCAGAGGATACGTTCATTAGCATTGCCAGCCTCAGAAATTACAGCCCAAATAAATGCTTCACAGAGTTCAAGTAACAGACAAATCTCAACATCAACGGTTCAGAGGAGACTGCATGAATCAGGCCTTCATGGTCGAATTGCTGCAAAGAAATCCCTACTAAAGGACACCAATAAGAAGACTACTTGCTTGGGCCAAGAAACACGAGCAATGGACATTAGAACAGTGGAAATGAGCCCACATTTTAGATTTTTGTTTCTAACCTCCGTGTCTTTGTGAGACGCAGAGTAGGTGAATGGATGATCTCAGCATGTGTGGTTCCCACTGAGTTGGACTGCAGAGTGAAGGAAAATTGGTCAACAAGTTCTCAGCATATGTAGGAACTCCTTCAAGACTGTTGGAAAAGCATTCCAGGTGAAGCTGGTTGAGAGAATGCCAAGAGTGTGCAAAGCTGTCATCAAGGCAACGGGTGGCTACATTGACGAATCAAAAATTTGTTTAACACTTTTTTGGTTACTAGATGTGTCATTTCATGGTGTTGATGTCTTACATTTACATTTACATTTAAGTCATTTAGCAGACGCTCTTATCCAGAGCGACTTACAAATTGGTGCAAACACCTATGACAACCAGTGGAACAGCCACTTGCATCTAAATCTTGTTGGGGGGGGAGTGAGAAGGATTACTTACCCTTACTTACCCTATCCTAGGTATTCCTTGAAGAGGTGGGGTTTCAGGTGTCTCCGGAAGGTGGTGATTGACTCCGCTGTCCTGGCGTCGTGAGGGAGTTTGTTCCACCATTGGGGGCCAGAGCAGCGAACAGTTTTGACTGGGCTGAGCGGGAACTGTACTTCCTCAGTGGTAGGGAGGCGAGCAGGCCAGAGGTGGATGAACGCAGTGCCCTTGTTTGGGTGTAGGGCCTGATCAGGGCCTGGAGGTACTGAGGTGCCGTTCCCCTCACAGCTCCGTGGCGAGCACCATGGTCTTGTAGCGGATGCGAGCTTCAACTGGAAGCCAGTGGAGAGAGCGGAGGAGCGGGGTGACGTGAGAGAACTTGGGAAGGTTGAACACCAGACGGGCTGCGGCGTTCTGGATGAGTTGTAGGGGTTTAATGGCACAGGCAGGGAGCCCAGCCAACAGCGAGTTGCAGTAGTCAAGACGGGAGATGACAAGTGCCTGGATTAGGACCTGCGCCGCTTCCTGTGTGAGGCAGGGTCGTACTCTGCGGATGTTGTAGAGCATGAACCTACAGGAACGGGACACCGCCTTGATGTTAGTTGAGAACGTCAGGGTGTTGTCCAGGATCACGCCAAGGTTCTTAGCGCTCTGGGAGGAGGACACAATGGAGTTGTCAACCGTGATGGCGAGATCATGGAACGGGCAGTCCTTCCCGGGAGGAAGAGGAGCTCCGTCTTGCTGAGGTTCAGCTTGAGGTGGTGATCCGTCATCCACACTGATATGTCTGCCAGACATGCAGAGATGCGATTCGCCACCTGGTCATCAGAAGGGGGAAAGGAGAAGATTAATTGTGTGTCGTCTGCATAGCAATGATAGGAGAGACCATGTGAGGTTATGACAGAGCCAAGTGACTTGGTGTATAGCGAGAATAAGAGAGGGCCTAGAACAGAGCCCTGGGGGACACCAGTGGTGAGAGCGCGTGGTGAGGAGACAGATTCTCGCCACGCCACCTGGTAGGAGCGACCTGTCAGGTAGGACGCAATCCAAGCGTGGGCCGCGCCGGAGATGCCCAACTCGGAGAGGGTGGAGAGGAGGATCTGATGGTTCACAGTATCGAAGGCAGCCGATAGGTCTAGAAGGATGAGAGCAGAGGAGAGAGAGTTAGCTTTAGCAGTGCGGAGCGCCTCCGTGATACAGAGAAGAGCAGTCTCAGTTGAATGACTAGTCTTGAAACCTGACTGATTTGGATCAAGAAGGTCATTCTGAGAGAGATAGCGGTAGAGCTGGCCAAGGACGGCACGCTCAAGAGTTTTGGAGAGAAAAGAGAGAAGGGATACTGGTCTGTAGTTGTTGACATCGGAGGGATCGAGTGTAGGTTTTTTCAGAAGGGGTGCAACTCTCGCTCTCTTGAAGACGGGAGGGACGTAGCCAGCGGTCAGGGATGAGTTGATGAGCGAGGTGAGGTAAGGGAGAAGGTCTCCGGAAATGGTCTGGAGAAGAGAGGAGGGGATAGGGTCAAGCGGGCAGGTTGTTGGGCGGCCGGCCGTCACAAGACGCGAGATTTCATCTGGAGAGAGAGGGGAGAAAGAGGTCAGAGCATAGGGTAGGGCAGTGTGAGCAGAACCAGCGGTGTCGTTTGACTTAGCAAACGAGGATCGGATGTCATCGACCTTCTTTTCAAAATGGTTGACGAAGTCATCTGCAGAGAGGGAGGAGGGGGGAGGATTCAGGAGGGAGGAGAAGGTGGCAAAGAGCTTCCTAGGGTTAGAGGCAGATGCTTGGAATTTAGAGTGGTAGAAAGTGGCTTTAGCAGCAGAGACAGAGGAGGAAAATGTAGAGAGGAGGGAGTGAAAGGATGCCAGGTCCGCAGGGAGGCGAGTTTTCCTCCATTTCCGCTCGGCTGCCCGGAGCCCTGTTCTGTGAGCTCGCAATGAGTCGTCGAGCCACGGAGCGGGAGGGGAGGACCGAGCCGGCCTGGAGGATAGGGGACATAGAGAGTCAAAGGATGCAGTAAGGGAGGAGAGGAGGGTTGAGGAGGCAGAATCAGGAGATAGGTTGGAGAAAGTTTGAGCAGAGGGAAGAGATGATAGGATGGAAGAGGAGAGAGTAGCGGGGGAGAGAGAGCGAAGGTTGGGACGGCGCGATACCATCCGAGTAGGGGCAGTGTGGGAAGTGTTGGATGAGAGCGAGAGGGAAAAGGATACAAGGTAGTGGTCGGAGACTTGGAGGGGAGTTGCAATGAGGTTAGTGGAAGAACAGCATCTAGTAAAGATGAGGTCAAGCGTATTGCCTGCCTTGTGAGTAGGGGGAAGGTGAGAGGGTGAGGTCAAAAGAGGAGAGGAGTGGAAAGAAGGAGGCAGAGAGGAATGAGTCAAAGGTAGACGTGGGGAGGTTAAAGTCGCCCAGAACTGTGAGAGGTGAGCCGTCCTCAGGAAAGGAGCTTATCAAGGCATCAAGCTCATTGATGAACTCTCCGAGGGAACCTGGAGGGCGATAAATGATAAGGATGTTAAGCTTGAAAGGGCTGGTAACTGTGACAGCATGGAATTCAAAGGAGGCAATAGACAGATGGGTAAGGGGAGAAAGAGAGAAAGACCACTTGGGAGAGATGAGGATCCCGGTGCCACCACCCCGCTGACCAGAAGCTCTCGGGGTGTGCGAGAACACGTGGGCGGACGAGGAGAGAGCAGTAGGAGTAGCAGTGTTATCTGTGGTGATCCATGTTTCCGTCAGTGCCAAGAAGTCAAGGGACTGGAGGGAGGCATAGGCTGAGATGAACTCTGCCTTGTTGGCCGCAGATCGGCAGTTCCAGAGGCTACCGGAGACCTGGAACTCCACGTGGGTCGTACGCGCTGGGACCACCAGATTAGGGTGGTCGCGGCCACGCGGTGTGGAGCGTTTGTATGGTCTGTGCAGAGAGGAGAGAACAGGGATAGACAGACACATAGTTGACAGGCTACAGAAAAGGCTACGCTAATGCAAGGAAATTGGAATGACAAGTGGACTACACGTCTCGAATGTTCAGAAAGTTAAGCTTACGTAGCAAGAATCTTATTGACTAAAATGATTAAAATGATACAGTACTGCTAAAGTAGGCTAGCTGGCAGTAGCTGCGTTGTTGGCACTACACTAATCAAGTCGTTCCGTTGAGTGTAATAATTTCTACAGTGCTGCTATTCGGGGGCTAGCTGGTTAGCTAGCAGTGTTGTTAACGTTACGTTGAGTTAAAAGAACGACAATAGCTGGCTAGCTAACCTAGGAAATCGGTCTAGACTACACAATTATCTTTGAAACAAAGACGGCTATGTAGCTAGCTACGATCAAACAAATCAAACCGTTGTACTGTAATGAAATGAAAATGTGATACTCCTGACCGGTGATTGAATTCGAATCAGTAAACGTGTGGTGACTGTTATTCTACAATGTAGAAAATAGTAAAAATAAAGAAACCTTGAATGAGTAATTGTCCAAACTTTTGACTGGTACTGTATATATCGTTACAGTAAAAAGACTCATCCTAGTGCACAAAAGAGTCAACAGTTAAGGGTCTCTACAGAAAGAAGGCATTTTCCCAGTGGTTGAATATTAACTTTTTGATATTACTGTTAAGAAATCCACGCATGACCTCTGCATGGGTATTACAGGAATTTAGCAAAGTCAATAAATATTTTGGAAAAAAGGTTTGAAACGCCAATAACATGCTTACCTGTATCACTTTAGGCCTGTGTGTTGTTGACAGGATTTAGCCTATGCTGAGTCAGACCTGAGAACAAATGGCAAAGTGCAATGGTGAGAGATTCAATTAGGTAATCAGGTCAATAGTCTTCTCTCTACAATTTCAACCAGTAAAATGATAACTTAGCTGCATTATCAACCATAGTGGAAATGTCTCAACCGGTTTGTTGACCTGACATTGTTGTTTACCAGTTTAAAATGAACTGACTGACTGCATATGTTCAAACAGGAAAGTTTGAAGGTATTGTCTGACTGTAACACAAAATGAGGAGTTTATTATTGTAAGGGCAGAGGAGGTCCGTAGAAGCTGACTAATGCATTACCATAATTCCGGCACTAATTATCTGTAATAGTGATCTTTATCTAGGAGTCTTCTTTTGGATTCAGCTCCCAAGTGAGCTCTTGGGGGAAACCGTCCACAAAAACAGGTTTTGCTAAGTTTAATCAGACGCAATTGGGGTTTTGAGCCCAGTAGATGGGTTGGTTGTTTAGCAACAAAACTGATGTGTGGGCAACTATGGGGAAAAACAGACTGGGTTGGCTTGGATTGTTGACAACATGTAAACTATATTTAGTCTCCAATGTTTATTGAAAACATGAAATACATTGGCACTTTTTGTCGCATATACATGGCCACAGTTGTTAGTTAGCTACCGAGTGATTTTTTTTTTTTTTTTTTTTTTTTTGCTGTATTAGCATTGACAGTCAAATCAAGACCTGGTATTAAGAACTAGATGAGAGCAATAAACTGCCTCATTTATCTTATACATTTTTTTTTACTGAACCTTTATTCAACGACTCAAGTCAGTTAAGAACAAATTCTCATTTACAATGATGGCCTACCAGGGATCACAACTTAAACCAGCTGCCTTGTTCAGGGGCAGAATGACAGATTTTTTTACCTTGTCAGTTCAGGGATTCGATCCAGCAACCTTTCAGTTACTGGCCCAACGCTCTAACCACAAGGCTACTTGCCACCCCAATCACAACAACACCAGAACTTCTGCCCCATTTGAAGCGTGCGCATCGTTTTCATGATGTCAGCTAACCCATCTATAAAAAGCACCGTCTCTGCATTTCTGAATCGTTGATTTGCCTCAAGGCTTCCCCCTACCTAGAAGTTTGACATGTTTTTATATATCGACTCATTTAAATATATATATATGAGATTATAGGCCTAATGTTAAATAGATCAGTTCACAAGTTTGACCGATTTTCATGTAGGACAAATCTCAACATCAACTGTTCACAAGTTTGACTCTTATGTAGGTTACTTATACAATGTATACAATGTAGGCTAACCTACATAAAAGTCAATGTATTGATTATGTAGACTAGCCTAAAACAATCTGATTAGTGATGCACAACTCTAGGCTTGGAAGGTCACGCTGTAAGCTGGTTTAAGTTGTGGTCTTTTAATCAGAGACTGATTTAAGACCTTGGTAAGCAGGTGTATGACTCTTTAGCCAATCAATAACTGTAATTGATCAATTAAGGGCAGAGAGTAACTAACACTAGCAGTGCGGAATCCCAAACCGGTCCCTTCCCCTTGGTCCTTTGTTCACGCCTGACTCCTCCATGTGAGGAGGCAGGGTAGCCTAGTGGTTAGAGCGTTGGACTAGTAACCGAAAGGTTGCAAGTTCGAATCCCCGAGCTGACAAGGTACAAATCTGTCGTTCTGCCCCTGAACAGGCAGTTAACCACTGTTCCTATGCCGTCATTGAAAATAAGAATTTGTTCTTAACTGACTTTCCTAGTAAAATAAAGGTAAAAAAAAAAAAAAGAGAATGATTGAAGATGCAGTAGCTAATAACCTCCGATAGCCCCTCCCGACAATGCACAGCGATATGTTTCGAGTTTATTCAATCTCATACAAAAGAATGAGACGTGCGTTTGTTTGTCTGATTTTGAGGCTTGACACATAAAACAAACAAAATACCTCCCAAATTAAATGTTTTATCTTTTACCGAGGTTTATGTCCTGTAAAATGACATGGGGAATTTGTTCAATTTAATTTCTCGTTTTATTTAAATGTGGAACATGAATTGCATCATTTAACCCCGAAGTTGATGGGTTTATTGATTCTCTCGATATTCCTCTCAAAGTCACCCTCTAAGTTTCATCAGCAACACTTGACAATGGAGGGCCCTCGGCACGAGTTGGTAGGGGCGAGGGTCTGGATTGGGATTCATCGCAGGGCTGTGGCCCTCTGACTGGACTTATACATCCCAGAGCAAAGTGGTACTGTCTCTCTATGCTACATCTGGAACCCCTTCTGACATATTTGTACTACTGTGCACATGGGCCCTCAGCATAGTATTTGGGGACTAAGGCCATATCCCTTTCCCCCAAATCAAGGATTTGATAACCACATGCATTTAAGAGCCCCTTGTGTAACTTGTTGCTCCCACAGGATAGAAAAACATTACCTTAACAAAGGAATGAGTCATCAAGTCTATAAATCATGTCCAGTGATGTTCTGACAGATGAAGGCAGTAACAGATTAAATTTAGCCCAGCATATTGAGCGCAGGCAGGTCTTCCAGGAAGTTTGAGTGTGGTGTGTGTAATGGCTGTGCTGGGGATCCCACGCCTCTGGGGTGAGTGTTTACTCACACTCTGGTCCTCTCCAATAACACAGCTGGCTCAGCGGATTCAGGCTGACGGATGCTCTGACCATAGATCTCCCCCTGGGCCCACACAGCTCAGAGATGGACCCCTGCTGTGTGTGTGTGTGCTTTCCTGTGCCCCCTTCCCCCTCTCATATTTTTGTATTTGGCATAACAATTTCAGGGCAACAGACCCTTATAAATTGACCCTTCAACTAGAAGTTCCATGGCTTGTCCAATTAACTTTTGTTTTTAGCGGACCCTTGCATCACAATCAGCCCCTCAGTGAGACTTAAGGTCATTACTCCTTATTGTAAAAGAGAATGTTCACCTGGTTAAATAAAGGCTAAATTAAGACTGGTGAGACGAGTCTTGGTCGGGTAAGCTGGCTTTGTCTGCTGCCTCAGTGAGAGTGGGTCACAGGAGCTACAGGGATAGATGTCAGTGAGAGTGGGTCACAGGAGCTACAGGGATAGATGTCAGTGAGAGTGGGTCACAGGAGCTACAGGGATAGATGTCAGTGAGAGTGGGTCACAGGAGCTACAGGGATAGATGTCAGTGAGAGTGGGTCACAGGAGCTACAGGGATAGATGTCAGTGAGAGTGGGTCACAGGAGCTACAGGGATAGATGTCAGTGAGAGTGGGTCACAGGAGCTACAGGGATAGATGTCAGTGAGAGTGGGTCACAGGAGCTACAGGGATAGATGTCAGTGAGAGTGGGTCACAGGAGCTACAGGGATAGATGTCAGTGCGAGTGGGTCACAGGAGCTACAGGGATAGATGTCAGTGAGAGTGGGTCACAGGAGCTACAGGGATAGATGTCAGTGAGAGTGGGTCACAGGAGCTACAGGGATAGATGTCAGTGAGAGTGGGTCACAGGAGCTACAGGGATAGATGTCAGTGAGAGTGGGTCACAGGAGCTACAGGGATAGATGTCAGTGAGAGTGGGTCACAGGAGCTACAGGGATAGATGTCAGTGAGAGTGGGTCACAGGAGCTACAGGGATAGATGTCAGTGAGAAGAGTGGGTCACAGGAGCTACAGGGATAGATGTCAGTGAGAAGAGTGGGTCACAGGAGCTACAGGGATAGATGTCAGTGAGAAGAGTGGGTCACAGGAGCTACAGGGATAGATGTCAGTGAGAGTGGGTCACAGGAGCTACAGGGATAGATGTCAGTGAGAGTGGGTCACAGGAGCTACAGGGATAGATGTCAGTGAGATTAGTTCTACAGTAGTGGACTGATAATTCCTGCACCATTGTTGGTCCTTATCTGCTGGGATTTGTGAGTGAGATTTCTAGACCTAACTAACTTGTTCATCAGGGTGTAAATACTGCATAGTGGGTTGGATTGTGCTGCTCTTTCAAGAGCACAGTGGCAAGTATGACAGTGTGTCAGCAGCATACTCAGTCAATTTGAATAAATGGTGTTTGAAGTAAAGGTCGACAAATTAATCGGAATCAAGTTTTCATAACAATCGGAAATCGGTATTTTGGTCGCCGATTTAATACAACTTTTTTTTTTTTTTTTTTTTTAAATCTTTTTTTTTACACCTTTATTTAATCTTTATTTAACTAGGCAGGTCAGTTAAGAACACATTCTTATTTTCAATGACGGGCTAGAAATGGTGGGTTAACTGCCTCATTCAGGGGCAGAACGACAGATTTTCACCTTGTCAGCTCGGGGGATCCAATCTTGCAACCTTAAAGTTAACTAGTCCAACACAATAACGACCTGCCTCTCTCTCATTGCACTCCACAAGGAGACTGCCTGTTACGCAAATGCAGTAAGCCAAGATAAGTTGCTAGCTAGCATTAAACTTATCTTATAAAAAACAATCAATCATAATCACTAGTTAACTACACATGGTTGATGATATTACTAGATTTTATCTATTGTGTCCTGCGTTGCATATAATCTGACTGAGCATACAAGTCTCTAAGTATCTGACTGAGCGGTGGTAGGCAGAAGCAGGCGTGTAAACATTCATTCAAACAGCACTTTCATGTGTTTTGCCAGCAGCTCTTCGTTGTGCGTCAAGCATTGCGCTGTTTATGACTTCAAGCCTATCAACTCCCGAGATGAGGCTGTGGTGTAACCGAAGTGAAATTGCTGGCTCGTTAGCGCTCGCTACTCGCTCTGAGCCTTGGGGTGGTTGTTTCCCTTGCTCTGCATGGGCAACGCTGCTTCGATGTTGTGGCTGTTTTCGTTGTGTTGCTGGTTCGAGCCCAGGGAGGAGTGAGGAGAGGGACGGAAGCTATACTGTTACACTGGCAATACTAAAGTGACTATAAGAACATCCAATAGTCAAAGGTTAATGAAATACAAAAGTTATAGAGGGAAATAGTCCTATAATTCCTATAATAACTACAACCTAAAACTTCTTACCTGGGAATATTGAAGACTCATGTTAAAAGGAATCACCAGCTTTCATATGTTCTCATGTTCTGAGCAAGGAATGTTAACGTTAGCTTTCTTACATGGCACATATTGCACTTTTACTTTCTTCTCTAACACTGTTTTTGCATTATTTAAACCAAATTGAACATGTTTCATTATTTCATTATTTACTTGAGGCTAAATTGATTTTATTGGCTTATTATATTAAGTTAAAATAAGTGTTCTTTCAGTATTTAAAATTGTAAAAAAAAAAAAGAAAAGTCTGATTTAATCGGTATCGGCTTTGAAAAATCATAATCGGTCGACCTCTAGTTTGGAGAGATGCAGCCTATCAGTCAGATTAGGCTTGCCTCCAAGCTTGCATGTGCCTGCTAGACTTCCCCACTCTGGGTCTTGAGGGCAACAAAGGTATTTTTCGTAAGTCATGCCAGTAAAATAGGGGTCTAATCAGTCTGCTACTTAACTAGTTCAGCCCTTCCCAGTAATAATGGTCCATCAATTACATACTAGCCCACTACATGCATACTGTAGCAGGATTTCCGGAAATGTGGCACTGCACATTTGACTGACAGCATTTTGATTTACCGGACATTTGATACATTTACCGGATCCATCTGCATTGGGTACGTAACCTGATTAGGGTGTCCACTCACTGTGCTCAGAATGACAGAAATGACATTTACATAATGGTAATTCATATTAACAGAACATGTAAGTCCAGGATGCAATGATGTGCAGATCTTAATGAATTCTGAGTACACTTTGAAGATGTTAGAATAACTGTCCACATTTACTTTTCCTCAGCCAACAAGACCAGTAACTAATAGCAAAATCACTAGCCTATGTCAATCTACTATACCCCATAGTACAAACATTGACCTATTCTATTGGTCAGCTTGTCGAGAAAGAAATAGCCTATTCCAAACAGACTCTGGGATAGTTGTGGGACGAAAGATCCCAAATTCATACCACCAGTAGGCCTAGGCTACATAAAAAAAACAACCGATCAGAATGTTTAGCCTAAAATCTTTGGAATATCTATGTATTCTTTTCGGATCCACTTTTGCTGAGGCAGCAGTTATTCTTCCTGGGGTCCACACAAAAACATAAAACACGACAAGTCACAAAACACTCATAGACCAGAACAGTTACACAAATTTAAAATACAACAATATACAAATAATACAACTAAAAAATGTGTGTGATTAGTGTGTTTGTGTCATTTCACAGTCCCTAGTGTGCCATGAGATGTTGTTTTTGAAAATGTAAGGTAATTTTGCTGGTTACTTGAGTAATTGCTATCATGGTTCTGTATAATATTGTCCGCTGGTGTGAATTTGTTTTGGTGACATGTCTTGCAGGGTATGTATGGGTGTCTGAGCTGTATGTTATTTGATTATGTAGACAATCTGGAATTTTCATTACAGCAATATTTCTCATTAAAACTAGAAGAGACTGGCATGCATGTTAATGTTAGTTCTGTATGTGCAGTTAAGGGCAAGGCGTGCTGCTCTGTTTTGAGCCAGCTGCAGCTAGGTCTTTCTTTGCTGCACTTGACCATATTACCAGACAGTAATCAAGATAGAACAAGACCAGACCCTGAACAACTAGTACACTTTATTTTTGTGTCAAATGCATAATATCATTTATACCGAACATACTCCTCATCTTCACAACAATTTGTCAATATTACTTGAACATGATAATTGACCTAGGAGTTTAGCTTCCTCAACTTGCTCAATGGTCACACCCTTTATACACAACTCCAGCTTAGATTTCGCTCTTAGAATGTTTTGAACCAAATACAATGCTTTTAGTCTTAGATGTATTTAAGACCAGTCTATTATTCATCACCCATTCTGATGCTGAGTGCAACTTCGTATTTAGAAATTCAGTAAGCCCACAGGCTTTTGGTGCTGACATGTAGTGTGTGGAATCATCCTCATACATAGTTGTTCTAGCTTCGTATAAGACCAGTGGCAAATCATTTGTAAAAATAGAGAAGATTAATGGCCCAAGGCAACTGCCCTAAGGGACACCGCACTGTGCATATCTGATGTTAGAGAAGCTTCCATTGATGAACTCTCTCTGGGTTCTATTGGATAAGTAATCCTCCAACCATGAGATGTAGGTGACGTAAAGCCAAAGCAAGTGAGATTCTTTCAATAACAATTTATGATTAATAACATAAGAGGCTGCACTGAAATCTAACAATACAGCTCCAACTATCATCTTATTATACATTTATTTTAACCAATCATCAGGCATCTGAGTCAGTGTAGTACAAGTTGAGTGCCCTTATATATATATGCATGCTAAAAGTTCATACTTGTTTTTTTTAATAATGTAATTTAAATTGAGTTTCCACTTAACTAGTGAAATACTCATTGAAATTATTGGAAGGTTTTGCTATAAATGACCCATCAACTGCAATGAGGGATGGAGATGAATGGGTTTTCTATCCATTATATCATTTAAATTACTCAAGTCTTGTTCCATTGTGTTTTATATCAGTTATCTTGGTTTGGCAATATAATTTCTTATTTTTGTTAAGTTTAGTCACAAAATGTCTCAATTTACAGTATGTCAACCAATCAGCTGAGCAGTCCAACTTGTTTTCCTTTTTTTTTTTTGCATCATTTCTTTGAACCATAAAATGTTTTCATTCATAATCATTCCAGGGGCTTGAACTGTTCTCACAGTTAATTTCGTAACAGGTGCATGCTTGTCAATGCATGAAATGAATAATTTTACAAATACTTCCAGTGCTGCATCTGGATTCACTTCCTCATACACATCAGACCAATCTTTTACATCTTCAACAAAAGATAACACCACATTTTGGCACTTTGGCTTTCCTTGTTATTGCCACAATGTTATGGTCACTACAGCCAATGGGAACTGATATCACTTTGGAGAAAGATATAATCAATACAAGTGGACGTCACAGATCCAACACTATTGGTATACACTCTAGTTGGCTAAGTGATAACCTGGGTCATATTGCAGGCATTAGTCACAGTAAGAAGATTCCTCTTGAGAGGAAAGCTACTTGCTAACCAGTTCAGGTCACCCAGAAAATAGATATCTGTTAACATCACACACTTAAGCATTGCAGACATGATCCAAATACTGACTGTTAGCACTTGGTGAGCTATAGCAGCACCCTAAAATAAGTGACTTTAGATGAGGCAGGTGAACTTGCAACACAACACTTCAACAACATTTGACACAACAACAACCTCCTTTAAGCTTTACAGGAATATGGCTCTGAACATATACTGTACAGCAACACCTCCCTCATAGGCATTATTGTATTTTCTGTAGCTGTTATATCCTTGTATTGCTACTGCTGTGTCAAAGGAATTATCTAAGTGAGTTTCAGAGAGAGCCAGTATATGAATGTTATCCGATGTTAGAAATGGTTCATGAAATCAGTAACTTGCTAAGGCTACAAATATTAATATGGGCTTTTCTTAGCCCTTTCCTGGGTAGCTTATCAGAGATGGCCATAATAAAGAAAAAATGAATCAAATAAAAACATTGTTTGACTGATCTAGTCAGGTGTGTGTGTGTGTGTGTGCACGAGATGTGATGTTAGTCTGAAGGTACTGACCAGAAAGATTGTCTCTCTCACTCCTCCCAGGCTTTTGTTAGGGAAGGTGGACAATGAACTTGTCATAGCAAATGTAAGCAATGTCCCCACGCGCTCTCTAAAGTAAGGTAATAATGTCCCAAGTATCCTACTAGGCAGGTTTCTGATTCGTTGTGATTTTTAAGAAAGCATGCCAAAAAGATCCTATCATGTTGATAATGGTTTTCTCTGTGTTCTTATGTATCTCTTAATTCACAAGAACACAGAGAGAGAGAACTATATCCAGTCCAAGATGATTACAGCAGATGATTCCCACCCTCTCATTACTGGCGTGTGTGCATGAGGCTGTAACTGTGTTTTTATTTCAATCTGCAGCCATTCAGGACGATGAGAGGCTCTCGGCGGAGGAGATGGACGAGAGGAGACGACAGAACATCGCCTACGAGTATCTCTGTCACCTGGAGGAGGCCAAACGGTAAGAGAGGAGTAGTCATGGAGCGTAGGGAGCAACAAAATGGCTCCGGAGAAGAAAGCAGACGTTTTACATGCCCCCAACCGATAGTTTTTTGTTTATTTTCTTTGTTTTCTGGACAGGACTGCGGTTACTCACCACGGACTGACAGAATCCTTTTTTTCCCTTTTTAATGAGTCTGACGAGCCCGATGTGAAACGATGTACTTCTTTTTTGGGAACAGGCACAGATCCCCATGATTTGTGGGAAGAGGAGCCAGAGGGCGGGCTGCCTTCTGAGAATTTGTAGGCGATCGAATAAACCCCCACTTCCGTTCCATTCTGCTAGCAAACGTGACTACTTTGGACAATAAAATAGATGACTTACACAGAAGATTAAACTATCAACGGGACATTCGAAAATATCTTATGCTTCACGGAGTCGTGGCTGAACAATGACACTCAACATACAGCTGGCTGGTTATACGCTGCACTGGCAGGATAGAACAGTGGTGTCTGGTAAGACGAGGTGCGGCAGACTGTGTACTTTTGTAAATATCGGCTGGTGCACGATATCTAAGGAAGTCTCGAGCTATTGCTCGCCTGAGGTAGAGTATCATGATAAGCTGTAGACCACACTATCTACCTAGAGAGTTTCTGTATTTTTCGTAGCTGTTTACATGGCACCACAGCCAGAGGCTGGCACTAAGACAGCATTGAATAATATTATTATTATATTATTAATGAGCTGTATTCCGCCATAAACAAACAAGAAAACGCTAACCCAGAGGTGGCGCTCCTAGTAGCCGGGGACTTTAATGCAGGGAAACTGAAATCCAGAGGGAAAAAAACTCTGGACCACCTTTACTCCACACACAGACACAATAAGTGCATCGACGACTACGACCCCACAGTGACCCTACGTACATACCCCAATCAGAAGCCATGGATTACAGGCAACATCCGCATTGAGCTAAAGGCTAGACCTGCCACTTTCAAGGAGCGGGACTCCATCCCAGAAGCTTATAAGAAATTCCGCTATGTCCTCTGACGAACCATAAAACAGGCAAAGCCTCAATACAGGACTAACATTGAATCGTACTATACCAGCTCTGACGCTCATCAGATATGGCAGGGCTTGCAAACCATTATAGACTACAAAGGGAAGCACAGCCGAGAGCTGCCCAATGACACAAGCCTACCAGACGAGCTAAACTACTTCTATGCTCGCTTCGAGGCAAATAATACTTGAACATGCACGAGAGCACCAGCTGTTCCGGAAGACTGTGATCATGCTTTCCGCAGCCGATGGGAGTAAGACCTTTTAAACAGGTCAACATTCACAAGGTTGCAGGGCCAGATTACCAGGACGTGTACTGCGAGCATGCGCTGACCAACTGGCAAGTGTCTTCACTAAATGCCAACATGTTTTAAGCATACCAACATAGTGTTCTTGGGCACAGGCACTAAGGTAACCTGCCTAAATGACTACCGACCCATGGCACTCATGTCTGTGCTTTAAAAGGCTGGTCATGGCTCACATCAACAATATTATCCCAGAAACCCTATATCCACTCCAATTTGCATACCGCTCCAACAGATCCACAGATGATGCAATCTCTATTGCACCCCACACTGCACTTTCCCACCTGGACAAAACACCGACGTGAGAATGCCATTCATTGACTACAGCTCAGCGTTCAACACCATTGTGCCCTTGAAGCTCATCAATAAGCCAAGGACCCTGGGACTAAACACCTGCCTCTGCCTCTGCAACTGGATCCTGGACCACGACAAGACCTATTCCCCCTTAGGAGACTGACAAGATTTGGCATGGGTCCTCAGATCCTCAAAAGGTTCTACCGCTGCACCATCGAGAGCATCCTGACTGGTTGCATCACTGCCTGGTATGGCAACTGCTCGGCTTCCAAATGCAAGGCACTACAGAGGGTAGTGCTTACGGCCCAGTACATAACTGGGGCCAAGCTTCCTGCCATCCAGGACCTCTACACCAGGCGGCGTCAGAGCAGAGGAAGGCCCTAAAAAGTATCAGACTCCAGCCACCCTAGTCATAGACTGTTCTCTCTGCTACTGCACGGCAAGCAGTACCGGAGCACCAAGTCTAGGTCCAAGAGGCTTCTAAACGGCTTCTACCCCCAAGCCATAAGACTCCTGAACACCTAATCAAATGGCTACCCAGACTATTTGCATTGCTTCTCTCCCTCTTTTTCCCCGCACATTGACTCTATATACAGGGGGGGGGGGTACTGGTACAGTCTCGCTATTGTTATTTTACTGCTGCTCTTTAATTACTTGTTACTTTTATTTATTTTTATCTGTACTTTTTAAAAATGGCATTTTTGGCTAGGGGCTCGTAAGTAAGCATTTCACTGTAAGGTTGTATTCGGCACATGTGACTAAGTTAATTTGATTTCAAAGAGAAGATGATGAGGGAGGAGCAGAGAACAGAGAGAGGAGGATGATATGAGTGGAGTGATGAGGAGACCATACAGTAAGAGGAGAAATGGATGGAAGGAGGGGTAAGAGCGTAGTAGTAGGAAGAGGGAGCATTAGAAGGAGCAGAGAGATTTTGGTGCTGTAGATTAAGATATCGTGAGTGCTTTTTGGCGTGCACATGTGCTGTCATCAGATGACGGCTGGCTGTAAGCTGCGGCTCAAAGTGTTTGAAATGGAGTGTGGGAGAAGCTAGACTAGCTCTCCTGCTGACTGCTTCGCACACTGCCCTGAAATCATGTAACCTAACAGCTCAAACTGGGACTAAGGGAGAATGAAACTCATAAAGTGTATAAGCTAACATGCACTAACACTTTAAACCCCACAATGTCTCTGACATGGGGTCAACAATGTCATTTTAAAGTTTAGTGTAAAGAATTTTTAATACAGTTTAAGATTGTTTTATCAAAACCAATCACAACTTATTTTTTATAAACCAATGCAGTCTTTTCCTGAGTGCTCTGAGCGTGCTGTGCATGATACTGAACCACTTCCTGTCGTATGTATGAAGGCACCCAACGGAACAGGAAGCCTCTCCTCTCCTCACGTGCTGTTTTTGGGACTGCCCACCACACCTCTGCAAGCAACCCAGAATAATCACACAAAGTTAATCTGCTATAGCTGTACCATGGTGACATCACCAGTCAGCAGCCTCTATGTGTTGAGATCAGAGTTTACTGTGCACTGGTATGACTCTGCATTGGCTCCCCTGATGAGATGTTGTATTAAAGTTTGACTGCAGACCGTGGATTTTGATTTGGTAGAGAACAGAGACTTGGTAGTGGGTTGGTAGTGACTTGGTAGTGGGATCATCGACTAGATTCAGGGGCTGGAACATAATTACAAATAATTTGTAGACTGCAAATTCAACACAACAAGCCCAGACAGATGTTTGACTAAAACATAATAATTTCAAACCTTGCTTACATTTGTACAAGATCAAGTCTTGTCTCTCTATTATGCGTGGGAATACTTGAACATATTTCTTAAATTAAAATCACTGAGCTGATATTTTTCGTGTTTTTTACAGTCTTATGGGCCAAATAAAACCAGTTGAGGAATCCTGATTTATGACCTCATTGGTGTCATGGATCTTTGTCTGTTAAAGTGTAATAGGGATTCTGGTGACAAACTAGCACTCAGCAACACTGCTGACTTCCCGTCTCTCTCCTCCATCGCTGATGAGCCTCTATTCTGGGAAACGTGTCATCTGGGATTAGGATTATGGTGCTGGCTGCTAATTAGGCTATTAGTGAATATTAGTGACTGAGTCAGGCAGTGCGATTAGGACCTGGGGACCTGGGGTCAGGAGTCACAGGCACAGGGCAGGCATGCAGCCCCAGTCTAGTCAGCCCTTCCAACAGCTCCCGGGAGAATGGCTTGATTGGAACAACTAAACCATGCTGCTTTTGTCTTCTCTGGTAAATGGGGTTAATGCACTCGGAGTGTCTGTCTGGACTTTATTTCTTCATTTGTGTTGATAATACACCTGTGGTTTACAGGTATGATATGATAACACACTGGTAGCTCACAAGTCACAGCCTTAACATAAACCAAAATGTGGGCCTACCTCCGTTTTAACCAAACTGTAGTGCAGTGACAGGCCTTGACACTCTGACAGGCTCATAGGCGGACTTTGTACCTGTAGTACTGAGTAAACAGTATGTCAGCTTGCTCGTGTTTTTTGATAGGGTGTCATTTTTACCCCTACTACCCTTCACCTCCATTTTTTTATTTGTTTTTATTTGACCTTTATTTAACTAGGCAAGTCGGTTAAGAACAAATTCTTATTTTCAATGAAGGCCTCGGAACAGTGGGAACTAATGAAGTTTTAGTTCCATTTTTACAAGTGTGGCAAAATGTTATTTACCATTTGTCTGAACTTTTATCATTTCGTTAGTCGAAACAACTTAGCTCCATGTTAAGTTATCTGATCAAACATGCAAATATACCCTTAGTGTCACTAGTATCACACAATCTCATAACATGAGAGCTCTCAAAGGCAGGCTTACTGTGCGCATAGTAGATTAACACAAAGGGTACAAATGGCGTCACTGTCGGTCTATAAATAATGGAGTAAATGTGGTTTGAAACAAAAATGAAAAGGATATTCATGCATTCCATATGAAAATTGTCCCATACCTCCAGCTATACAACAACAGGCCTAGGACAATACATCCTTTTAGCAGGATTTATACAGACATTGGCATGTCAAATTCAAGGACTTTCAGGGACTTTTTCAAGCACTTAATTGCAATTTTCAAGGACTTCAATGTGTAGTACAATTTGTGTAATTGATATAATTGTACATATATGGCTTAATATAGAACCCCACCCCTCCCTGCAAAAAGTGTCAAACAAGTAGGCCATTACCACTTTTTAAGGATAATAAGAAAAAGTATGCCTTGCCAGTTCACTGAAATTCAAATGATTACATTCAAAATGTGTGACAATAATGTGGACATTGCCTGACTAATTAGATTTGATGCATTCATGGCCATTTTTCTGTAGCCTATGTGGCCGATGCAGGCACACAATAAAACCATGAATAGTTGTAGCATTAATCTCACCATTTGAATCTCGCCATCACTGTTTTTATAATTCGAAAGTGAACAAAAACCAGGTTCCTTTTTTAATGGAAGAGTTTATATGGACATCCAGGTTGAAGCCAACATTAGATTTTGTAGTCCTCGTAATAACCGCACGTGGTTTTACCGCAACAGAGTAGCGCAACACCTTTTCAATTGAAGCAGCAGGAAACAAAACTGATCAAAAATGAAATCACATAATTATAAGGGAGCAGGAGAACTTATCAATAAATTGGCTACAATAATTACATGGACCTCTCTACACAATTGGGTCTATCCTACACAATTGCGCACAGTAGACTTGGTGTCCAATCCGACGCACAAAAATATATGAAAAAATTAACACATTACCTTGATGCTTCATCTGTTAAATCTAACGAGACCCTGCTGTAAATCAAGCAGACAACAGATAATCAACATCAATTCGCTGAAGATATTTAATCCAATGTGGATCCATACACAGCTGTCTTCACTGACGTAAACGAATGAGACACCAAAATATTCTGGACATTCCTGGTGAACACCTTTTTTCCATCTCTTTAGCGCATGCGATGCCACATCACAACAGTTGTTCGTTACCTGACTGTCGTTAGGAAAATTCCGTCCCAGATCAGATGGTGACGTGTGAAAATATCACTGCGTTACTAATCAGCTAGACACCAAATGCACAGCCAACAAGTGTTATGCATAATTATTGAACAGCCACATGAATGACAGTCGATTTTAGGTTAAGGTAAGGTGACTCTTTCGGTTAGAAGCATTCGATTTTGCAATCACATTTATTATTTTGGATTTGTGTGCTCATAAACTGTTTTCACTCCATAGCATAAGGAGACATAAAATGTTAAGTCTTGAGGTTTTGCTTGCCCGAGGTAGAGTATCTCATAAGCTGTAGACCACACTATTTACCAAGATCTATATTTTTCATAGCTGTCTATATACCACCACAAACTGATGCTGGTACTAAGACGGCACTCAACAAGCTGTATAAGGCCATAAGCAAACAAGAAAATGCTCATCCAGAGGCGGCGCTCCTAGTGGCCGGGGACTTTAATGCAGGGGAACTTAAATCTGTTTTACCTCATTTCTACCAGCATGTTACATTTGTAACCAGAGGGGAAAAAACTCTGGACCACCTTTACTACACACACACAGAGACGCATACAGCGGTTCCTCCTTTAAAAGTTGCAGAGTACTCTATGGCACGTTATGTAAGTGTGAACCACTGGTACCATTAAGGCTAGTTAGTGCTGGTTTGTCCACCAGAGGGCATCTTTGAGAAGCATTTGATAGCCTTCAATAATGGCTGTACCAGAGAATGTGTACATGCGGGAGACCGGGGTTCAGTTCCCTGACGGGCAGGAAGGAGTAGGCTGTCCTTGTAAATAAGATTTTTATTTTTTTACTGATTCCATATGTGTTATTTCATAGTTGTAATGTCTTCACTATTATTCTACAATGTAGAAAATATTAAATAAAGAAAAACCCTGGAATGTGTATGTGTGTCTTTTGACTGATACTGTAATTTGATTAATATTATGGTGGTTCTATTCCAAGGAAAATGATAATGCCTCTAGGTTTCTGTTATGATGGAACGGAAAATATGGCACTGTACAATGTGATGGTCGGGAGTACAGTACTGGGCTATTTAGGTAAAGAATTCAGTGTCACCTCCCTGATCAAGGCCCTTCTCCCCCGATTGCTCAGTTTGGCCGGGCGGCCAGCTCTAGGAAGAGTCTTGGCGGTTCCAACTTCTTCCATTTAAGGATGATGGAGGCCACTGTGTTCTTGGGATCCTTCAATGCTGCAGACATTTTTTGGTGCCCTTCCCCAGATCTGTGCTTCGACACAATCCTGTCCCGGAACTCTATGGACAATTCCTTCAACCTCATGGCTAGAATTTTGCTCTGACATGCACTGTCAACTGTGGGATGTTATATAGACAGGTGTGTGCTTTTCCAAATCATGTCCAATCATTTGAATTTACCACAGGTGATGCCAATCAAGTTGTAGAAACATCTCAAGGATGATCAATGGAAACAGGATGCACCTGAGATCAATTTCAAGTCTCATAGTGAAGTGTCTAAATACTTATGTAAATAAGGTATTTCTGTTTTTCATTAAATTAGCAACCATTTCTAAAAGCCTGTTTTTGCTTTTCATTATGGGGTATTGTGTGTAGATTGCTGGGATTTTTTTTTACATACAAAAAAAAATCAATTTTAGAATGAGGCTATAACGTAACGATGTGGAAAAAGTCAAAGGTTCTGAATACTTTCCGAAGGCACTGTAGCCTTTTTTTTGCAGATTATTATCATTGACTTATCAACAGCTGTAGCAAGTTGTCCTGCGTAGGAAAGCCTCACTGGTACCCTAATTTATAGAAAGACCCATATAGGCTAGTAACACTTGGCCTGGCTAGCAGTTTAGTTTAGGCTAATGTGGACTGGTCACTGGTGTGGGATTTGTCCTAGAGAGCAGTAGGCTAATATTAGGGCTGGGAATTGCCAGGGACCTCACAAAACAATATTATCATGATATTTAGGTGCAGATACGATATGTATTGCGGCTCGATACTGCGGCTCGATGTTGCTCACTATATGTCTGCTGCAAAGATGAGGGAGCATGAGAAAATCATTCATGGAAATAAGTGCTCAAAACATGTTGGCTCACTATTTAAAAAGATGAAGAGCAACTACCTAGCAAAAAAAATTGTCAATATACTTGGAGTCAAAGTATTAATATTGTGATATGCAACTACAGTGGGGCAAAAAAGTATTTAGTCAACCACCAATTGTGCATGTTCTCCCACTTAAAGATGAGAGGCCTTTAATTTTCATCATAGGTACACTTCAACTATGACAGACAAAATGAGGGAAAAAAAGCCAGAAAATCAAATTGTAGGATTTTTTATGAATTTATTTGCAAATTATGGTGGAAAATAGTATTTGGTCAAAAACAAAAGTTTATCTCAATACTTTGTCATTGCCAACGAAGTGTATATAACAGAGGTCAAACGTTTTCTGTAAGTCTTCACAAGGTTTTCACACACTTGCTGGTATTTTGGCCCATTCCTCCATTCAGATCTCCTCTAGAGCAGTGATGTTTTGGGGCTGTTGCTGGGCAACACTGTCTTTCAACTCCCTCCAAAGATTTTCTATGGGGTTGAGACTGGCTAGGCCACTCCAGGACCTTGAAATGCTTCTTACGAAGCCACTCCTTCGTTGCCCGGCGGTGTGTTTGGAATCATTGTCATGCTGAAAGACCCAGCCACATTTCATCTTCAATGCCCTTGCTGATGGAAGGAGGTTTTCACTCAAAATCTCACGATACATGGCCCCATTCATTCTTTCCTTTACACAGAGCAGTCGTCCTGGTCCCTTTGCAGAAAAACAGCCCCAAAGCATGATGTTTCCACCCCCATGCTTCACATTAGGTATGGTGTTCTTTGGATGCAACTTAGCATTCTTTGTCCTCCAAACACGATGAGTTGAGTTTTTACCAAAAAGTTATATTTTGGTGTCATATGGTCAGATGAAATTCTCCCAATCTTCTTCTGGATCATCCAAGTGCTCTCTAGCAAACTTCAGACAGGCCTGGACATGTACTGGCTTAAGCAGGGGGACACGTCTGGCACTGCAGGATTTGAGTCCCTGGCGGCATAGTGTGTTACTGATGGTAGGCTTTGTTACTTTGGTCCCAGCTCTCTGCAGGTCATTCACTAGGTCCCCCCGTGTGGTTCTGGGATTTTTGCTCACTGTTCTTGTGATTATTTTGACCTCACGGGGTAAGATCTTGCGTGGAGCCCCAGATTGAGGGAGATTATTAGTGGTCTTGTATGTCTTCCATTTCCTAATAATTGCTCCCACAGTTGATTTCTTCAAACCAAGCTGCTTCCTTATTGCAGATTCAGTCTTCCCAGCCTGGTGCAGGTCTACAATTTTGTTTCTGGTGTCCTTTGACAGCTCTTTGGTCTTGGCCATAGTGGAGTTTGGAGTGTGACTGAGGTTGTGAACAGGTGTCTTTTATACTGATAACAAGTTCAAACAGGTGCCATTAATACAGGTAACGAGTGGAGGACAGAGGAGCCTCTTACAGAATAAGTTACAGGTCTGTGAGAGCCAGATATCTGGCTTGTTTGTAGGTGACCAAACACTTATTTTCCACCATAATTTGCAAATAAATTCATTAAAAGTCCTGCAATGAGATTTTCTGGATTTCTTTCCTAATTTTGTCTGTCATAGTTGAAGTGTACCCATGATGAAAATTACAGGCCTCTCACCCCCTGCATCACTAGCTAATATAGTGTTTAACCTGGCCACAGGTCTAACAGTACCATTTTTATTTTTTTACACTGTTTGGACTAAGGAGACCTGCAAAAACGTTTAGGTGGCTCTCCCAAGGATTACAATGGCAGAAAAATCTGACAATAACAGGAAAGAGTGGCTGAGGAGTTTTAAATACTGTTGTTGGAGCTGTGCTTCGCCATGCGGCTGTATAGAACCAACCACATTGTTTCACTCCCGGAAGTGCAGCTTCAGAGGTTGGAGAGCTTTGTTACTGACTGAGCCAGGATATTCTTCTCCTCTCGTTCACTTTACCTCACCCTGGTCCTCTTTATCTTGCTTGGTTTCTCTCTTTCCTTCCACCTCTCTCCTCATTTGCTTATGTAATAATAAACTTTGCCTCTTATTTTCATCTGTGATTTAAAACGCCCACAATGGTGTGTCACTAAAGCCTTCCCAGCATTGTATCTGTGTCTGTACACTCTTGCGTTACCCCTCTCCTCCACTACTTGAGCACTAGCCAGTACAGTAGGCTGGCTCTCTCTCTCCAACCCATGCAAACAACTCTCATCAAGTGCTCACCGTGATCAGGCGGACATGGCATGGTGTGCTGTTATCTCTATCAGCCACCCACACAAAGCCCTCTGTACCTCCAGTCACACCGCCTCTATTCCAGATTGGGATTTGTTATTAGTTATTTTTTGGCGAGGGCATGCCTGGTTTTGTTTGTCCTGTAGTCCCCTGAGCCAGTTCAGTAGCCACAGAGCTGCAGTGTGTAGAATGTGGCTGTGGCACTGTTCCAAGATAGTAGATTAATGTCAGGTAGCGTTAGTGCAGAAGTATGCCGATCTGACACAGCGGATTTGACTGGTGTGTCGATCTGACATACCACTCAGATTCTTCAGGCCTGTTGCACTAATTTCCCACTTTCCCAGGCCATTATGGCTCAGCATGGCAGCATTGGACCAACTGATATCTAGGCCTTTGATATCGGCAGGGTAGCCTAGTGCATTGGACTAGTAACCGGAAGGTTGCAAGTTCAAATCCCCGAGCTGACGAGTTACAAATCTGTCGTTCTGCCCCTGAACAGGCAGTTAACCCACTGTTCCTAGGCCGTCATTGAAAATAAGAATTTGTTCTTAACTGACTTGCCTAGTTAAATAAAGGTAAAATAAATACAAATTGATTTGCCATAATACAGTTTGCTGTAATAAAATGTCCTTATGTACCGTGGACTCACAAACTTCTACAGATGCACAATCGAGAGCATCCTGGTGGGCTGTATCACCGCCTGGTACGGCAACTGCTCCGCCCACAACCGTAAGGCTCTCCAGAGGGTAGTGAGGTCTGCACAACGCATCACCGGGGGCAAACTACCTGCCCTCCAGGACACCTACACCACCCGATGTTACAGGAAGGCCATAAAGATCATCAAGGACAACAACCACCCGAGCCACTGCCTGTTCACCCCGCTATCATCCAGAAGGCGAGGTCAGTACAGGTGCATCAAAGCTGGGACCGAGAGACTGAAAAACAGCTTCTATCTCAAGGCCATCAGACTGTTAAACAGCAACCACTAACATTGATTGGCTGCTGCCAACACACTGACTCAACTCCAGCCACTTTAATAATGGGAATTGATGGGAAATGATGTAAAATAGATCACTAGCCACTTTAAACAATGCTACCTAATATAATGTTTACATATATTAGCCGCGCCCTCAGAGCATGCGCAGACCAGCTGGCTGTTGTGTTTACGGACATATTAAATCAATCCCTATACCAGTCTGCTGTTCCCACATGCTTCAAGAGGGCCACCATTGTTCCTGTTCCCAAGAAAGCTAAGGTAACTGAGCTAAACGACTACCGCCCCGTAGCACTGACTTCCGTCATCATGAAGTGCTTTGAGAGACTAGTCAAGGACCATATCACCTCCACCCTACCTGACACCCTAGACCCACTCCAATTTGCTTACCGCCCAAATAGGTCCACAGACGATGCAATCTCAACCACACTGCACACTGCCCTAACCCATCTGGACAAGAGGAATACCTATATGAGAATGCTGTTCATTGACTACAGCTCGGCATTTAACACCATAGTACCCTCCAAGCTCGTCATCAAGCTCGAGACCCTGGGTCTCGATCCCGCCCTGTGCAACTGGGTACTGGACTTCCTGACGGGCCGCCCCCAGGTGGTGAGGGTAGGCAACAACATCTCCACCCCGCTGATCCTCAACACTGGGGCCCCACAAGGGTGCGTTCTGAGCCCTCTCCTGTACTCCCTGTTCACCCACGACTGCGTGGCCACGCAGGCCTCCAACTCAATCATCAAGTTTACGGACGACACAACAGTGGTAGGCTTGATTACCAACAACGACGAGACTGCCTACAGGGAGGAGGTGAGGGCCCTCGGAGTGTGGTGTCAGGAAAATAACCTCACACTCAACGTCAACAAAACTAAGGAGATTGTGGACTTCAGGAAACAGCAGAGGGAACACTCCCCTATCCACATCGATGGAACAGTAGTGGAGAGGGTAGTAAGTTTTAAGTTCCTCGGCATACACATCACAGACAAACTGAATTTGTCCAATCACACAGACAGCATCGTGAAGAGGGCGCAGCAGCGCCTCTTCAACCTCGGGAGGCTGAAGAAATTCGGCTTGTCACCAAAAGCACTCACAAACTTCTACAGATGCCCAATCGAGAGCATCCTAGCGGGATGTATCACCGCCTGGTACGGCAACTGCTCCGCCCACAACCGTAAGGCTCTCCAGAGGGTAGTGAGGTCTGCACAACGCATCACCGAAGGCAAACTACCTGCCCTCCAGGACACCTACACCACCCGATGTTACAGGAAGGCCATAAAGATCATCAAGGACATGAACCACCCAAGCCACTGCCTGTTCACCCCGCTATCATCCAGAAGGCGAGGTCAGTACAGGTGCATCAAAGCAGGGACCGAGAGACTGAAAAACAGCTTCTATCTCAAGGCCATCAGACTGTTAAACAGCAACCACTAACATTGAGTGGCTGCTGCCAACACATTGACTCAACTCCAGCCACTTTAATAATGAGAATTGATGGGAAATTATGTCAAATATATCACTAGCCACTTTAAACAATGCTACCTAATATAATGTTTACATACCCTACATTACTCATCTCATATGTATACGTATATACTGTACTCTATATCATCTACTGCATCTTTATGTAATACATGTATCACTAGCCACTTTAACTATGCCACTTTGTTTACATACTCATCTCATATGTATATACTGTACTTGATACCATCTACTGTATCTTGCCTATGCCGCTCTGTACCATCACTCATTTATATATCTTTATGTACATATTCTTTATCCCTTTACACTTGTGTATAAGACAGTAGTTTTGGAATTGTTAGTTAGATTACTTGTTGGTTATCACTGCATTGTCGGAACTAGAAGCACAAGCATTTCGCTACACTCGCATTAACATCTGCTAACCATGTGTATGTGACAAATAAAATTTGATTTGATGATTTGATTTGATTTGGAGTCTTTGCATTTACCAGCAGGGTTTTGGTGAAGAATCACATCACTTTACAATTTTAGCAAATCCTCCTTAGCACGATTGTAGAACAAACAAAGGACCTTACAATGAAGGGCAGATGCAAGGAACTGTTCATTCTGCAATGTAACTTTACAATGAAGTTAAAAAGACTTCACCCAAATTACGTATTGATTTCCTTACCCTGTGAGCAACTTATGGACAGTATATGACAACAATCCATGCTTTAGTTTAGTTTTCCTGACACTGTTTCCACATGCTACCATTTCAGCATTTGTGACACAAATCCCATTCAAGTCATGGGACCGTTATTAGCATTTTTCCATGCATCATGTTTAAATCCTTTGTTACTTTGTTGAGCTTCACAATCAATTTGACATACTTTCTGATGATTTGGACAAAATTATAATATCGGTCCCATGACTTGAATTGGGATTTGTGCAACAAATGCTAAAATGTTAGCATGTGGAAATGATGCCAAGGAAATTAAACCAAAGTCATACCTTGCCCATAGACTGCTTAAAGGGTAAGGAAACCAATGTGTCATTTTGTAATTTGGGTGAAATATCCATTTAAATGAATCAATCAATATGATGGGATGGCATGGACTGACTTGCCATAATAACATGTTTGTTGTGGTTGTCCACACAGACAGTAAGTGCTGACAGAGCAGAGGGAATGGTGTGTTTGTTGGGTTCAATGTGTTGACACGTGTTGGGGCAGAGTGTTGTCTCTGCTGTGGTGGTTCAGCCTACAGACAGACGTTGACTTGTCATTAGTGGTTGCATGGAGGAGGGAAGGCCTGATGGAGTGAACAGGGCGGAGGAGGCCTGATGGAGTGAACAAGGTGGAGGAGGCCTGATGGAGTGAACAAGGTGGAGGAGGCCTGATGGAGTGAACAGGGCGGAGGAGGCCTGATGGAGTGAACAGGGCGGAGGAGGCCTGATGGAGTGAACAGGGCGGAGGAGGCCTGATGGAGTGAACAGGGCGGAGGAGGCCTGATGGAGTGAACAGGGCGGAGGAGGCCTGATGGAGTGAACAGGGCGGAGGAGGCCTGATGGAGTGAACAGGGCGGAGGAGGCCT
This sequence comes from Oncorhynchus keta, assembly GCF_023373465.1. Classification (NCBI taxonomy): domain Eukaryota; kingdom Metazoa; phylum Chordata; class Actinopteri; order Salmoniformes; family Salmonidae; genus Oncorhynchus; species Oncorhynchus keta. Next base: position 23,456,969 of record NC_068445.1, read on the forward strand.
GATGGAGTGAACAGGGCGGAGGAGGCCTGATGGAGTGAACAAGGTGGAGGAGGCCTGATGGAGTGAACAGGGCGGAGGAGGCCTGATGGAGTGAACAGGGCGGAGGAGGCCTGATGGAGTGAGCAGGGCGGAGGACGCCTGATGGAGTGAGCAGGGCGGAGGAGGCCTGATGGAGTGAGCAGGGCGGAGGAGGCCTGATGGAGTGAGCAGGGCGGAGGAGGCCTGATGGAGTGAACAGGGCGGAGGAGGCCTGATGGAGTGAACAGGGCGGAGGAGGCCTGATGGAGTGAACAGGGCGGAGGAGGCCTGATGGAGTGAGCAGGGCGGAGGAGGCCTGATGGAGTGAGCAGGGCGGAGGAGGCCTGATGGAGTGAGCAGGGCGGAGGAGGCCTGATGGAGTGAACAGGGCGGAGGAGGCCTGATGGAGTGAACAGGGCGGAGGAGGCCTGATGGAGTGAACAGGGCGGAGGAGGCCTGATGGAGTGAACAGGGCGGAGGAGGCCTGATGGAGTGAACAGGGCGGAGGAGGCCTGATGGAGTGAACAGGGCGGAGGAGGCCTGATGGGTGAACAGGGCGGAGGAGGCCTGATGGAGTGAACAGGGCGGAGGAGGCCTGATGGAGTGAACAGGGCGGAGGAGGCCTGATGGAGTGAACAGGGCGGAGGAGGCCTGATGGAGTGAACAGGGCGGAGGAGGCCTGATGGAGTGAACAGGGCGGAGGAGGGGAGGCCTGTTTAAAAAACTAAAAAGATGTGTTCTCATGAATGAAGTTGGACTTTACTGTGACTTTAAGAATAACTTCTAACACCCTGTGTGTGTTGAACATCCCCACACACATTTTTTACAAGGAACTCACTTGTGAAACAAATCTTACTCTAACATTTTATAGGGAACTTAACATTATTCTCAACTGACACTTCACTTGCTGCAAGGTTCAACATCTAATTTGGTGGTTTCAGTTCAGCTTTCAAGGGTGTGTATGATTGCTGGGGTAACAAATGCAACAGATGCATTCATATTGTACATTTAAGCGTGATCTCTTTTCTCTCGCGCTCCCTCCTGAGCACATGCATGACAATTTGTCTTACAGGATTTCACTCATCTTGACTCGAGACCCAGAATCACCTATAGGCCTACTGTTGAGTTCCTTGAGGACCAAACCCTTGTTCCCAGCCCCATATACTCCTGAACAGTTTACTCTTATGCCCCAAATAGTATTCTATTAAGCAGTTTACAGAAACCTAATGTATTGCCTGCCTCTCTACCCCCCCTACACTGGTATGTTGGACAGTGAATGTGGGAGCTGGAACAATGGGCTCTTCTCTCTGGGTCAGTACCAGTCTATTAACACCACAGACCGAGAGGGTTTATCATCCTCAAGCATGTCAGTCAATTTATAGACACACTGACATGTGTTATGTTACGTCAGTATACATTGACTGACTGAATGTACAGGTAGATTGTGTAGTCTAATTCCTTAGATTTAAGATTAGTGACTGGATGCACAAACCAGCCAGTCATGTCAAATACTGTACAGTCAATATAAACCTAAACCAGCTGATCAGTGCTGTTTTGAACTTGGATTTAGAGATTTTGTAACAGTTGTGGGACTCCTTAATGACCCTTCCACCTGTACCTTTCACTGAAGGCTTGATGTCATTTTTGTGACTTGCACATGCCGCTCTAGGTGTGTTTGTGTGCACACTTAGTATATTGTAAAATTTAAACCACTGCCACAGTCCTACAATACCTAATCCTTCAATACCATGAAATGTCAGGAAGCAAGGAGGATTCCTACGGATGCAGACATGGACTTAAATGAAGCATGTAGCCAACATACAGAAAGGTGGCCAGTTTGTTTTGTTCCCTTTTTTTTCTTGGGTGACGACAGAGGATTGAGTTTTGTCCTGTGGACCATAAGACCTGAAGTGAATCCCAACAATCACCAGAGGAACATTCTGAGTTAGCCTGGGTCTACTGCTGATTTTCCCTTGACTGTGCTGCTCCTTTGATAAGTACAGGGAAAGCCAATATTGACCTATGTGGTGCTAGCGTAGGCGGCTTGTCAGTCAGCCCGGTAATGGCTCACATGCTCTTAGATCGCAGATCAACACGGGGCAAGGTGATGGACAGACCAAGGTTATGTTTGTTTATATCTGCTTGTATCCATGACGACAGCTTTCATGTTGAGAGAACCGTTAACTTGAAGCAAAGGAATGAGCGGCCAACAGGTTCAAAGAGTCAGACTTTTTCCAAACATTTGCGTTTTGTTATCCATAAGCTCCTCAAAGATGATGAACATATGATGCTAAATGAACCTATGATGTTCTGGGATCGGTGTCTCTGCTCGTGTTTACCTGGCCTCACAGTTAGCCTACATAGACAGGGCGGGACCCTACACCCTTCCTAACAAATCATCCAAAGAAAACACTGGTCTGTTTCTATAAAAATAACCTTGTGTTATTATGTTGTGATATCAGTGTCTCTTCCCTATTGCTCCATATGAATGACTGGAGAGCAGTTGCCATTTTGTTGTGAGATCGGTTTCTGTTCCAGCCATTTCCATATAAATGACTGTCATCATTAGAATTAGCAGAACGGGCATCCCCATTCAGTATAATTATGCCATAATGGGTGGACTGGTGGCCATTATTCGTGTCCCCATAGGAGCAAAGCAGGAAGTATATATTTAGTTCCTTTTCTGAGATCAGTGTTTGTGTGTATACCCAGGTGGATGGAGGCGTGTGTAGAGGAGGAGCTGCCCTCCACCACAGATCTGGAGGAGGGTCTGAGGAACGGAGTCTACCTTGGAAAACTGGCCAAGTTCTTTGCTCCCAAGATGGTGTCTGAGAAGAAGATCTATGACAGGGACCAGGCTCGCTACAAGGTGAACATTGTCCTCATATTGGAAAGATCTGGTACCGCAGGATACTCCAAGTTAATTGACACCTTTTCAGACTATGAATTTAACGAGACTACATAGTAAAACTGAGACACAGGATCACAACTGGGTGGCAGTGGGCGCTATCTAGTTCCTCCTCCCCCATACCCCACCTTTATCTAGTTTCTCTCCCCCACACCCTATCTCTACCTAGTTCCTCCTCCCCATACCCCACCTTTATCTAGTTTCTCTCCCCCACACCCTATCTCTATCTAGTTCCTCCTCCCCCATACCCCACCTTTATCTAGTTTCTCTCCCCCACACCCTATCTCTACCTAGTTCCTCCTCCCCCATACCCCACCTTTATCTAGTTTCTCTCCCCCACACCCTATCTCTACCTAGTTCCTCCTCCCCCATACCCCACCTTTATCTAGTTTCTCTCCCCCACACCCTATCTCTATCTAGTTCCTCCTCCCCCATACCCCACCTTTATCTAGTTTCTCTCCCCCACACCCTATCTCTATCTAGTTCATCGCCTCTCCCCCACACCTCCATGGCGTCATAAAGTAAATGTCTAATCCCAGATCCAACGCAGACAGCCCCACTTCCTGTCAACCATCTCCCAAGGGACAGAGTGATGCCTCCTCCCATGTTAAAAACAGCAGCAGTGCTGACAACACACTCACGCATACACTCTCCTTCATCTTTCTGCATGCCTGCATGTGCACATCCTTGCATGCGTATGATTCCTAACAATAACATGCTATTTCTGATGCACAACAGACTCAGTTGCAGGGATCTAATATTTCTGTTTTGTTTGTCTCCAGCTCACAGGACTTCACTTCAGACACACAGACAACACAGTGCAATGGCTACGGGCCATGGAGTCTGTAGGGCTGCCTAAGGTACGACTAACACACACACACACTGCCCAAGTCCCTCCTACCAGAGGCATACAGTATCAGAACCTTTTAGTAACTGGTAATATCACAAGGCTGATATGCCTGTTTTATGGATTTTAGTAAGTCAAATGACAGTGGACCATGTAAATTTAAAGCACGCTGTTTGTTCTAGTGCGTCCTTATGGAACACCTTATTGTCATGCCATGTGATGGTAACACTGGAATTGCTCAGAAATGCATGTTTGATGATTATCAACAATTAATTATTCTGTTTTGGAGAAGCAGTACACTTACCAAAGGAGAATCTTTAGGAGTCGACAGACAGCCAATGATATGATACATTGTTTATTCATATGGTTATTATGGCCTCATCTTGTCATTATTGATGGATTAAAATGTTTCACTATTTGTTTTAATTCAAAATAATGATCAGGGTAGGGGAATAGGTACGACATGCCAGCAACAAACGCTGACACTACCCATCCAAGTATATTGGACCAAATTATTTACATTTACATTTAAATTATGAAAGACAAGAACTGTACTTTTGAATTCCATAAAGTCATTGTAGAAGAGGAGACAAAATGATTGTTGTATATGAACAATGGCAAGCCACCAGGGTCTGACAATCTGGATTGGAAAATTACTGAGGATAATAGCAGACGGTATTGCCACTGATGATTGGCTGAGAGAAATGTATGAAAAATTGATTGGGGGGGCTGTCTTGCGAGACTTCAGTGCAGCTTTTGACATTATCGATCATAGTCTACTGCTGGAAAAACTTGTGTTATGGCTTTACACCCCCTGCTATAATGTGGATAAATAGTTATTTGTCTAACAACACAGAGGGTGTTCTTTAATGGAATCCTCTCAAACATAATCCAGGTAGAATCAGGAATTCCCCAGGGTAGCTGTTTTGGCCCCTTGTTTTTTACCATTTTTAGAGTAAAGCCAGATTGTCTATGTATGCGGATGACTCAACACTATACACGTCAGCTATTACAGCGACTGAAATGACTACAACACTCAACGAAGAGCTGCAGTTAGTTTCAGAGTGGGTGATAAGGAATAAGTTAGACCCAAATATGTCTAAAACTAAAAGCTTTGTATTTGGGTCAAAACATTCACTAAACCCTAAACCTCAACTCAATTTTGTAATAAATAACGTGGAAATTGAGCAAGTTGAGATGACTAAACTGCTTGGAGTAACCCTAGATTGCAAACTGTCATGGTCCAAATGTATTGATACAGTAGTAGCTAAAATGGGGAGAAATCTGTCCATAATAAAGCGATACTCTGCCTTCTTAACAACACTATCAACAATGCAGGCCCTACAGGCCCAAGTTTTGTCGCACCTTGACTACTGTTCAGTCGTGTGGTCAGGTGCCACAAAAAAGGACTTAGGAAAATTGCAATTGGTTCAGAACAGGGAAGCACGGCTGGCCCTTAGATGTACACAGAGAGCTAATATTAATAATATGCATGTCAATCTCTCCTGGCTGAAAGTGGAGGAGAGAAAGACTTCATCACTACTTGTATTTATGAGAGGTATTGACATGTTGAATGCTGTACATAGTCTATCGGTAAATAGCCCACCCATTTTTACCTACCTCATCCCCATACTGTTTTTATTTATTTTATTTTCTGCTCTTTTGCACACCAATATCTCTACCTGTACATGACCATCTGATCATCTATCACTCCAGTGTTAATCTGCAAAATTGTAATTATTCACCTACCTCCTCATGCCTTTTGCACACAATGTATATAGACTCTCCTTTTTTCTACTGTATTATTGACTTGTTAATTGTTTACTCCATGTGTAACTCTGTTGTCTGTTCACACTGCTATGCTTTATCTTGGCCAGGTCGCAGTTACAAATGAGAACTTGTTCTCAACTAGCCTACCTGGTTAAATAAAGGTGAAATAAAAAAAATAAAAAAATGCACTGAGCTGTCTGTCTGAACTACTGGCATACAGCTCGGACACCCATGCATACCCCACAAGACATGCCACTTGAGGCCTCTTCACAGTCTCGAGTCCAGAAAAGACTATGGGAGGTGCACAGTACTACACGGAACTCTATTCCACATCAAGTAACTGATGCAAGCAGTAAAATTCGATTTAAAAAACACCTTATGAAAACACCTTATGGAACAGCAGGAACTGTGAAGCAACACAAACAGACACATGCATACACACACAATAACATATGCGCTATGCACACACATGGATTTAGTACTGTAGATATGTGGTAGTGGTGGAGTAGGGGCCTGAGGGCACACGGTGTGTTGTGAAATCTGTGAATGTATTGTAATGTTTATACAATTTTAAAAACTGCCTTAATTTTGCTGGACCCCAGGAAGTCAGCAGCTAATTGGGGATCCATAATAAATACAAATAGATTGCTTTACTTTTGTTCACCGCTACTGTTCCCTTTTGGGAAACACATGGACATCCACAGTAGTCAGCCAGGTAGGTGTATGTACAGTGAGACACACTGACAGGCAAGAATTACATCACCCAAAGGTGTGTGGCAGTGGCCAGGAGGATACAGAGGAATAGTGTCAGACTGCTTTAGGTTGAAAATGAGCTGACAGTCTGAAAGATGTAGTGTGCTCGCTGTGCCTCTTGGCTGCTGCACTGTACAAGGTATCAGGAGACGTTAATGAAAGACCCATGACTAATGCCTCCACTGGTTGCTACTTTCAGATATTCTATCCTGAAACGACAGATGTGTACAATCGCAAAAACATGCCCAAGGTGGTGTACTGCATACACGCGTTAAGGTAAGACAGCGTGCATTCCAACACAAGGTGGGTTTTCTATCTGACTCGCCCCCCATTAGGCTTACTGCTCAGTGCTTACATCATGCCCCTTACTCTTTGTCCAAAGCACACTAGAATATTTCTTGTTTCTTGTCTGCACATTATATTGTGTAGGAGACCTAAGTTTTTAGGTCTTCTGATGTTTGAAGAGCCCTAAAAGCATATCACATAATATTAATGTCTAAATGGGACTTGAGGATCATTTTTGAAAAATGTAACAACGTGTGAAACAAAGACAAGTGAAGATGAATGGAGGAAAATGGTAAAAGATGACATGAAACTAGTATCGGCTGTTTAGGTTTATGGTTAAAACATGCTATTTTCACGATTCATGGAACAAAGGTTTGGCAATATGCAGTCATTTCCCATGCTTGCCATTGTTTTTATGTGTTTGTATGGATATTGTTTGCGCATGCAATGCTAGGTACAGCCTCAGAACTAATAGGTGACTTCCTGTATACATTAAGTCATTTCCTGCCAACAGACTGCTTCAATTTGTAGGCTTCCTCGAGCTATTTTGTGTCTCCTTTGACAATGTTCTCTTGAGTCTACAAGAGACCACAATGATGTCATTCTCACATAGTATCATCAGGCTCTGTAAGGAAAGCCAGATGTTATATTGGGAGCTTTCACTCAACTTTTTAGATCTTAATTAATAGCCCCCTCACCATATTTTACTGTGAAGCCTATTTTCTTATGTGCAGTCAGTGTTGACTCTGACTCCTAACTTTCAGTGAGCATTGAAATAACTGTTATATGAAAGAGGAACTGGAATGGGTTTATCTGAGATCATGTTCAGAGGGATTTTACTACACAACCTCAAGCGTTAGGCTTTCTGCTCTATATATATCACACAACCATTATAGCCTATATAACGTTATGGCAGGTTCACACATTATAGCCTATACAGTGGCTTGCGAAAGTATTCACACCCCTTGGCATTTTTACTTTTTTTTTTGCCTTACAACCTGGAGTTAAAATAGATTTTGGGGGGGTTTAATCATTTGATTTACACAACATGCCTACCACTTCCAAGATGCAAAATATATTTTTTTGTTAAACAAACAAGAAATAAGACAAACAAAAACTTGAGCGTGCATAACTATTCACCCCCCCCCGCCCCTCTCAAAGTCAATACTTTGTAGCGCCACCTTTTGCAGCAATTACATCTGCCAGTCTCTTGGGGTATGTCTCTATAAGCTTGGCACATCTAGCCACTGGGAGTTTTGCCCATTCTTCAAGGCAATTGAGGTCTGGGCTTTGACTAGGCCATTTAAATGTTTCCCCTTAAACCACTCGAGTGTTGCTTTAGCGGTATGCTTAGGGTCATTGTCCTGCTGGAAGGTGAACCTCTGTCTCAGGCTCAAATCTCTGGAATACTGAAACAGGTTTCCCTCAAGAATTTCCCTGTATTCAGCGCCATCCATCATTCCTTAACTTCTTCGAGATAGGGGGCGCTCTTTTAATTTTTGGATAAAAAACGTTCCCGTTTTAAACAAGATATTTTGTCACAAAAAGATGCTCGACTATGCATGTCATTGACAGCTTTGGAAAGAAAAAACGTTTCCAAAACTGCAAAGATATTATCTGTGAGTGCCCCCAGAACTAATGCTACAGGCGAAACCAAGATGAAATTTCATACAGGAAATGGTCCAGATGTTGAATGCCCTGTGTTCCAATGTCTCCTTATATGGCTGTGAATGCGCCAGGAATGAGCCTGCACTTTCTGCCGTTTCCCCAAGGTGTCTGCAATATTGTGACGTATTTGTAGGCATATCATTGGAAGATTGACCATAAGAGACTACATTTACCAGGTGTCCGCCCGGTGTCCTCCGTCAAAATTATTGCGTAATCTCCAGGTCCATGCGCGTTCCATTTTCTTCAGAAGAGAAACCAAACTGCCACGAATGATTTATCGTCGATAGATATGTGAAAAACACCTTGAGGATTGATTCTAAACAATGTTTGCCATGTTTCTGTCGATATTATGGAGTTAATTTGGAAAAAGTTTGCGTTGTAATGACTTAATTTGCGTTTTTTTTCTTACCCAAACGTGATGAACAAAACGGAGCGATTTGTCCTACACAAATAATCTTTTTGGAAAAACTGAACATTTGCTATCTAACTGAGAGTCTCCTCATTGAAAACATCTGAAGTTCTTCAAAGTAAATGATTTTATTTGAATGCTTTTCTTGTTTTTGTGAAAATGTTGCATGCTGAATGCTAGGCTTAATGCTATGCTAGGCTATCAATACTCTTATACAAATGCTTGTTTAGCTATGGTTCAAAAGCATATTTTGACAATCTGAGATAAGTGTTGTTAACAAAAGGCTAAGCTTGAGAGCAAATATATTTATTTCATTTCATTTGCGATTTTCATGAATAGTTAACGTTGCATTATGGTAATGAGCTTGAGGCTATAAATAGGATCCCGGATACGGGATTGCTCGTCGCAACAGGATTCTGACCAGTTTCCCAGTCCCTGCCGATAAACAAAACATCCCAACAGCATGATGCTGCCACCACCATGCTTCATTGTGGGGATGGTGTTCTCGGGGTGATGAGAGGTGTTGGGTTTGCGCCAGACATCGAGTTATTCTTGATGGCCAAAAAGTGTACCTTCCATATGTTTGGGGAGTCTCCAACATTGCCTTTTGGCGAACGCCAAACTGGTTTGCTTATTTTTTTCTTTCTGGCCACTCTCCTGTAAAGCCCAGCTTTGGAGTGGACAGCTTAAAGTGGTCCTATGGACAGATACTCCAATCTCCACTGTAGAGCTTTGCAGCTCCTTCAGGGTTATCTTTGATCTCTTTGTTGCCTCTGATTAATGCCCTCCTTGCCTGGTCTGTGAGTTTTGGTGGGCATGCCTCTCTTGGCAGGTTTGTTGTGTTGCCATATTCTTTCCATTTTTAATAATGGATTTAATGGTGCGGTGTGGGATGTTCAATGTTTGGGATTTTTTTATAACCCTGATCTGTACTTCTCCACAACTTTGTCCCTGACCTGTTTGGCGTGCTCCTTGGTGCCGCTTGCTTGGTGGTGCCCTTTGCTTAGTGGTGTTGCAGACTCTAGGGCTTTTCAGAATGTGTGTGTGTGTGTGTGTGTGTGTGTGTGTGTGTGTGTGTGTGTGTGTGTGTGTGTGTGTGTGTGTGTGTGTGTGTGTGTGTGTGTATATATATGTGTGTATATATGTGTGTATATATGTGTGTATATATATGTGTATATATATGTGTGTGTATGTATGTATGTATGTATGTATGTATGTATGTATGTGTGTATGTGTATGTGTATGTGTATATATGTATATATGTATATATGTATGTATGTATATATGTATGTATGTATATATGTATGTATGTATATATGTATGTATGTGTATATATATATATATATATATATATATATATATATATATATATATATATATATATATATATATATATATATAGGTAGACCGATTATGATATTTCAACACCGTTACCGATTTATTGGAGGACCAAAAAAGTCGATACCGATTAATCTATTTGTAATAATGACAATTACAACAATACTGAATGATCACTTATTTTAACTTAATATAATACATCATACTTTTAAAATTCTGTACAGGCTTCCTTTTCAAATAAAATAATAACTGTCACATGCGCTGAATAGAACAGGTGTAAACCTTACAGTGAAATGCTTACTTAAAATCCCTCAACCAACAATGCAGTTTTAAGAGATAAGAATAACAAATTATTAAAGAGCAGCAGTAAATAACAATAGTGGAGCTATATACAGTGGGTACCTGTACAGAGTCATGCCTGGCCGTGAGTGAACAGAGTACAGGAGGGGACTGAGGACACACCCCTGAGGGGCCCCCGTGTTGAGGATTAGCATGGCCGATGTGTTGTTACCTACCCTTAACACCTGGGGATAGCCCGTCAGGAAGTCCAGGGTCCAGTTGCAGAGGGAGGTGTTTAGTCCCAGGGTCCTTAGCCTATTGATGAGCTATGAGGGCACTATGGTGTTGAACGCTGGGCTGTAGTCAAAGAATCGTTTTCTCACATAGGTGTTCCTTTTGTCCAGGTGGGAAAGGGCAGTGTGTAATTGAGATCGCATCATCTGTTGGTATGGTATGTAAATTGGAGTGGGTCTAGGGTTTCTGGCATAATGGTGTTGATGTGAGCCAAGCCCAACCTTTCAAAGCATTTCATGGCTACAGACGTGAGTGCTACGGGTAGGTAGTCATTTAGGCAGGTTACCTTGGTGTTCTTAGGCACAGCAACTATGGTGGTCTGCTTAAAACATGTTGGTGTTATAGACTCAGACAGGGATGGGTTGAAAATGTTGGTGGAGACACGTGTCAGTTGGTCAACGCATGCTCGGAGTACACGTCCAAGTAATCCGTTTGGCCCCGCAACCTTGTGAATGTTGACCTGTTTAAAGGTCTTACTCGCATCGGCTGCGGAGAGCATGATCACACGGTCGTCCGGAAAAGCTGATGCTCTCATGCATGTTTCAGTGTTGCCTCGAAACGAGCATAGAAGTACTTTAGCTCTTCTGGTAGGCTCATGTCACTGGGCAGTTCTTGGCTGTATTTCCCTTTTTGTAGTCTGAAATAGTTTGCAAGCCCTGCCACATCCGATGAGCGTCGGAGCCAGTGTAGTATGATTCGATCGTACTACATTCGTCAGCTCTACCCTTTAGCTCAGTGTGAATGTTGCCTGTAATCCATGGCTTCCTGTTGGGGTATGTACGTACAGTCACTGTGGCAACTACGTCCTCGATGCACTTATTGATAATGCCAGTGACTGATGTGGTGTACTCCTCAATGCCATCCTAAGAATCCTGGAACATGTTCCAGTGTATGCTAGCAAAGCAGTCCTGTAGTTTAACATCTGCTTCATCTGACCACTTTTTTTATAGACTGAGTCATTGGTGCTTCCTGCTTTAATTTTAGCTTGTAAGCAGGAATCAGGAGGATAGAGTTATGGTCAGATTTTCCAAATGGAGGACGAGGGAGAGCTTTGTATGCGTCTCTGTGTGTTGAGTAAAGGTGGTCTAGAATTTGTTTCACTGGTTGCACATTTAACATGCTGATAGAAATGAGGTAAAACTGATTTAAGTTTCTCTGCATTAAAGACCCCGGCCACCAGGAGCTCTGCCCCTGGATGAGCGTTTTCCTGTTTGCTAATGAAGGAATGCAGCTCATTGTGCGGTTTTGGTTACAGCATTGGTCTGTGGTGGTATGTAGACAGCTACGAAAGGTAGATAGTGTGTTCCACAGTTTACCATGAGATACTCTACCTCAGGCGAGTAAAACCCTGAGACTTCCTTAGATATCGTGCTCCAGCTATTGTTTACAAAAATGCATAGGCCCCCACCCCGTGTCTTACCAGAGGCTGCTGTTCTGTCCTGCGGATAGTGTCTAACCTGCCAGCTGTATGTTCTTAACGTCTTCGTTCAGCCATGACTCAGTGGTGATGTACGTGCTTTCAGTTTGTCCCATTTACAGTGCTTTGCAAAAGTATTCATCCCCCTTACTGTTTTTCCTATTTTGTTGCATTACAACCTGTAATGTAAATTAATTTCAAAATCCCCTAAATAAGATCTGGTGCAATCAATTACCTTCAGAAGTCACATAAAGTCCACCTGTGTGCAATCAAACTAATTAAGTGTCACATGGTCTCAGTATATACAGTTGAAATCGGAAGTTTACATACACTTACGTTGTATTCATTATAACTCGTTTTTCAACCACTCCACAAATTTCTTGTTAACAAACTTTGGTTTTGGCATGTCGGTTAGGACATCTACTTTGTGCATGACACAAGTAATTTTTCCAACAATTGTTTACAGACAGAATATTTAACTTATAATTCACTGTATCACAATTCCAGTGGGTCAGAAGTTTACATACACTAAGTTGACTGTGCCTTTAAACAGCTTGGAATATTCCAGAAAATGATGTCATGGCCTTAGAAGCTTCTGATTGGCTAATTGACATCATTTGAGTCAATTGGAGGTGTACCTATGGATGTATTTCAAGGCCTACCTTCAAACTCAGTGCCTCTTTGCTTGACATCATGGGAACGTCAAAAGAAATCAGCCAAGACCTCAGAAAATAAAAATGGAGAACTCCACAAGTCTGGTTCATCCTTGGGAGCAATTTCCAAACGCCTGAATGTACCACGTTCATCTGTACAAACAATGGTATGCAAGTATAAACACCATGGAACCACGCAGCCGTCAAACCGCTGAGGAAGGAGACGCGTTCTGTCTCCTGGAGATGAACGTCCTTTGATGCGAAAAGTGCAAATCAATCCCAGAACAACAGCAAAGGACCTTGTGAAGATGCTGGAGGAAACCGGTACAAACGTATCTATATCCACAGTAAAACGAGTCCCATATCGACATAACCTGAAAGGCCGCTCAGCAAGGAAGAAGCCACTGCTCCAAATCCGCCATAAAAAAGCCAGACTACAGTTTGCAACTGCACATGGGGACAAAGATCATACTTTTTGGAGAAATGTCCATTGGTCTGATGAAACAAAAATATAACTGTTTGGCCATAATGACCATAATTTTGGGGGGAGAAGAAAGGGGGAGGCTTGCAAGCCGAAGAACACCATCCCAACCGTGAAGCACAGAGGTGGCAGCATCATGTTGTGGGGGTGCATGGCTGGACTGGTGCACTTCACAAAATAGATGGCATCACGAGGGAGGACAATTGTGGAAATATTGAAGCAACATCTCAAGACATCAGTCAGGAAGTTGAAGCTTGGTTGCTAATGGGTCTTCCAAATGGACAATGACCCCAAGCATACTTCCAAAGTTCTGGCAAAATGGTTTAAGGACAACAAAGTCTAGGTATTGGAGTGACAAAGCCCTGACCTCAATCTTATCAAAAATGTGTGGGCAGAACTGAAAAAGCGTGTGCGAGCAAGGAGGCCTACAATCCTGACTCAGTTACACCAGCTCTGTCATAAGGAATGGGCCAAAATTCACTTGGGCCAAACTTATTGTGGGAATCTTGTGGAAGGCTACCTGAAACGTTTGACCCAAGTTAAACAATGCAATGGCAATGCTACCAAAAACTAATTGTGTGTATGTAAACTTCTGACCCACTGGGAATGTGATGAAAGAAAGCTGAAATCATTCTCTCTACTATTATTCTGACATTTCACATTCTTAAATAAAGTGGTGACCCTAAATGACCTAAGACAGACATTTTTACTCTGATTAAATGTCAGGAATTGTGAGAGCTGAGTTCAAATGTATTTGGCTAAGGTGTATGTAAACTTCCGACTTCAACTATATCCACCTGTTCTGAAAGAGTCCCAGAGTCTGCAACACCACAAAGGGCACCACCAAGCAAGCGGCACCATGAAGACCAAGGAGCTCTAACAAGGGACAAAGTTGTGAAGAAGTACATATCAGGGTTGGGGTATAAGAAAATATCAGAAACTTTGAACATCCCACAGAGCACCATTTGAAAGAATATGGCAACACAACAAACCTGCCCAGAGAGGGCCGCCCAACAAAGCTCACGGACCAGGCAAGGAGGGCATTAATCAGAGAGGCAACAAAGAGACCTATGGTAACCACGAAGGAGCTGCAAAGCTCTATAGCAGAGATTGGAGTATCTGTCCATAGGACCACTTTAAGCTGTACACACCACAGAGCTGAGCTTTACGGAAGAGTGGGCAGAAAAAAGCCATTGTTTAAAGAAAAAAGTAAGCAAACACATTTGGTGTTCGCCAAAAGGCTTGTGGGAGACTCCCCAAACATATGGAAGAAGGTTCTCTGTTCAGATGAGACTGAAATGTAGCTTTTTGTCCAAGGAACATGCTATGTCTGGCGCAAACCCAACACCTCTCATCACCCGGAGAACACCATCCCCACAGTGAAGCATGGTGGTGGCAGCTTCATGCTGCGAGGTTGTTTTTCATTGGCAGGGACTGGGAAACGGGTCAGAATTGAAGGAATGATGGGTGACGCTAAATACAGGGAAATTCTTGAGGGAAACCTGTTTGTCTTCCAGAGATTTGAGACTGGGATGGAGGTTCACCTTCCAACAGGACAATGACCCTAAGTATACTAGTAAAGCAACACATGAGTGGTTTAATGGGAAACATTTAAATGTCTTTGTATGGCCTTGTCAAAGCCCAGGAACTCAATCGAATTGAGAATCTGTGGCATGACTTAAAGATTGCTGTACACCAGCAGAACCCATCTAACTTGAAGGAGCTGAAGCAGTTTTGCCTTGAAGAATGGGCAAAAATCCCAAGGGCTAGATGTACCAAGCTTATAGAGACATACCCCAAGAGACTTGCAGCTAAAATTGCTGCAAAAGGTGGCTCTACAAAGTATTGACTTTGGGGTGGTGAATAGTTATGCATGCTGAAGTTTTCTTTTTTTGTGTGTCTTATTTCTTGCAAAAAATATTTTGGTCTCTTCAAAGTGTTAGGCATGTTGTATAAATCAAATGATTACAAACCCCTCAAATTTGTATTCATTCCAGGTTGTAAGGCAACAAAATAGGAAAAATGCCAGGGGGTGAAATGGTTTCGCAAGCAACTGTATTTTCCAGTGATTGAAGCCAGCACAACGGAAGGCAAGGGCAGATTAGCCACTCCTCACCTGATCTCTTTCCGCGAAACCTACGTTTAACTTTTCCAGCCATTCACGGGATCTGGACCTGTTCAGGTGTCCGTAGTTTTTCCCTCGTGTCCGACTCGTCGAAGAAGAACTCCTCGTCCAGTTTTAGGTGTGTAATCCCAGTTCTGATGTCCGGGAGGTCTTTTCGGTCATAAGTGACGATAGCAGCAACAACATTATGTACAAAACAAGTTACGAACAACACGAAAAAACAAACAAAGTAGCATGGTTGGTTAAGAGCCGATAAGACGGCAGCCCTACCCTCCGGCGCCATCTTTACTCAATTCACTCTGTCATTTAGGTTAGTATTGTGGAGTAACTACAATGTTAATGATCCATCCTATTACATCCATTAAACTCTAACTGTTTTAAAGTCACCATTGGCCTCATGCCAAAATTCCTTGGCAGTTTCCTTTCTCTCCGGCAACTGAGTTATGAAGGACATGTATCTTTGTTGTGACTGGCTGTAATGCTGCACCATCCAAAGACATGTTTTAATAACTTCACCATGCTCAAAGGATATTCAGTTTCTGCTTTTTTTTTCATTGTAACCATCTACTAATAGGTGCCCTTCTTTTGTGAGGCATTGGAAAACCTCCCTGGTCTTTGTGGTTGAATCTGTGTTTGAAATTCACTGCTCGACTGAGGTGCCGTACAGATAATTGAACAGTATGTGTGGGGTACAAAGACGAGGTATTTAAAAATCCATGCAATTTATCATGTGACTTGTTTACTCCTGAATGCATTTAGGCTTGCCATAAAGGGGTTGAATATTGACTCAAGACATTTCAGCTTTCCATTTTTTATTCATTTGTAAACATTTCAAAAAAGATAAATCCACTTTGACATTATAGGAATTGTGTGTTGGCCAGGGACACATAATCTCAAATGAATCCATTTTACATTCAGGCTGTAACACAACAAAATGTGTAAAAAGTCAAAGGGTGTGAACTTTCTGAAGGCACTGTTATAACATTAATGCATGTTCATACATTATAACCTATATAACGTTGTTATTACAGCTTCACAGCTGTTGCAGGTGTGGGTTGGCCTTAGATGATTACGCTCAAAGGCATTACTGTTAACTTTATTCATGGATTGAAAGTGTGTTAAATTTAGTAAACCCCACGAGTCACTCTCACAGCCCTCTTACTCCCGCTCTTTTTTCAAAGGTCATGATTGATTCGTGTCCTGATTATGCACTGTGCTATCATAAACATCCCACAGGTTTGACGGAGAGCCAAGGTACAGCAACCTACTGTAACGGCTCTCTGTCCAGTGCTTTTGAACACTGAATAACTGATATAACGGCATAATGTAGTATATACACCCCTGTTAACATCTCTAGAAAATAAACAGCCTATAACAGTGCTTCACAAACTTTTTTGTTTACTGTACCACCAAGTACATTTTTCTCTGCCCAGAGTTACGTAGCAGTACCCCCTCATGTGCATTTGACCAGAAAGCCTATGGTCTCATGAGCCATCTCAAGTACCCCCTGTGGATAGGCCATATACACCCAGGGTTCCTAGTAGTACCCCTTGTTGGTACACACTGGCCTATAAGACAGGCCGGCCTATACTGAGCTTGCATCCCAAATGGCACCCTTTCCCTGTTAATGGCACTACTATTGACCAGTCAGTCAATCAGTCTCCAGTCTTACCTCGGAGCTGCTGTCATAGTGTGGTGGTGCTAGTAGAAGTAACAGATCTGTAGTGACATTTTGTCATTGTGTGAAGTTAATGGTGTCACTGTTAGTGTCTGGTTTTGTACTGACTGGTTTTGTTCCAGACCCTGTGTTCTGTGACCACATTGACTGTCATGTATACAATACACATACACTGTCATGTGTACAGAGAAGAGGGGTTTGTAATGTATACAGTGCTTGACTTGCTGGTATCATTTTGGGTGCCGTTACTGTTTAGGTGCATGAACTCCACAATATTCTTAGCCAGTATTTTAGGAAGTGCAGGAACTCAAGCAGTAGAACATTTACAGTGCTGCTATTCAGTACCGCTAAGCTCCTGCCCAAGTCGAGCACTACTTGTACTGTATATCCATCTGAATGTGACAGAGAATTGGAGTGAATGCGTTGACTTAGCTTGTTGACTTGTTTTTCTTTGTCTTTGAGCTGTTTGGTCATGGCACATGAGGGCAGGCTTCCTTCCCTGCCTGTGCACGCACACGTGCTCTTCCTTCCCTGCCTGTGCACGCACACGTGCTCTTCCTTCCCTGCCTGTGCACGCACACGTGCTCTTCCTTCCCTGCCTGTGCACGCACACGTGCTCTTCCTTCCCTGCCTGTGCACGCACACGTGCTCTTCCTTCCCTGCCTGTGCACGCACACGTGCTCTTCCTTCCCTGCCTGTGCACGCACACGTGCTCTTCCTTCCCTGCCTGTGCACGCACACGTGCTCTTCCTTCCCTGCCTGTGCACGCACACGTGCTCTTCCTTCCCTGCCTGTGCACGCACACGTGCTCTTCCTTCCTGGCAGTGCGGTCTAACCCCATTGGGAGCCAGGGTAGGGAATAAACTCTAGCTCTGAGGAGAAGTAGACACACTGGGCTAGTGAGCCTTTGTTGAGATTTCAGTGAAGTGGAAAAATAGAAAGGCAACACAATAGAATGGAAACGACATAATAAACTTTTGGCCTTCCCTCTGTCTTACCAGACTTTAAACCCCTCAGGAAGAGACCCGTAGCCCAATCTATAATTCATGCCCACTTATCAAGAACCTGCTGGCAGATGAAAGTTTAATGCAGTTTCCAGCCACCTGTTTGTTTCAGGCTAACTGGGCTCAGTGCAGTTGGCTTGTCAGTATTCTGACTGCTGCTTTCTCTGAGCACATATTGCTCCCCTGTGGGGAAAAGGGGGAATTGCAGTTTATTGGGCCGACGCTCTTCTAGCTCAGTCTGGAGAAGATGATGTTTCAAGGTCCCCTTGGGATGCATCCTTCCTTCCTCACTTCAAGTTGTCACTTATCAGACTGACATGCTTTGATAGGTGAAAGAAATATGGTGGATTCCTTGCTGACCCAAAAGGGCAAGAGGAAGGAAGGATGCATTTCTAAAGTATTCAAGCAAGGGAAAAGTGTGGAGAGATGCAGATGTTAGTAAATGATGTTTCCCCTGCCTCTGAGTTATTGAATAAACGTAGCCACATCTTATCCACAACTTTAGTACCCTTTCTTCCTAACCATTAAATCTAAATTAAAGTTCTGAGCGCTTCCATCCCTCGACCCCAGGCAGTTATTCTCCAGGATACTTGAAGCAAAACCTGACTAGAAGTAGCTCTACTAAATGACCAAAATTAAATGGAAATGTAACACAACCTTGTGTTTTATTCCAGCTTATACCTGTACAAACGGGGCATTGCCCCACAGATCCAGGACCTGCTGGGGAAAGTGGCCTTCACAGGTAAGAAAGACCAGCCCACAGCATTTTACCAGGCCACAGTGGTATTTTACTGTAGCATTTTACCAGGCTACACTAGTGTTTTACAAGGCTACAGTAGCATTTATTCCACCAGCTCTTCTATTCCAGCATCATAATTAGAGATCTCATGAGAGCCATAGCTTGAGTTCACCCTGTACTTTAAAATCAACATATAGTGTTTTCCTCTGTCTGGCACCAGCCTGGTTTTGATTGAATGCTGGGTGCTTGAACCCGTAGGAACAGTTGCTGTGGGAACCTGCAAGTAAGCATTTCGTTGGACAGTGACTAGTAAAATTTGAAACTAGTGTAAAGAGGTACTACAGTATAATGAACTTGTTGCATTGAGCTGACTGCTCCAGAATGAACACTAACATCACACATTGTTGTAGTGAAGGAGGAACTGCTGTAGTAATTACTACCTCTCTTTGAAACTAAAGGAAAACATGAAGACTCATTTAGCCTTGCTTTAGCCTTGCACAGATAATTGGTGCTCTTATTTGGTTTTGATTGAAACAGAACGTCATCGCTCGAACCTAGCTGCATGTTCAATTCGATAAGCACTGTGGAGATCAGTATGATATACTGTGGTTGTTGTGAGTGAAGTGGGAAGTACCCACCACATGTCTTATCTGGATGAATAACTGCAATATAACACTTACTCATAAAAAACACTTGAACCTTTATCAATTGCTATCACTGACTGAAGTTATTCACTTGTACTCCAACGCCCAAAAAATAAAGTGCCCATTTCACCGACGAGGAGATATACTCTGTGTACAAAACATCAGGAACACCTTCCTAATATTGAGTTGTACCCCATTTTGCCCTCAGAACAGTCACAATTTGTCGGGGAATGGACTCTACAAGGTGTCGAATGCATTCCACAGGGATGCTAGCCAATGTTGGCTCCAATGCTACCCACAGTTGTCAAGTTGTCTGGATTTCGTGAACCATTCTTAATCCACACAGGAAACTGTTGACCCAGCAGCGTTGCAGTTCTTGACACACTCAAACAGGTGCGCCTGGCACCTACTACCATACCCTGTTCAAAGGCACTTACCCTGGGGCGGCAGGGTAGCCTAGTGGCACTTACCCTGGGGTGGCAGGGTAGCCTAATGGTTAGAGCGTTGGACTAGTAACCAAAAGGTTGCAAGTTCAAATCCCTGAGCTGACAAGGTCTGTCGTTCTGCCCCTGAACAGGCAGTTAACCCACTGTTTCTAGGCCGTCATTAAAAATATGAAATTGTTCTTAACTGACTTGCCTAGTTAAATAAAGGTAAAATTAATTTACATATTTTGTCTTGCCCGTTCACCCTCTGAATGGCACACATACACAATTCATATCTCAAATATCTTGAGACTTAAAAATCTTTCATTTCCGGTCTCCTCCCCTTCATTTAGAGGTTGATTTAACGGGTGACATCAATAAGGGATCATAGCTTTCACCTGGTCAGTCTGTCAATGTTCCTAAGGTTTAGTATATGTTATATGAAAAGGTGGACAATATCAAGGTACTGTAGGCTAATATGACTGAAATAGATCCAGTGCATTCGGGAAGTATTCAGACCCCTTTACCTTTTTTTTGTGACGTTACAGCCTTGTGTATCCCATCGTATGTACACTGTCCAACAAAATGCTTACTTGCAGGTTCCTACAGCAACTGTTCCTATGGGTTCAAGCACCCAATCAAAGCCTGGCTGGTGCCAGATAGAGAAGAACACTACGTGTTGTTTTTAAAGTAATCAACATGTGGTCACTCTGACAGAGCTCCAGAGTTCATCTGTGGGGATTGGAGAACCTTCCTGAAGGACAACCATCTCTGCAGCACTCCACCAATCAGGTGGAGTGGCCAGACGGAAGCCACTCCTCAGTAAAAGGCACATTACAGCCAGCTTGGAGCTTGCCAAAAAGCACCTAAAGGACTCTCACACCATGAGAAGCAAGATTCTCTGGTCTGATGAAACTAGGATTGAAGTCTTTGGCCTGAATGTCAAATGTCACTTTTGGAGGAAACCTGGCACCCATCCCTACAGTGTAGCATGGTAGTGGCAGCATCATGCTGTGGGGATGTTTAATCAGCAGCAGGTACCGGGAGACAAGACAGTATCGAGGGAAAGATTAACGGAGCAAAGTACAGAGAGATCCTTGATGAAAACCTGCTTTAGAGTGCTCAGGACCTCCGATTGGAGCGAAGGTTCACGTTCCAACAGGACGTCCTTAAGCACACAGCCAAGACAACGCAGGAGTGGCTTCAGGACATGTTTCTGAATGTCCTTGAGTGGCCCAGCCAGAGCCCGGACTTGAACCCGATTGAACATCTCTGGAGAGACCTGAAAATAGCTGTGCAGTGACTCTCCTCATCCAACCTGACAGAGACTGAGAGGATTTGCAGAGAAGAATAGGAGAAACTCCCCAAATACAGGTGTGCCAAGCTTGTAGCGTCATACCCAAGAAGACTCGCAAAGTCTATAATTGCTGCCAAAGGTGCTTCAACAAAGTACTGAGTAAAGGGTCTGAATACTTATGTAAATGTGATATTTCAGTTTATTTGTAATGTGCAAAAAGTTTTTGCTTCATCATTATGGGGTATTGTGTGTAGATTGATGGGAAAAACTATTTCATACATTTTTCAATAAGGCTGTAACGTAACAATGTGGAAAAGGTCAAGGGGTCTGAATACTTTCCGAATGCACTGTATGCCAGTCATGCAAAGCAGAAGTCACGTATTGACGACATTCCTTACTGTAAATACTAGCTTACTAAGACAGCTTAATTTCACTGTATTGCTTTGTAATTTCTCCAAAGCGTCTTGATGTTCTACATTTTGCCAGTGAATTAGCAGGCCCCTCTCCCAGGGGAGTCGAGGTTTCCTGCTGTACCAGTCTGGTTGTATTGTGTTCCTGTTTGTCCCACAGAGGAGGAGATCAGTAACATGCGGAGCGAGCTGGAGAAATACGGCATTCAGATGCCAACCTTCAGCAAGATAGGAGGCATCCTGGCCAACGAGCTCTCGGTGGACGAGGCAACCTGTGAGTAGGACAGTACACTGTTCCATCCACTGGAGACCACATGTCTTCTATCCTGCTCCTGGAGAGACCCATAGGGTGTCCAGGGTTTGGTTCCAGCCCAGCACTAAAACACCCAATTCAACTAATCCAACCTTTGATGATTAGCAGATTAGTTGAATCAGGTGTGTTAGTGCTGGGCTATAACAAAGGTCTGACCTCTCATAGACAGACATACAGACATGTTTACTCATTCTTGCTGGTGTCCCTCCTCAGTGCACGCTGCTGTGTTTGCCATCAACGAGGCGGTGGATAAGGGTGAGGCGGCTGTGACCATAGGGACATTGAAGAACCCCAACGCTATGCTGAGGAACACTGGGGAAGAGCTGGCCCAGGACTACCAGGACACTCTTAGCCGGGCCAAGGCCAGCAAGGAGCTCCAGACCTCAGGCAGGGTTAGGAACTCCTAAATCCTCCCTGATGTTGCCCTTTCCACCGAAGAGGCACCCAGAAGAAGGCTGTTTTTTGACTAGAGACCTATGGGGTCCTGAGTCCTGGTAGAAGTTTCAAAACTGACCTTGGATCAGCATCTTGATCCTGTTCTGAACAGAAATAGTATAGTATTAGTCTTGTCTGCAGTGAATAACACCTGAAACACCCAGCAGCCCTTGCCATGACATTCCAGTGGCTGCAGCATCAGCTGAACTCCCACTACAACACTAGTCTTCCCACACCAGCTGGTATCTTACCTCTCATACTCCTCACTAACTCTGTGTAACATGACCCGCTGTGTTAAATTACACATTATTTCAGCAAAGTCATGATCTTAAATCTAAAGTTAATATGATGGCCAGATTGTCAACAGTTTTAGCATGACGGTCTGTTTTAGTTTCAATGATAGTAGTAATGACTGGATCGGAATCCATGGAACAGTATCGAACACATCAGACATGCTTTCCAGGTGTTTGATACCGTTCCATTTACTCCATTCCAGCCATTATTAGGAGCCGTCCTCCCCTCAGCAGCCTCCTGTGGTTTCAATATGCACAAAATGTAAAAACCTTAAGAATGTATGTTTATAGTCCGTCTAACACAATGCTTTTTCTCTTGTCTCCCTGCTCAGCGCTTGTCCATAGCCACAGAGGAGAGAGATGTTTATGAGGAGCTGCTGACCCAGCAAGAGATCCAGAGCTGCGTCGACCTTGTTAACAGTAACTATCGTCACTCTTATGACCTCAAAAATGTGTATTCTGAACATCTAGGATAGGCCTTCAGGATGTGTCTGGTAGATCTTCTACCCTTTCCACAGCCGGTTTGAGATGTCATGGCAAAACAAGAGGTTGGACACCCCTTGTCTACAGGTTTGTGGCTGAGGGTTGATTTATTTGGGATGTGTCCAGTCTGTCTCCGTCCAACGCCTGCTCCCTCGTGTCTGTCTCTCCAGCGCAGGTGGCGGTGCGGCAGGTGAACCAGGCCATCTCTGCCCAGAATGAGGCTGCGCTGCTAGTTGGGCTCAAGGTGCTGGCCCTGGGGCTGCTGGGGGTCCAAGAGGCCAACTCTCACTGGTACCTGGAGCACTTCACCACCTACTGCCAAGTCCAGACTCGGGTCAGTAAGGACAGTGGTCAAATGGTGGAGGCACGTCTAGTAGGTTGGCTATACCATATGGCTATGGGCTACACTAGTTCATTTAGCAGACAAGCTTTGCTTATAATTCCATTCCATTATTTTGTAGTATTAAGAATACAATTGAACGTAGCTCAATGAAATAGAAAAGGATATTTTCTCCAAACGATTTCTGAGGGAGTGCGTACATGCAGCTATCCTGTGTTGAGAGATTAACAAAGAAACTGGATCCTTCTATGCTTAATTTATAGTTATTTATGCAACTTTAGTTGTGATTCAAATGTTGGGCTATATGTTCTCATTTTTAATACATTCTAAGTCTGCATGATGTGACCTAATAATGATTTGAAAAAAGTTGCCCGAAGGCATGAGCTCTGCTTAGTTTCTTGTGCAGGCTGTACACCCTACAGCAGTCTCTCATTCACAATTTGACAAGCACTTGACATTCCTCGATTGTCCTGCCGACATCCCCCTCGTGTGGCTGTAATGCCCCCTAAAAAAATCCATGCCTTTTGCGGCCAATGGCCGTTGTGCCCTTGGGCTGAATATAATCATTATAATTCCCATCTCCCGGCTGCGTGCCCCGAAGCACCTCTCACTCACATGGCTCTCTCAGATATCTCAATTCTTATTAGCCAATGCCCATCATGTGATCGGGTCCTTCTCACAGGCATCTCGGCTCCGAAGTAGGCTACAAGGGAAGACCGACACATCGGGGACAGTTGTGGAATGCGATAGATCACAAATTAATACAACCACTCGCATCAAAAAAACTTTTAAAAGCAATGAGGCTGATGCAAGATCAGAACGTTTAGCTTAAAATGTTGATCAACTATTAGGCTGTTTCTTCACTTTATAAGCGCAGCAATGTGCACATGGTAAGCTATAAGCGCAAATGTTCTAAAATGCAATCAATGTAAATGCGATTATACATGTAATGCTTTATTATAAAGGTGCATTTTTATGGTGAAAATCATGTTCCCCAAACTTGAAGCTCACGTGCCGCTTTATGTATGCCAGTTAGGCTCTACACCGGTTGTAAAGCAGATTAGTGTACTTCATTTTAAGAAGTTATTTGGCCCCTCTAGTTGTAATACAAACCGTATCAAAATATATATGTCCATGGGCTAGGCAACTATCATTTGGAAAAACTCGCAAAAAAAAGACATGCTCTGTTTCTTGCCTTACTGCACACAAGCTGGGCATCATTCACAAGATATAGCCTATCACTTGTGAATGATATATATTCATATTGTCAGACTATTCTTGATTTAATCTTGTCTTTACATATATTATTTAGTATATGTGTGAAATAAGTTTTGATTTAGAATGGACCATTATCATGCGCCTGTCTCGGAACAGGGGCAGGGTAAAACAAATACTTGTCATCTCTGCACTTAAATGGCAAACAGAGGACACTTTTCCCATTGTTCATTATTCACGCCAGCCAGGTAGGCTATACTCCTGTTGTAAAGCAAAGCAATGTGCTTAATATTAGGAAAGTTGAGAAATAAATATAGTAGGCCTAGCAAATAGAAAGCTGATGGGATCCTCCTCTTTTTAATAGAGTCCATCAAAACTCTGAAATGTTGCGCAACAAGAGCTCATGGGCTCTCATGAAGTGTTTGATTCGATTTTCGAATACATTTGTATTGATGTCAGAGTGATTAGAGGGCCAATAGAGTGCTGAGTACAAGGCAGTTAGCAAGTTTGATGGGCTACTAATGACCAGCAGCAGCATCAGAGCTTGGAGAAGCCTAGTTGTTGTGACTTTAGTGGAATTTGACTGCGTCATGACTCGAGACCGCCGTTGTGGCGATAATACGGTCACCATAACAGCCCTAGTTGGGGATATAAGGTATCCCATAAAAATAATTGAGAATGCCTACACACTTTGTTTGCCTTTAAGAGCATAAGATGACAGTCTTAATTCATTGATGCAAGTTGCATTAGTGTTACAGAACCCAGAATTTTCTATTGAATTGAACTTGTCAACCAAACACTTTCTCCGTGGACCTCAGGACGCTGGAGGTGCAGTGATGCTGGAGAGGGAGGAGATTCAGAGGGTGGTCATATCCTGTAACGACTTTGCTGAGGCAGAGAAACGAAGTAAGCACCCCTCACCCTCCATCACTCTCATTTTGTAATATTCCCCAGTGTTTCAAAGTTCAGTGTTGTTACTATAAGTATGTGTGTGTATGTCTTTGCCCCTATAGTACAGTTAATATGAAAATGTTGTATGATATTTTTGCCATGCAGAACTGGAGGCCATTACAGCGATCAACTCTGCCATTCGTCATGGAGTAGCAGCAGAGACTATAGAGGAGCTGATAAACCCAGAGGCCCAGCTCCCCATAGTCTACCAGACTGCTGCCAACCTCTACCAGACCGAACTGTTCAGCCTGCAGATACAGGGACCAAAGGTGACACACACACACATTACTCTTTTCTTATTTTAAGCTACAATATAATGTTGTACAGATGTGGTTGCTAGGTTGGCCGGTGGGCAGACTGTTGTGCGTGTGTATCTGGTTGTATGTCCAGTATATGATCACTAATCTCTGGTTGAATCTAACAGGCAGGCCTGGGGCATGAGGAGCTGTCTGTTGCAGTGGAGATGCTGTCTGCGGTGGCGGTGCTCAACGAGGTTCTGGACACCAAGGAACCCCAGGCTGTCACTGAACAGCTTTCTGACTCTCCTCTGGGCTTCAGCAACATGGACCACGACAACCTGCACAGGTAGCTAACACCACCAACACCATCACAACCTGCACAGGTAGCGAACACCACCATCACAGGTAGCTAACACCACCAACACCATCACAACCTGCACAGGTAGCTAACACCACCAACACAGGTAGCTAACACCACCAACACAGGTAGCTAACACCACCAACACAGGTAGCTAACACCACCAACACAGGTAGCTAACACCACCAACACAGGTAGCTAACACCACCAACACAGGTAGCTAACACCACCATCACAGGTAGCTAACACCACCAACACCATCACAGGTAGCTAACACCACCAACACCATCACAACCTGCACGGGTAGCTAACACCACCAACACAGGTAGCTAACACCACCAACACAGGTAGCTAACACCACCAACACAGGTAGCTAACACCACCAACACAGGTAGCTAACACCACCAACACAGGTAGCTAGCACCACCAACACAGGTAGCTAGCACCACCATCACAGGTAGCTAACACCACCAACACCATCACAACCGGCACAGGTAGCTAACACCACCAACACAGGTAGCTAACACCACCAACACAGGTAGCTAACACCACCAACACAGGTAGCTAACACCACCAACACAGGTAGCTAACACCACCAACACAGGTAGCTAAAACCACCAACACAGGTAGCTAACACCACCAACACAGGTAGCTAACACCACCAACACAGGTAGCTAACACCACCAACACAGGTAGCTAACACCACCAACACAGGTAGCTAACACCACCAACACAGGTAGCTAACACCACCAACACCATCACAGGTAGCTAACACCACCAACACCATCACAACCTGCACGGGTAGCTAACACCACCAACACAGGTAGCTAACACCACCAACACAGGTAGCTAACACCACCAACACAGGTAGCTAACACCACCAACACAGGTAGCTAACACCACCAACACAGGTAGCTAGCACCACCATCACAGGTAGCTAACACCACCAACACCATCACAACCGGCACAGGTAGCTAACACCACCAACACAGGTAGCTAACACCACCAACACAGGTAGCTAACACCACCAACACAGGTAGCTAACACCACCAACACAGGTAGCTAGCACCACCATCACAGGTAGCTAGCACCACCATCACAGGTAGCTAACACCACCAACACAGGTAGCTAACACCACCAACACAGGTAGCTAACACCACCAACACAGGTAGCTAACACCACCAACACAGGTAGCTAGCACCACCATCACAGGTAGCTAACACCACCAACACCATCACAACCGGCACAGGTAGCTAACACCACCAACACAGGTAGCTAACACCACCAACACAGGTAGCTAACACCACCAACACAGGTAGCTAACACCACCAACACAGGTAGCTAACACCACCAACACAGGTAGCTAACACCACCAACACAGGTAGCTAAAACCACCAACACAGGTAGCTAACACCACCAACACAGGTAGCTAACACCACCAACACAGGTAGCTAACACCACCAACACCATCACAACCTGCACAGGTAGCTAATACCAAAAACACAGGTAGCTAACACTACCAACACCACCATCACAACCTGCACAGGTAGCTAACACCACCAACACCACCATCACAACCTGCACAGGCAGCTAACACCACCAACGCCATCACAATCTGCACAGGTAGCTAACACCACCAACGCCATCACAACCTGCACAGGTAGCGAACACCACCATCACAGGTAGCTAACACCACCAACACCATCACAGGTAGCTAACACCACCAACACCATCACAACCTGCACAGGACGCTAACACCACCAACACAGGACGCTAACACCACCAACACAGGACGCTAACACCACCAACACAGGACGCTAACACCACCAACACAGGTAGCTAACACCACCAACACAGGTAGCTAACACCACCAACACCACCATCACAACCTGCACAGGTAGCTAACACCACCAACACCACCATCACAACCTGCACAGGTAGCTAACACCACCAACACCACCATCACAACCTGCACAGGTAGCTAACACCACCATCACAGGTAGCTAACACCACCAACACCAACACAGGTAGCTAACACCACCAACACAGGTCTAACACCACCAACACAGGTAGCTAACACCACCAACACAGGTAGCTAACACCACCAACACAGGTAGCTAACACCACCAACACAGGTAGCTAACACCACCAACACCACCATCACAACCTGCACAGGCAGCTAACACCACCAACGCCATCACAATCTGCACAGGTAGCTAACACCACCAACGCCATCACAACCTGCCCAGTCAGGTAACACCACCAACGCCATCACAACCTGCACAGGTAGCTAACACCACCACCACAACCTGCACAGGTAGCTAACACCACCAACACCACCATCACAACCTGCACAGGTAGCTAACACCACCAACACCACCATCACAACCTGCACAGGTAGCTAACACCACCAACACCACCATCACAACCTGCACAGGTAGCTAACACTACCATCACAGGTAGCTAACACCACCAACACCACCATCACAACCTGCACAGGTAGCTAACACCACCAACACCACCATCACAACCTGCACAGGTAGCTAACACTACCATCACAGGTAGCTAACACCACCAACACCATCACAGGTAGCTAACACCACCAACACCATCACAACCTGCACAGGTAGCTAACACCACCAACACAGGTAGCTAACACCACCAACACAGGTAGCTAACACGACCAACACCACCATCACAACCTGCACAGGTAGCTAACACCACCAACACCACCATCACAACCTGCACAGGTAGCTAACACCACCAACACCACCATCACAACCTGCACAGGTAGCTAACACCACCACCATCACAACCTGCACAGGTAGCTAACACCACCAACACAGGTAGCTAACACCACCAACACAGGTAGCTAACACCACCAACACAGGTAGCTAACACCACCATCACAACCTGCACAGGTAGCGAACACCACCAACACCACCATCACAACCTGCACAGGTAGCTAACACCACCAACACCACCATCACAACCTGCACAGGTAGCTAACACTACCATCACAGGTAGCTAACACTACCAACACCATCACAGGTAGCTAACACTACCAACACCATCACAGGTAGCTAACACCACCAACACCATCACAACCTGCACAGGTAGCTAACACCACCAACACAGGTAGCTAACACCACCAACACAGGTAGCTAACACGACCAACACCACCATCACAACCTGCACAGGTAGCTAACACCACCAACACCACCATCACAACCTGCACAGGTAGCTAACACTACCATCACAGGTAGCTAACACTACCAACACCATCACAGGTAGCTAACACCACCAACACCATCACAACCTGCACAGGTAGCTAACACCACCAACACAGGTAGCTAACACCACCAACACAGGTAGCTAACACGACCAACACCACCATCACAACCTGCACAGGTAGCTAACACCACCAACACAGGACGCTAACACCACCAACACAGGTAGCTAACACCACCAACACAGGTAGCTAACACCACCAACACCACCATCACAACCTGCACAGGTAGCTAACACCACCAACACCACCATCACAACCTGCACAGGTAGCTAACACCACCAACACCACCATCACAACCTGCACAGGTAGCTAACACCACCATCACAGGTAGCTAACACCACCAACACCATCACAGGTAGCTAACACCACCAACACAGGTAGCTAACACCACCAACACAGGTAGCTAACACCACCAACACAGGTAGCTAACACCACCAACACAGGTAGCTAACACCACCAACACAGGTAGCTAACACCACCAACACCACCATCACAACCTGCACAGGCAGCTAACACCACCAACGCCATCACAATCTGCACAGGTAGCTAACACCACCAACGCCATCACAACCTGCCCAGTCAGCTAACACCACCAACGCCATCACAACCTGCACAGGTAGCTAACACCACCACCACAACCTGCACAGGTAGCTAACACCACCAACACCACCATCACAACCTGCACAGGTAGCTAACACCACCAACACCACCATCACAACCTGCACAGGTAGCTAACACCACCAACACCACCATCACAACCTGCACAGGTAGCTAACACTACCATCACAGGTAGCTAACACCACCAACACCACCATCACAACCTGCACAGGTAGCTAACACCACCAACACCACCATCACAACCTGCACAGGTAGCTAACACTACCATCACAGGTAGCTAACCACCAACACCATCACAGGTAGCTAACACCACCAACACCATCACAACCTGCACAGGTAGCTAACACCACCAACACAGGTAGCTAACACCACCAACACAGGTAGCTAACACGACCAACACCACCATCACAACCTGCACAGGTAGCTAACACCACCAACACCACCATCACAACCTGCACAGGTAGCTAACACCACCAACACCACCATCACAACCTGCACAGGTAGCTAACACCACCACCATCACAACCTGCACAGGTAGCTAACACTACCATCACAGGTAGCTAACACCACCAACACCATCACAACCTGCACAGGTAGCTAACACCACCAACACAGGTAGCTAACACCACCAACACAGGTAGCTAACACCACCAACACAGGTAGCTAACACCACCATCACAACCTGCACAGGTAGCGAACACCACCAACACCACCATCACAACCTGCACAGGTAGCTAACACCACCAACACCACCATCACAACCTGCACAGGTAGCTAACACTACCATCACAGGTAGCTAACACTACCAACACCATCACAGGTAGCTAACACTACCAACACCATCACAGGTAGCTAACACCACCAACACCATCACAACCTGCACAGGTAGCTAACACCACCAACACAGGTAGCTAACACCACCAACACAGGTAGCTAACACGACCAACACCACCATCACAACCTGCACAGGTAGCTAACACCACCAACACCACCATCACAACCTGCACAGGTAGCTAACACTACCATCACAGGTAGCTAACACTACCAACACCATCACAGGTAGCTAACACCACCAACACCATCACAACCTGCACAGGTAGCTAACACCACCAACACAGGTAGCTAACACCACCAACACAGGTAGCTAACACGACCAACACCACCATCACAACCTGCACAGGTAGCTAACACCACCAACACCACCATCACAATCTGCACAGGTAGCTAACACCACCAACGCCATCACAAACTGCACAGGTAGCTAACACCACCAACGCCATCACAATCTGCACAGGTAGCTAACACCACCAACGCCATCACAATCTGCACAGGTAGCTAACACCACCAACGCCATCACAACCTGCACAGGTAGCTAACACCACCAACGCCATCACAATCTGCACAGGTAGCTAGCACCACCAACCCCATCACAACCTGCACAGGTAGCTAACACCACCGACGCCATCACAATCTGCACAGGCAGCTAACACCACCAACGCCATCACAATCTGCACAGGCAGCTAACACCACCAACGCCATCACAAACTGCACAGGTAGCTAACACCACCAACGCCATCACAATCTGCACAGGTAGCTAACACCACCAACGCCATCACAATCTGCACAGGTAGCTAACACCACCAACGCCATCACAACCTGCACAGGTAGCTAACACCACCAACGCCATCACAATCTGCACAGGTAGCTAACACCACCAACCCCATCACAACCTGCACAGGTAGCTAACACCACCGACGCCATCACAATCTGCACAGGCAGCTAACACCACCAACGCCATCACAATCTGCACAGGCAGCTAACACCACCAACGCCATCACAACCTGCACAGGTAGCTAACACCACCAACACCACCATCACAACCTGCACAGGCAGCTAACACCACCAACGCCATCACAATCTGCACAGGTAGCTAACACCACCGACGCCATCACAATCTGCACAGTCAGCTAACACCACCAACGCCATCACAACCTGCACAGTCAGCTAACACCACCAACACCACCATCACAACCTGCACAGGCAGCTAACACCACCGACGCCATCACAACCTGCACAGGTAGCTAACACCACCAACGCCATCACAACCTGCACAGGTAGCTAACACCACCAACGCCATCACAACCTGCACAGGTAGCTAACACCACAACTGTCTGTCATATCACAGGTAACCCCACAACCATGTCCCTCATGAGGAAACTCTCCACAGATGCACACAGATAACACCTAGAATTGTCAGTCTGACGAATATGTAACCTCCCTTGGCCTCCCCCTCTCTCTCCTCCTTTCCCCTCCCACTCTCTCCTCTTCCTCTTTTCCCCTCTACCACTCTCCATCCCCCTCTCCCTCTGTCTCTCAGATACGCAGACACTCTGATCAGCCTCAGAGCCGACAGTCTGTCCCGCGGCCTGCAGTTCCTCACCTGGAATGATGTTCAGAAGACCATCGACACAGTCAATCTGCAGGTCCACGAGGAGCACGAGCGTAGGTCACATCCTCTTAACCTCTGCATCCCAAATGCAACCCAATTCCCTATTTAGACCAGGGCCCATAGGGGATAGGGTGCTAAGTCCAACCATTTCACTACGGCTGGTAGAATAGTCTGCAGTCTCCAATAAATGAATCCACACACTATAAATCTGAAATGTACATGAAGTAGTACTGCGTTCAGTGTCATTATGGTTGTTCACCTGCTGCTTGGTGCAGTTCAACTCTAACCCTGAATGTCAAGCTCACTACATGTGCTGTCTGTCTCATTCCCCCTCTAGGTATTATTGCTATATCTGAGATCAATGAGGCACTGAGCTCTGATGACCCTAACCAGACCCTCTCTGCCCTGCTCCTGCCCACGGCCAAACTGCAGGGAGTCAACCCAGCCACAGCCAAACACTACCACGACGTCCTGCAGAACACCAAGCTAATCATCTGCAAGGTATTGTACTGCCAGCCATTATGAGATCCTACACTGAGTGTACAAAACATGGATTGTGTATGTGTGCCACTCAGAGGGTGAATGGGCAAGACAAAAGATTTAAGTACCTTTTGATGAATGGGGTATGGGAGTAGTTGCCAAGCTTACCGGTTTGTATGTCAAGAACTGCAATGCTGCTGGGTTTTTCACTCAACAGTTTCACATGTGTATCAAGAATGGTCCACCACCCAAAGGACACCCAGCCAACTTGACACAACTGTGGGAAGTATTGGAGTCATGGGCCAGCATCTCTGTGGAATGCTTTCAACACCTTATAGAATCCATGCCCATGATTAGGCTTTATGCACATTCCATGATCAAAAGTCAAAAGATCACACTTCCTATCGGTCTGGCAATTTCCGGTCAGTCTAGTTGTTATCGACGATACCACTATGTCGCAGTTTTTTTACTAGGTGTCTTCAGGACTTGCCTCAAATTAATATTGTTCATCAAATTGTTACATCAGCCTCTGAGACTCCAGCTAGCAAGAATTAAATACATTTCATGGACAGAGTGCTACTCAGAGGCTCGGGATCACAGCTGTTGATCAGATCTTACAGATCTAGGTTGCCCTATTCACTATATAGTGCGTTACTTTTGATCAGCGCCCAGTGCTCTGGTCAAAAGTAGCACACTATATAGGGAATATGGTGCCATTTGGGACGCACACTAGATCTGTAACCTAGACTTAATAAGAGGGAGGGCCGGAGACATGAATGAGATGGTCACTGATTAATGGGAGCATGCTGTAACAGGTCTGTCTGGAGCACAGGTATGAACCAGCCCTCACCTTTATCTAAACCCTGCTCCTTCTATCAATATGGACCATTTTAAATATTCAGTAAAATGAGAATTAATTAACAAATTAATGTATGGGAATAGGCCCACATGAATACACTTCATGTGTACTGAAAGGGTATTATTTTCAAGTTGTCATTGTGAACAAGACATAACAGTACATGAAGGTAACTTTGAAGTAGTCATGTCCTTTTTGGCTCCAACACTGTCTGGTTTCTTAACATCCTCTGGGAGAATTGTTTTTGTCATCACTGTTGCTGCCAGCTGGCTTTTCAGGACATCCTTGCTGATGAAGTACACAAATGAAACCATCAATACTAGAATGGACATGAAACCTTCTATGACGGTATAAATGGTCAGCGATTTTGGTAAGGCAATTGGTAAGCCATCAGTCAGCCAGTGCTGTGATAAGATATTGTGGAAAACAATGCTTTTTAAGATTATCTGCACAGTATGTTTGTTAGCTAGCCAGCCAGACAGTTTAAGTGTAGTGATTCCACACATTTTTTAAATGATCTGCTCAAATCAGTTGATGATAGGACTTAGAGCAACAAGTACTGTATCATATTATAACACTTACAGCTTTCCAAGATAGAAAAAATATGTTTTCATAGATTGTAGAGGCTATTTATCAAATTGTATTTGTCACATACACATGGTTAGCAGATGTTAATGCGAGTGTAGCGAAATGCTTGTGCTTCTATTTCCGACAATGCAGTAATATCCAACAAGTAATCTAACCTAACAATTTCACAACTACCTTATACACACAATTGTAAAGGAATGAATAAGAATATGTACATAAAAAAAATATATATGAATGAGTGATGGTATAGAACGGCATAGGCAAGATGCAGTGGATGGTATAGAGTACAGTATATACATATGAGATGAGTAATGTAGGGTATGTAAACATATGAAGTGGCATTGTTTAAAGTGGCTAGTGATACATTTATTACATCCATTTTTCCATTATTAAAGTGGCTGGAGTTGAGTTAGTATGTTGGCAGCAGCCACTCAATGTTAGTGGTGGCTGTTTAACAGTCTGATGGCCTTGAGATAGAAGCTGTTTTTCAGTCTCTCGGTCCCTGCTTTGATGCAACTGTACTGACCTCGCCTTCTGGATGATAGCGGGGTGAACAGGCAGTGGCTCGGGGGTTTGTTGTCCTTGATGATCTTTTTGGCCTTCCTGTGACATCGGGTGGTGTAGGTGTCCTGGAGGGCAGGTAGTTTGCCCCCGGTGATGCGTTGTGCAGACCTCACTACCCTCTGGAGAGCGGTGCAGTTGACGTACCAGGCGGTGATACAGCCCGACAGGATGCTCTCGATTGTGCATCTATAAAAGTTTGTGAGTGTTTTTGGTGACCAGCTGAATTTCTTCAGCCTCCTGAGGTTGAAGAGGCACTGCTGCGCCTTCTTCACCACCCTGTCTGTGTGGTTGGACCATTTCAGTTTGTCCGTGATGTGTATGCCGAGGAACTTAACTTTCTACCCTCTCCACTACTGTCCCGTCGATGTGGATAGGGGGGCTGCTCCCTCTGCAGTTTCCTGAGGTCCACGATCATCTCCTTTTTGTTTTGTTGACGTTGTGTGAGGTCATTTTCCTGACACCACACTCCTCCTCACCTCACCGGCCCTCACCTCCTCCCTGTAGGCAGTCTCGTCGTTGTTGTTAATCAAGCCTACCACTGTAGTGTCGTCTGCAAACTTGATGATTGAGTTGGAGGCGTGCATGGCCACGCAGTCGTGGGTGAACAGGGAGTACAGGAGAGGGCTGAGAACCCTTGTGGGGCCCCAGTGTTGTGGATCAGCGGGGTGGAGATGTTGTTGCCTACCCTCACCACCTGGGGGCGGCCCGTCAGGAAGTCCAGGACCCAGTTGCACAGGGCGGGGTTGAGACCCAGGGTCTCAAGCTTGATGACACGTTTGGAGGGTACTATGGTGTTAAATGCTGAGCTGCAGTCAATGAACAGCATTCTCACATAGGTATTCCTCTTGTCCAGATGCGTTAGGGCAGTGGGCAGTGTGATTTGCAATTGCGCCGTCTTTGGACCTATTTGGGCGGTAAGCAAATTGGAGTGGGTCTAGGGTGTCAGGTAGGGTGGAGGTGATATGGTGCTTGACTAGTCTCTCAAAGCACTTCATGATGACGGAAGTGAGTGCTACGGGGCAGTAGTCATTTAGCTCAGTTACCTTAGCTTTCTTGGGAACAGGAACAATTGTGGCCCTCTTGAAGCATGTGGGGACCGCAAACTGGGATAAGATTTGAATTGAATATGTCCGTAAACGCACCAGCCAGCTGGTCTGCGCATGCTCTGAGGACGCGCGGCTGGGGATGCCGTCTGGGCCTGCAGCCTTGCGAGGGTTGACACGTTTAAATGTTTTGCTCACGTCGGCTGCAGTGAAGGAGAGCCCACAGGTTTTGGTAGCGGGCCGTGTCAGTGTCACTGTATCGTCCTCAATGCGAGAAAAGAAGTTGTTTAGTCTGTCTTGGAGCAAGACATCCTAGTCCGCGACGGGGCTGGTTTTCCTTTTATAGTACGTGATTGACTGTAGACCCTGCCACATACCTCTCATGTCTGAGCCGTTGAATTGCGACTCTACTTTGTCTCTATACTGACGCTTAGCTTGTTTGATTGCCTTGCGGATGGAATAGCTACACTGTTTGTATTCGGTCATGTTTCCGGTCACCTTGCCCTGATTAAAAGCAGTGGTTCACGCTTTCAGTTTTGTGCGAATGCTGCAATCAATCCACAGTTTCTGGTTTGGGAATGTTTTAATAGAAGCTGTGGGTACGACATCGCCGATGCACTTGCTAATAAACCCGCTCACCGAATCAGCGTATTCATCAATGCGGAACATTTCCCAGTCCACGTGATCGAAGCGATCTTGAAGTGTGGAATCCGATTGGTCAGACCAGCATTGAACAGACCTGAGCGCGGGAGCTTCCTGTTTTAGTTTCTGTCTATAGGTTGGAAACGGCAAAATGGAGTCGTGGTCAGCTTTTCCGAATGGAGGGCAGGGGAGGGCCTTATATGTGTCACGGAAGTTAGAATAGCAATGATCTAGGGTTTTGCCAGCCCTGGTTGCGCAATCGATATGCTGATAGGATTTACACTTGCAAAGCACACAGGTGGACTTTATTTAACTAATTACGTGACTTCTGAAGGTAATTCTTTGCACCAGATCTTATTTAGGGGATTCGTGGCAAAGGGGGTGAATACATATGCACACACCAATTTTAATATTCTTTTTTACATTTTTGAAACCAGTTATTTTTTTCATTTCACTTTCATAATTTGGAGTATTTTGTTTATGTCCATTACATGAAATCGAAATAAAAAAAATAAAAATCCATTTAAATTGCAGGTTGTAATGCAACAAAATAGGAAAAACGCCAAGGGGATGAATACTTCTGCAAGGCACTGTATGTCCTGGAAAGTTGGCTGTTGCTTACAATGTCATTCTAGTCACGTTAGTGCACGTTAGCAACAACCATCCCAGTATAGGGATACCGATCCTGTAGAGGTTATTAACTAGAATATTAACACTGATTGACATAGACTGTACCAAAGCTAGCCAAAGTGCCATTTTTGTGATGATGACACAAACATTATATTAAGCAGGACATTCATACAAGCTTTACAGTCCAATTATAATCCAGAAGTAGTGTGAAATGCAGTCAGTCATAAGAATGGCGGAACCCATTTACCGGGATTTCCCACCCAAAACCACTCTTTTCCCAGGATAAATAACTGCGAGAAACCGGTAAGTTATAATAAAATATTTATATGAATAGCATAGTCTGAAATGGAACTGTTAAATTGTATGCAATGTCTACATCTGGCTTCACTACAACCTCTGCATGATGAATCAACTCTTAGGGTGGGGACAGACCCATCTCAGTATGGAGGGCAGTACACAATGCATGTAGACCTATCATCTCATTATGGTCACTATTTTTTTCTTTCTTGTGACAGGTAGGCCTGCGTTTGCTGCAGCATAACCTATACCACAGTAATATAAAGACCGAATGCGTGTCTAATTTACCCAACTCCATCTGGCTTTTGAGGGTCACCTTGTTTTTTAATTGTAAATTATTATTATTTTGCAGCTGTTTTAAAACTCTGCAGCAGTCTATCACTTGAATAGCATTGCTTTAAATCGGCCTTCTTTCTCTCTCTCACACACACACACACACACACACACACACACACACACACACACACACACACACACACACACACACACACACACACACAGAGAGAGAGTCTCTACACCGGAACAGCAAGTCTCTGAGGTGTCCTTCTGAGCGAAGCAAAGCGTAGTCTGGAGGTGGTTGTCCTGGACATGAGCACACACAGGAATGGGTCCAGACAGCTGTGGAAACAGCACAGACACACTGCAGCGCTGGTGTAAACATACATCCCGTCCTCTCCACTGGTGGACAGCCTCACATAGTGGGCAATATGGAGGACGCCACTGGGAGCGAAACACACAGTGAAGATGAGGAAGACCAGTGTACTGACCCTGATGAAGGGTGTCCAGTCGAGGCCTGAGCGACCCAGGTGCCACACCACCGCCACATGGGTCCAGGCACAGGTCACAAATGGCACGAGGAACCCTAAGCAGACCAGTGTCAGCCTATAGGGCACCAGCAGGGCATGGGAATCCTCCGTCAGGGGCAGTATGTCATGGCAGGTGATGAGGCCCATACGGGGCAGCAAGAAGCTCTGCCTCACCAGGAGCTCTGGTACCACAGCTGCTCCAAACAGGCCCCACATGCCCAGGCTTGCCCCCAGCGTCCAGGCCTTCTTGGGCAGCCGACTGTAGAGGAAGGGCCTCACCACGGCCAGGTAGCGCTTGAGGCTGATGCACGCGATGGTGTGGGCAGAGCAGTAGACGTTGCAGTAGAAACAGGCGGTGACGATGCGACAGGCCACCTCGCCGAACACCCAGTTGTTTCCGTTGAGGTGGTAGTGGATGCGGAGGGCCAGGGAGAGCAGGAGGAGCAGGTCGGAGAGGGCCAGGCTCAGGTAGAGGACAGCCATGGAGTAGGACCTGGCCCGGAGCCTCAGGAAGGCCAGGATGAAAGCGTTAGAGGGGATGCCCACTGCCATGGCCAGGAGATAGGCTGAGGGGATGAGCCTGGTGCTGAGGAGCCCCGTGGTGTAGGCTGCTGCAGGGTCCTCCAGCCTCACATCCAGCCCAGGGGACAGAGGGACCAGGCTGGGGGGCCCTGTCTCAGCTGTACAGTTGGACTGGTATTCCCTGCCTTTGAACGTCTTTGGTTTCAACACATCTGGGACCGTTCGTTTTGTCTTGAGTTTCTTTTCTGTTTGTGGTAAAATAGGGGGAGGAATATTTCCATAGATTTTAATTCACATGAGAGGTTTTATACTTTGCATACATAGTCATGAAACACAGTATAAAATGGGAATGTCGTTTTAAAGTTAGTTATCTGAAAATTCTGTTTAAAACATGTATGATGATTAAGGCTTCATCATACATATGACCAAATGTGACAGTGTACTGGGGGAAGAGTGAATCTCCGTGTGTATGTTGTCAAGCTGAACACTTTCTGGCATAACATTTGGTTAGAAAAAACATGTCTTGTTTTCCTGTTTGAGGGGAAATGGACCTATTCAACCCAGCCTAAAGAACTGACAATAAACAACTTTACCAAGTAGATAAAAAGTACCAAATGTAATATGAAATTCCAAGGTTAAGGTTCTTAGAGGTTCTATAAAATCCTAATGAGACATGTAAAAAGAAAGTGACTTACCATTGTCCTGGAGAGAGAGTCCTACCAACAGACAGAAGAGTATCCCAGATAGTAGGTTTGCCATGTCTTTCTCCTATCTCCTCCACGTTATTATTCCAACTCAGTCCTCTGGTTCTTCAGTAGACCTGCTATAGTCTAGTTGTCCACTAGCAGGATCAACCACTAGCAGGATCAACTGGCCATCCAGACTGCTGGTTCACATGGTCAGACAGGCTACTGTACTGTCCACACTCCGATAGTGTTAACACTGAACCATCAGGCTGTATGCATTTTGTGTGTGTTTTTTTTTTCATGTCCAGGCCTGAAACTGAATTCCTGTTCTCTTTATCAGCAGCTATTTGCTGATTCGTTGTAGTGGGAGGAGACATTCGTTGCAACACCCTAATAGTTTACAGTTTGTTCATTTCTCACTTTGGTTTTCCCCCTTAGTGTTCTATTATGCCATTCTCAGGAAGACCTTTGGCTGTTTCAATGTTATGGGTTTATTGTGCAACTTTCTGTGACTGAAGATCTTCTTGACTAATAAAAAATGACTAGCCTAATGTTACAGTAACAATATTGACTGCATGTCCTAAAGCTATTCAGATACTGTATGGTCAGTGGGTAATTCTCAGGTCAAAATCAGATCCACTTCATGGCAGAAACCAAAGGGGCATGTTTTCCCTTGACTTCCTTCCTGCCTTTTTTGTGGTTAGGGAGAATAAACGTTCAGTGATGTTTTTCTGCTAATTTAGGTGGTGTTTGAGCCCCCATGACCAATGTTGTGGACTGAGCTGATGATGTTTTGGCCACTAAATAACAATCTGTGTTTTAACATTTTCCATCAGGTCTTACCTCTGGACACAGAGGAAATGGTAGAGCTTCTTGTTCATGCTGGCGCTGTTTTCCTAGCTGTTAATATGCTTCATACCTGGGCTTCAAATACTTGAACAATCTTTACAAATAATTTATCTGTGCCTGTTTGAGCTTGCCTGGCTTAATAAACCAATAGAAAGACCCTGTCCATTTGGCCTGAAGTGCTCAAACTATTTAAAATGATTTTGTATTTGGACCCAGGTATGATGTATTTAGCTGTTGCTTTGGAATGCCAACTGTACATGTGCTGTTTTGGATAGTGTTTGGAAAAAGAACATTCAGTTAGGGCTCAATCCTAACTTGAGATTTGTGGTCCTAACCCGAGCGCTAAAATTACAGCAAAGTTCTAATTATATGTGAACATCTCAAGCTAGAATTTGGCATTGCATTGTTTGTTTTTGTTTGTGTGGTGTACCACTCTGAAAAGCAGAGATTGACTTAGTATGTGTCTGTGACTCCAGAGCTCAGGGGATGAGTCTGCTGTGCTGTGGCTCAATCAGATCCAAGAAGGCATACACACAGCCAACCAAGATGAAGAGGAGGCTCTCACATGTAGGCCCACATGCTCTAAACCATCAACAAATAATATCTTAGAAGTTCTTCACCATTCAAATGTCTTAACTCCAGCCACTGGATATGAGTGTCTGATAAATTACCAAAATGTAAAATGTCATAACTGTTCCTTTGTGTGTTTCATCTGTGGCAGTGGCTGGAGCAGTGGCAGACATCAACAGGGAGGTGGTGGCGGGAGACTCCCAAATGACCCTACAGGCCCTCCAATCACCCCTACCAGGGCTGAGAGGGGTTCTGTCTGAGTGTGCAGACATCTACCAGACACAGCTGGGCCAGCGCCAGGACCTCAACGTTACTACTGGTAACCTGGCATACATTCTGCTTTATAAATCAGTTTATTACTCATTTGTACACCTACACTGTAATAGACTAAAGAAGCATTTACGGATGTTTGTTCTCTCGTCAAGACACTTTCTCTCACACAATTCAATACATTATCCTCCCAACTTGTCTTAATGTGTAATGTCAAATGCTGAGATTAGGATGGTCTCAGGTTAGGATTCATCCCTATTCAGGATTCCTCTCGAAGTGACATGTTGTTTCCTCTAGCAGGCAGCAGTGACAGTGTGTGGGTGAAACACCAGATCAAGGGAGGTTATGACTACTACTACAACCTGGAGAACAGAGAGGGGACCTGGGAGGAGCCAGAGGACTTCACACACAACAGCACACAGCTCCGCAGAGAGGAAATACAGGTACATACACACCTGCTTGTATGTTGGAGAAATACCTTTCTACATTAGAATTTATGAAAATATGTTACTTAAAATGTTAGGACAATTTACAAATAACATTCTCATACTAAATTACACTTCACCATCGACCACGTAACATGTTATAAGTCATGTATAATGCATAACAACACTGGAAGAGTATTCATGTGTGTGTCCCCTGGTCAGAGTGTGGTTGGAAGTGTGACAGCGGAGTATAACAGGGAGCAGTTATGGTTGGCCAACGAGGCCCTAGTAACTCAGCTACAGGCTCGGGTTAGAGGTTACCTGGTGAGGAGAGCTCACGCCCAGAGACTGGATTTCCTACGACAACAAGAACCACACGTGGTCCGACTACAGGTACTATACTGTGTCATGTTCTACACCGACCGGTTTATGAAGTCAAACACAAATGTAATATCTACAGTTAATATTCACATACCGCTTTTTTAGTTTACTCACAAATACTGTAAACACACATGGACAGAGCTGGTTCTGGGTTTGATTTCCTCATGTTTATATATAGGCCTCCTGGAAGGGCTATAAACAGAGGAAGATGTACAAAGACAGAATGAATGTGCTACAAAGCAATGTGGGGACTGTCGTCAAGGTAATGAGTTTTGGGGCTGTGAGCCTTATTGGAAAGAGATAACATTCGTTTGAAATGGTGAGAAAGCAAGTGTCAATTTTCAGGAGGGTCATCTCAAATTAAAACAGTTATCCGTTGCTGACATTGTTATATTCTTCCTGGTCCAGCTTCAGTCATTCGTTAAAATGTGGCGAGCCAAAAGTAAATACTCTCAAAGACTGCAGTATTTCAAAGACCATGTGAGTAACAAAGCACCTACATTACAAATGAGGAGTTATGTAATGTATTCATATTATATCATATTATTCATCAGTGATATTTGCTGAAGCTTGATTACCTTCTGTCTTGTTTGTATGTTCAGGAGAAAGACATAGTGAAGATCCAGGCTTTCCTCAAGGCTAACAAAACCAGAGACGACTACAGAACACTCAGTGAGTTCAGACAGCATTTAATACGTCACACATTTTTAAAGAAGTCACAGTTTCAGACAGAGAAGGAACTACCTGAACCTCTCCGATACAATTGCAATGTTAATTTGTTTATCTTAATGTTTTTATGTCTGTCTGTGTCCGTCTTTCTCTTTGTGTGTCTGCCCTGTAGCCGGGGCTCAGGACCCTCCCCTGTCGGTGGTGCGTAAGTTTGTACACCTGCTGGAGCAGAGCAGCCTGGACCTACTGGAAGAACAGGAAGTGACACGGCTTAGGGAGGAAGTGGTCACTAAGATTCGCTCCAATCAGCAGATGGAGAAAGACCTCAACCTGATGGACATTAAGATTGGCCTGCTGGTCAAGAACAGGATCACCCTACAGGTG
Organism: Oncorhynchus keta; assembly: GCF_023373465.1. NCBI lineage: Eukaryota > Metazoa > Chordata > Actinopteri > Salmoniformes > Salmonidae > Oncorhynchus > Oncorhynchus keta. The sequence continues at coordinate 23,500,059 of NC_068445.1, forward strand.
ACGTTTTACACACAGAGGGAACATGACTGACAAAACAATGCTTTTCAACACAACTGAGAAACTATGCTTATTCACAACATTCCTGCTACAGTTCCCAGAGCCATTCCCCTTAAGCTGCTGATAACAACTGTTTCTGGAGATAGCGCTTAGTCTACAATAGTCATAGGCCTGCTCATATACTTGAATAATGCATTCCTCTTCCCTGTCTTTCTTAAAGTTATCACTGATCAACACAACTGGATAGGTGAGCAGGGCTTTTTTCATGCTGCCTACTGTCCATCTTCCCAGGATGTGGTTTCCCATAGTAAGAAGCTGACGGTGAAGAAGAGTAAAGAAGAGCTGGCTGCAGGGGACAGGCAGGGCATCAAGGCACTGAGCAAAGACAAGAGGAAGAAACTAGAGGCTTACCAGCACCTCTTCTACCTGCTGCAGGTGAGTTCGAAACACAGAACACACTAAGGCACGCGCACGCACACACACACACACACACACACACACACACACACACACACACACACACACACACACACACACACACACACACACTCTTTTACCTCGATCTCCTCTCCACAGACCAACCCTTCGTACCTGGCCAAGTTAATCTTCCAGATGCCCCAGAACAAGTCTACTAAGTTCATGGACACAGTGATCTTCACCCTGTATAATTATGCCTCCAACCAGAGAGAGGAGTACCTGCTGCTCAAACTCTTCAAGACCGCACTGGAGGAGGAGATCAAGTGAGTGAAACTTCACCTGTCCCAAATCGTACACCTCCCTTATACAGTTACTACAGATGGTCTAGCCTGGGTGCCATTATTTCTTTGCACTCATGATAAGGCAACGATGTACAGAATCACTGTTGAGTGCAACAGACAGTAATCCACGTTCCCTCCTACTTCATAACTCAAGGATCCTCTCCAATCATATACAGTATTATATATAAGTTGTCTGATGTTTCATGAATATAAAGGAATAATATGGTTGCATGATAAAATGTCTCTCTTGCTCTCCCTCAGGTCCAAGGTGGATCAGATCCAGGACATCGTGACTGGAAACCCCACGGTCATCAAGATGGTGGTGAGCTTCAACCGTGGAGCCCGTGGTCACAACACGCTGAGGCAGCTTCTGGCACCTGTGGTCAAGGAGATCATCGAGGACAAGGGCCTGGGTATCAACACCAATCCTGTGGAAGTGTACAAGGCTTGGGTCAACCAGCTGGAGACCAACACTGGAGAGGCCAGGTGGGGCACACACACAGACAGTGGTGGAAAAATACTTTAAAGTACTACTTTAGTTGTTTTTGGGGGTATCTGTACTTTACTATTTATATTTTTGCCAACTTTTACTCCACACATTTTACCTGACAACCCAAAGTACTGCTTAGCAGAACAAGAAAGTTGTGAAATTCACACACTTATCAAGAGAACGCGTGGTTGAACACGAGTGTTGGAGTGTGCCCCTGGCTATCCATACATTTAAAAAAAACAAGAGCATGGTCTGTCCACTTTGCTGAATGTAAGGAATTTTAAATGATTTATACTTTTACTTTTGATACTGAAGTATATTTTAAACCAAATATTTTTAGACTTTTACTCAAGTAGTATTTTACTGGGTGACTTTTACTTGAGTAACTTTCTATTAAGGTATCTAAACTTTTACTCAAGTATGAAAATTGCATACTTTTCCCACCACTACACACACTCTCTTACACACACACACACACATACATACATACATACATACATACATACATACATACATATACATACATACATACATACATACATACATACATACATACATACATACATACATACATACATACATACATACATACATACATGCATACATACATACATGCATGCATGCATGCATGCATACATGCATGCGTACACTCACACAAACATACACTGACCTCAATGTTGGCCTACCTCTCTCAGTAAACTGCCTTATGAGGTGACCCCGGACCAGGCCATGTCACACGAGGAAGTACGTGCCAAGCTGGAGTCCTCCAGTCGGGCGCTGCAGACAGCCACAGACAAAGTGCTCAACTCCATCGTGTCGTCACTGGACAACATCCCGTAAGTCTAAGGCCTGGTTGGAATTATTCAAAAATGCGTCCTTTTTCCTTTCCTGCCCTGGTCAAAAGTCGTGAACTACAAAGGTCATAGTGTTCCATTTGGGAGGCAACCCCAGTGGTGTGTTAGTGGAAGGGTAGACAAAACAGTGCTTAGAGAGGCCAGAGGGTTACAACCCATCCATGTTACATAGCTACTGGTTTAGACAACTGTTGAATCCCCACTCTGCAGTGCTTAGTATACTCCACAGGGGGGCATCACAGTGTTATTTTATACAACAGACCAAAATACAGCCCTCATTTTCTGAAATGGTCACGGTCCCCTGCATTTTATGTTGATGTGCCCCATCATTTGTGCATGTTGTGTATTTTGAATGCATGCTGGTTTCACATCTTGTCCATGTATTTTGTTGTTGTGCATGTAGCTATGGCATGAGGTACGTTGCAAAGGTCCTGAAAAATTCACTTCATGAAAAGTTCCCAGATGCTACAGAGGATGAGTTGTTGAAGGTACAAGGCTTAAGTATTACATCTCATGAATGTCTTCTCCTTTTCCATTCATACACCTTTCGTTCATGTTGCTGTTATTGGTTTGGTAATATCAAGTTCCTTTAGTGTTCCCTGACACTGTAGTCCCCATGCAAATATTCAGCAACTTCAGTTTGTACTGATTAATACAGGTCTTTGACGCCATGAAGCTATGTTTAACTGTGTGTGTTTCGGCTGTCAGATTGTAGGGAACCTGCTGTACTACCGCTACATGAACCCAGCCATAGTGGCTCCAGACGGCTTCGACATCATAGACATGTCAGCCGGAGGTCAGCTCCACTCTGACCAGCGTCGCAACCTGGGCTCCGTGGCAAAGATGCTGCAGCATGCTGCCGCCAACAAGCTGTTCGAGGGAGAGAATGCCCACATGACCCCCATGAACAACTACATCTCCCAGACCTACCAGAAGTTCAGGTGAGAGTAAATAACTACAACTCCCAAGCCTCTTGGCTGAGGTTCAGTTAAGATGGGTCTGGGAGTTGTAGTTTTCTATCTGCAGGCCCGTTCCGAGATAAAAAGTGCTTATTCACAAGGGTTGGCCTTTGTCTGCGCTATGTGCTGCGCAGACTGTTTACTGCAGCACTTTATCGATATTTATTTGATCTATAAATTCCCTCATCTCCAAGCTGTGCATCTAATCCTTATTATGGAAAGATGTATGAACCTCTGTAGTTCCTGGCTCATGCCGACGCTCGTGGACAAACAGAACCGCTACCCCAAAAGAGCTGTTGGCTAGCAGACCTCTGTAGGACTAAAACTGTCACCATGTTTTTAAATGTTACATTCACTCTTGAGTAGAACTGCTCCTGAGACTGCCATGCATAGAGAAATGTGCCATCTAATAAAGCAGAAGGGGATGAGATAAGAAAAAGAGCGGGCTTTACCGATAAACGATTTGGAGGTCACAGGGAGGTCAGGGCAGGGTTAAGTTGACATGGGAGCAGAGGTGAGTCAGGAGAAAGAGGAAGTGTCTTTGTGTGAAAGTGCAGTGTCAGCAAGGAAGAAGGTGTGGGAAATGGTTCTTCACTAAAACTCAATACACACACACAGAGCGAGAAAGGGACAAAGGGTTATGTTCCCTGAATTCTCTGCCCCGACCTCCTACAGCATTGACTTATCTTTACTGGAAATCAGTTCGAACTCCAGCCACTATTAAAAAAGCAAAGACTAAACCCTAATTCAACAGGATATGTTTTGTCTTTAAAGGGAAATTCTGCCACTTTTCAACCTCACTCAGTATCTTCAACACCATGCTAGTCTCTACATACCGTGCTGCTTGAAAGTATGTGAATCCTACAGGGCTGGTCATTCTTTTGCTATAAAATATTAAAATAAACATAAAATCCTTATCTAAACTCCAATTCGTAATAAATACATTCCAAGTAAATGACAGACACAAAAAAATGATATATTTTCTTTATTTAACAAAAACTTTGATGTGTGCAAAAATGTGAACCCCTTCAGTCAATAGCTTGTGGCACCTCCATTAGCAGTGATAGTAAATTTCTCCTATAGCCAGTAATCAGTCTCTGACATCTGTTTCGAGGGATTTTTGCCCACTCCTCCTTACAGAACTCAGCTAATTGAGTGAGGTTTGAGGGGTGTCTGGCATGAACTGCCGGCTTCAGGTCCAGCCACAGCATCTCGATTGGATTCAGGTCTGGACTTTGACTTGGCCAATCCAAAAAACACATTTTCTTTCTCCGGAGCCATTGTTTGGTAGATTTGTTTGAACAATTTGGTACGTTGTCTTGTGGAAGACCCATTTTGACTGATGGCCTGATGTTCTGTTGAAGAATCTCCTGGTACACCTCAGAATTCATGGTTCCCTTAATGATGTGGATCATCCAGGTCCGGAGGAGGAAAAGCAGCCCCAGATCATGACATTCCCACCACCACGCTTGACTGTTGGGATAAGGTTCTTTTGGTAGTGCACAGTTACCTGAGATGCAGCAAGGGAGGTCTGCAAATCCCTAGAAGTTATGTTTGGGTTGGCTTTTACCTGATTTATTATTGCTCTTGGGGATATTTTGGAAGAGCATCCACTTCTAGGCTGAGTTGCTGTCATGTTAAATGTTCTCCATTTGTAAATGATTTGCCTCACAGTGGACTGATGGAGCTCAAATCTTTTTGAGATAATTTTATATCCTTCACAAGACTGATGTACTCTCACTACCCTCGTCCTGATGTCCTCTGAGATCTCCTTTCCTCTCGGCATGGTGTGCTTTGCATTCACCTGGTTAGATAACACCAAACTGACCAGGTTTCTTATCTCTATTTATCAGAGTCCCGTCCAAACTCTTTCCTAAAGATCTCTCCTTTGATTGGTTCATTTGGTACCCGATTATTTACCCACCTGATGCTATTTACCTAATTGATTTAACCAATGCAACTTGGGGTTCACTTATTTTTGCACCAGCACCAATTCATTTTTAATTTAGTTTTTCTACTACACACATGATTTCCTCTACACTAACATATACACTGACATATGGTATTGGTAAATATAAACCTGTTATGTCAGATCAAAATGAATTGTTCTGATTTAAATTAAGATTTCATGCTAAAAACATAATAAATCTGTAATTGCACAAGGTGTTAACATACTTTCATGCAGCACTGTATGTGAAAATGGCCTTAATGTTTTTGTTTATTGGCTAGAAATCAGAAATCTTTGATAATACACTACATGACCAATAGTATGTGGACACCTGCTTGTCGAAGAGTCTCCTTCCAAAATCATAAGCATTAATATGGAGTTGGTCCCCCTTTTGCGGCTATAACAGCCTCCACTCTTCTGGGAAGGATTTCCACTAGATGTTTGAACTTTGCTGCCGGACTTGCTTCCATTTAGTCACAAGAGCATTAGTGAGGTTGGGCACTGATGTTGGGCGATTAGGCCTGGCTCACAGTTGGGGTTCAATTCGATGGAGTTGAGGTCAGGGCTCTGTGCAGGCCAGTCAAGTTCTTCCACACTGATCTTGACAAACCATTTCTGTATGGACCTCACTCTGTGCACTGGGGCATTGCCATGCTGAAACAGGAAAGGGCCTTCCCCAAACTGTTGCCACAAAGTTGGAAGCACAGAATTGACTCGAATGCCATTATATGCTGTAGCGTTAAGATTTCCCTTCACTGGTATTAAGGAGCCTGAATCATGAAAAACAGCCCCACACCATTATTCCCCCTCCACCAAACTTTACAGTTGGCACTATGCATTCGGGCAGGTAGTGTTTTCCTGGCATCAGCCAAACCCAGATTTGTCTGTCGGACTGCCAGATGGTGAACCGTGATTCATCACTCCAGAGAACGCATTTCCACTGCTCCAGAGTCAAATGGCGGTGAGATTTACACTACTCCAGCCGACGCTAGGCATCATTGCCCATGGTGTTCTTAGGCTTGTGTGCGGCTGCTCGGCCATGGAAACCCATTTCACGAAGCTACCGACGAACAGTTATTTTGCTGACGTTGCTTCCAGAGGCCGTTTGGAACTTGGTAGTGAGTGTTGCAACCGAGGACAGACCATTTTTACACACTTCAGCACTCGGCGGTGCAGTTCTGTGAGCTTGAATGGCCTACCACTTCACGGCTGAGCCGTTGTTGTTCCTAGACGTTTCAACTTCACAATAACAGAACTTACAGTTGAGCAGGGCAGAAATTGAAAAGGTGTCACGTTGAAAGTCACTGAGCTCTTCGATATGCCATTCTACTGCCAATGTTTGTCTATGGAGATTGCATGGCTGTGTGCTCGATTTTATACACCTGTCAGCAACGGGTGTGGCTAAAATAGTCGATTTCACATACTTTTGTATAAATAGTGTATCTTCAGAAATGATGAATGATTTTACTACTACCCAGTTGTTCAGTAATCTTCCTGGTGAGGTAAAAAACCAACAATGCTTTGATCCCGTCTTTCAGGGTGTTTTTCCAGGCGGCGTGTGACGTCCCTGAGCCGGAGGAGAAGTTTAACGTGGATGAGTACTCTGACATGGTGACTCTGTGCAAGCCTGTCATCTACATCTCTATAGATGAGGTCATCAACACACATTCGGTAAACCCAGACTATCTGTGCATCCCAAATGGCACCATATTCCCTTTACAGTGCACTACATTTGGCCAGAGCGCTATGGGCCCTGGTTAAAGGTAGTGCCCTATATAGGGAATAAAGTGCCATTTCGGAAAAGATCTTGGACTTTCTCTCCTTTTCCTTCCCCCTCTCTTCTAGTCTCCCTTTTCCCATCTCTCTCTCCTTTTCCTTCCCACTCTCCTCTAGTCTCCCTCTTCCCATCTTCCTCTCTCCTTTTCCTTCCTACTCTCTTCTAGTCTCCCTCTTCCCATCTCTCCTTTTCCTTCCCACTCTCTTCTAGTCTCCCTCTTCCCATCTCTCATTTTCCTTCCCACTCTCTTCTAGTCTCCCTCTTCCCATCTCTCCTTTACCTTCCCACTCTCTTCTAGTCTCCCTCTTCCCATCTCTCTCTCTCCTTTACCTTCCCACTCTCTTCTAGTCTCCCTCTTCCCATCTCTCTCTCTCCTTTTCCTTCCCACTCTCTTCTAGTCTCCCTCTTCCCATCTCTCCTTTACCTTCCCACTCTCTTCTAGTCTCCCTCTTCCCATCTCTCTCTCCTTTACCTTCCCACTCTCTTCTAGTCTCCCTCTTCCCATCTCTCTCTCTCCTTTACCTTCCCACTCTCTTCTAGTCTCCCTCTTCCCATCTCTCTCCTTTTCCTTCCCCCTCTCTTCTAGTCTCTCTCTCCTCTCCTCTCCATCTCCTGGGTATGAATGAGAGGGGTGATGGTGACAGGGAGGACATAAAGGAGGACATCAGAGGTTCTCATAGCCAAATGTCTCAGATGTTGACATCCTTTTTGGCGTTGTTAGTTTCACTCTCTGCTCACCTCACCCACATGGATTACAAGCACAACAATGGACATGACGTGCATTATACCCCACTGACAGACATGCTCAGCTTTTATCTTGCAGTTACAGAGTTTAGGATTTCCTTACTGCAACTTTGACACACACACACACACCGCACGTACACACGCGTGTGTGCAGTAATAAACAGAGAATACTATATTTTACAGTAAAGTCTCAATACATGAACGAAATACATCCCCAAGGAGGATGAGATGAATGAAGGAAGGGATGGATGATGTCCTAGCACAGCTGTGTCCAATGCCATAGGAAGGCAATGTACGTCCTGTCATTATCAATCTCCATGTAAAGAGGAAGAGAGGGCTGAGCTTGGTAGTACTGCAGAGCTGTGCTAGGAGGGGGTCTAAGAGGGGGTCATCCATCTGTCCTTTCCTCCATTCATCTCATCCTCCTAGGGGATGTATCTCGTTCATGTATTGAGACTTTACAGTAAATAGTATTCTCTGTTTATTACTGCGTGTCTGTGTGTGTGTTGCCCTGTCTATAAAGACAGGGTAAACATCAAACTGTTATCACACACAGCATACATACAGTGTGGGCTGGAGAGGCTTAGTCTTGGAGGAGTGTGTGTCTGACATAATGCACCTGTGTGGTGTTCTTTGTGTGTGTCCTAGCTAGTGTTGGAGCACCTGGAAGCAATCTCCCCCGACCACAACGACCTGCTGCATGAGCTGTTGCAGGACCTAGGGGACATGCCTGACGTGGAGGCACTGCTGGGTATCACAGACACCCCTACACCCTCAACCCTGCTTCCTACACCCCTCACCCTGCTTCCTACACCCCTCACCCTGCTTCCTACACCGCCCACACTATACCTCCTACACCCCTCAGTTCACCTTCATCCCTGCCTCCCAGACACCCAATGTTATACAGTACCAGTCAAAAGTTTGGACACACCTACTCATTCCAGGGTTTTTCTTAATTTCTACATTGTAGAATATTAGTGAAGACATCAAAGCTATGAAATAATGTATATGGAATCATGTAGTAACCCAAAAAGTGTTAAACAAATCAAAATATATTTTGTATTTCAGATTCTTCAAAGTAGCCACCCTTTGCCTTGATGACAGCTTTGCACACTCACACTCATTCTCTCAACCAGCTTTATGAGATAGTCACCTGGAATGCATTTTAATTAACATGTGTCCTTGTTAAAAGTTAATTTGTGGAATTTCTTTCCTTCTTAATGCTCTTGAACAATCAGTTGTGTTGTGACAAGGTAGGGATGGTATACAGAAGATAGCCCAATTTGGTAAAAGACCAAGTCTGTATTATGGCAAGAACAGCTTAAATAACCAAAGACAAACGACAGTCTATTTTGTATTTATTTAACCTTTATTTAACTAGGCAAGTCAGTTAAGAACAAATTGTTAATTTACAATGACGGTCTACCCCTAACCTGGACGACGTTGGGCCAATTGTGCACCGCCCTATGGGACTATCATTACGTTAAGACATGAAGGTCACTCAATCCAGAAAATGTCAAGAACCTGTAAAGTTGCTTCAAGTACCGTCAAGCGCTATGATGAAACTGGCTCTCATGAGGACCGCCACAGGAAAGGAAGACCCAGAGTTACCTCTGCTGCAGAGGATAAGTTCATTAGAGTGACCAGGCTCAGAAAATGCAGCCCAAATAAATGCTTCAGAGTCCAAGTAACAGACACATCTCAACTGTTCAGAGAAGAATGAGCGAATCAGGCCTTCATGGTCGAATTTCTGCAAACAAACCACTACTAAAGGACACCAATAATAAGAAGAGACTTGCTTTGGCCAAGAAACACAAGCAATGGACATTAGACCGGTGGAAATCTGTCCTTTGGTCTGATGAGGCCAAATTTGAGATTTTTCGTTCCAACCGCCATGTCTTTGTGAGACGCAGAGTAGGTGAACGGATGATCTCCACATGTGTGGTTCCCACCGTGAAACATGGAAGAGGAGGTGTGATGGTGCTTTGCTGGTGACACTGTTAGTAATTTTATTTAGAATTCTATGCGCACTTAACCAGCATGGCTACCAAAGCATTCTGCAGCGATACGCCATCCCATCTGGTTTGCGCTTAGTGGGACTATCATTTGTTTTTCAACAGAACAATGACCTAACACACCTCCAGGCTGTGTCAGGGCTATTGGACCAAGAAGGAGAGTGATGGAGTGCTGCATCAGATGACCTGACCTCAACCCAATTGAGGTGGTTTGGGATGAGTTGGACCGCAGAGAGAAGGAAAAGCAGCCAACAAGTGCTCGGTATATGTTGGTACTCCTTCAATACTGTTGGAAAAGCATTCCAGGTGAAGCTGGTTGAGAGAATGCAAAAGAGTGTGCAAAGCTGTCAAGGCAAAAGGTGGCTACTTTGAAGAATCTAAAATATATTTTGATTTGTTTTACTCTTTTTTAAAATATATATGTATTTTTACTACATGATTTCATGTGTTATTTCATAGTTTTGATGTCTTCACTGTTATTTTACAATGTAGAAAATGGTAAAAAAATAAAGACACTAGGTGTGTCCAAACTTGACTGGTACTGTAATTTACAACACTGAGATCCATTTACAGTACAGGGCTGAATCTTAATTATAAAATAAGAGTTTGTTACACAAACTTCTGTGTGAATCATGTAACGCTTCGACCCACAGTCTCAGAATGAGTATACAGTATGCCCTTCTCCACTAGGACTGACAAAAGTACACATTAGTTCTTATACCAGGAACCAGCCTGCAAGGATAGCTAAACATATATTTCTCTGTTCTCCAGGTGAAGGGGTGGTGGATCCTAACAATCCCAACAAGGAGAGCACCCTGAGTCAGCTGGCAAAGACGCAGATCTCCCTCAGCCTCACTAACAAGTTTGAGCTGCTGGAAGGCGATGACAAGGACACGAAAGGCCTGATGATGAAGTAAGACACTGGATCGTCCCAAATGGCACCCTATTCCACTAAAACATGGGAAATAGGGTTCCATTTAAGACATATGTTGCTATGAACAATCTACCCATTATTTATGGGTTGTCAATAAAGGTGGTAAGTATGAGCATATTCCGTGTGCCAGCCTTTCTGTGCTTTTCAAGTTTCATTAGCCCAGCACCTAGGGTGTGGTATGACCACAACTTTTCACAAGACGTTCCAGTAGGTACATACATAAATAACCACAGTGGCTATCGCTCAGTGACAGCTCTGTGCTCTTTCCTGCTCCACTATCACTTCCTATCCTGCCAGGAAGAGGTTTAGTGGCCAGGGTTATCTTGCCCATGGACCTGCTCATTTTAGATAATAATGCTTCTTTGAGGAAAAGGCTGTGTGTTTAAAATATGGTTTCTGTTCTGCTGATGTGACTGTGCTCATCATGTTTCCTGTGACATGAACACCAATCCAGCCAGTCACAACTGATCATGTGGTCAAGAAAAACGCCTGGCTCTCTACCTATGATACTATACATGGCAGCTCTGTTCATCTGACCTACAGTAGTTGAGGTGAGAAGCCATGTTAGGGCTCTGTTGTGTCTCAGTCTCTCTGTGTGTCACTGTGGTCCTGGCCAGTGTCGGACCAGCATGCACCGGGGCAGGAAATGGGAAGTGTGACAGAGTGGCGTCATGTCCTACTGCAGGGTCAGTGGAAACGTCTAGGAGCACAACAGATTAGCAACAAAGTGATAAGACATAAGCTCACAGAACGGGACCGCTGAAGCTCGAAGCGCGTAAAAATCATCTGTCCTCAGTTGCAACACTCTCCGAGTTCCACATGACCTCTGGAAGCAACGTCAGCAAAATAACTGTTTGTTGGGAGCTTCATGAAATGCGTTTCTGTGGCCGAGCAGCTGCACACAAGCCTAAGAACACCATGCTCAATGCCAAGTGTCGGCTGGCGTGGTGTAAAGCTCGCTGCCATTGGACTCTGGAGCAGTGGAAACACATTCTCTGGAGGGATGAATCACGCTTCATCTTGCAGTCCGACAGACTAATCTGGGTTTGGCAGATGCCAGGAGAACGCTACCTGCCTGAATGCATAGTGCCAACTGTAAAGCATGGTAGAGGAGGAATAATAGTCTGGGGCTGTTCTTCATGGTTCGGGCTAGGCCCCTTAGATCCAGTGAAGGGAAATCTTAACGCTACAGCATACAATGACATTCTAGAGGATTCTGTGCTTCCAACTTTGTGGCAACACTTTAGGCAAGGCCCTTTCCTGTTTCAGCATGGCAATTCCCCTGTGCACAAAGCAAGGTCTATACAGAAATGGTTTGTCGAGATCGGTGTGGGAGAACTTGACTGGCCTGTACAGAGCCTTGACCTCAACCCAATCATACACCTTTGGGATGAATTAGAACGCCAACTGCGAGCCAGGCCTAAAGCCCCCATATTAGTGCCTGACCTCACTAATGCTCTTGTGGCTGAATGCCGTGGGGACTTGCTTCCAATGTTCCAACGTCTAGTGGAAAGCATTCCCTGAAAAGTGGAGGCTGTTATAGCAGCAATGGGGGGACCAACTCCATATTAATGGCAGTGATTTTGGAATGAGATGTTCGACAAGCATTCTTTTGGTCATGTAATGTACATCTATGGGCCTCTATAGACCTATTTATATACTTTATAATGCTTTTGAATGACACTTCCAGTTTTGGCGGGAAATACCAGGTTACCCGGGAGAAAAGTGGCTTATTCTCGGGATGGAGCATTTGTAAAATACCTGTAAAATATTGAAATCTAGTCAGTGCCCTGGCCTGTACAGTACATTATCTGTGTATGATAAGGTTTCATACGTAGTGTGTCCCAAAGCGCATCCTATTCCTTATATAGTGTGCATTACTTTTGATCATGGCCTGGGGCTGTTGTCAAAAGTATTGCACTACATAGAGAATAGTGGATGTGATGCAACCTAGGTGATGTTTTCTCTTTCTCTCTGTCTGTCTCTATCAGAACTAAGAAGCTGATAATGGATGTAATCAGGATCCAGCCAGGAGACACTCTCCCAGAGACCCTGGAGACCCCAGCCTCTGGCCTCCAGGTGACGGCATAACCATGACCCCTAAACCAGCCCAGCACCCCACACCTCAGATACATCTCTATTAAAGTGGTTTGATTTCCATGCTATGCCCTTTGTGCCATGCAGGAGTGGAAAAGAGCAGTCATGCTAACTTTCCTGTCTGTCTTTGTCTGTCTCTCTTCCCACTTGTGCTGTGGTCCAGGAGCGTGAGCATGCTAAGGTGGTGGAGCTGCGTGCAGTGCAGGACGCCCAGGCCCCAGAGGGGCTGAAGAGCAGCCAGGCAGTGCTGGAGGACAGACAGCTGCCTCTAGAGCAGAAGAAGAGGAAGATCCTCCGCAATCTCCGAACCCTGGAGCAGGCTGGCCTTGTCACCACTGGCAACAAGTACCAGGATCTCATCAACGACATCTCCAAGGTACACGAATGCGCACACACACACTGATGGCCTTCAGAGTTTGTTGCAGAATACCCATCTAACCAATCACGTCCCTTCTTTGTGTGCTTGACAGGACATTCGTTACCAGAGGCGTTACAGACAGAGGAGGAAGGCAGAGCTAGTGAAGCTCCAACAGACACTGAGTGCGCTCAACTCAAAGACAGCCTTCTATCAGGACCAGACCAACTACTATGACACTTACATCAGGACCTGCCTTGACAACCTCAACAGGAAGTGAGTGTCCCCTACAAAACGGACCCCTCGGCACTAACCATAAGTCTTAGTTAACCTAAAAACATACACTGTACAGGGCCTAGCAAGTCAACAAGGATCTCGGGTTACAGAGGAGGAATTGGTTTGGAATGGCGCCATATGGGCTAGTTTTGAATTACATTGTCATTGCTATTGTCATGATCAGAGCCTATGGTCCCATTCAACTTGATGTGTGCGTGAGTGACTTCCATGCGTGTGTGACCTATCTGGTGTGTGTCCCCACAGGAACGCGCGGCGGTCCATCAAGCTGGACAGGAAGGTGGAGGAGAAGGGCAGTAAGAAGTGGAAGCATCAGTCTCTGAAGTACACGGCGGCCCGGCTGCATGAGAAGGGAGTGATTCTGGAGATAGAGGGGCTGCAAACCAACCAGTGAGTGAAACAGAGGGGAGGACAGCTGGTCCTAGTTAGCTTAGCATTGTGCTTGGACATCAGCTTCCTGGCGCCGGAGTCGTGTTCATTTGTACAAACCGTTTCAGAGCATAGCAAAATGTTTTACAATTGAAAACGTTTTGCAACATAAACTATTTTACAATGAACAGCCAGGGTTTTGTGATTTAAGAGGTAGTGTGGTTGAACTAATGTGAACATGGTAGTGAATCTTGAGTGAGTTGGTACCATACCAGGTCTCGGGTATTATGGTAGAAGTAGGTTATCCATATTTGACAAGGGGCTCTGCTCCAATACTTTCAGAAATGCATGAGTCTGTCATAGCTTTTACAAATCAGATCAGTGATTATTCCAAAGGAAGGGAGGACGAAAGGATGCATTGGTAAAGTATTGGGACGGGGCCAAGGCCCCAGGTCTTTGATGTGATGAGTGAGCTCTGTAAGCTCTGTGTGAGACGGGGAGGAAGGAAAAACCTCATTAATAAGGGGCATTTTCCATACAGACGCCCACCGTGTTCTGTCTGTCTCTCTCTCGCTCTCTCTCGCTCTCTGTCGGTCTTTTTTGTGTTATCCCCACTCTCTCCTTCACTCTCTGTCCCTCTCTCTTTCCCCTCTCCCTCCATCTCTCTGAATACTCACTCCCGTCCTTCTTGTTTTGGCCAGGCTGTTCCAGCTAGAGTGGCGCTGAGAGCCAAAGTCAGCTCCTGTGGGTCCTCACTGCACTCTGTGGGAGTTCCAGGCTAGGTCAAAGAGGAAACAGAGAGCTAGTATCTAGAAGACAGTACTACGTCCTCTTTAGAGCCATTTAAACACACTACACTTTGGCCCAATATCATCAATGCATTTCAGAAAATAAATAAGTACAAACAAACAAAAACGATTTCAAAGGTCATTTCTGGTCATAATATTTCTCACACTCAACATTTAAATGTTATTCCAAAACAAGTCTGTCTGACGTTGTGACCTACGGACAATAGCAGGACTAGAGTTGGTTATTATCCAGTCTCTGTATCCTGTATTTTCATTTTGACTCATTATTTTAATCCCATGTTTTTGTATTTTCCCTCAGGTTCAAAAATGTCATGTTTGACATCTCGCCCAGTGAGGAAGTTGGGGACTTTGAGGTGAAGGCCAAGTTTATGGGAGTTGAGATGGAAAAAGTCCAACTCCATTTCCAGGTAATGCTTTTCCCTGGAACTACGATGACACATATTTGTCACTGACCGTCTGTTTCTGTCCCTGTCTGCAGTATGATAGTTGACTGTCTGTTGTCCCTGTCTAACTATCTATCTCGGTCCCTGTCTGACTGTCTATCTCAGTCCCGGTCTGTCTATCTCAGTCCCTGTCTGACTTTCTCTGTTTCTGTCCCTGTCTATCTCGGTCCCTGTCTGACTTTCTCTGTCCCTGTCTGACTTTCTCTGTCCCTGTCTGACTTTCTCTGTCCCTGTCTGTCTATCTCAGTCCCTGTCTGTCTATCTCGGTCCCTGTCTGTCTATCTCAGTCCCTGTCTGTCTATCTCAGTCCCTGTCTGTCTATCTCGGTCCCTGTCTGTCTATCTCGGTCCCTGTCTGTCTATCTCGGTCCCTGTCTGTCTATCTCGGTCCCTGTCTGTCTATCTCTATCTCGGTCCCTGTCTGTCTATCTCGTCCCTGTCTGTCTATCTCGTCCCTGTCTGTCTATCTCGGTCCCTGTCTGTCTATCTCGGTCCCTGTCTGTCTATCTCGGTCCCTGTCTGTCTATCTCGTCTGTCTATCTCGGTCCCTGTCTGTCTATCTCGGTCCCTGTCTGTCTATCTCGGTCCCTGTCTGTCTATCTCGGTCCCTGTCTGTCTATCTCGGTCCCTGTCTGTCTATCTCGGTCCCTGTCTGTCTATCTCGGTCCCTGTCTGTCTATCTCGGTCCCTGTCTGTCTATCTCGGTCCCTGTCTGTCTATCTCGGTCCCTGTCTGTCTATCTCGGTCCCTGTCTGTCTATCTCAGTCCCTGTCTCAGTCCCTGTCTGTCTATCTCAGTCCCTGTCTGTTTATCTCAGTCCTTGTCTGTTTATCTCTGTCCCTGTCTGTTTATCTCTGTCCCTGTCTGACTTTCTCTGTTTCTGTCCCTGTCTGTCTATCTCGGTCCCTGTCTGTCTATCTCGGTCCCTGTCTGTCTATCTCGGTCCCTGTCTGTCTATCTCAGTCCCTGTCTCAGTCCTTGTCTGTTTATCTCAGTCCTTGTCTGTTTATCTCAGTCCTTGTCTGACTTTCTCAGTCCCTGTCTGACTTTCTCTGTCCCTGTCTGACTTTCTCTGTCCCTGTCTGACTTTCTCTATCTCGGTCCCTGTCTGTCTATCTCGGTCCCTGTCTGTCTATCTCGGTCCCTGTCTGTCTATCTCGGTCCCTGTCTGTCTATCTCGGTCCCTGTCTGTCTATCTCGGTCCCTGTCTGTCTATCTCGGTCCCTGTCTGTCTATCTCGGTCCCTGTCTGTCTATCTCGGTCCCTGTCTGTCTATCTCGGTCCCTGTCTGTCTATCTCGGTCCCTGTCTGTCTATCTCGGTCCCTGTCTGTCTATCTCGGTCCCTGTCTGTCTATCTCGGTCCCTGTCTGTCTATCTCGGTCCCTGTCTGTCTATCTCGGTCCCTGTCTGTCTATCTCGGTCCCTGTCTGTCTATCTCGGTCCCTGTCTGTCTATCTCTGTTTCTGTCCCTGTCTGTCTATCTCGGTCCCTGTCTGTCTATCTCGGTCCCTGTCTGTCTATCTCGGTCCCTGTCTGTCTATCTCGGTCCCTGTCTGTCTATCTCGGTCCCTGTCTGTCTATCTCTGTTTCTGTCCCTGTCTGTCTATCTCTGTTTCTGTCCCTGTCTGTCTATCTCTGTTTCGGTCCCTGTCTGTCTATCTCGGTCCCTGTCTGTCTATCTCGGTCCCTGTCTGTCTATCTCGGTCCCTGTCTGTCTATCTCGGTCCCTGTCTGTCTATCTCGGTCCCTGTCTGTCTATCTCGGTCCCTGTCTGTCTATCTCGGGCCCTGTCTGTCTATCTCGGGCCCTGTCTGTCTATCTCGGGCCCTGTCTGTCTGTCTATCTCGGGCCCTGTCTGTCTGTCTATCTCGGGCCCTGTCTGTCCCTGTCTATCTCGGGCCCTGTCTGTCTGTCTATCCCTGTCTGTCTATCTCTGTTTCTGCCCTGTCTGTCTGTCTATCTCGGGCCCTGTCTGTCTGTCTATCTCGGGCCCTGTCTGTCTGTCTATCTCGGGCCCTGTCTGTCTGTCTATCTCGGGCCCTGTCTGTCTGTCTATCTCGGGCCCTGTCTGTCTGTCTATCTCGGGCCCTGTCTGTCTGTCTATCTCGGGCCCTGTCTGTCTGTCTATCTCGGGCCCTGTCTGTCTGTCTATCTCGGGCCCTGTCTGTCTGTCTATCTCGGGCCCTGTCTGTCTGTCTATCTCGGGCCCTGTCTGTCTGTCTATCTCGGGCCCTGTCTGTCTGTCTATCTCGGGCCCTGTCTGTCTATCTCGGCCCCTGTCTGTCTATCTCTGTCCCTGTCTGTCTATCTCTGTTTCTGTCTGACTTTCTCTGTTTCTGTCCCTGTCTGACTTTCTCTGTTTCTGTCCCTGTCTGACTTTCTCTGTTTCTGTCCCTGTCTGTCGATCTCGGCCCCTGTCTGTCGATCTCGGCCCCTGTCTGTCGATCTCGGCCCCTGTCTGTCGATCTCGGCCCCTGTCTGTCGATCTCGGCCCCTGTCTGTCGATCTCGGCCCCTGTCTGTCGATCTCGGCCCCTGTCTGTCGATCTCGGCCCCTGTCCGTCGATCTCGTCCCCGTCTAACTTTCTCTGTTTCTGTCCCTGTCTAGGACCTGCTCCAACTTCAGTACGACGGAGTGGCAGTGATGAAGATGTTTGACAAGGCCAAAGTCAATGTCAACCTGCTCATCTTCCTCCTCAACAAGAAGTTCTATGGAAAATAAACCAAATATAGAGGAAGGGTAAAGATATGGAGGAGAACATGGGTGTGAAAGGATTGTATACCTTCTGACAAAGTATTGTTTGTTAAAGGAGCCATTGGGATAGGAAGTTTGAATGGTCCGTAACGTGTTATGTATGTCTGACTGAATATGATTTGGTTTCAATTTATAGCATGTCTATCCTCAGGCTCACATACACACATCCTCAGGCTGGTGAGCCACAAACACACACAAAGGGTTGTTGGTTTTATTTGATGCAGTTTTGATTGATCTTGTATTGTCATGTTATATCTGTTGTTTCATTATTTTGTTTATGTTCAGTTTTCCACTGGGAGATTGTACATGGAATATATTTTTTTAAGGTATATTGTAATGAAATCTACATTTTATATGTAGAAGTTCTATAAAGACAACACTGTTCTTGTCACTGAAAAATAAAGTATGTTTGCAACAAGATGTGTACAATGCACTACTGCCTAATAGTCAGAATGGGAGTTTAGACAGTAGTACAATTCCTGTCCAGCTATATACAGTAGCCAGCATGGATTGTCTGGAAGTGGTTAATAATCAGTGTCTTTTTAATCCACATACAGTACATTGGGAAGCTGTGCATCTTTTAAAGTCTTAATTAACGTGCATTTCTAGAGTTTCGCTGCTTTTTACACATAATGTACCGTCCAGTATACATTTAAATAATTTCTGTTTTAATGAGTTTAATAAAAAAATATATATATATATTATTTGCTTGGTCTTTGTTTTAAACACGAATACACTCTGACCTATATGAAATGTTGATGTTTAAAGGGATATTGCTTAATTGATCAAAGAAAGAATGGAGCATTGTTCGTTTTTATAAGTGTCACCCCAAGATAAAAAAAATATGCCCTGGTCCAAGATGGTTGTATACGTGACTGAATAGACACGTTTTAATTCCTGTCTATTAATTAATCACTCGAGAGTAGGCGAGGCTTTTTACGACCTCTTTTGTTGATGGAGTCAGACTTTTCAAAACCAATGTGTCTTTTGGTGCTACGCGCTGACTGTTCGAAGGCTTACGGCAGTTTCCCTCACAAAAAAAATGTTTTGAGATATTTTCTTTGTCTTAAGTTTAATGAAACGTTTGCCTGCGAAATCAATTTAGGATAAGAGTGAATTTACAGTCATGGTTTATTGGATCCTTGCGACGTTGGCCCTTTTTGCTCTCCAAACTTCAGCATATGTGCCACACAATGGTAAGTCAAATGCCTTGATGTTTTTTCTGTCTTTATTTTCAGAGATCAGTTAAACATTGAAATTATTATAGTTTTTTACATCATGAGGAGATATTGACCCTTCTGCTCTTTAGCAGTTTTACGAAGCACTTTGGGTTTTGAAATGTGCCCTCTTGCATTGTTCATTGTCGAGGGTAAAAATGCTTTTTTTTAGATTAACAAAAACAGCAGTTTCAATGGCGAAAATTATTTTTAACCGCCATAAAAATGTTTATGAAAATTAAGATGGAAACTTAACGGGATTTGAAGACACGTACGTATAGCTCAACATGAAAAGCTCTTTCAAACTTTGTGCACAATTTATAAAAATGTGTTAGTATATTCAACATATTTACTCCCTGACTCAAACTGCTACTTATAGGCTAAATCCAGAGGTTTTCCAATTACGTTTTTTTCATGCAGAAAGGGCGCATGGAAAGATGTGAAAATGAATTATGACAAACCTTTTGTGTTCAGCATGTTAATTATCCTCGACCCTGGTAGGACAGCATGCAGAGTAGACTATACTTACACTCGATTGTCTTTGCTGTGGCATGTTCGCTATAGGACCGCCACTTTACATGTTTACAGTGAGGTGTGTACACACCTTGCGGTTATGCTATATATCACCGTTCATTAGGCACTTTATAATGAAGAGCACATACTGCTATTTGTTACTCAGCTCCTGTTGTCTGTCTCTCTCAGACTCCAGACTCAACCTGAGGACGTTTGCAGGGATCTTCCTGTCGGTGACTGATGAGCCCATCGACTACATAGGGCTGGATGTACAGGAGGGTAGTGGCTCAGGGATGGACCAGGAGCCAGTGAAGAAGCAGGAGCATGGCCATCACGGCCCTCGTCGCTCCACCAAGATTGTCATCTCTGAGGAGGCCCGCAGCTTCCTCCAGGGTCGCCTAGCAACGGCCTTCGTCCCCACAGTCTACACCCTGGTCTTCATTATCAGCGTCCCCCTCAACCTGATTGCCGTGGTGATGTTTGTGCGTCGTATCCGTCCGAGGAAGCCGGCGGTGATCTACATGCTGAACCTGGCCAGTGCCGACCTCCTCTTCGCCCTGCTGCTCCCCTTCAGGATCTCATACCATTTCCATGGCAACAACTGGGTTTATGGCCCCTTCATGTGTCGCCTGGTGACAGCAGCCTTCTACTGCAACATGTATTGCTCTGTCCTGCTCATGATGTGCATCAGCATCGACCGCTTCCTGGCGGTGGTCTACCCCATGGACTCCCTGACGTGGCGTAGTCCACAGACGGCCGCCGTGGTGTGTGGCGCCATGTGGTTGTTGTCCCTGGGAGGAGTGACCCCCCTCCTGCTCTCCAGACAGACCATCCATCTCCCGGATGTGGGCATCACTACCTGCCACGACGTGCAGGATGTAGACAAGCTCCGTGCCTACTACCTCTACTTCTTCCCCATCTACTCCTCCATCTTCTTCTTCATCCCTCTGGTGTTCACAGCTGTGTGCTACGTCCGTATTGTGCAGGCCCTGGCCGCGGCCAACGTGGAGAACCGCTCCAGGAAGTCTCGTGCGGTGGTGATGGCGGTGACAGTGCTGGTGGTGTTTGTGGCCTGCTTCACCCCCACCAATGTCATCCTCCTGGTGCACTACCTCAAGCTGGCCCACGGACGCAGTGACAGCTCCTACCAGGCCTACCTGCTCTCCATGTGTGTGGGCAGCATTAGCTGCTGCCTGGACCCGCTCATCTACTACTTTGGTTCGTCCCAGTGCCAGAGACAGGTGGCAGCTCTGCTGGGCTGCAGACAGGCTGGGCCAGGAGCAGAGCTAAGCTCTCAGACAGGCAGTACCAGGACCAGCAGACTGGAGAGCATTCAGAGCACTGTGGGCAGTCATTACAGGAAGCTCATGGCCTGACGCCTTAGGACTGCGAATTCAAACAGACTCTCGGGCTGCATCTCGATAGTCTAGAGCAGGGCTTCTTAAACTATGTGTTGTAACCAAAGTGGGCCCTGGGCATGTGAGAGGTAGGTCGCTAGTTATGATCTGCATCTATAATCACTCGGGCTGTCAAACTAAAACATTTCATAGAGTTCATCTCAGAATTTGGTGTGATTAATTGTGATAAATCGCAAAATCTGAATGATCTAAAATTGAGCTGTAATTCACCATTGCTTTTAATACAAAAAGCATTACAAGAATATTGACAACTTGATTTTGTCCAATGTAACGTTAAGCAAAATCCATTAAATTGATAAAGCACACTATCTTTAACCTCAATGTCAACTTGTTTTGACATTGCATTGTTGTTTTTAGCAGTATAGATTATGTATTTTGGTTGCCTGACGACTCAAACTGAATTATTCCCCTGCTCCATGTTCAACTACATACTTCAAGTCTTACTGCCAATCGTTGAAGTCGTTTGTGGTGACGTCAAAATGAGGGGTGTTGTACAAAATAAAGTCATCAGTTCGTCTCTAACCAATCAGAGTATCAA
This sequence comes from Oncorhynchus keta, assembly GCF_023373465.1. Classification (NCBI taxonomy): domain Eukaryota; kingdom Metazoa; phylum Chordata; class Actinopteri; order Salmoniformes; family Salmonidae; genus Oncorhynchus; species Oncorhynchus keta. The sequence continues at coordinate 23,521,342 of NC_068445.1, forward strand.
AGCCTATGACACATTTTCTACATGCCGCTAATTCCCACGTGTTCTTGCTCTGGCCAACGTAACTGATTAACTCTGACAGCCCTAGTAATCACACACTATTGTTATTCATGTGGGTCTTTGGAGGATGATTTGGGTCACTAGAGGACGGTCAATTTCTAATTTGGGTCTCGAGCTGAAAAGGTTTAAGAACCCCTGGTCTAGAATGTATTTGTCTCCTCCCTCATCTATTTCCCTTCATCTGCACTGATTTAAAACGTTATATAGATGAAGGCAACATATGGATGCCTGCCAGGCATTTTCGCTCACCTGTCTAGTACCTTTAGAACAATGCAGATGAAAGTAAGGAGACAAGGAGAGGACTCCACATAAGAGTATTGAGATGCAGCCACTGTTTACCCTGTCCACCTTGTCAAGTGAGGGAGCTTGAATTTATTGCACTTCTCTTTTTGATTGTCTTAATTGTTTTTTCATAGTTTGCGTTAAGTCAAGAGCCATATTTTAATGCCATTCTACTGATATTTACTCGTCTATAAATGCTTTGTTACTGCAGATACTGTATATTGAGTAATGCTTAAGGCACAATTCTGGAAACATTCAATAAATTCCCAGATTTTCCAGAATTCCTGGTTGGAGGGATCCGGGAATCCTCCAACTAGGATTTTGGGAAAACCATAGAATTTATTGAATGTTCACGTAATTTTGTAACCTTAGTAAATAATACTGTTTAGTGTGCACTCTATACATATACAGTGTGTTGGGAAAGTAATCAGACCCCTTGACCTTTTCCATATTTTGTTATGTTACAGAATTATTCTAAAATTGATTTTCCTCACCAATCTACACCCAATACCCCAGAATGACAAATCAAAAACAGGTTTTTCTATTTTGTTTTTGTAAATGTATTAAAAATTAAAAACATACTTTATTTACATATTCAGACTGTTTGCTATTTGACTTGAAATTGAGCTGTTGCATCCTGTTTCCATTGAGTATCCTTGAAGTTTCTACAACTTGGAGTCCAACTGTGGTAAATTTAATTGATTGGACGTGATTTGGAAAGGCATACACCTGTCTATATAAGGTCACACAGTTGACAGTGATGTTGAGGAAATTGTCCGTAGAGTGCAGAGACTGGATTGTCACGAGGCACCGATCTGGGGAAGAGTATCAAAACATTTCTGAGGTAATGAAGTTCCCCAAGAACACAGTGGCCTCCATCGTTCTTAAATGGAAGAAGTTTGGAACCACCGAAACTCTTCCTAGAGCTAGTCGCCTGGCCAAACTGAGCAATCGGGGGAGAAGAACCCCGATGCAGCACTCCACCTATCAGGCCTTTATGGTAGAGTGGCCAGATGGAAGCACTCCTCAGTAAAAGGCACATGACAGCCCACTTGGAGTTTGACAAAAGGCACCTCAAGGACCATGAGGAACAAGATTCTCTGGTCTGACGAAACCAAGATTGAATGGCAAGCGTCATGTCTGGAGGAAACCTGGTATCATCCCTACAGTGAAGCATGGGGTGGGAGCATCATGCTATGGGGATGTTTTTCAGCGGCAGGGACTGGGAGACTTGTAAGGATCGAGGGAAAGATGAACAGAGCAAAGTACAGAGAAATCCTTGATTAAAACCTGCTCCAGAGAGCTCAGGACCTCAGACTGCGGAGAAGGTTAATCTTACAACAGGACAACGACCCTGAACACACAGCCAAGACAACGCAGGATTGGCTTCGGGACATGTCTCTGAATGTTCTTGAGTGACCCAGCCAGAGCCCGGACTTGAACCAGATCGAACATCTCTGGAGACCTGAAATTAGCTCCCCATCCAACCTGACATAGCTTGAGAGGATCTGCAGAGAAGAATGGGAGAAACTCCCCAAATAGAGGTGTGCCAAGCTTGTAACGTCATACCCAAGAAGACTTGAGGCTGTAATTACTGCCAAAGGTGCTTCAACAAAGTACAGAGTAAAGGGTCAGAATACTTATGTATTTAGTTCATGATAATGTACAGGTAACACATGAGTAAATGAGGGATATAAAGTATATTGAAGCAGGTGCTTCCACACAGGTGTGGTTCCCGAGTTAAGTAAGCAATTAATATCCATTCATGCTTAGCGTCATATATATAAAAAATATTGGGCATACCATTATTTTGGCTACCATGGCTATGCCCCCATCCAGAGCACGAGTGGTCACTGAATGGTTTGATGAGCATGAAAATGATGTAAACCATATGCTTTTGCGGTCTCAGTCACCAGATCTCAACCCAATTGAACACTTAAGGGAGATTCTGGAGTGGTGCCTGAGAGTGTTTTCCACCACCATCAACAAACCCCAAATTATGGAATTTTCTCATGGAAGAATGGTGTAACATTCCTCCAATCGAGATCCAAGCAGTTGTAGAATCTATGCCAAGGTGCATTGAAGCTGTTCTGGCTCTTGGTGCCCTGCCCTGTTAAGACACTTAATGTTGCTGTTTCCTTTGTTTTGGCGGTTACCTGTATATTACTATGTGCTCTATATAAACGTTTAAGAAATAGTCCATATTGTCATGCAGTGTCTCAAAACCACAGTATTAACATGAATAGTTTACATTGGCTGTCTACACATTTCAAGTTAAGTATGAAAGTAGTTGGCGGTTATCTGATTTCTTAACTCCTCACTAACCTACAGGAAGTTTTACATTGTATAACCAATGTTACATTTTATTCAGATCTTATTACTTCAATGGAATTAGTTACAAAATGAGTTTGAATGTCTTTATTTAAATGTATGTTTGGACAGTTATATTGAACTGTTATAACTGTAACTATCAAAGAAACAGTAAAGACATGAAAACATTCACGGTAAAAACGTTAGCATTTTTTATCATTACATGGTCATATCACTCCCTGTGTATGTAATACATGATTTAAAGACGTATGAAAGTACATGTCATATTTGGTTAGATAGTTCTGGGATCAAAGTTCCACTAAAGAGATGTTGGGCACAATAGTGAGGATCTGGTTGTTTTGCTCAATTCATAGTCTTCTCTTCCTCTGTAGTCGGATTCTTCCCTGTAGTCAGATTATTCTCCGTAGTCTTCTCTTCCTCTGTAGTCGGATTCTTCTCTGTAGTTGGGTTCTTCTCAGTAGTCTTCTCTTCCTCTGTAGTCAGCGTCTCCTCCATAGTCGCCTCCTCCACCATAGTCTTCTCTTCCTCTGTAGTCTGCTTCTCTTCCATAGTATCCTCATCCACCACCTTCTCCTTATGGTTGTCATCGGGGCACAGCTCTGAAATAAGGAGGATGTAAAGATTAGATACTAACAGAGAGATTTGTGTTGCATGACTACTACCCCTCAGTGTCACAGAGGAAGTTTGTTTCATATCCATTTCCTGACTAAATTGCATATCCTCTAGAATTCAGGCCATACTTGCCCTCAGCTATACGTCTTTACCACAGGAAAACGAGGATGCTTTATATGTAGATAACAAAAAGGACAGCATTTTTATTATGCTCGTAATGTCTCCCCCTTGTGGTTTTGCATGGTTATGACACACCGTAGTTCGCCTGTGGTGGGCCAATAATAATGGCCATTGGTCTTTGCAGTAATTTCAACTTTCAACGAAAACAAGTTGAGCCTGTATATTGCTATGGAACTAGACCCTGACCATGGAATGGCCATTGTTTTTTCCTCTGTCTGCTCAAGATACAGTTAGAGAGGTACTTGTAACTGCTCATATGATTCAATTCCCCTCAAACACAGTGACAATTTGGACAAGCTTAACCTTTTATTGATTTTTTTCAGCATCTATTACAGATAAAAAAGATGAGTAGCGAAAAGAATCGCTGACCTGTTTCTCCATCATAGGTGTGGTGTGTCTCTGGGAAGTTCAGGCACTCTGCCTGGTTCTTATAGGTGTCCAGGTATGTGGGATCCATTTTCCCTGACCTTGCTGAAAGAGAGGGGGGTGGGAGGCTGGTAAACAGTAACTTGCTTGTGAACTCTTTTAGGGCTAGTAACAGACAACAAAAGGCTCATCTTCCATTGTCTTTCAAAACAATGCATTGAACTCGCTGGTTACTGAAATAGTGACCCCTTTGACAGAAATATACTGTTTCAACACCTTATCGATGTAGGGTCAACTTTCACAATGCCCTATCTGGAGTACAGCCTGCCTACAGTCGTGGCCAAAAGTTTTGAGAATGACACAAATATTAATTTTCACAAAGTCTGCTGCTTCAGTGTCTTTAGATATTTTTGTCAGATGTTACTATGGAATAGTGAAGTATAATTACAATCATTTCATAAGTGTCAAAGGCTTTTATTGACAATTACATTAAGTTGATGCAAAGAGTCAATATTTGCAGTGTTGACACTTCTTTTTCAAGACCTCTGCAATCCGCCCTGGCATGCTGTCAATTAACTTCTGGGCCACATCCTGACTGATGGCAGCCCGTTCTTGCATAATCAATTGCTTGGAGTTTGTCAGAATTTGTGGGTTTTTGTTTGTCCACCCGCCTCTTGAGGATTGACCACAAGTTCTCAAAGGGATTAAGGTCTGGGGAGTTTCTTGGCCATGGACCCAAAATATCGATGTTATAACGAGAGAATCACTGACATGATGTCAGCTGATCCTTTTGTGGCAGGGCTGAAATGCAGTGGAAATGTTTTTTGGTATTCAGTTAATTTGCATGGCAGAGGGACTTTGCAATTCATCTGATCACTCTTCATAACATTCTGGAGTATATGCAAATTGCCATCATTCAAACTGAGGCAGCAGACTTTGTGAAAATTAATCTTTGTTTCATTATCAAAACTTTTGGCCACAGCTGTACACTGCTACTATTTATCAACATCAATGAGTGGGGCCCGCTTGGGGCTAGCTTTGTCCCAGATCTGTATGTGCTTAAACAAAGTCATACATTTTGGTCATGACACTGAACCAACACAGCAGTTAGGAGTTGGTTAAAGCACATCCAGATGGGTCCAGACTAGTTTGGGAGTGGACTCAAATTGATTGTTTGAGTGGACTTACTAAACAGGAGTAGGTATCTGCCAGTGATGTCTCCATTACGAGAGGTGTCTGACCATAGCAGGCAGTCAGGGCAGGTCTCCAGGTACTGACCTTTGTGTTCAGACAAATGAACTGTGGATCCACAAAATTATCCATTATGATTAGGACATTTGATAACACCTTTTTAGGCCTGTTTCAGCTAATACTTCCAAGAATTCAATAAAATCTTATACCAAATGTCAGGTTTCATTTTGGTGCTTGTTTTAGTGATTACCAAATACTATATACTATATAATTATTAGGTAATTATAATGTTGCAACATTTTTACCATGCCATTTCCAAGTACCTGAAAAATATCTAACTAAAATAAAGTGTAACATTATTTTATTCTTTGAATCTTTACAGGCTTATCATCATGACATAAAGTGAAGACAGCATGGTATAAGGCACAGGGTACAGTACAATGTACGTAATAAATAGGCAAGTGGATAAAGTCCCTATTATTGAGCAGCTAAATGATTTCATCATTAAGATGTAGAGCACTAGCCTGGTTGCCAAATCTGTTTCTGCTTCAGCCAACTCGCTCCTTTGTTGATGTCCTATTTGGCATAACGCCAGAGGAGGGTGTTGGCTAAAGCACAGACAGATCTGGCGAGCAGGCTAGTAGAGCACGGGTCACTTACTGTGAACTGTGGAGGTGGTGCCGGAGATGGTAGCATTTGTTGCACCGACAACGCATTTGCCATCACTGATAGATATTTAGGAAAACTTGTTAGCATAAAGTAGGTGCCAACCTGAGACATTCTCTTTGCTTTCCGAGAAAGGTGAGATTAAATGTCTACCATTGCAGATACTTTCCTAATATTTTTTAACGCCCAATGACATTCGTTACAGTCCACATTCATATCCACAACCTAACCAGACTTACATGCGGTCTCCCCAACGTAGTGTGATTACTTGATGGTCAGATGTAGCCGACAGGTCAATCCAGGAGCTTTTCAGAGTCCCCAAAGCTTTTTGGAAGACTGAATGATCCGCAGACCCCATCACATACACCCATTTGCCATAGATCTACCAGTCACAGACGAGGAAAAACCCATGATTTTCAAACCATCTTCATTGCAGTATCCTTAACCTAACTTGGACCATTTGAAGTTGAAAAAAACAACAAAAGGTACACTCTTAGAATAAAGAGTTCTTCTGGTGTCCCCATAGGAGAACCCTTTTGGTTACATGTAGAACCCTCTATGGAAAGGGTTCAACATGTAACCGAAAAGGGTTCTTCAAAGGGTTCTCCTATGGGGACAGCCGAAGAACTCTTTAAGTTTCTAGATAGCACATTTTTTTTCTAAGTGTAGAGTAGTACAGATGTATGATCTTAATTTGATCACTCTTTTGTTGCTGAGAATATTCCTACGCTGCAGGAAATGCAAATGACCTTTGCGATTTACATAAATTAACTGAAAACCCGCACTAACACACAGTTATATTAACAGTATTGCACTTTTCATGTAGGCTACTTTTGGCCAGCTAATAACCGAACCACTGATCAAGCAACATTATGGACTAGATGTTCGAATCCTTTTGCTGCAGGATTTTCTTGCTATGACAATACTGGCAAAATTAAGATCCTAAATCTGTATGTATACTGCACAGCATCTGTCACTGTCCCAAAATGAATAATCACACATTCATTTGCCACAAATAGCTCTTATTTGTAAAATAAATGGCTGTGTCTCAAAATGACACCTTCCTCAGAGTCTTTGGCTCTGGCCAAAGTAGGTTTTCTGGATAGGGAGTAGAGTGTCATCTGCGACGTAGTCATTAAGTCTAAAGATCATGTTTAGTACTATGATCACAACTTACCTCAGTATGGTCCTCCAGTACCAGGGGTTTGACCAGTTCTTTACAGAGCGGTGCAGATGCAGCATTCAGAGAAGCTAGAGCTAGGAGAGATACGACTAGCTGGACAGACATAGTGAAAGATGAGAGAGATGGAGCAGAGACACGTGAGACGATAGTACAGTACAGCCAGAGCAGGACACCTCTACTTCTGGAGCATGTGCTTCACAGAGGCTTAGACAAAACACTGTTGCATAAGGGGCTATGTGGAGGAGGAAGAGGAGGGGAGGTTTTCAACAGGCTTCAATGCTTGAATGGATAAGTGAAGGCCTAAATCAGCATTCATATCCAGACTTTTCTTATATAACTCTGAATGGTTGTCCCCTCCCTGACTGAGTGGACACCATCTATTAGCTCGGGACCAGAACACTAAATAGAAACTTCTGTATGGGAATACTGCCCTTGAATTAATTCAAAGAGCCTGGAAACCAGCTAAATGATGACGACCACAGTCTGGTGAGGTAGCTTTTTACAACAAGTTAAATAATTAATCAAATGATCAATAGGGTGGAGAGTGTCTGGATTGGTATAGAACTACTGTAAAACAATGTTGCAGTATGAAGAGGGAGGAAGCCCTTGGTTTGGTGTATGTGCACATGGATTTATTTGCACATGAGGCCAAAACTTTATCATAGGTCACCTGGCAACCAACTGCCTTGGTCCCAAAACAAAATAGCTTTTCTTTGGACAGTTTTGTTATGCCCTTTTGTCTCATTTGGGATAAAGATGTAACAATGTGCTGACCCTTAGGAACCAATAAATTCATTCAGGGTGAGGGCTACATGGAAGCTGAAACAGGTAGCAATTAAAATAGATTGTAATGAAAGATGCCCCAGATGATGTGTCTGAAATAGCCAAATCCACTCATTTGAAGGGGCATCAACATACTTTTGTATATAATGTATATATTTATACTCTGGACATTGCTCGTCCTAATATTTCTTTACTTTTAGATTTTTTTCAAATCAAATTGTATTTGTCACATGCGTCAAATATAACAGGTAGACCGTAAAGTGAAATGCTTACTTACAAGCCCCTAACCAACAATGCAGTTTAAAAAATATGAATATGAAATAAAAGTAACAAGTAGTTAAAGAGCAGCAGTAAAAAAACAATAGCGAGACTATACACAGGGGGTACTGGTACAGAGTCAATGTGTGGGGGCACCGGTTAGTCGAGGTAATTGAGGTAATATGTACATGTAGGTAGAGTTATTAAAGTGACTATGCATAGATGATAACAGAGAGCAGTGGCGTAAAAGAGGGGGGGGCAATGCAAATAGTCTGGGTAGCCATTTGATTAGGTGTTCAGGAGTCTTTTGGCTTGGGGGTAGAAGCTGTTTAGAAGCCTCTTGGACCTAGACTAGGCGCTCAGGTACCGCTTACCATGCGGTAGCAGAGAGAACAGTCTTTGACAATGTTTAGTGCCTTCCTCTGACATCGCCTGATATAGAGGTCCTGGATGGCAGGACGCTTGGCCCCAGTGATGTTCTTGGCTGTACGCACTACCCTCTGTAGTGCCTTGTGGTCGGAGGCCAAGCAGTTGCAATACCAGGCAGTGATTCAACCCGTTAGGATGCTCTCGAAGGATGCTCTCGATGGTGTAGCTATTCCCCCTCAGTCTCCTGAGGGGGAATAGGGGGTATAGGTTGTGCTCTCTTCACGACTGTCTTGGTGTGCTTGGACCACATTAGTTTGTTGGTGATGTGAACGTCAAGGAACTTGAAGCTCTAAACCTGCTCCACTACAGCCCCGTTGATGAGAATGGGGGCGTGCTCAGTCCTCCTTTTCCTGTAGTCCACAATCATCTCCTTGGTCTTGATCACGTTGAGGGAGAGGTTGTTGTCCTGGCACCACACGGCCAGGTCTCTGATCTCCTTCCTATAGGCTGTCTCGTTGTTGGTGATCAGGCCTACCACTGTTGTGTCATCAGCAAACTTAATGATGGTGTTGGAGTCGTGCCTGGCCGTGCAGTCATGAGTGAACAGGGAGTACAGGAGGGGACTGAGCACGCACCCCTGAGGGGCCTCTGTGTTGAGGATCAGCGTGGCAGATGTGTTGTTACCTACCAATACCACCTGGGGTCGGCCCGTCAGGGAGTCCAGGATCCAGTTGCAGAGGGAGGTGTTTAGTCCCAGGGTCCTTAGCTTGTTAATGAGCTTTGAGGGCACTATGGTGTTGAACGCTGACCTGTAGTCAATGAATGGCATTCTCAGATAGGTGTTCCTTTTGTCCAGGTGGGAAAGGACAGTGTGGAGTGCAATAGAGATTACATCATTTGTGGATCTGTTAGGGCGGTACGCAAATTGGAGTGGGTCTAGGGTTTCTTGGGATAATGGTGTTGATGTGAGCCATGACCAGCCTTTCAAAGCACTTCATGGCTACAGATGTGAGTACTACAGGTCGGTAGTCATTTAGGACAGGTTACCTGAGTGTTCTTGGGCACAGTATCTGCTTAAAACATGTTGGTATTACAGACTCAGACAGGGAGAGGTTGAAAATGTCAGTGAAGACACTTGCCAGTTGGTCAGTGCATGCTCGCAGTACACGTCCTGGTAAACCGTTTGGCCATGCGGCCTTGTGAATGTTGACCCGTTTAAAGATCTTACTCAAATCGGTTGTGGAGAGCGTGGTCACGCAGTCATCCGGAACAGCTGGTGATCTCATGCATGTTTCAGTGTTACTTGCCTCGAAGCGAGCATAGAAGTACTTTAGCTCATCTGGTAGGCTCATGTCACTGGGCAGCTCTCATCTTTGCTTCCCTATGTAGTCTGTAATGGTTTGCAAGCCCTGCCAAATCCGACGAGCATCGGAGCCGGTGTAGTACGATTCAGTCTTAGTCCAGTATTGACACTGCCTGTTTGATGTTTCGTTGGAGGGCATAGCGGGATTTCTTATAAGCCTCCAGGTTAGAGTCCCGCTCCTTGAAAGCGGCAGCTCTAGCCTTTAGCTCAGTGCAGATGTTGCCTGTAATCCATAGCTTCTGGTTGGGTTATGTACGTATGGTCACTGTGGGGATGACCTTATTGAGGAAGCCAATGACTGATGTGGTGTACTCCTCAATACCATAGGAAGAATCCGGGAACATATTCCAGTCTTTGCTAGCAAAACAGTCCTGTAGCTTAGCATCTGCTTCATCTGACCACTTTTTTATTGACCGAATCACTGGTGCTTCCTGCTTAAATTTTTGCTTGTAAGCAGGAATCAGGAGGGTAGAATTATGGTCAGATTTGACAAATGGAGGGCGAGGGTGTATTGTTAGATATTACTGCACTGTTGGAGCTAGGAACACAAGCACTTTGATACACCTGCAATACCATCTGCTAAATACACTACCGTTCAAAGGTTTGGGGGTCACTTAAAAATGTCCTTCACAATTCCTGACATTTAATCCTAGTAAAAATTCCCTGTCTTAGTTCCGTTAGGATCACCCCTTTATTTTAACAATGTGTAATGTCAGAATAATAGTAGAGAGAGAGTGAAATAATTTCAGCTTTATTTCTTTCATCACATTCCCAGTGGGTCAGAAGTTTACATACACTCAATTAGTATTTGGTAGCATTACCTTTACTTTTTTTTTTACTTGGGTCAAACATTTCGAGTAGCCTTCCACAAGCTTCCCACAAAACGTTGGGTGAATTTTGGCCCATTCATCCTGACAGATCTGGTGTAACTGTGTCAGGTTTTTAGGCCTCCTTGCTTGCACATGCTTTTTCAGTTCTGCCCACAAATGTTCTATAGGATTGAGGTCAGGGCTTTGTGATGGCCACTCCATTACCTTGACTTTGTTGTCCTTCAGCCATTTTGCCACAACTTTGGAAGTATGCTTGGGGTCATTGTCCATTTGGAAGATCCATTTGTGACCAAGCTTTAACTTCCTGACTGATGTCTTGAGATGTTGCTTCAATATATCCACATAATATTCCTACCTCATGATGCCATCTATTTTGTGAAGTGCACCAGTCCTTCCTGCAGCACCTCCTTTGCTGTTGTTCTGGGATTGAGTTGCACTTTTCGCACCAAAGTAGGTTCATCTCTAGGAGACAGAACGCGTCTCCTTCCTGAGCGGTATGACGGCTGCGTGGTCCCATGTTGTTCATCTCTAGGAGACAGAACGCGTCTCCTTCCTGAGTGGTATGACGGCTGCGTGGTCCCATGTTGTTCATCTCTAGGAGACAGAACGCGTCTCCTTCCTGAGTGGTATGACGGCTGCGTGGTCCCATGTTGTTCATCTCTAGGAGACAGAACGCGTCTCCTTCCTGAGCGGTATGACGGCTGCGTGGTCCCATGTTGTTCATCTCTAGGAGACAGAACGCGTCTCCTTCCTGAGCGGTATGACGGCTGCGTGGTCCCATGTTGTTCATCTCTAGGAGACAAAACGCGTCTCCTTCCTGAGCGGTATGACGGCTGCGTGGTCCCATGTTGTTCATCTCTAGGAGACAGAACGCGTCTCCTTCCTGAGCGGTATGACGGCTGCGTGGTCCCATGTTGTTCATCTCTAGGAGACAAAACGCGTCTCCTTCCTGAGCGGTATGACGGCTGCGTGGTCCCATGTTGTTCATCTCTAGGAGACAGAACGCGTCTCCTTCCTGAGCGGTATGACGGCTGCGTGGTCCCATGGTGTTCATCTCTAGGAGACAGAACGCGTCTCCTTCCTGAGCGGTATGACGGCTGCGTGGTCCCATGGTGTTCATCTCTAGGAGACAGAACGCGTCTCCTTCCTGAGCGGTATGACGGCTGCGTGGTCCCATGGTGTTCATCTCTAGGAGACAGAACGCGTCTCCTTCCTGAGCGGTATGACGGCTGCGTGGTCCCATGTTGTTCATCTCTAGGAGACAGAACGCGTCTCCTTCCTGAGCGGTATGACGGCTGCGTGGTCCCATGGTGTTCATCTCTAGGAGACAGAACGCGTCTCCTTCCTGAGCGGTATGACGGCTGCGTGGTCCCATGTTGTTCATCTCTAGGAGACAGAACGCGTCTCCTTCCTGAGCGGTATGACGGCTGCGTGGTCCCATGTTGTTCATCTCTAGGAGACAGAACGCGTCTCCTTCCTGAGCGGTATGACGGCTGCGTGGTCCCATGGTGTTCATCTCTAGGAGACAGAACGCGTCTCCTTCCTGAGCGGTATGACGGCTGCGTGGTCCCATGTTGTTCATCTCTAGGAGACAGAACGCGTCTCCTTCCTGAGCGGTATGACGGCTGCGTGGTCCCATGGTGTTCATCTCTAGGAGACAGAACGCGTCTCCTTCCTGAGCGGTATGACGGCTGCATGGTCCCATGGTGTTCATCTCTAGGAGACAGAACGCGTCTCCTTCCTGAGCGGTATGACGGCTGCGTGGTCCCATGTTGTTCATCTCTAGGAGACAGAACGCGTCTCCTTCCTGAGCGGTATGACGGCTGCGTGGTCCCATGGTGTTCATCTCTAGGAGACAGAACGCGTCTCCTTCCTGAGCGGTATGACGGCTGCGTGGTCCCATGTTGTTCATCTCTAGGAGACAGAACGCGTCTCCTTCCTGAGCGGTATGACGGCTGCATGGTCCCATGGTGTTCATCTCTAGGAGACAGAACGCGTCTCCTTCCTGAGCGGTATGACGGCTGCGTGGTCCCATGGTGTTCATCTCTAGGAGACAGAACGCGTCTCCTTCCTGAGCGGTATGACGGCTGCGTGGTCCCATGTTGTTCATCTCTAGGAGACAGAACGCGTCTCCTTCCTGAGCGGTATGACGGCTGCGTGGTCCCATGGTGTTCATCTCTAGGAGACAGAATGCGTCTCCTTCCTGAGCGGTATGACGGCTGCATGGTCCCATGGTGTTCATCTCTAGGAGACAGAACGCGTCTCCTTCCTGAGCGGTATGACGGCTGCATGGTCCCATGGTGTTCATCTCTAGGAGACAGAACGCGTCTCCTTCCTGAGCGGTATGACGGCTGCGTGGTCCCATGTTGTTCATCTCTAGGAGACAGAACGCGTCTCCTTCCTGAGCGGTATGACGGCTGCGTGGTCCCATGGTGTTCATCTCTAGGAGACAGAACGCGTCTCCTTCCTGAGCGGTATGACGGCTGCGTGGTCCCATGTTGTTCATCTCTAGGAGACAGAACGCGTCTCCTTCCTGAGCGGTATGACGGCTGCATGGTCCCATGGTGTTCATCTCTAGGAGACAGAACGCGTCTCCTTCCTGAGCGGTATGACGGCTGCGTGGTCCCATGGTGTTCATCTCTAGGAGACAGAACGCGTCTCCTTCCTGAGCGGTATGACGGCTGCGTGGTCCCATGGTGTTCATCTCTAGGAGACAGAACGCGTCTCCTTCCTGAGCGGTATGACGGCTGCGTGGTCCCATGTTGTTCATCTCTAGGAGACAGAACGTGTCTCCTTCCTGAGCGGTATGATGCCTGCGTGGTCCCATGGTGTTCATCTCTAGGAGACAGAACGCGTCTCCTTCCTGAGCGGTATGACGGCTGCGTGGTCCCATGGTGTTCATCTCTAGGAGACAGAACGCGTCTCCTTCCTGAGCGGTATGACGGCTGCGTGGTCCCATGGTGTTCATCTCTAGGAGACAGAACGCGTCTCCTTCCTGAGCGGTATGACGGCTGCGTGGTCCCATGGTGTTCATCTCTAGGAGACAGAACGCGTCTCCTTCCTGAGCGGTATGACGGCTGCGTGGTCCCATGGTGTTCATCTCTAGGAGACAGAACGCGTCTCCTTCCTGAGCGGTATGACGGCTGCATGGTCCCATGGTGTTTATACTTGCGTACTAGTGTTTGTACAGATGAACGTGGTACCTTCAGGCATTTGGAAATTGCTCCCAAGGATGAACCGGACTTGTGGAGGTCTACAATCATTTTTCTGAGGTCTTGGCTGATTTCTTTTGATTTTCCCATGATGTCAAACAAAAAGGCACTGAGTTTGAAGGTAGGCCTTGAAATACATCCACAGGTACACCTCCAATTGACTCAAAATATGTTGATTAGGTAAAATCCTAGAGCAAATCTGGGTCAGTCTGCTTTTCCAACAGACACTGGGAGACAAATTCACCTTTCAGCAGGACAATAACCTGAAACACAAGGCCAAATATACAATGGAGTTGTTTTCCAAGATGATGTTGAATGTTCCTGAGTGGCCTAGTTACAGTTTTGACTTAAATTGTCTTGAAAATCTATGGCAAGACTTGAAAATGTCTGTCTAGCAATGTTCAACAAACAACTTGACAAAGCTTGAAGAATTTTAAAAATAATAATGTGAAAGTATTGTACAATCTAGGTGTGCATAGCTCTTAGACTTACCAAAGGTGATTCTAACATGTATTGACTCAGGGGTGTGAATACCTATGTCATTTCATTTTCAATAAATTTGCAAACATTTCTAAAACATGTTTTCACTTCGTTATTATGGGGTATTGTGTGTAGATATTTAATCTATTTTTAATTCAGGTTGTCACACAACAAAATGTGGAATAAGTCCAGGGCTATGAATACTTTCTGAAGGCACTGTACATGTTGGATACACGTCTCCAACTAAACCAAAAATAAAAGTTCAAGAATAGGATTAAGCCAGTGGCTCAGATGAAACTATCCAAGCATTAGATATCCTTTAAATTGTCATATTTGTCTGCGTTGTCAACCAAACACAATTCAATAATACTTTTGTAATACAGGAAATAGTCTAAAGTTAAGGCTATTTTACAAACTAATGTAACAGTATTTATTCAACCTTAAAATAAGTAACACATCCATGACCACATTTTACAGGTCTGTGCAGGTCTTCACAATTTCTATAATAATCTGCACAGAATCATGAACAGCATTCATCACTTGCACTATGTACTTTTAATGTAATCTCAACTGCAATCCATGTCATTTGGTTGTTCGATTAGATGAAGCAATGGGAAACACATTAAGTTGTTGTATAAATACAAAATATCTCACATATACTGAACAAAAATATAAACGCAACATGCAACAATTTCAAAGATTTTACTGAGTTATAGTTCATATAAGGAAATTAGTCAATTGAAATGCATTCATTAGGCTCTAATCTATGAATTTCACATGACTGGAAATACAGATATGTGTAAGGACAAACGCTGGGAGACGAGATGCAAGTACAGGGCGTGAACATTTAATAAACAACGGACATGAAACAGAACACGGACAGCGTCTGGACAGCGAAAACAAAACGACAATGCTGACTTTGGGATCTAGAGGGGGAAATCAACAAAGTGAAGGAGTCCATGTGATTCCAATGAAGAGCTGATGTGCATAATGATAGTGACAGGTGTGCGTAATGATGAGCCCCCTGGCGCCCTCGAGCGCCAGAGAGATATGCATCTGGTCACAGAAACTGTACCTTAAAAAAGTTAAGGGCGTGGATCAGAAAACCAGTCAGTATCTTGTGTGACCACCATTTGCAGAACGACATCTCCATCGCATAGAGTTGATCAGGCTGTTGATTGTGGCCTGTGGAATGTTGTTCCACTCTTCTTCAATGGCTGTGCAAAGTTGGATATTGGCGGGAACTGGAACACGCTGTCATACATGTCAATCCAGAGCATCCCAAACATGCTCAAACAGTGACGTTTGGTGAGCATGCAAGTCATGGAAGAATTGGGACATTTTCAGCTTCCAGGAATTGTGTACAGATCCTTGCGACATGGGGCCGTGCATTATCATGCAGAAACATGAGGTGATGGCCTTCTGTAGCTCAGTTGGTAGAGCATGGCGCTTGTAACGCCAGGGTAGTGGGTTCGATCCCCGGGACCACCCATACGTAGAATGTGTGCACACATGACTGTAAGTCGCTTTGGATAAAAGCGTCTGCTAAATGGCATATATTATGGCGGCGGATAAATGGCATGACAATGGGCCTCAGGATCTCGTCACGGTATCTCTGTGCATTCAAATTGCCATCGATAAAATGCAATTGTGTTCATTGTCCATAGCTTATGCCTTATGCCATACCATAACCCCACCACCATGGGGCACTCTGTTTACAGTGCAAATCTCTCAAAGCCATACACATGGTCTGCGGTTGTGAGGCTCGTTGGACATACTACTAAATTATTTAAAACAACGTTGGAGGAGGCTTGTGGTAGAGATATTAACATTCAATTCTCTGGCAACAGCTCTGGTGAACACTCCTGCAGTCAGCACTTGAAACATCTGTGGCAATGTTGTGTGACAAAACTGCACATTTTAGTGGCCTATTGTCCCCAGCACAAGGTGCACCTGTGTAATGATCATGTTTAATCAGCTTCTTGATATGCCACACCTGTCAGGTGGACGGATTATCTTGGCAAAGGAGAAATGCTAACTGACAGGGATGTAAACAAATTTGTGGACAAAATTTGAAAGAAATAAGCATTTTGATATTTTATTTCAGCTCATGAAAAATGGGACCAAAACTTTACATGTTGCATTTATATTTTTGTTCAGTGTAGTATTCCCATTTTAACTTTGTTGTGCTTTTAAATGCTTGAAAGTGCAGTAATAACACATTTAGATGACAACTAAACCACACATCTGACATTGTTTTTCCATTGTTATTTGGTTGTGTTTTAGATGATTAAAAGATCAAAGTGATAGCACATTGGGAATTCAACAAACTTCTCTCTTTTTAAGTGGGTGATTAAATGTTGAAATCTCACTGATCAATGTCAACCAAATATTACCCAAATTTCCACATTGAAATTATGTGGTGTGCCCAGTGGGCATAGCCTACACAAACACATACAGTACACATACAGACAAGGAATCAACATGTTGAATGAGAGAAGATCAGCTTTATACCAGCATATTCAAAACCCATGTAGTACTTCTATTTCTATGTATTTACAAAACATAACACAAGATTTTTTTAAAGAAAAAGGAAATGAACACGTTACAAATGGAAACAAACATTAACAAAATGTGGAATAAAAAATGTAGAACATTCAAATTTACAAATGCATCTTTCAGTATTTACATTTGTGACTTTGAACTAACATGAAAACAGAAGGCTCTGTACTGGTGTCCTCTAGTTCACCATCCCCCTCTCCCTTTCTGTCCATTTGTAAGATAATATACATAAAACATAGAGGAGATAGATTTGTGAGCTTTACAGGTATACGTATGGGAGGGAGTAGTAAAATCCACCTCTAAATAATATTGTAATAATCTAACATGGACTAAGGATTAGGTTTAAAACAATACGAGATACACCTACTGTATTTCACCTCCACACAAACTCTCCAAAATATATTAAGATCACAGTTTGTCCGGATGACAATAATAAATTAAGAGAATGATTTAACTCCGTGTTTTTAAAGGCCCAGTGCAGTCAAACTAGATTCTTCTTTTTTAACCATTTAAATAGTTAAATATTGAAGTAAGGTACTTAATTGTTACACAGAAATTATTTGATATTGAGATAAAAACAACTGCATTGGACCTTTAAGAATACCTTCACACAAACCCTCTACAACCATTGTCAACCATCGCTGCAGTTTTTGTCTTCCTTTTTTCATCAATCAAAATATTTTTTGATATTTGTAAAGCGCTTTTCATTATACAGAATAATCTGAAAATGCATAAAATAAAAAAAAACAAATTGACACAAGACAGGGCAACTGACACAATTAACCCAGATAACGCTACAAGGGACAAGGACACCAAGGAGCACAGCTATCAACAGAAAGCCTTACTACAGAGAAAGGTCTTCAGGCCCGTTTTAAAGGAGCCCAGAGTCTGTGGTGCCTTCAGGTGGTCATGGAGAGCATTCCAGAGGCTCGGGGCGGTCAAGCTGAAAGCCTGATCCACATGGAGCGGAGCTTGGTCCTGGGGGCGTGGAGGAGCAGGCTATCGCTTGACCTGCGGATGGAGTTATGGAGGGAGAGCAGTTATTTAAGATAAGCAGGAGGGATTTGAATTCAAACCGGAATGAGATGGGGAGCCAGTGCAGAGATGCCAGGATGGGGGTGATGGGATGGCGTTTCCGCACTCTCATCAGGATCGTGGCAGCGTTGTTCTGGGTATATTGGAGCTTCAGGTGACTCCTGCCAGGGATCCCGATGAAGTGTGTTGCAGTAGTCCAGCATTGAGGAGATAAAGGCATGGATGAGTTTCTCTGCGTTAGTCTGAGTGAGGGTGAGAGTTTGGCAATGTTCTTGAGGTGATAGAATGACGCTTGGCTTTACAAAGTTGTTTGATCTGGCTGTCAAAGGTCTGGGAGGAATCAAGCTTTACACCCAGATTGTAAATTAAGGGGGAGAGAGGGATGTTCTGTCCTGCTATGGTCAGGTGTGTTTTTGGTGAGTGCTGGACCTGGTGGGGGCTGCCAACAAGTAGAGCCCCGGTTTTGCTGCTGTTCACTTGAAGGAAGTGTTGCTTTATCCATGCCCTTATCTCCTCAAAGCAGGTATTTAAAAAAATATACAGTTTTGCATTAATTGAACAATCATAACAGGTTGCATCATTTTTAAAAGGCAGAAAACCAACCACTGGAATTCTCTCTGTTCTCTCCATGTCAGATGTGTAATCCTAATCTGTTTTGTAGGTGTTTATGTTCCTGGTCAAGACATAGATACAAGAATGATATCTGCATTTATGTCTCATATCTAATTCACCATTGTCTCTCTCTCTTTGCAGTCAACATAGCACATCAAATCCAAGTGTATGGAGCTGAAAATAAAATAAGAGCTCTTGGTGAATGTTCACTGTGGGACCAAGATCTCAAATCACTGAAGCTGTTGCCCAGTTCCAGTCCCACATAGGCTTTATCCCAGGTTGTTGTGTATCCAATGAGAATGAAGTTGACATCTCAATATAATTCATCCAAATCAAGACATAACAACTGCAGGTGGGGAGACAGGCCAGAACGCTATCCTCTCGAATTTCATTACACTTGAGGGTTTTCAGTTTCTTTTCCACAAGATGGTGGCGCATGGTACATATTTCTGTGTTAACAGACTTAACACAACTGAGAGTGTGCAGTGACATACATTTATAAATATTCAGAGATGTTTTATTTCAGTTTCTTTATACAGTCTCTGATGGTAGGTGTTGATGAACAAAGCAGGTCACAAATGTAAAATGGGGAGGAAACAGAAAAGAAGAAGAGGCCAAGGGGAGAATGAGGTTTGGGTCCACTGTCCTGGTAGATATATCACAGAGAGGAAGAGCCGGGGAGCTTAGATGACATCACATCCTGTCTCTGTGCGTTCCACCAATCCACACCACTAACTGACCAGCTGGCGAAGCCTTCACACACTCATGGTCATGTTTGGAGAATACTGCAGAGAGAAACAGAGGAAATATTATCAATACATAATAATAATTATGGAAATATAATCAATGCATAATAATTTAGTGGGTTCTTGTATTTGTCACACATGTGAAATGTAATATGCATTTTTGACTTGGAAATAAAAAAAAATTGCATATCCCAACTCCCTGAGTGCCCCTGAACAAGGCAGTTAACCCACTGTTCCTAGGTTGTCATTGTAAATAAGAATTTGTTCTTAACTGACTTGCCTAGTTAAATAAAGGTTCAATAAAATTTGCTCAAGGGCACATTGACACATTTCTCACCTTATTGGCGCTGGGATTTGAACAAACAACCTTTCGGTTAATGGTCCAACGTTCTAACCGCTAGGCTAACTGCCGCCAAACGCACATCGATACCCCTATGAAGCCAAACGCACATAATGTATCGACTTCACTTCCACGGTTTGTAAAATTCAGACAACTGCTTGATGATTGCCCCTTGGACCAGGTGTGAATGCTCTCGGGGACTAACCTGCCAAACCATTTTAAATCAAATGTTGATGGCCCATTAGCAGGTAGTTAAATATGCTCAGTTGAGAGTCAGTGTGAGGGTTGTGTCTGCATGAGTAGTATGTATATTCTTTTACATATTAGTGTAGGTTAACAGCAAGGATAAACCGATATCACAAGATGCCTTGCTCATATCGATATCAAAGGATAACGATATCATACCGAATGATCGATATTGGTGCCCGCCACCAGTGTGAACAAGTAGAGCACACACACACTGAAATGGCCCTACACATACCCGCGGTGGTTGGTGAAACATTGTGTTGGTATGTATTGGAGAATTTCAGTGTTTAGGCCGTTATTATTATCTATTATCAACACCATACACTAACAATATATAATTAGTAGTGATGTGTTCTGACTTTGAAAATAGGAAATATCCTTATTCATGTCACTGAGGGAGAGAGAGAAATGTAGAACGTTTACATCCTGTCAGGATATGTTATATATGCCATTTAGCAGACGCTTTTATCCAAAGCGACTTACAGTCATGTGTGCATACATTCTACGTATGGGTGGTCCCGGGAATCGAACCCACTAACCTGGCGTTACAAGCGCCATGCTCTACCAACTGAGCTACAGAAGGACCATCAGGGATCCTATGAGGAGGAGTGAAGAGATGAAGTGAGGAAGAACACATATCACTAAAGTTCTGCCTTGCAATAAAGATGTCATGCTTAGAGGGAAGGAGGATACTTTCTAGGGAGTTTTTCCTAGCCACCGTGCTTCTACACCTGCATTGCTTTGCTTGCTGTTTTGGGTTTTAGGCTGGGTTTCTGTACAGCACTTTGAGATACCAGCTGATGTAAGACGGGCTTTATAAATACATTTGATTTGATTCACTGCTCGTCTGTCCGACCCTTTGGGTGAATAAACTTGGTTGGAGCTTTTATTGTTGTCCGTCAGTTTTTACCCTGTTATTTAGAACCTAACAGTAGGCTTTAGTGAAAGTTGGTAAAACATTTGAATCTTTAGGCCTACTGCTAGAAAATGTACCAATAGTCCTAATGTGTCTATAGTACTTTGAATAACCTCACAGTTAATCAGTCAGAGTTATACTGTACAAAACAGTCTTCTACGTACAGATATTCTACCAATAACATGTGTAAGTGAGGTTGTGGGTACGAACTCACGCTCTCGTTCTGAAAGGGGTTGAGGAAGTTGCCACCCATCTCTCCATCTTCTCTGGGGGTCCCCGGCTGGTTACTCAGACTCAGGTTACCAGGTGAGTTCTAATCAAGACCAACCATAAAACACAGAAATATCATCTATCAAATAGCTATACATACCATACTATACTATATAGGGCAGATGATCCATTAACGGTAGTACCAATATTTCAACCACATACAAATACAGGCTAATCACTACAATGTGTTGTGAAACACTTAATTCTGTCTGAGAATTGATTGACAGATATGAGTGATGCTGGTGACTGATGGTTTGGGTTGGAGTCTTCTCTTACCTTGGGGAGGCTGTCCATGTCTCCAGACCCTGGGTGTTTGATAGAGAGAAGGTGACATTTTTTTGAAGGACATTACTACTATACAGTCCAGCAAACATAAACTTGCTCTTCACAAGACTAGTGTAGTGAGTTAAGAACAGGCTCAAAGCGTACGTGCGTGTGTATGTTTGTAAGTGTTACCTAGCGACCCGTTCATGTGATGTGGCTCCATTCCTGCCATCCCTCCCATTGGACCGTCTGCACCTGGACCCATTGGGAACTGAGGAACAAACACAAGCACACAGTTATACACAGTTCAATACACACACAGAAACACGCAGGCATGCATGCCACACACACACAGATAATAATGAATGAGTTGTCTTACATTTGGTCTGTTTCCACCAGGAGGGACTGTGTTGATCAGGGTGTACATGTTGTCACCAGAGTTAGTTGAGTCTGACAGGAAACAATGGGAAACAGACCCATTGGTGCAATAATAACCGCTCAAATAACATAAGAACCAATACATACAGTTTACTACACAAACACACATTAGTCAACTTCAGGTTAAGTAATCACTAGCAAAGCTACCTTATTGAGGTGAAATGTACTTACTTTGACTGTGATATGTGGTTGTCCCACCTTAAGATTAATGCACTAACTTTAAGTCAATTTGGATAAGAGCATCTGCTAAATGACTCAAATGTAGAAACTTTAACATACTACTTGCCAAATTGGCAACTGACTTCAGGTAAAGCATTACATCACACCTTAGGCCCGATATAAATAGCTAAATAGTTTCAGACCAAATGGCTTAAGTCCGTTTGTAACATTGTGAATGTATCCCTGTCCTTGTAACCCCACACACACATCCATTGTGCCTCACTCAGGTCTAGGCCAAGGGACGCCAGGTACCATAAGCCTACGCATGGCAAAGATTCAATTACAAGAAGATCCAACGATGCCTTAGGTTAGTAAATATGACTCTGTCTAAATCGTAGATATCAACAGGACATCAATTTTATTCCCCTTCCACTGTCCTCCCGGGTCAGCAACTCACAAGACTCAAACACCCACACCCACACACACTACCTGCTGGGCTGGGCATTATTGGAGTACCAGGTGGCCCCCCTCCTCCTGGTGGACCCTAAAATGACAGTTGATTATGGGGAGAAGAATGCCTCAGATACATCAAAGCTACAACACACCAACAATACAATGCTCTTAATAGCTGTTAACACAATACTCCCTATACTGCCCTGTAACTAACAGGCAAATACAGAGAACCAACTTCTAGTCACATACCACATAACTCCCTGGAGACGCAGAGGAGTATGGGATCTATAGACAGAGAGGGGGTGGCGAGGAGAGAGAGAAGAAAATGGTTCTTTATTTAAACCCTCTCTGTGATAAATGTATGACCATTTATTGTAATTGTGGTTTATTTAAGTATCTGTCATGGTGGTTGTGTTACAGTGTTTTTCTGTACTCACCGAGTTGGCATTTGGAGGATTTGGCCAAGGTCTACCCCCACCAGGGCCCCTAGAACACACACACACACACACACACACACACACACACACACACACACACACACACACACACACACACACACACACACACACACACACACACACACACACACACACACTTTAGTTTTTTAACACGTCATAAGCCATGGCAAAAATGTTTAGAATGACAGAAAAATAGCTGTAAAACTGCAACATTTTCTCTCAGCCTCATGGCAAAATGTGTAGAATAACAGGATATCAGCAATAAAACTGCTTATTTCTCTCTCCGCCCCATGGCAATACAGTGCCTTCAGAAAGTATTCACACACTTCGACTTTTTCCACATTTTATTGAGTTACAGCCTGAATTTAAAATGGTTTAAATTGAGATTTTGTGTCACTGACACAATACCCATAATGTCAAAGTGGAATTCTGTTTTTTGAAAAATGAAAAGCTGAAAAGTCTTGAGCCAGTAAGTAGTCAACCCCTTCGTTATGGCAAGTATATAAGTATATAATAATAAGATGCATGGACTCACGCTGTGTGCAATAATAGTGTTTAAAATAATTTTTTAATGACTACCTCATATCTGTACCCCACACACACAATTATCTGTAAGGTCCCTTCGTCGAGCAGTGGATTTCACACACAGATTCAACCACAAAGACCAGGGAGGTTTTCCATGCCTCGCAAAGAAGGGTAAAGTGTAGAAAAGTGTAAAAAAAAGCAGCAGGCATTTGAATATCCCTTTGAGCATGGTGAAGTTAATAATTACACTTTGGATGATGTATCAATACACCCAGTCACTACAAAGATACAGGCGTCCTTCCTAACTCAGTTGCCGGAGAGGAAGGAAACCGCTCAGGGATTTCACCACGAGGTAAATGGTGACTTTAAAACAGGTACAGTGTTTATTAATGGCCGTGATCGGAGAAAACTGAGGATGGATCAACAACATTATAGTTACTCCACAATAGTAACCTAAATGACAGAGTGAAAAGAAGTAAGCCTGTACAGAATACAAATATTCAAAAACATGCATCCTGTTTGGAATAACGCACTAAAGTCAAACTCGCCAAACAATTGCAGAAGAAATTAACTTTATGTCCTGAATACAAAAAAGCCTTATGTTTGGGGCAAATCCAACACATAACTGAGTACCACTTCATATTTTCAAACATGGTGGTGGATGCATCATGTTATGGGTATGCTCGTCATCGGCAAAGACTCGGGAGCTAAACTAAATAGAGCTAAGCACAGGAAAAATCCTAAATGAAAACCTGGTTCAGTATGCTTTCTAACAGACACTGGGAGGCAAATGAACCTTTCAGCAGGACAATAACCTAAAACACAAGGCCAAATAAAGTGAATGTACAAAACATTAAGAACACCTGCTCTTTCCATGACATAGACTGACCAGGTGAATCCAGATGAAAGCTATGATCCCTTATTGATGTCACTTGTTAAATCCACTTTAATCAGTGTAGATGAAGGGGAGGAGACAGGTTAAAGAAGGATTTTAAAGCGTTGAGGCAATTGAGACATGGATTGTGCATGCGTGCCATTCAGAGGGTAAATGGGCAAGACAAAAGATTGAAGGGCCTTTGAATGGAAAGGAAAGGGAAAAGGGGATACCTAGTCAGTTGTACAACTGAATGCATTCAACTGAAATGTGTCTCCACATTTAACCCAACCCCTCTGAATGGGGTATGGTAAAAAGTGCCAGGCGCACCGATTTGTTTTAAGAACTGTAACGCTACTGGGTTTTTCATGCTCAACAGTTTCCTGTGTGTATCAATAATGGTCCACCACCCAAAGGACATTCAGTCAACTTGACTCAACTGTGGGAAGCATTTGAGTGATCATGGGCTCCACATTAGGAAGGTGTTCTTAATGTTTTGTACACTCAGTGTATACACGAGTTGCTTACCAAGATGACATTGAATGTTCATGAGTGGCCTTAGTTACAGTTTTGACTTAAATCTGCTTGAAAAGCTAAGGCAAGACTTGAAAATGGCTGTGTAGCAATAATCAACAACAAACTTGACAGAGCTTGAAGAATTTTAAAATAATAATTTAAAAATATTGTACAATCCAGGTGTGCCAAGCTCTTAGAGACTTACCCAGAAAGACTCACAGCTGTAATCATTGCCGAAGGTGATTCTAACATGAATTGACTCAGGGGTGTAAATACTTAGGTAAATTAGATATGTCTGTATTTAATTTTCAATACATTTGCAAACATTTCTAAAAACATGTTTTCACTTTGTCATTATGGGGTATTGTGTATAGATGGGTGAGAGATATTTTGAATTCAGGCTGTAACACAACAAAATGTGGAATAAGTCAAGGGGTATGAACACTTTCTGAAGGCTCTGTATGTGTAGTATTGCAGGAACATTGTCTCTCAGCCTCAGGTGTTGAATAGCATGAGATTAGCTATAATACTCGCAAAACTGCAGTACGCCACTGCTATGTGTGTGTGTGTGTGTGTGTGTGTGTGTGTGTGTGTGTGTGTGTGTGTGTGTGTGTGTGTGTGTGTGTGTGTGTGTGTGTGTGTGTGTGTGTGTGTACTGTATGTTTGCACTGTATTTGAACCCAGGTCTGGTGCATGCATGTGTGTGTTGATGACAGAGTGCTCACATGTTCATGCCAGGCATCCCAGGGCCAACCAGTGCATTGAGAGGTGGTCTCATCCCTCCACCGTAGTTCTGGAAGAGAGAATCCCAAGGCCAAATGACCATAATGTAATGTACACATACATCAAACAGGTTTCCACAGGTGGAGAGTAGAAATACTACCATAGTATACTACCACACATGTACATACTGTATATAAACACATATATACAAATATATTCACCCACCTACAAACAAGCTCAAATATGACAGAAGGAGTTTAAAGTTATGCATACTGTACCTGGAGATTTCATTCAATCAATCACATACCTGTGGCCCAAGAGAGACCATCCCTCTGGGGGGAGTCATTCGCTGCATGGGCCCCCCCATATTTGGATGCCCTGAAAAAATAGAGAGCCATCAGCCTTCAGCCTGTGTGTGTATGTAAGAGTCTGTGGTGTGTATGTGTGAGAGACCCACCTTGTTGTCTCGTGGGGTCCATTCCGCTGGGCAGCATAGGCTGGTTACCAGGGACCCCCATTGCCTGTGCCAAAATCATCATCATCATCATGATCACAGAATATCACTAACATATACTAAATATGAGGAGCTATACACACAATCATGCCAAAACACAGTCAAGACAAGATAATGTGTTCAAGTAAGGTATAAAGAAAAACACCCTCTTTGACTGTAAGACAAGACAAGATAATGTGGTCAAGTAAGGTATAAAGAAAAACACCCTCTTTGACTGTAAGACAAGACAAGATAATGTGGTCAAGTAAGGTATAAAGAAAAACACCCTCTTTGACTGTAAGACAAGACAAGATAATGTGGTCAAGTAAGGTATAAAGAAAAACACCCTCTTTGACTGTAAGACAAGACAAGATAATGTGGTCAAGTAAGGTATAAAGAAAAACACCCTCTTTGACTGTAAGACAAGACAAGATAATGTGGTCAAATAAGGTATAAAGAAAAACACCCTCTTTGACTGTAAGACAAGACAAGATAATGTGGTCAAGTAAGGTATAAAGAAAAACACCCTCTTTGACTGTAAGACAAGACAAGATAATGTGGTCAAGTAAGGTATAAAGAGAAGCAGATATAAGTGAAATAAAAAGTAAAAAGTAAGAGTAATCCTTCTCACCCCCCTTAAAAGATTTAGATGCACTATTGTAAAGTGGCTGTTCCACTGGATGTCATAAGGTGAATGCACCAATTTGTAAGTCGCTCTGGATAAGAGCGTCTGCTAAATGACTTAAATGTAAATGTAAAAAGGAGGTCAGGATATAAAGAAGTCTTATAGACAGATGTACAATGGAACATTAGAATACATTTCCTATTGCAACCTGAGGAGGGCGTTAGTGATCTTACCTGATTGGGTATTCTGAGAGGAGGTCTGGGCCCACCAGGGTAACGAGGCGACATGAACGACTGTGAAGGTACACACACACACACACACACACACACACACACACACACACACACACACACACACACACACACACACACACACACACACACACACACACACACACACAGGGGAGAGTTGGGATAGAGGAAGGTAGAGTTAGGGAGATAGAGATAAACCGTTTGAAAAATATAAAGTATATGATGATGAATACTAGCGATGTTAGTATGACAGTCAGTCATCATGACCAGGCACCTGCACAGATAGGACCCTAGGCGTGCTGGTGCACCTGTCCTTTGCCCGCCTATGAAAAAGGGCCCTTTTGTACTGATTACTTTTTATTTTATTTTTATTTTTTATTTTCTCTATTGTAACTTTAGATGTAACAACTTGTCCATCAACCTAGATAATAATGTTCTAATGAATCTTTAAAAAATACCCTCCTCCGCCCGATCTGCCCCTGCAAGTGCGGCGGTGCCCATAAGCTGCTGCGCTCATCCTGCATGCACAAGCCACCTACTGGCGGTTACTTTGCTGTTGCTAGCATGTGTTATCTGACAGTCAGGGACAGGGAAGGGGGCATCTGCAGTTTGACTGTTTGTAAGCAGCAGAACAAATTCAAATCAAGTAAACACTAGTTTACTTATTTTAACAGATTAGCCTTGCTAACTAGCTAATTCATAACCTACATTCTAAATAATCAGCTGATATAGCCCACCCCGGTAGTGGTTCTAGCAAAGACAGGCAACCTAACTCCCTTTCATCTCTGTCCAAAGCTGTGTACACGGCCCTGGTCACTTCCACAACTTCCATGACTAACTACGTGTATATGTTTGAAACTATCAGTGTTTCCTGTAGGACTAAAATGTGTGTGAACTGTGTGTGAAATATCATTTTGCTATTTTGTGTGCCTACTATCCAATGTCCACACCACACACAATAAACGGTCACATAAATGTTGGGTTCAATTCAAACTAACCCAAATCCAGCCAATGATGTGAGCTACAGGGAGCAGTACCATCACACACCCCTAGGAAGCAGTACCATAACACACCCCTAGGGAGCAGTACCATACCACACCCCTAGGGAGCAGTACCATACCACACCCCTAGGGAGCAGTACCATAACACACCTCTAGGGAGCAGTATCATAACACACCCCTAGGGAGCAGTACCATACCACACCTCTAGGGAGCAGTACCATAACACACCCCTAGGAAGCAGTACCATACCACACCCCTAGGAAGCAGTACCATACCACACCCCTAGGGAGCAGTACCATAACACACCTCTAGGGAGCAGTACCATTACACACCCCTAGGGAGCAGTACCATACCACACCCCTAGGAAGCAGTACCATACCACACCCCTAGGGAGCAGTACCATAACACACCTCTAGGGAGCAGTACCATTACACACCCCTAGGGAGCAGTACCATTACACACCCATAGGGAGCAGTACCATAACACACCCCTACAGAGCAGTACCATAACACACCCCTACAGAGCATGACCATAACACACCCCTAGGGAGCAGTACCATTACACATCCCTAGGGAGCAGTACCATTACACACCCCGAGGGAGCAGTACCATAACACACCCCTAGGGAGCAGTACGATAACACACCCCTAAGGAGCAGTATCATTACACACCACTAGGGAGCAGTACCATAACACACCCCTACAGAGCATGACCATAACACACCCCTAGGGAGCAGTACCATTACACATCCCTAGGGAGCAGTACCATTACACACCCCGAGGGAGCAGTACCATTACACACCCCGAGGGAGCAGTACCATAACACACCCCGAGGGAGCAGTACCATAACACACCCCTAGGGAGCAGTACCATTACACACCCCGAGGGAGCAGTACCATTACACACCCCGAGGGAGCAGTACCATTACACACCCCTAGGGAGCAGTACCATAACACACCCCGAGGGAGCAGTACCATTACACACCCCGAGGGAGCAGTACCATAACACACCCCTAGGGAGCAGTACGATAACACACCCCTAAGGAGCAGTATCATTACACACCACTAGGGAGCAGTACCACACCAATCTGAGTGTGCACACTAAATACTTCCCTGTAGCCCATTCAGCCACAGCACAGGGAAGACCCCTTTTCTGCTTTATATATTCAAATACACCTTAGCCAAATACATTTAAACTATACGTTTTTCACCATTCCTGACATTTAATCCTAGTAAAAATTCCCTGTTTTAGGTCAGTTAGGATCACCACTTGATTTTAAGAATGTGAAATGTCAGAATAATAGTAGAGAGAATTATTTATTTCAGCTTGTATTTCTTTCATCACATTCCTAGTGGGTCAGAAGTTTATATACACTCAATTAGTATTTGGTAGCATTTCCTTTAAATTGTTTAACTTGGGTAAAACGTTTCAGGTAGCCTTCCACAAGCTTCCCTGTAACGAATCTCTTCGTCGTCTGAGGAGGAGTAGGAAATATCGGACCAATATGCAGGGTGGTAAGTGTTCGTCATATTTATTACACTGAACAGAGGAAACAAACAAACAAGTGAATAAAGAAAAAACAAAACAGTCCCGAATGGTGAAAAACACTGAAAGAGAAAATAACCACCCACAAACAAGAGTGGGAAAACAGGCTACCTAAGTATGGTTCTCAATCAGAGACAACGATTGACAGCTGCCATACCAGGCAAAACACATAGAAATACAAACACAAGAACAAAACAGAGTTCCCACCCCAACTCACGCCCTGATCAACCTAAAATAGAAACATACAAAAGGAACTAAGGTCAGGACGTGACATTCCCACAATACGTTGGGTGAATTCTGGCCCATTCCTCCTGACAGAGATGGTGTAAACCTCTAGGTTTGTAGGCCTCCTTGCTCACACACGCTTTTTCAGTTCTGCCCACCAATTTTCTATAGGATTGAGGTCAGGGCTTTGTGATGGCCACTCCGATACCTTGACTTTGTTGTCCTTAAGCCATTTTGCCACAACTTTGGAAGTATGCTTGGGATCATTGTCCATTTGGAAGATCCATTTGCGACCAAGCTTTAACTTGACTGATGTCTTGAGACGTTGCTTCAATATATCCACAGAATTTTCCTTCCCTTATGATGCCATCTATTTTGTGAAGTGCACCAGTCCCTCCTGCAGTAAAGCACCCCCACAACATGATGCTGCCAACCCCTGTGCTTCACGGTTGGGATGGTGTTCTTCGGCTTGCAATCCTCATCCTTTTCCTCCAAACATAATGATGGTCATTGTTGCCAAACAGTTCTATTTTTGTTTCATCAAACCAGAGGTTTCCAAAAAGTACGATCTTTGTCACCATGTGCAGTTCCAAACCGTAGTCTGGCTTTTTTTATGGCGGATTTGTAGCAGTGGCTTCTTTCTTGCTGAGCGGCCTTTCAGGTTATGTCGATATACGACTCGTTTTACTGTGGATATAGATACTTTTGCACCTGTTTCCTCCAGCATCTTCACAAGGTCCTTGATTTGCACTTTTCGCACCAAAGCACGTTCATCTCTAGGAGACAGAACGCGTCTCCTTCCTGAGCGGTATGACGGCTGCGTGGTCCCATGGAGTCTATACTTGTGTACTATTGTTTGTACAGATGAACATGGTACCTTCAGGCATTTGGCAACTGCTCCCAAGGATGAACCAGACTTGTGGAGGTCTACAATTTTGTTTCTGAGGTCTTGGCTGATTTCTTTTGAGTTTCCCATGATGTCAAGCAAAGAGGCACAGAGTTTGAAGGTAGGCCTTGAAATACATCCGCAGGTACATCTCCAATTGACTCAAATGATGTCAATTAGCTTATCAGAAGCTTCTAAAGCCATAACATCATTTTCTGGAAGTTGTTTAAAGGCACATTCAACTGTGTATGTAAACTTCTGACCCACTGGAAATGTGATACAGTGAATTAGAAGTGAAATAATCTGTCTGTAAACAATTGTTGGAAATATTACTTGTGTCATGCACAGAGTAGATGTCCTAACCGACTTTCCAAAACCATAGTTTGTTAACGATACATTTGTGGAGTGGTTGAAAATCGAGTTTTAATGATTCCAATTTAAGAGTATGTACACTTCCGACTTCAACTGTATATACTGTATGTATGTGTGTGTGTATGTGTGTGTGTACCTGGAAGAATCCTGGAGGTACGGGTCCCACTGGCATTCCCTCTCCTGGGGGAAGGTTTCCAAGTATGGGACTGGGAGCTGCTGCTGCACTCTGGAAGACACACACACACGTGCACACACACACAAAGTCAGGTTAGGTCATGAGGATGGTGTATCAGTGAGGCGGTAACTATTAACACACTCATGCAGAAAAGGTCCAAAGACATCCAAAATTCCAACACCAGGAGACACTGAACCCTAGGAAAATCCATAATCCAGCCGATGACTACCTATAATCCAGCCCATGACTACAACTAATCCAGCCGCTGACTACCTATAATCCAGCCCATGACTACCTATAATCCAGCCCATGACTACAACTAATCCAGCCACTGACTACCTATAATCCAGCCCATGACTACCTATAATCCAGCCCATGAATACCTATAATCCAGCCCATGACTACATATATTCCAGGACATGACTACCTATAATCCAGCCCATGACTACCTATAATCCAGGACATGACTACCTATAATCCAGGACATGACTTCCTATAATTCAGGAAATGTCTACCTATAATTCAGGACATGACTACCTAGAATCCAGCCCATGACTACCTAAAATCCAGCCCATGACTGCCTATAATCCAGCCCATGACTACATATAATCCAGCCCATGACTACATATAATCCAGCCCATGACTACAACTAATCCAGCCGCTGACTACCTATAATCCAGCCCATGACTACCTATAATACAGCCCATGAATACCTATAATCCAGCCCATGACTACATATAATCCAGGACATGACTACCTATAATCCAGGACATGACTTCCTATAATTCAGGAAATGTCTACCTATAATTCAGGACATGACTACCTAGAATCCAGCCCATGACTACCTATAATCCAGCCCATGTCTACCTATAATCCAGCCCATGACTACCTATAATCCAGCCCATGACTACCTATAATCCAGCCCAAGACTACCTATATTCCAGGACATGACTACCTATAATCCAGCCCATGACTACCTATAATCCAGCCCATGACTACCTATAATCTGGCCCATGACTACCTATAATCCTGCTCAAGACTACCTATATTCCAGGACATGACTACCTAGAATCCAGCCCATGACTACCTATAATCCAGGACATGACTACCTATAATCCAGCCCATGACTACCTATAATCCAGCCCATGACTACATATATTCCAGGACATGACTACCTATAATCCAGCCCATGACTACCTATAATCCAGGACATGACTACCTATAATCCAGGACATGACTTCCTATAATCCAGGAAATGTCTACCTATAATTCAGGAATATCTGCCTATAATTCAGGACATGAGTACCTATAATCCAGCCCATGAATACCTATAATCCAGTTCATGACTACCTATAATCCAGCTCATGACTGCCTATAATCCAGCTCATGACTCCCTATAATCCAGCCCATGACTACCTATTATACAGGAGCAGATCATAACAGTAGCCCAGTTTGTTATCATGACGTGATCAAACGAGTCTCCCCTCCATCCTCTGTCTCTGTGGGCTCTTTCCTGTGTGTGTTCCTGACCTGGCACTGTGGCATCGTGGCAGGCCAGCCGCCCAGGTTATTTTTACTCTTTATATTGTTCTCTCTCAGACGGCTTGGCGCGGGCACGTTTCACCACTGCCTTGGACTGCTTCCTGTGCTATAGTACAAACTCCCCAATACACCACCAGGCAACGGCTATGG
Source organism: Oncorhynchus keta (assembly GCF_023373465.1). NCBI lineage: Eukaryota > Metazoa > Chordata > Actinopteri > Salmoniformes > Salmonidae > Oncorhynchus > Oncorhynchus keta. The sequence continues at coordinate 23,553,905 of NC_068445.1, forward strand.
GCAGGGAGGCAGGGAGATGGACACGGACAGGAGCGTAATTAAGGGTCAAGGTTCAGAGGTAGGGGATGGAGGCGAGATGCTGGCGGCCCGCAAAGAGGTGGTGAGTGGTCCGACACATTGGTGAGTGATAGGGAAGACAGTCTACACCCTTCCCACACACACAGTCTCCCAAACATTACAATACCACAACTACAACCTCCACCTGTTAGTTATGGTTTCTCTGCAAAGACAACATATAGGATTCTTCTAATGTATACTATCAACTGTTAATAGTCATAAATAAAAAGTATCAGTATCAGCAGCTTTGTATCAAATGTGGTCCGCAAAACAATAAACATTTCAGTAAATGCAGTTTCTTGCTGTTTGTCTGCATATCTTCTCACTCCCTCTCTCCATCTTCTCTGCCTCTCTCTCCACCCCTCCACACTTTCCTGTCATCTCTCTGTCGTCCTCTCTCCCCCTCTCTCTTCATCCTCTACCTCTCCCTCCTTCGGCATAGACTGTGAGACAGACCCAAACTACTACTACTAAACTACTCCCACCCCACTGTGTGGGGACAGGACACATACAGTTCTTGTGTTGAAATTGCACTGCTCTATGTAAACAGAGTGTGTGTATTTGGCTTAAACAAATGAAGGTATGGATGGAAGGCTCAGTGGCGGAGAACATTGTTCAGGACAGGTGTGTCGCATATGTGTTTGTGTGTGTGTTCACAGTACTGCACTCTCTCTGGGAATGGTAGTGTTCTTTTCCCCTGCCTTCATTTCTCCTCTCACTCCGGATTACCCAGCATGCTTTCCACTCACTGGCAGCCTGGAGGTCTGCTGAGTCTGCCTTCTCAGAGATAGGGGGGGATATCTACCTGACCTGCTGACTAAGCAGCCTTTTCCAAATAAACCAACAAGAAAAACATCAAGATATTCCCTGCCCCCACTGCACAGCAGCCTCCTTCACTGGGAGAAAACGACAACAACAAACTTCCAGCCCTACAGCCGCTGCAACACACAACACAGACAGCCTCAACACAACAGCCTCCTAGCCCTACAGCCGCTGCAACACACAACACAGACAGCCTCAACACAACAGCCTTCCAGCCCTACAGCCGCTGCAACACACAACACAGACAGCCTCAACACAACAGCCTTCCAGCCCTACAGCCGCTGCAACACACAACACAGACAGCCTCAACACAACAGCCTCCTAGCCCTGCACAGACAGCCTCAACACAACAGCTGCAAGCCGCTGCAACACAACACAGACAGCCTCAACACAACAGCCTTCCAGCCCTACAGCCGCTGCAAGCCGCTGCAACACAACACAGACAGCCTCAACACAACAGCCTTCCAGCCCTACAGCCCTGCAACACACAACACAGACAGCCTCAACACAACAGCCTCCCAGCCTTACAGCCGCTGCAACACACAACACAGACCACCTCAACACAACAGCCTTCCAGCCCTACAGCCCCTGCAACATACAACACAGACAGCCTCAACACAACAGCCTCCCAGCCCTACAGCCGCTGCAACACACAACACAGACAGCCTCAACACAACAGCCTTCCAGCCCTACAGCCCCTGCAACACACAACACAGACAGCCTCAACACAACAGCCTCCCAGCCTTACAGCCGCTGCAACACACAACACAGACCACCTCAACACAACAGCCTTCCAGCCCTACAGCCCCTGCAACATACAACACAGACAGCCTCAACACAACAGCCTCCCAGCCCTACACGTCATCACAGGACAACTACCACAATAGTTTTTATTTCTGAATGAAACTACATTTCACATCGACTACAAGCACACCTTCTAAGCTTTCTTGTTAGAAACACAGTTGATACGTCTTAGCCAAGTTGGACTGTGTGTGTTGGAGGGGGCTCAACAGTAGGTTTATGTTACTATGGTTTACAGATTAAACACAACCATTTGTGCACAGGCTCACTCCAAGAGTGATATTAATACTGTTGTACTGTTGGACAGCATTGTTTGGTAGTGTGTACAAGTTAAGGCCTGGTGTTCTAGCACCTAACCTGTTCAAACATTGAAACCGCACACACTGATTAAGAGTCTTCAGTCTACAGTTCACACAGAACCTTGTTTACACTTTGACAAGAGCTGAGAGTAGCATTGAGATCTGAGGTGTGTGTGTGGTTGTGTGCCTGCGCATGTGCGTGCGTGCGTGCGTGCGTCGGAGTGACTGAGGAAAGCTGAAGCAGGGGAAACACTCTGACCTCCGACTTAGACTACGCTAACCACCCTGTTACAGGATCACATTACGCTAACCACCCTGTTACAGGATTATATTACGCTAACCACCCTGTTACAGGATTACATTACGCTAACCACCCTGTTACAGGACTACACTACGCTAACCACCCTGTTACAGGATAACACTATGCTAACCACCTTGTTACAGGATTACATTACGCTAACCACCCTGTTACAGGACTACACTACGCTAACCACCCTGTTACAGGATTACACTATGCTAACCACCCTGTTACAGGACTACACTACGCTAACCACCCTGTTACAGGACTACACTACGCTAACCACCCTGTTACAGGACTACACTACGCTAACCACCCTGTCACAGGATTACATTACGCTAACCACCCTGTTACAGGATTACATTACGCTAACCACCCTGTTACAGGACTACACTATGCTAACCACCCTGTTACAGGATTACACTATGCTAACCACCCTGTTACAGGACTATACTACGCTAACCACCCTGTTACAGGACGACACTACGCTAACCACCCTGTCACAGGATTACACTACGCTAACCACCCTGTTACAGGATAACACTATGCTAACCACCCTGTTACAGGATTACATTACACTAACCACCCTGTTACAGGATTACATTACACTAACCACCCTGTTACAGGATTACATTACGCTAACCACCCTGTTACAGGATTACATTACGCTAACCACCCTGTTACAGGATTACACTACGCTAACCACCCTGTTACAGGATTACACCACTATGTTCCACATGAGCAAGTCAGACCACTATGATGACACACAAAAATGATCCATCAAACACAGTTGGTCTTCTTCTAACGCCTCTTAAGGAAAAAGTAATCCAAAAGTAATGGAGTTTGGCTAATACAAAAGTGTTGTTACTGATTACAATTTGACAGGTAACTAGCCGCTGTAACACAAATACATTTAGAAAGTAACCTACCCAATCCTGACTACTCTCACCTCACTGTTACTGGGTTACACTACGCCATTCACACTGTTACAGGGTTACACTATGTTAACCACACTGTTACAGGGTTACACTACGCCATTCACACTGTTACAGGGTTACACTATGTTAACCACACTGTTACAGGGTTACACTACGCCATCCACACTGTTACAGGGTTACACTACGCCATCCACACTGTTACAGGGTTACACTACGCCATCCACACTGTTACAGGGTTACACTACGCCATCCACACTGTTACAGGGTTACACTACGCCATCCACACTGTTACAGGGTTACACTACGCTAACCACACTGTTACAGGGTTACACTGTGCTAACCACATTGTTATAGAGTTACACTACGCCATCCACACTGTTACACTATGCTAACCTCACTGTTACAGGGTTAAACTATGCTAACCTCACTGTTACAGGGTTACACTATGTTAACCACATTGTTATAGAGTTACACTATGCTAACCACACTGTAACACTATGCTAACCTCACTGTTACAGGATTACACTATGCTAACCTCACTGTTACAGCTTTACACTATGTTAACCACATTGTTATAGAGTTACACTACGCCATCCACACTGTTACACTATGCTAACCTCACTGTTACAGGGTTACACTATGTTAACCACATTGTTATAGAGTTACACTATGTTAACCACATTGTTATAGAGTTACACTATGCTAACCACACTGTTACACTATGCTAACCTCACTGTTACAGGGTTACACTATGTTAACCACACTGTTACAGAGTTACACTATGCTAACCTCACTGTTACAGGGTTACACTATGTTAACCACACTGTTACAGAGTTACACTATGCTAACCTCACTGTTACAGGGTTACACTATGCTAACCTCACTGTTACAGGGTTACACTATGTTAACCACACTGTTACAGAGTTACACTATGTTAACCTCACTGTTACAGGGTTACACTATGCCATTCACACCGTTACAGGGTTACACTATGTTAACCTCACTGTTACAGTTACCCTATGTTAACCTAACTCTTACAGGGTTACACTATGTTAACCTCACTGTTACAGGGTTACACTATATTAACCACACTGTTACAGGGTTACACTATGTTAACCTCACTGTTACAGTTACACTATGTTAACCTCACTGTTACAGGGTTACACTATGTTAACCTCACTGTTACAGGGTTACACTATGTTAACCTCACTGTTACAGAGTTACACTATGTTAACCTCACTGTTACAGGGTTACACTACGCCATTCACAATGTTACAGGGTTACACTATGTTAATCACACTGTTACAGGGTTACACTATGTTAACCACACTGTTACAGGGTTACACTATGTTAATCACACTGTTACAGGGTTACACTACGCCATTCACAATGTTACAGGGTTACACTATGTTAATCACACTGTTACAGGGTTACACTATGTTAATCACACTGTTACAGGGTTACACTATGTTAATCACACTGTTACAGGGTTACACTATGTTAACCACACTGTTACAGGGTTACACTACGCCATCCACACTGTTACACTATGTTAACCTCACTGTTACAGGGTTACACTACGCCATTCACAATGTTACAGGGTTACACTATGTTAACCACACTGTTACAGAGTTACACTATGTTAACCTCACTGTTACAGGGTTACACTACGCCATTCACAATGTTACAGGGTTACACTATGTTAACCACACTGTTACAGAGTTACGCTATGTTAACCACACTGTTACAGGGTTACACTATGTTAATCACATTGTTATAGAGTTACACTACGCCATCCACACTGTTACACTATGCTAACCTCACTGTTACAGAGTTACACTATGCTAACCTCACTGTTACAGGGTTACACTATGTTAACCACACTGTTACAGAGTTACACTATGTTAACCACACTGTTACAGGGTTACACTACGCCATTCACACCGTTACAGGGTTACACTATGTTAACCTCACTGTTACAGTTACCCTATGTTAACCTAACTCTTACAGGGTTACACTATGTTAACCTCACTGTTACAGGGTTACACTATGTTAACCACACTGTTACAGAGTTACACTATGTTAACCACACTGTTACAGGGTTACACTACGCCATTCACACCGTTACAGGGTTACACTATGTTAACCTCACTGTTACAGTTACCCTATGTTAACCTAACTCTTACAGGGTTACACTATGTTAACCTCACTGTTACAGGGTTACACTATATTAACCACACTGTTACAGGGTTACACTATGTTAACCTCACTGTTACAGTTACACTATGTTAACCTCACTGTTACAGGGTTACACTATGTTAACCACACTGTTACAGGGTTACACTATGTTAACCACACTGTTACAGGGTTACACTATGTTAACCACTCTGTTACAGGGTTACACTATGTTAACCACACTGTTACAGGGTTACACTATGTTAACCACTCTGTTACAGGGTTACACTACGCCATTCACACTGTTACAGGGTTACACTATGCTAACCACATTGTTACAGGGTTACACTACGTTAACCACTCTGTTACAGGGTTACACTATGCAAAGCACACTGTTACAGGGTTACACTATGCTAACCACATTGTTATAGAGTGATACTACGCCATCCTCTGTTACAGCTTGGCACACCTGTATTTGGGTTGTTCTCCTATTCTTCTCTGCAGATCCTCTCAAGCTCTGTCATGTTGGATGGGGAGCATCGCTGCACAGCTATTTTTAGGTCTCTCCAGAGATTTTCGATCAGGTTTAAGTCCGGGCTCTGGCTGGGCCACTCAAGGACATTCAGAGACTTGTCCTGAAGCCACTCCTGCATTGTCTTGGCTGTGGTGCTTAGGGTTGTTGTCCTCTTTTAAGGTTAACCTTCGCACCAGTCTGAGGTCCCGAGCTCTCTGGAGAAGGTTTTCATCAAGGATCGCTCTGCACTTTGCTCCGTTCATCTTTCCCTTGATCCTGACTAGTCTCTCAGTCCCTACCGCTGAAAAACATCCCCACAGCATAATGCTGCCACCACCATGCTTCACTGTAGGGATGGTGCCAGATTTCCTCCAGACGTGAAGCTTGGCATTCAGGCCAAAAAGTTAAATGTTGGTTTCATCAGACCAGAGAATCTTGTTTCTCATGGTCTGAGTCCTTTAGGTGCCTTTTGGAAAACTCCAAGCGGGCTGTCATGTGCCCTTTACTGAGGAGTGGCTTCCGTCTGGCCACTCTACCATAAAAGCCTGATTGATGGAGTGCTGCAGAGATGGTTGTCCTTCTGGAAGGTCCTCCCATGTCCACAGAGGAACTCTGTGGCCATCGGGTTCTTAGTCACCTCCCTGACCAAGACCCCTCTCCTCCGATTGCCCAGGTTGGCCAGGCGGTCAGCTCTAGAAAGAGTCTTGATGGTTCCAATATTCTTCCATTTAAGAATGATGGAACCACTGTGTTCTTGGGGACCTTCAATGCTGCATAACTGTTTTGGTACCCTTCCCCAGACCTGTGCCTCAACACAATCTTATCTCAGAGCTCTACAGACAATTCCTTCGACCTCATGGCTTGAACTGTCAACAATGGCACCTAATATAGGCAGGTGTGTGCCTTTCCAAATCATGTCCAATCAATTGAATTTACCACAGGTGGACTCCATTCAAGTTGTAGAAACATCTCAAGAATGATCAATGGAAACAAGCTGCACCTGAGCTTCATTTCGAGTCTATAAGGTATTTTAGTTTTTACATTTTAATACATTTGCAAAAAAATCTAACATCTGTTTTGTCTTCTCAACATAGTGTATTGTGTGTAGATTGATGAGGTTGATGAATTCAATCAATCAAATCATTTTAGAACAAGCTACAGTATAACGTAACAAAATGTGGGAAATGTCAAGGTGTCTGAATACTTTGCGAATGCACTGCATCATACACTCTATCTATCTTTCTCATTCCTTATTAATCTAAAGCTGTTACTTTCAATATTTTTGTATTCATTACTCTAGTTAGTAGCACTGTTTAGTGTACCTGCATTCTTTTCTTGTGCTTGTGCGTGTGTGTGTGTGTGTGTGTGTGTGTGTGTGTGTGTGTGTGTGTGTGTGTGTGTGTGTGTGTGTGTGTGTGTGTGTGTGTGTGTGTGTGTGTGTGTGTGTGTGTGTGTGTGTGTGTGTGTGTGTGTGTGTCAGGGGAGAGTGGTGTTCTCAGGAGTGTTCCACCACTGGGAGGGAGGAACTCATGTCTGCTGATTACAGAAGAGACTGAAGAGACGTGAGTGGAATCCCAAAACACTGTCATCTCTGTCTGTCAGCCTCAGTGTCTGGATCTCTGTCTCTCAGCCTCAGTGTCTGGATCCCTCTGTCGGTCTCAACACCAGCTCACACAGCCCAACCGTCTCACTCTGTTTCACTCTTCTTTCCATACAACCTCACTCTGTCTCACTCTAACTTGCCTCATCATGTATCTCTTCTTCTCTCCCTTTGTCTCTTCTCCTGTCATCTCTCTCACTTCACGATGTCTCACGCTATCTCCCTCAGTCTCAATCTCTGTCATCCTGCCTCTCTCTTTTTCTCTCACTCTCTCGCTCACCCACTATCACTTTCACTCACTCTACCACCATCTTGCTATAGCATGATTGGAAGCTACGACAAAAAAACAGTGTGTAAATGGAATGCAACACTGTATCTACAAACATGCTGACAAACAAGTCTTGTGTGATCTCCATACTACAGTTGTAGGAGATTTTCACCAGAGAGGAAGGCTAGTTAGGAAGTCTGCAGCCAGACATAAGTTCTGGTAAACATGCCTGGGAGGGAAAGGTGGGAGTGGAGACGGATAGACAGGGGGGGGAAAGGTGGGGGTGGAGACGGATAGACAGGGAGGGAAAGGTGGGGGTGGAGACGGATAGACAGGGAGGGAAAGGAGGGGGAGGAGACGGATAGACAGGGGGAAAGGTGGGGGTGGAGACGGATAGACAGGGAGGGAAAGGTGGGGGTGGAGGTAGACAGGGGAGGGAAAGGTGGGGGTGGAGACGGATAGACAGGGAGGGAAAGGTGGGGGTGGAGACGGATAGACAGGGAGGGAAAGGTGGGGGTGGAGACGGATAGGGGGGAAAGGTGGGGGGGGAGGAAAGGTGGGGGTGGAGACGGATAGACAGGGGGAAAGGTGGGGGTGGAGACGGATAGACAGGGAGGGAAAGGTGGGGGTGGAGACGGATAGACAGGGGGAAAGGTGGGGGTGGAGACGGATAGACAGGGAGGGAAAGGTGGGGGTGGAGACGGATAGACAGGGAGGGAAAGGTGGGGGTGGAGACGGATAGACAGGGGGGGAAAGGTGGGGGTGGAGACGGATAGACAGGGGGAAAGGTGGGGGTGGAGACGGATAGACAGGGGGAAAGGTGGGGGTGGAGACGGATAGACAGGGAGGGAAAGGTGGGGGTGGAGACGGATAGACAGGGAGGGAAAGGTGGGGGTGGAGACGGATAGACAGGGAGGGAAAGGGGGTGGTGGTGGGTGGAGACAGATAGACAGGGAGAGAAAGGGGGTGGTGGTGGGTGGAGACGCATAGACAGGGAGAGAAAGGGGGTGGTGGTGGGTGGAGACAGATAGACAGGGAGAGAAAGGGGGTGGTGGTGGGTGGAGACGGATAGACAGGGAGAGAAAGGGGGTGGTGGTGGGTGGAGACGGATAGACAGGGAGAGAAAGGGGGTGGGGGTGGGTGGAGACGGATAGACAGGGAGAGAAAGGGGGTGGGGGTGGGTGGAGACGGATAGACAGGGAGAGAAAGGGGTGGTGGTGGGTGGAGACGGATAGACAGGGAGAGAAAGGGGGTGGGGGTGGGTGGAGACGGATAGACAGGGAGAGAAAGGGGGTGGTGGTGGGTGGAGACGGATAGACAGGGAGAGAAAGGGGGGCGGGGGGTGGAGACAGATAGACAGGGAGGGAAAGGGGGGGGGTGGAGACAGATAGACAGGGAGGAAAGGGGGGGTGGAGAGAGGTGAGAGAAGAGAGTGAGAGATGGAAAGAGGGAGTCAGGGAGAGAAAGAGTGGGACAGGGTATGTGTGTGTGTGTTGTGTGTAGTCTTACTGGTCTCAAGGCCAACATTAACACAGGAAATACAAATGACACAGCACAGGAAGGAACTCACTAACAGCTCCCTCCCTCCCGCCCTGCCCTCGACCCCCACTTCTCTTTCTCACTCCCTTCATCCTCTCAAATGCCATTAGTCCCCTTCCTGAATGAGGGAGGAGGAAATGGAGAAAAGATGCTACTCTGCATGAAAAACACACACACTAATGCACATCTGGGTTTGGTGGGTCTGAATAGAAAACAACCTGGTGTAAATAAGAGTATCAAGTTACTATTTGGTAATTACTCTGTACACTAATGGTGTGTGTGTGTGTAAATGTGTATGTGCGTGTGCACGGTTGGCGCAGTTCCTTAGAACTGTACTGAGAATGGAAACCAATAGTGGTGAAAAACAAACTTGAAGACTAAGCCAGGAGAGAAAAGGTTGTACTTGTCTGAAAGATGAGAATAGTTTCTCTGCTTTTACCATGCATTATTCACCGTCTCCCATGGCGACCGGAGACATTTCAGCATACTCCACTATTCACTCCTGAGCCTGCGCACGCTTGCTGCCCAACTCACTTATCAATTTCAGGTCGGAAAGGTTTATAATCGCACCCTGACATTCACAGTTCCCCACCCAAAATACTGTACACTTCTTTTACTGAGGGAGAGTGAGATAGCGTATCTACTCCCCACGAGAGGAGCCTTCTCTAACCCCTTCACGAGGTGTGTGTGTGCGTGCATGTATAGCAAATAGAGATGTGTGAAACTTACTCCTCAGCCTTAAAGATGCACTATTGTAACGGACATCGTCGTGGAAATGACCGGACTAAGGTGCGTGGTCAGCGTACATTTTCCTTTATTTATGTAAATGTCGCCAACAAAACAAGAAACAAAGAAACGACCGTGAAGCTTACTAGGGCTGTAGTGCCACTAACAAAGACAACTACCCACAAAATACAAAGGAAAAAAGGCTGCCTAAGTATGATTCCCAATCAGAGACAACGATAGACAGCTGTCCCTGATTGAGAACCATACCCGGCCAAAACATAGAAACAGAAAATATAGAAATAAAGAAACTAGAATTCCCAACCTAGTCACACCCTGGCCTACCCAAAATAGAGAATAAAAGTCTCTCTATGGCCAGGGTGTGACAGTACCCCACCCAAAGGTGCGGACTCCGGCCTCTTTGGCCAGGGTGTGACAACTATGCAGAAATCACGCAGCCATTTCCTGGCTGCTAAAATTCTAATAGTTTGCCTAATGTCAGTTTGTGTGTCAAAACAAGCAAGTATAGTGTAGAGAATCATTGTACCATCTAAACCGCTGTGAAATATATTTTACATAACCATAAAACATTTATTTTCAGCTGTTTGAAGCTGGTGTACAAAAACGAAAGTAAAAGACGTAAAAACAAAATTTAAGAATGGGAAGCATAGAAATAGTGCACATCTTCCGCTTCTTAGACTTGCTTTCAATGAGAATGACAGACCTATGACACACATTTCTATGTGAATTTGGTCAGGTCGCCCAAAAAGTTACATATTGCAGTTTTAAGTGTCCACGTTTGCCCCGCTCAATAGCTAGCTTTTGAGTGGCGTGACCTATAGAGATGCTTGAGGGAGGACGGTCATGTGTGCCAAATCATGAAGAAGTGGTACTTGCTAAGCAAGCAGTGTGATGTCCTATACACGTGATGTCCTCTCAGATCTCTGCTGTTTAGCCATAATATCATGTAATTGTCCGTCTCAAAGCCCAGGAGAGTCACACAGAAGTAAATATTTATCACATCCAGAGTGCATGTCCACACAGGCAGACAGAATCCTCCAGTCAAAACCTCTCTTTTATCTACCCCTCCACCAATATAAAAAAAAGTCAAATGGAACAAAAACACGAGAAATAGAAATAAGAAAAGCACAAGAAATAGAAATAAGAAAAACAAGAGAACGTAAGTAAGCTATATACAGGTTCAGTTCCAGGGTCAGTGTCAACACCATATTTACAATGTGCAGGGATACTGGCGTGGTAGGGTTAGATATGTATAGAGGTAAGGTGACTAGGCATTATGATATATAATAAACAGAGTAGCAGCAGCATATATGATGATTGTATGAGTCATGTGTGCTCCCTCTCCGGCCTCTAGGCCACCAGGCTGGTCGTCATGGCACACACCTGTCACCAGCGTTACATGCATAATGACACTCACCTGGATTCCATCACCCCCTTGATTACATGCCCTTTATATGTCACTCCCTTTGGTTTCTTTGTTTATTTATTAAATGTATTCACTCCCTGAACTTGCTTCCCGACTCTCAGTGTACATCGTTACAGTATGTGAGTGTGTGTGTAGAGTCAGTATGAATGTGTGTGTGTGTTATGAGCAAATTGTGTGTGTGTGTGTGTGTGTGTGTGTGTGTGTGTGTGTGTGTGTGTGTGTGTGTGTGTGTGTGTGTGTGTGTGTGTGTGTGTGTGTGTGTGTGTGTGTGTGTGTGTGTGTGTGTGTGTGTGTGTGTGTGTGTGTGTGTATAGACTGTGCATATAGAGTCTGTGCAAAAATATAAATAAATAGAACGGTCTATTTAGTAGTGCTGAGCGATTAACCAACTGGTAGTTACGATCTTGTCTCATCGCTGCAACTCCCCAACGGGCTAAGGAAAGGCGAAGGTCAAGTCTTGTGCCTTCTGAAAAATGTCCGACGTTGGATCAATTCCTTGATTTTAGTTAATTTTCTTTTTGCCCACGCTCTGTTTCTGTAGAGAGAAATCAAATCATTCATGAGAGAAATCTGAGAAATCAAGTCAAGGACTATGGAACGTTGGGGTGAAGGGAGTTGTAGTTTTCATGAAGCAAATATTAAAACTACTTCTATGCAGAAATGTGGTCATTAACTACAATGATCATAATCCATTGCGCCAGAGATGGATCAGAGAGGCAGAGGCAAAGTGAGAGGTTTCACTCTCGCCAAAATCTGTCAAATATAAGCACAACACGTTTCTATGGGCTTATTTTGGGCCTAAGCTTGTCACCTGCCTTCCCGTCTTTGGGACAACGATTCCCATTGTTATGGCATAGACATGAGCATCTCATCATTATATACAGATCTCTGGACGGATACACTTTTAAGCCTGCTACGTTAGCTTAGATACACATTGACCGCAGGAGAGAGAAATGTACACAACACAATGACGACAGGGACAAAGACAGTTTGTGAAAGTATACCTGATCTACTTTGAAAAACTTGTACAATTATTTAGTCAGACAGCTCTGCAGCATACTTAGGCAGGCTAGCCTAGCTAAATAGGATGACTAAAGACAGTACAGTATGGGAAGCACATAACATTAGATGGACTGGCTGGCTGACTGCCACTGCCTGACCAGAGATGAGATGATAACCTTTTCATGCATGAGTTCCAAATATCTATAACGTTCACCCCAGCGTGAGCTTTTTTATGCATGTGATGTCAGAATGCACTCACTGTTCCAAAATGTGATTGTTACTCAACAGGACAGTTAAACCCCGCTGCCATCAAACCAAGGCACGCTGCCTGCTAATTATTTACAGGCTGTGTTTCAACTTGTCAATTTCAAATTATTTTCTAACAAGTCTAATTTTCGAACAACAGTTTGAATGGAGGTGTGTTCCGTCTCATTAATTCACATAGAAGTATTCCATTTCAATGTTGCGGAAAATTGACGTTAAAGGCATTACTGAGCCGGACACACTTCCCTTTTCGACAAGAGCCGAAGCACTTCCCTTTTCGACAAGAGCCGAAGCACTTCCCTTTTCGACAAGAGCCGAAGCACTTCCCCAGTGTTTTCACAGGTCAAGTATGCAGACATTTGCGCATCTCCAGTCAGAACAGAAGTTGCACAAACTTTTTCCCTCCTGGCACCTTATCTGGCTGGCATTGCCTTCATAGCTGTTTTCCTTACTGATAATAGCTTTGAACATATGTGCGTTACTATCAAATTAAGTGTCTTATTAAATTATCATTATAGTTTCTCAATCTTGTGTTGTCATTTCTACTGCAGCACACGGGTTGTATGCAGAATCATGTATTTACTGTTTCATTCACGTTCTCCAGTACTGCTGACAAATCTTGCATGGATTGTAATGGACACATACAGTTGAAGTCGGAAGTTTACATACACTAAGTTGACTGTGCCTTTAAACAACTTAGAATATTCCATCAAATGACGTCATGGCTTTATAAGCTTCTGACAGGCTAATTGACAAGGTTCATCCTTGGGCGCAATTTCCAAACGCCTGAAGGTACCACGTTCATCTGTACAAACAATAGTACGCAAGTATAAACAACATGGGACCACGCAGCCGTCATACCGCTCAGGAAGGAGACGCGTTCTGTCTCCTAGAGATGAACAACATGGGACCACGCAGCCGTCATACCGCTCAGGAAGGAGACGCGTTTTGTCTCCTAGAGATGAACAACATGGGACCACGCAGCCTTCATACCGCTCAGGAAGGAGACGCGTTCTGTCTCCTAGAGATGAACAACATGGGACCACGCAGCCGTCATACCACTCAGGAAGGAGACGCGTTTTGTCTCCTAGAGATGAACAACATGGGACCACGCAGCCGTCATACCACTCAGGAAGGAGACGCGTTTTGTCTCCTAGAGATGAACAACATGGGACCACGCAGCCGTCATACCGCTCAGGAAGGAGACGCGTTCTGTCTCCTAGAGATGAACAACATGGGACCACGCAGCCGTCATACCGCTCAGGAAGGAGACGCGTTTTGTCTCCTAGAGATGAACAACATGGGACCACGCAGCCTTCATACCGCTCAGGAAGGAGACGCGTTCTGTCTCCTAGAGATGAACAACATGGGACCACGCAGCCGTCATACCGCTCAGGAAGGAGACGCGTTTTGTCTCCTAGAGATGAACAACATGGGACCACGGCCTTCATACCGCTCAAAGGAGACGCGTTTGTCTCCTAGAGATGAACAACATGGGACCACGCAGCCGTCATACCACTCAGGAAGGAGACGCGTTTTGTCTCCTAGAGATGAACAACATGGGACCACGCAGCCATCATACCGCTCAGGAAGGAGATGCGTTTTGTCTCCTAGAGATGAACAACATGGGACCACGCAGCAGTCATACCGCTCAGGAAGGAGACGCGTTTTGTCTCCTAGAGATGAACAACATGGGACCACGCAGCCGTCATACCGCTCAGGAAGGAGACGCGTTCTGTCTCCTAGAGATGAACAACATGGGACCACGCAGCCGTCATACCGCTCAGGAAGGAGACGCGAGATGAACAACATGGGACCACGCAGCCTTCATACCGCTCAGGAAGGAGACGCGTTCTGTCTCCTAGAGATGAACAACATGGGACCACGCAGCCGTCATACCACTCAGGAAGGAGACGCGTTTTGTCTCCTAGAGATGAACAACATGGGACCACGCAGCCATCATACCGCTCAGGAAGGAGATGCGTTTTGTCTCCTAGAGATGAACAACATGGGACCACGCAGCAGTCATACCGCTCAGGAAGGAGACGCGTTTTGTCTCCTAGAGATGAACAACATGGGACCACGCAGCCATCATACCGCTCAGGAAGGAGACGCGTTCTGTCTCCTAGAGATGAACAACATGGGACCACGCAGCCGTCATACCGCTCAGGAAGGAGACGCATTTTGTCTCCTAGAGATGAACAACATGGGACCACGCAGCCGTCATACCACTCAGGAAGGAGACGCGTTTGTCTCCTAGAGATGAACAACATGGGACCACGCAGCCGTCATACCGCTCAGGAAGGAGACGCGTTTTGTCTCCTAGAGATGAACAACATGGGACCACGCAGCCATCATACCGCTCAGGAAGGAGACGCGTTCTGTCTCCTAGAGATGAACAACATGGGACCACGCAGCCGTCATACCGCTCAGGAAGGAGACGCGTTTTGTCTCCTAGAGATGAACAACATGGGACCACGCAGCCGTCATACCGCTCAGGAAGGAGAAGCGTTCTGTCTCCTAGAGATGAACAACATGGGACCACGCAGCCGTCATACCGCTCAGGAAGGAGACGCTTTCTGTCTCCTAGAGATGAACAACATGGGACCACGCAGCCGTCATACCGCTCAGGAAGGAGACGCTTTCTGTCTCCTAGAGATGAACAACATGGGACCACGCAGCCGTCATACCGCTCAGGAAGGAGACGCGTTCTGTCTCCTAGAGATGAACAACATGGGACCACGCAGCCGTCATACCGCTCAGGAAGGAGACGCGTTCTGTCTCCTAGAGATGAACAACATGGGACCACGCAGCCGTCATACCGCTCAGGAAGGAGACGCGTTTTGTCTCCTAGAGATGAATGTACTTTAGTGTTTAAAGTGCAAATCAATCCCAGAACAACAGAAAAGGACCTTGTGAAGATGCTGGAGGAAACAGGTACAAAAGTATCTATATCCACAGTAAAACGAGTCCTATATTGACATAACCTGAAAGGCAGCTCAGCAAGGAAGAAGCCACTGCTCCAAAACCTCCATAAAAAAGCCAGACTACGGTTTGCAACTGCACATGGGGACAAAGATCGTACTTGTTGGAGAAATGTCCTCTGGTCTGATGACACAAAAATAGAACTGTTTGGCCATAATGATCATTGTTATGTTTGGAGGAAAAAGGGGGAGCTTGCAAGCCGAAGAACACCATCCCAACCGTGAAGCATGGGGGTGGCAGCATCATGTCGTGGGAGTGCTTTGCTACAGGAGGGACTGGTGCACTTCACAACATGGATGGCATCATGAGGGAGGAAAATTATGTGGATATATTGAAGCAACATCTCAAGACATTAGTCAGGAAGTTAAAGCTTGGTCGCAAATAGGTCTTCCAAATGGACAATGACCCAAATGGACAATGGACAATGTGGCAAATGGACAATGTGGCAAAATGGCTAAAGGACAACAAAGTCAAGGTATTGGCGTGGCCATCACAAAGCCCTGACCTCAATCCCATAGAAAATTTGTGGGCAGAACTGAAAAGGCGTGTGCGAGCAAAGAGGCCTACAAACCTGACTCAGTTACAGCAGCTCTGTCAGGAGGAATGGGCCAAAATTCACCCAATTTATTGTGGGAAGCTTGTGGAAGGCTACCTGAAATATTTGACCCAAGTTAAACAATTTAAAGGCAATGCTACCAAATACTATTTGAGTGTATGTAAACTTCTGACCCACTGGAAATGTGATGAAAGAAATACAAACTGAAATAAATAATTCTCTCTACTATTATTCTGACATTTCAAATGTTTAAAATCAAGTGGTGATCCTAACTGGCCTAAAACAGGGAATTTTTACTTGGTAAATGTCAGGAATTGTGAAAAACTGAGTTTAAATGTATTTGGCTAAGGTGTATGTAAACTTCAGACTTCAACTGTACATGTGTGTAAAATATTTATTTGAAGGTTGTACTGATTATGATGAGCTACTGCTAAGCTAATTGCCAGCTACAATATATGTGGCGCCATGTTTGTTGACATCATTCAATGCATTCTGGTTGTCACATAAACATCTATCAGACAAAAGATGTTATAACGGTGACTTCCGGGTTGGAGCGAGTGGTTGGAGCGAGCGGTCGCATCGGCACTTCGCTCCGCAGGTAGTATAACTTTTTCATTACATTTCATTATAGTACAACGGTTTGATTTGTCTAATCTTAGCAATTTCTTCTTAGCTAACTACATAGCCGTCTTTGTATCAAAGATAATTGCATAATTATCGTATTTCGTCGTCCTAACGTAGTCTTCACTGCTATTTGCCCAGCAGCTAGCCAGCTAGCCAGCTAGCATACGCCCACTGATTAGCAGCACTGTAGTAACTATTACACTCAACTGAACGACTTGATTAGTGTAGTGTTAGCTAGCTACATAGCTGTCTTTGCTGTCTTCGTATCCAAGATAATTGTGTAGTTTAGAGTGTGTAGTCTTAGAGTGATTATCTTAATTTACCGAGGTTAGCTAGCCAGCTATTTGTCGTCCTTAACGTAGGAGACTCTGCTAGCTAGCCAACAGCTAACAGCTAACAGCTAGCCAACGTCTACTGAATAGAACTCAACAACCCGGTCGCATTCACAGGTAGTATCACATTTTCATTTAATTTCATTACAGTACAACGGTTTGATTTGTTTGATCGTAGCTAGCTACATAGCTAGCTACATAGCCGTCTTTGTATCAAAGATAATTGTGTAGTCTAGAGCGATTTTCTAGGTTAGCTAGCCAGCTATTGTCGTTCTTTTAACGCAACGTAACGTAAACAACACTGCTAGCTAGCCAGCTAGCCCCCGAATAGCAGCACTGCAGAAACTATTACACTCAACGGAACGACTTGATTAGTGTAGTGTCAACAACGCAGCCACTGCCAGCTAGCCTACTTCAGCAGTACTGTATCATTTTAATCATTTTAGTCAATAAGATTCTTGCTACGTACTTTCTGAACATTCGAAACGTGTAGTCCACTTGTCAATCCAATCTCCTTTGCATTAGCGTAGCCTCTTCTGTAGCCTGTCAACTATGTGTCTGTCTATCCCTGTTCTCTCCTCTCTGCACAGACCATACAAACGCTCCACACCGCGTGGCCGCGGCCACCCTAATCTGGTGGTCCCAGCGCGCACGACCCACGTGGAGTTCCAGGTCTCCGGTAGCCTCTGGAACTGCCGATCTGCGGCCAACAAGGCAGAGTTCATCTCAGCCTATGCCTCCCTCCAGTCCCTCGACTTCTTGGCACTGACGGAAACATGGATCACCACAGACAACACTGCTACTCCTACTGCTCTCTCTTCGTCCGCCCACGTGTTCTCGCACACACCGAGAGCTTCTGGTCAGCGGGGTGGTGGCACCGGGATCCTCATCTCTCCCAAGTGGTCATTCTCTCTTTCTCCCCTTACCCATCTGTCTATCGCCTCCTTTGAATTCCATGCTGTCACAGTTACCAGCCCTTTCAAGCTTAACATCCTTATCATTTATCGCTGTCCAGGTCCCCTCGAGAGTTCATCAATGAGCTTGATACCTTGATAAGCTCCTTTCCTGAGGACGGCTCACCTCTCACAGTGCTGGGCGACTTTAACCTCCCCACGTCTACCTTTGACTCATTCCTCTCTGCCTCCTTCTTTCCACTCCTCTCCTCTTTTGACCTCACCCTCTCACCTTCCCCCCTACTCACAAGGCAGGCAATACGCTCGACCTCATCTTTACTAGATGCTGTTCTTCCACTAACCTCATTGCAACTCCCTCCAAGTCTCCGACCACTACCTTGTATCCTTTTCCCTCTCGCTCTCATCTAACACCTCCCACACTGCCCCTACTCGGATGGTATCGCGCCGTCCCAACCTTCGCTCTCTCTCCCCCCGCTACTCTCTCCTCTTCCATCCTATCATCTCTTCCCTCTGCTCAAACCTTCTCCAACCTATCTCCTGATTCTGCCTCCTCAACCCTCCTCTCCTCCCTTTCTGCATCCTTTGACTCTCTATGTCCCCTATCCTCCAGGCCGGCTCGGTCCTCCCTCCCGCCCCGTGGCTCGACGACTCATTGCGAGCTCACAGAACAGGGCTCCGGGCAGCCGAGCGGAAATGGAGGAAAACTCGCCTCCCTGCGGACCTGGCATCCTTTCACTCCCTCCTCTCTACATTTTCCTCCTCTGTCTCTGCTGCTAAAGACATTTTCTACCACTCTAAATTCCAAGAATCTGCCTCTAACCCTAGGAAGCTCTTTGCCACCTTCTCCTCCCTCCTGAATCCCCCCTCCTCCCTCTCTGCAGATGACTTCGTCAACCATTTTGAAAAGAAGGTCGACGACATCCGATCCTCGTTTGCTAAGTCAAACGGCACCGCTGGTTCTGCTC
This sequence comes from Oncorhynchus keta, assembly GCF_023373465.1. Classification (NCBI taxonomy): domain Eukaryota; kingdom Metazoa; phylum Chordata; class Actinopteri; order Salmoniformes; family Salmonidae; genus Oncorhynchus; species Oncorhynchus keta. Next base: position 23,573,028 of record NC_068445.1, read on the forward strand.
ACACTGCCCTACCCTGTGCTCTGACCTCTTTCTCCCTCTCTCTCCAGATGAAATCTCGCGTCTTGTGACGGCCGGCCGCCCAACAACCTGCCCGCTTGACCCTATCCCCTCCTCTCTTCTCCAGACCATTTCCGGAGACCTTCTCCCTTACCTCACCTCGCTCATCAACTCATCCCTGACCGCTGGCTACGTCCCTTCCGTCTTCAAGAGAGCGAGAGTTGCACCCCTTCTGAAAAAACCTACACTCGATCCCTCCGATGTCAACAACTACAGACCAGTATCCCTTCTTTCTTTTCTCTCCAAAACTCTTGAACGTGCCGTCCTTGGCCAGCTCTCCGGCTATCTCTCTCTGAATGACCTTCTTGATCCTAATCAGTCAGGTTTCAAGACTAGTCATTCAACTGAGACTGCTCTTCTCTGTATCACGGAGGCGCTCCGCACCGCTAAAGCTAACTCTCTCTCCTCTGCTCTCATCCTTCTAGACCTATCGGCTGCCTCCGATACTGTGAACCATCAGATCCTCCTCTCCACCCTCTCCGAGTTGGGCATCTCCGGCGCGGCCCACGCTTGGATTGCGTCCTACCTGACAGGTCGCTCCTACCAGGTGGCGTGGCGAGAATCTGTCTCCTCACCACGCGCTCTCACCACTGGTGTCCCCCAGGGCTCTGTTCTAGGCCCTCTCCTATTCTCGCTATACACCAAGTCACTTGGCTCTGTCATAACCTCACATGGTCTCTCCTATCATTGCTATGCAGACGACACACAATTAATCTTCTCCTTTCCCCCTTCTGATGACCAGGTGGCGAATCGCATCTCTGCATGTCTGGCAGACATATCAGTGTGGATGACGGATCACCACCTCAAGCTGAACCTCGGCAAGACGGAGCTGCTCTTCCTCCCAGGGAAGGACTGCCCGTTCCATGATCTCGCCATCACGGTTGACAACTCCATTGTGTCCTCCTCCCAGAGCGCTAAGAACCTTGGCGTGATCCTGGACAACACCCTGTCGTTCTCAACTAACATCAAGGCGGTGGCCCGTTCCTGTAGGTTCATGCTCTACAACATCCGCAGAGTACGACCCTGCCTCACACAGGAAGCGGCGCAGGTCCTAATCCAGGCACTTGTCATCTCCCGTCTGGATTACTGCAACTCGCTGTTGGCTGGGCTCCCTGCCTGTGCCATTAAAACCCTACAACTCATCCAGAACGCCGCAGCCCGTCTGGTGTTCAACCTTCCCAAGTTCTCTCACGTCACCCCGCTCCTCCGCTCTCTCCACTGGCTTCCAGTTGAAGCTCGCATCCGCTACAAGACCATGGTGCTTGCCTACGGAGTTGTGAGGGGAACGGCACCTCAGTACCTCCAGGCTCTGATCAGGCCCTACACCCAAACAAGGGCACTGCGTTCATCCACCTCTGGCCTGCTCGCCTCCCTACCACTGAGGAAGTACAGTTCCCGCTCAGCCCAGTCAAAACTGTTCGCTGCTCTGGCCCCCCAATGGTGGAACAAACTCCCTCACGACGCCAGGACAGCGGAGTCAATCACCACCTTCCGGAGACACCTGAAACCCCACCTCTTTAAGGAATACCTAGGATAGGATAAGTAATCCTTCTCACCCCCCCCCCCCTTTAAGATTTAGATGCACTATTGTAAAGTGACTGTTCTACTGGATGTCATAAGGTGAATGCACCAATTTGTAAGTCGCTCTGGATAAGAGCGTCTGCTAAATGACTTAAATGTAAATGTAAATGTATAACAAAATGAGGTGAAGGGACACTTGTGTTTCGAGTTAACTTCTGGATATGATTGATGGAAGCTAATGATGGTAGATGACACACCCCCTTCAACATGCATACTGCAAACAGACCCAACTCATCTTATAATCTCTGGTTGATGTGAAAAAACAAACATGGCGGTGCACACAAACTACACATCATTGGATTACTTTAGTTTTTTAGAAAGTATTTTACTCAATTATTTAGATCACTGATGAGCTCACCCGTGATGTGATAAATTGTAAATAGTAATTGCTATTAGCTAATTCATATTATGGTTTCTGTCAGCCGAGAGTTAGCTAAATATGACCGCTTGTGCTAAGTTACTCTTTCCTCAGTTAACACTATGACTAATGTAGGCTACATTTTCTGGTTTGGATGAGAATTGTGTTGCTAAAAGAGTGTTCTAATAACAATGGTTTAAGCATAAGTTGCAGGTATTTTGGTATTTCATTAGGATCCCCATTAGCTGTTTCAAAAGCAGCAGCTACTCTTCCTGGGGTCCACACAAAACATAAAACATAATACAGAATGACATAATACAGAACATCATTAGACAAGAACAGCTCAAGGACAGAACTACATACATTTTTAAAAAGGCAGACGTAGCCTACATATCAATGCCTACACACAAACTATCTAGGCCAAATAGAAGAGAGGCGTTGTGACCCAAGGTGTTGCTTTATCTGTTTTTTTTAAACCAGGTTTGCTGATGCTTTGAGCAATATGAGGTGTAATGGAGTTCCATGCAATAAGGGCTCTATAAAATACTTTATGTTTTCTTGAATTTGATCTAGATTTGAGGACTATGAAAAGACCCCTTGTGGCATGTCTGGTGGGGTAACTGTGTGTGTCAGAGCTGTGTGTAAATTGACTATGCAAACAATTTGGGATTTTCAACACATTAATGTTTCTTATAAAAAGAAGAAGTGATGCAGTCAGTCTCTCTTCAGCTCTTAGCCAAGAGAGACTGGCATGCATAGTATTAATATTAGCCCTCTGATTACAATTAAGAGCAAAACGTGCTGCTCTCTTCTGGGCCAGCTGCAGCTTAACTAGGTCTTTCCTTGCAGCACTGGACCACACGACTGGACTATAATCAAGATTAGACAAAACTAGAGCCTGCTGGACTTGCTTTTTGGAGTGTGGTGTCAAAAACCTAGAGCATCGTTTTATTACAGCTAGACTTCTCCCCATCTTTGCAACCATTGAATCTATATGTTTTGACCATGACAGTTTACAATCTAAGGTAACGCCAAGTAATTGAGTCTCCTCAACTTGTCCAACAGCCACACCATTCATTACCAGATTCAGCTGAGGTGTAGCTCTTAATGTACCAAATACAATACTGGACTGGGCTGTCCGCACCACCCTCTGTAGGGACATGCGATCGAGGGCGGTACAGTTGCTATACCAGTCAGGAAGTCCAGCGTCCAGTTGCAGAGGGAGGTGTTCAGTCCCAGGGTCCCAAGCCTGATGACGAGGTTGGAGGGGACTATGGTGTTGAACACATTCTCACATAGGTATCTAGGTAGGTGGGGGCAGTGTGGAGTGCAATTGAGAATGAGTCGTCTATGGATCTGTTGAGGCGGTATGCAAAGAGTGGGTCTAGGGTAAGGAGTGGGTCTAGGGTGTCTGGGATGATGGAATTGATGTGTGCCATAACCAGCCTTTCAAAGTACTGTATAATTACAGATGTGAGTGCTACAGGGCAGTAGTCATTGTGGCAGTTATCCTTAGAGTAATGGAACAAGATTAATGGTGGTCAGCTTGAGACGTGGGGGTTACAGACTGGGACAAGAAGAGGTTAAAAAAACGTGAATATGTCTGTCAGCTGATCTGCGCATGCTCTGAGAACACACCCTGGAATACCGTCTGGCCCCGCGGCCTTGTGAGTGGTGACCTGATTAAAAACCTTACTCACTTCGGCCTCTGAGAGCAAGATAACCCAGCCAACTGGGTAGGCAAGGGGCCCTCATGCACAGCTCTGTGCTGTTTTTATAAAAGTGTGCATAAAATGCATTGAGTTTGTCTGGTAGAGAGGCATCGTTGGGCAGATCACAGCTGGGTCTTCCTTTGTAATCCGTAATGGACTGTTGCACCTGCTACATGCAGTGGTCGTCAGAGCTTGTGTAATAGGATTTCACCTTGTTCCTAAGCCGCATTAGAATAGCTTCAGATTCGGAGGACCATTTCCCTACGGAGTGGTTCTTCCTGTTTGAGCTTCTGCTTGTAGACAGGACGCAGGAGTATAGAGTCATGATATGATTTGCCGAAGGGATGACGAAGGAGGGCCTTGAATGCATGCTTGTGGGTAGAGTAACGGTAGTCTAGGACTTTATTGACCCTAGTGGCGAAGGAGACCTGTTGATGGAAGATGGGCATCATGTCTTAATGGACGCGGAATTAAAATCACCGGCAACAAAGAAAGCAGACCTCGGGTGCATGGTTTCCTGCTCGTTTACAGCCACCTACAGTTTAAGTGCCAGCTTGTTGTTTTTCTTGGTCCTGAGGTGGAATATATACAGCAGTCACAATAACAACTGAAAACTCTCTTGGGAGGTAGAAGGTTCGGCATTTGATCATCAGGTATTCCAAGACAGGTGAACAACGGGTCGAGACTTTTACTGCGTTAATCTCTCTAGGGTACGTGGGATGCTAGCGTCCCACTTGGCCACCATCCAGTGAGATTGCAGAGTGCCAAATTCGAATACAGAAATACTCATTATAGAAATTCAGAAAATATTCAACTATTTTACATAGGTTTAAAGATTAACTTCTTGTGAATCCAACCACGGTGTCAGATTTAAAAAATGCTTTACGACGAAAGCATACCTTACAATTATTTGAGAACATAGCCCAGCAGACAAATCATTACAAACAGTAACCAGCCAAATAGAAGAGATACACAAGTCAGAAATAGAGATCAAATGAATCACTTACCTTTGATGGTCTTCATATGGTTGTACTCAGAAGACATTCATTTATTCAATAAATGTTCCTTTTGTTTGATAAAGTGTCTTTATATCCGAAAACCTCTGTTTTGTTCGCGCGTTTTCTTAAGGCTCAAACACAGTCACAACAGGCAGACAAAAAAATCCAAATTGTATCCGTAAAGTACATAGAAACATGTCAAACGATGTTTCTATTCAATCCTCAGGTTGTTTTTAGCCTAAATAATCGATAATATTTCAACCGGACAAAAACGTAGTCAATATAAAAGGTAAACAAGAAAGGCACTCTCTCGGTCGCGCGCATGAAAACGCTCTGTGACACGGCAGGGTCCACTCACTCAGACTGCTCTTACTCCCTAATTTTTTCAGAATAAAAGCCTGAAACAATTTCTAAAGACTGTTGACATCTAGTGGAAGGCATAGGAACTGCAATTTGAGTCCTAAGTCAATGGATACTGTAATGGCATTGAATAGAAAACTACAACAAACAAAAAAATCCTACTTCCTGAATGGATTTTTCTCAGGTTTTCGCCTGTCAAATCAGTTCTGTTATACTCACAAACTTTATTTTACCAGTTTTGGAAACTTTAGAGTGTTTTCTATTCAAATATACTAATTACAGTGGGGCAAAAAAAGTATTTAGTCAGCAACCAATTGTGCAAGTTCTCCCACTTAAAAAGATGAGAGAGGCCTGTAATTTGCATCATAGGTACACTTCAACTATGACAGACAAAATGAGAAAAAAAATCCAGAAAATCACATTGTAGGACTTTTGATGAATTTATTTCCAAATTATGGTGGAAAATAAGTATTTGGTCACCTACAAAAAAGCAAGATTTCTGGCTCTAACAGACCTGTAACTTCTTCTTTAAGAGGCTCCTCTGTCCTCCACTCGTTACCTATATTAATGGCACCTGTTTGAACTTGTTATCAGTATAAAAGACACCTGTCCACAACCTCAAACTGTCACACTCCAAACTCCACTATGGCCAAGACCAAAGAGCTGTCAAAGGACATCAGGAACAAAATGGTAGACCTGCACCAGGCTGGGAAGACTGAATCTGCAATAGGTAAGCAGCTTGGTTTGAAGAAATCAACTGTGGGAGCAATTATTAGGAAATGGAAGACGTACAAGACCACTGTTAATCTCCCTCGATCTGGGGCTCCACGCAAGATCTCACCCCGTGGGGTTAAAATGATCACAAGAACAGTGAGCAAAAATCCCAGAACCACACGGGGGGACCTAGTGAATGACCTGCAGAGACCTGGGGCCAAAGTAACAAAGCCTACCATCATCAAGGGCATTGAAGATTAAACGTGGCTTGGTCTTTCAGCATGACAATGATCCCAGCAACAGCCCCAAAACAACACTGCTCTAGAGGAGATCTGCATGGAGGAATGGGCCAAAATACCAGCAACAGTGTGTGAAAACCTTGTGAAGACTTACAGAAAACGTTTGACCTCTGTCATTGCCAACAAAGGGTATATAACAAAGTATTGAGAAACTTTTGTTATTGACTAAATACTTATTTTCCACCATAATTTGCAAATAAATTAATTATCCTTGTCCCGAGATGGCATAGCAGTTCAGACGTCTTTTGTCCTCGTCTTGTCGTGTCCTGTATATATATATATATATATATTTACAACTTTTTTTCACGTACATTTTATTTTTATTTTCCATCAACTCATCTTCAAAACACTCTCCTGCAACCTGCCTCACCAATTTATATTTATAAATAAGTATTATTTACCTCAAATCTGCAATCCTCCAAGAAGCTAGCCAGAAGCTAGCCAGAAACTCCAAGAAGCTAGCCAGAAACTCCAAGAAGCTAGCCAGAAACTAACCAGAAGCTAGCCAGGAGCTAGCCAGAATCTAATCAGAAGCTAGTTCAGAAGCTAGTAAGCTTCTTTACTGGCAAATCGTTAGTATTCAGCTAACCACGGTTTGTGGTCATCAGCTATCCTTTAGCTCGAAAATCTATCGCCAGTTTTGTACGGCGCAGCGTGGCTCGGAACGGAACATACCGGACCAATTTTTCTCTCCATGTCCTTGGATTTCAACTGCTCTCTGGACATTCATTCCCGGATCTCACAGCTAGCTAGCTGCTATCCGTGTGTCTATCTGCTCTCGTCGATTCCGGAGCAAACATCAATTACTCCAGAGCTAGCCAGCTCCGTCAATCACTCCTGAGCTCCGTCAATCACTCCTGGGCTGCAGTCACCTATCCGGACCCGTTTTACTGCCTACGCGGAGCCCCACCGGGCCTTCACAACTGGACTGCCGACGTTATCTACCCGAAGGAGATCCGGCTGGCTCCTCCGTCGCGACGTTACCTGAACGCCCATCTGCGGCCTGCTAACTGTTAGCTGTCTTACCGGCTGCTCTCAGAATAGACAATCGGACAATTTATTTATTTTTATTATTATTATGTTTCTTCTTGGGCCTCTATAACTATATATATTGTTTTAATTTTTTTGTTGTTGTGTGATTTGGACTAATCCCCTCTACCACACGGAACCCCACTAATCTACTGACAGAACGCAAGAGGTGGCTAACAACAGACCTCCATCCTATGCTAGCTTGCTACCGATGTCCTGGCTAGCTGTCTAAATCGCCGTGACCCCCAAACCAACCACTCCACTCACTGGACCCTTTTGATCACTTGACTAAGGATGCCTCTCCTTAATGTCAATATGTCTTGTCCATTGCTGTTCTGGTTAGTGTTTATTGGCTTATTTCACTGTAGAGCCTCTAGTCCTGCTCACTATACCTTATCCAATTTATTAGTTCCACCACCCACACATGCAATGACATCTCCTGGTTTCAATGATGTTTCTAGAGACAATATCTCTCTCTTCATCACTCAATACCTAGGTTTACCTCCACTGTATTCACATCCTACCATACCTTTGTCTGTACATTATACCTTGATGCTATTTTATCGCCCCCAGAAACCTCCTTTTACTCTCTGTTCCAGACGTTCTAAACGACCAATTCTTATTGCTTTTAGCCGTACCCTTATTCTTCTCCTCCTATGTTCCTCTGGCGATGTAGAGGTGAATCCAGGCCCTGCAGTGCCTAGCTCCACTCCTATTCCCCAGGCGCTCTCTTTTGATGACTTCTGTAACCGTAATAGCCTTGGTTTCATGCATGTTAACATTAGAAGCCTCCGCCCTAAATTTGTTCTATTCACTGCTTTAGCACACTCTGCCAACCCGGATGTTCTAGCTGTGTCTGAATCCTGGCTTAGGAAGACCACCAAAAATTCTGAAGTTTTAATTCCAAACTACAACATTTTCAGACAAGATAGAACTGCCAAAGGGGGCGGTGTTGCAATCTACTGCAAAGATAGCCTGCAGAGTTCTGTCCTACTATCCAGGTCTGTACCCAAACAATTTGAACTTCTACTTTTAAAAATCCACCTCTCTAAAAACAAGTCTCTCACCGTTGCCGCCTGCTATAGACCACCCTCTGCCCCAGCTGTGCTCTGGACACCATATGTGAACTGATTGCCCCCCATGTATCTTCAGAGCTCGTGCTGCTAGGCGACCTAAACTGGAACACCCCAGCCATCCTACAATCTAAACTTGATGCCCTCAATCTCACACAAATGATCAATGAACCTACCAGGTACCCCCCAAAGCCTTAAACACGGGCACCCTCATAGATATCATCCTAACCAACTTCCCCTCTAAATACACCTCTGCTGTCTTCAACCAAGATCTCAGCGATCACTGCCTCATTGCCTGCATCCGTAATGGGTCAGCGGTCAAACGACCTCCACTCATCACTGTAAAACGCTCCCTGAAACACTTCAGCGAGCAGGCCTTTCTAATCGACCTGGCCGGGGTATCCTGGAAGGATATTGATCTCATCCCGTCAGTAGAGGATGCCTGGATATTTTTTTAAATGCCTTCCTAACCATTTTAAATAAACATGCCCCATTCAAGAAATTTAGAACCAGGAACAGATATAGCCCTTGGTTCTCCCCAGACCTGACTGCCCTTAACCAACACAAAAACATCCTATGGCGTTCTGCATTAGCATCGAACAGCCAAATCCACCATAATTGAGAATTTCAATAAGCATTTTTCTACGGCTGGCCATGCTTTCCACCTGGCTACTCCTACCCCGGTCAACAGCACTGCACCCTCAACAGCAACTTGCCCAAGCCTTCCCCATTTCTCCTTCTCCCAAATCCATTCAGCTGATGTTCTGAAAGAGCTGAAAAATCTGGACCCCTACAAATCAGCCGGGCTAGACAATCTGGACCCTTTCTTTCTAAAATTATCTGCCGAAATTGTTGCCACCCCTATTACTAGCCTGTTCAACCTCTCTTTCGTGTCGTCTGAGATTCCCAAAGATTGGAAAGCAGCTGTGGTCATCCCCCTCTTCAAAGGGGGGGACACTCTTGACCCAAACTGCTACAGACCTATATCTATCCTACCATGCCTTTCTAAGGTCTTCGAAAGCCAAGTCAACAAACAGATTACCGACCATTTCGAATCTCACCATACCTTCTCTGCTATGCAATCTGATTTCAGAGATGGTCATGGGTGCACCTCAGCCACGCTCAAGGTCCTAAACGATATCTTAACCGCCATCGATAAGAAACATTACTGTGCAGCCGTATTCATTGATCTGGCCAAGGCTTTCGACTCTGTCAACCACCACATCCTCATCGGCAGACTCGACAGCCTTGGTTTCTCAAATGTTTGCCTCGCCTGGTTCACCAACTACTTCTCTGATAGAGTTCAGTGTGTCAAATCGGAGGGTCTGCTGTCCGGACCTCTGGCAGTCTCTATGGGGGTGCCACAGGGTTCAATTCTTGGACCGACTCTCTTCTCTGTATACATCAATGAGGTCGCTCTTGCTGCTGGTGAGTCCCTGATCCACCTCTACGCAGACGACACCATTCTGTATACTTCTGGCCCTTCTTTGGACACTGTGTTAACAACCCTCCAGGCAAGCTTTAATGCCATATAACTCTCCTTCCGTGGCCTCCAATTGCTCTTAAATACAAGTAAAACTAAATGCATGCTCTTCAACCGATCGCTACCTGCACCTACCCGCCTGTCCAACATCACTACTCTGGACGGCTCTGACTTAGAATACGTGGACAACTACAAATACTTAGGTGTCTGGTTAGACTGTAAACTCTCCTTCCAGACCCATATCAAACATCTCCAATCCAAAGTTAAATCTAGAATTGGCTTCCTATTTTGCAACAAAGCATCCTTCACTCATGCTGCCAAACATACCCTTGTAAAACTGACCATCCTACCAATCCTCGACTTTGGCGATGTCATTTACAAAATAGCCTCCAATACCCTACTCAACAAATTGGATGCAGTCTATCACAGTGCAATCCGTTTTGTCACCAAAACCCATATGCTACCCACCATTGCAACCTGTACGCTCTCGTTGGCTGGCCCTCGCTTCATACTCGTCGCCAAACCCACTGGCTCCATGTCATCTACAAGACCCTGCTAGGTAAAGTCCCCCCTTATCTCAGCTCGCTGGTCACCATAGCATCTCCCACCTGTAGCACACGCTCCAGCAGGTATATCTCTCTCGTCACCCCCAAAACCAATTCTTTCTTTGGCCGCCTCTCCTTCCAGTTCTCTGCTGCCAATGACTGGAACGAACTACAAAAATCTCTGAAACTGGAAACACTTATCTCCCTCACTAGCTTTAAGCACCAACTGTCAGAGCATCTTACAGATTACTGCACCTGTACATAGCCCACCTATAATTTAGCCCAAACAACTACCTCTTTCCCAACTGTATTTAATCTATTTATTTATTTTGCTCCTTTGCACCCCATTATTTTTATTTCTACTTTGCACATTCTTCCATTGCAAAACTACCATTCCAGTGTTTTACTTGCTATATTGTATTTACTTTGCCACCATGGCCTTTTTTGCCTTTACCTCCCTTCTCACCTAATTTGCTCACATTGTATATAGACTTGTTTATACTGTATTATTGACTGTATGTTTGTTTTACTCCATGTGTAACTCTGTGTCGTTGTATCTGTCGAACTGCTTTGCTTTATCTTGGCCAGGTCGCAATTGTAAATGAGAACTTGTTCTCAACTTGCCTACCTGGTTAAATAAAGGTGAAATAAAAATAAATACAAATAAAATGAAAAATCCTACAATGTGATTTTCTGGATTTTTTTTCTAATTTTGTCTGTCATGGTTGAAGTGTACCTACGATGAAAATTACAGGCCTCTCTCATCATTTTAAGTGGGAGAACTTGCACAATTGGTGGCTGACTAAATACTTGTTTTGCCCCACTGTATATGCATATCCTATCTTCTGGGCCTGTGTAGAAGGCAGTTTAATTTGGGCAGTTTAATTCCAAATGCTGCCCCCTACCCTAGAGAAATTAAAAGTCAGAAAACGATTTGCTGTGGATGAAGAGACATACCCATCCCTCTCTCGATATCCCTGACTCCAGTGTCCTGTCCGCTCAATGAATAGAGAA